>NC_044325.1:51759625-52959625 GCF_007399415.2 Gopherus evgoodei
ACTTTGAAATACCGCTGCGTATATTATTAACAAGAAGAACGATTGTTTTCAACATATAAAAAGAGAATTTCCATCTTGGTGCCTGATCTTTGATATCCTGCACTCCTACCAGGTGTGTGATCTGAGATAGGTATAACACCTATTTACTAGGCTAAATATTTCACTACTGTTTCAGATTTACTGAAAATCAAACTTTAGATAAGTTTTAGATAAGGAATCTTTACCTTTAAAATGGAAAAAAACCCTCACACTTAAGACTACATCTTGTTCTAAAATTACAGATTTTAAGGTTTTAGATTTGTTGTTTATCTGGAAATTGGGTGGAATTTTATCTATTTTGTTTTTTAATATATGATTAAGGTTCATCAAGTTCCTTATCTGTAGTGTGAAAATAATTGGTTAATAAATCTGATAGACAACTGGGACATTAATCTGGACTGAATGTATACACCAAATATTAAGATAATTGTACAAGAAAATATTTTCCTCATTTGCAGTGGCAGAAGTAACTGCAACAGGTAATATTTTGTGTTAATAAATGTAGTGCCTTTGTCAAGTAGTATAGGATGAATCAGATACACCTCTACCCCGATATAACGCGACCCAATATAACACGAATTCGGATACAATGTGGTAAAGCAGCGCCCTGTGGGGGGGCAGGGGCTGCATGCTCCAGCGGATCAAAGCAAGTGTGATAGAATGTGGTTTCACCTATAATGAGGAAAGATTTTTTGGCTCCCGAAGACAGCGTTATATTGGGGTAGAGGTGTATTGTCTGTTTTGAATGTATTATGTCCAGAGATATTTACATAGTCATCCTGAATTAGGGCAATATTCACATTTTCTTTCTTGAGAACTTTTTACATTTCAATGAGTAGTTAATGCTGTCAATATTTCATGTACAGAATTTTAAAGAATTCAAAAGACAATAGGGAAGAAGTTGCATTTTGTTTAATGCTTGTATCCAAGATTTTTTTTTTTTAAATTGGCTCTTCTACATATAATTGTTTCCTAGGGTACCCCTCAGAGGAAAATTAATGAGTCAGTCTGTTGCCAGCTGAATAATTTAATTAAATTTTAAGAACACTGTTAAATGTAAATAGGCTAAAATGGTACACAATACCCTGCTGACAGCAAAGGGAGTAGGCTAGTTATTAAAATATCATTTTTAAAGTAGAACAAATGTTCAGTCTTCCAAGTTATCACAGAACCTTCTTCCTTTTCTCCCTGAAGTAATTCAACACGCTGCCTAGAGCTGCTCTCTGGAGCTCTGTCTTAAACTCCATCCTTGACCCTCTTCAGTGAGACTCCAGCTCTCTATACTTCTCTGAAATTGCTCTCACTTACATAGTACTGAAGAAGTTCTTAGCAAAGTGTCAGAAACAGTATTCTATCCCTACCTCCTGTCAGGCTGCCTTTTACCCTGTTGACCATGCTCTCCGTGAAATCTTGTTTCCCTCAGTTTCCATGACTATTCTCTCTTGGCTCTTCTACCTCTCCAATTGCAACTTCAGTGTTTGGTTTGGAAGATTCTTCTCATTCCAGATAATGGGAATTCTACTGGGCTTCTTCCTTAGCCCTCAACTCGTCTCTCTGTATGCAAAAGTGATTATACAGAGATAGAACAGACCTATCATCTACCTTCTCTGTGCTGACAACACCCAGATCTACTTCTCCACTCCACTCTAATTTGTTCTGCTCCTGGTCACAGCTAAAATCTCAGCCTTTTTGATATCTGCTGGCCATCTTAAACTCAACATGAGCTTTTAATCATTGCTTCTAAATCCTCATCATCCCTTCCTTTCTCAGTCATTATGACAAAACTTTCACTCTTCCCTAAGAACTTGAGTGTACCTTTAAATACCCGGCCTAGTCTAGGTATAAGATATCAATAGCTAGAAATAAGGACAATAAGGAAAAAATTTTCAGGAGCATGGAGTCTATCTCCATGAAAAAGATAAGTGATATTTCATATAGACCCCATTAAATAGTACTCTCTGTAACTGATATGGAAAGTGTAGACTGCTCCACATTAAGATCACAACAGGTTAGATTGTGATAAATCATAGGAGATAGTCCATTTAACACAATTATTGAAGCTAAGCACATACCATGGAACTCAAAAGTAAAAATTTTAAAATATATTTTTTAACAAACAGTAACTGCCATTTTAATTACATACTCACATTAGTTTAAACACAAGGTAGTCTAGAAGTCTATGTTTTCTACTCAGAAGCCTTTGCAAATTTCAAAACTTCTTCAGAGTTTTTAAATAGAACGTGTGTTTCTTTAAAGATCTTATGCTGCCAGTCTATTCCACTGGTTTCAGATGACCCATTGAGGTACCTTCCAGTCCTACATGTCTATGATTTTCAAATCCTTTTACCATCTATTACTGTGGTCAAATACAAGGCAATCTCTTGCATGAGTTTTGTTCTGTATACTGCACGACATCCCCATTTTGATCTGGTTCCACTCTTTAAGCGCTGTTAACTTTAATAACCAACTTAGCAGGACTTTCCTTCCTACTGCTCAGAAAGGTTTCTCTAGGGAGACATAGAAAGCTATTTTTGTGGTTTAATTAGCTGGGCAGCCAAATAGTTTTTTGAATGAATTATCTTAAAAGGATTCAGCTGGGAGCTGCAACATGTGACCTCTTATTTAGCATTTTATTTTTCAACGTGTTACTGTTACAGCGAAGAAAACATAATACTACCCTGTAATGTATTTTACTATAATACACGTTCCCAATCAAATCAAACATTATATAACTACATTAAAAGTCCATGAGAATACAACATTAAAATTGGATAGTTAGTCCAGAAATGCAATTATGGTTGAATATTCAACTGTAAGTATGTTACCTTGAGCCTACGTATTATAAAAATTTTATACTATATTCTATTTAAGAAATATTAGTCATTATGAGATATTTTTCTGCTCTAGATGAAGTTAAGAATATATACAATAATCTAAGAATCAGGGAGTTTCTTAATCACTTGAAACAGCCTCATCCATTGCACAGATTTTTAAAAATTGGACAAAAAGTTACTAGAATGCACTCTAGTCACACCAGTTTGGCTTCGGTGGAGTTAATTCTAATTTATACCAGTGTAACTGTTATCACAATTAGACTCAAGGCTTTTCAGGGCATACTCTCGCATTGGTGGGGTGAGAAATCAGATGACCAAACTGGTCTTTTCACTCTTCTTTCCATAATTCTGAACATTATGTACTTGTATATATACACCAAGTCATGCTATGGGTGATGTCCATCTGCTAGTGTCAAGATTAAAAACAATTCCTTATATATTAAAATCAAGGAAAAACCTTGAAAGCATTAAATGGCTCATGTAGAAGACCAGATTTGAGGAGACAAATACAAGACTTTCACTCCATAAGAAATATTTGTTTTCAAGCAGTTTTATTAAATAACACTTAAAGATGTTATGAAAAGCCAGGTGCAAAATAGACATGACCCTAAGTACCCCTGTATTTACACCTTACACACTACTGCAATGTTTGTACAAAATATGCCTTGTAATGAATTCCCTCTGTCTAATGTTACTATAATATATTTAAGACAAAGACAGCCTACCTTAGGTAAAAGGAACATGATTTTAAATCAATTTACACAGGAGCCATAAACAAAGCTATCAAGCTAAACCTGAAGAGGTTGTCTTGAGCCTGAACTCGAGAGAGAATTAACATAGCTCCTGCAGTGAGAGAGACAAGAGACCAAATCCCCAGGTGGCCTTCCTAACTTTAAGAACAAAGCCAATTTTTTGGGAATATAAAGGACAAAGAAACTCCATGTTTATCTTTTACCTGTGAAGACAAGGGAAATTTCTGTGGAAGGTCCTAACAGAGAGGACCTAGACATGCTAGACAAAGAATAACTAGTGAGAGAAACCATCCTAAAGACCGTACCTTGCTAAATTAAGTTCTCGACTTTTAGGTGCATATCTTCACTTCTACTACTAACCACCTTTACCTTTATTTCTTTTTCTTGGTATCACTTCACCTATGTTCTGTTGTTAATAAACTTGTTTTATTTTTCATCTAACCCAACCGAGTGCTGTGTTTGAACTGAACTGTTAACTCCAGTTAAATTGGCAGGCTGCTGGGTATTGTCTCTTTAAAGGAGCAAACATATCTTCTTATTTCTCTGAGTACACCACGGGAACATTGCAGACTCCAGGGCAGACAGTTCTGGGCAAATTTGGAACGGTAGGTGTGTTGGGGTCATCTTGCCAGGTGTAACCAAAACTGGTAGAAATCATGGATGAGGCTATTGTGTTGTAGGCAGGCTGCTAGGGTCAGAGCTGAACAAATGGTTACTTACCTGTAACTTGTTCTTCTAAATGTATTCTACTTAGGTATGTGTGCATGCACCCAGCACACTGGAGCTGGAAAACTGCCTAGCAGCATTCATAGGGGCAGCACTCATGCCCTATGCCCTAGTCCCTCCCCTGGCCATATATTGAGGTGCCGCCCCAATCTCCTCAGTTCTTTCACACAGAATGCCAGAAGTACAGACTCCAATGCAGAGGGCATGGAGAGGGAGTCATGAAATACACATCTGCATCACATTTCAAGGAAAAACAGTTACAGGTAGGTAACCAATTTCAGCCATTTCTGAAGAGGACATTGGTGCATACTTCCATATTGGACTATGGTGTGTGCATGCAACCATACGGCCTAGCAACTGCAGACATATTTGGGCTGTAGTTGAGTGTTGAGACTGCAGCTCCAGACGCAAGGGGAATTGCCCAGAATCACTCCGCTCGCAGAAATGCTCTTGAACTTGTAGAGTCTACCGGTGTGCCAACAAACTTGATTCTCTGAGCAGAGCCGGCCCACAACATTTTGACACCTGAGGCAGGGAGCTTAAATGATGCCCCCATGCCTCATTGCTTGGGCCAAAACTTTGAAAGGTATCAATTCTGACTTCTTCCTGTTCTACTCCTCTAATAGTACTGCTCTGCAATCTATCCCAATAAAGGAGAACAAATAACTTAAAATGCCTTGTTCAAAATTTTTAATTAACACTTAACTTTCAAATGCCTGAACAGAAAATGTAACTTTTCTTGTTTGCAAGAAAAAAAAAACACTGGAATTTTTATCTGTTTGAATAATCAAAAAGTGGTGCTTTCCATGCCTTCTTAGTTGCAAAGATTTGAACTGCTTCCTGAAGATCCTCAGTCTGGGCCAGCTCATGCTCTATTGAGATGGTTGCAAGGCCGACCAGCCTCTCCTGTGTCATTGTGGCGCATAGATGTGTTTTTATTAACTTCAGCTTGGAGAAGCTGTGTTCTCCACTGGCAACTGTTACAGGAAGTGTTAGAAGTATGCACAGAGCAACAAAAGCATTTGGAAAGAGGATGGTCATCTTATTTGTGCACATATATTCCAGAACAGCCTTTGGAGTTGATTCTGCTGAAATGTATCTTGAAAGGGCTTTCAGTTCATCACCTAAATCACTCGCATCAATATTGCGCATGTCATCATGTGTCAGCACTGTCTCTAGTGCCCTGCATTGCTGGTGTAGGTGTTCTTCAGGTATAGTGAGGAGTTTTGGAATATCCTACAGCATCCCAAATATACTGCTGTGTTCCTTGAGCTGCATGAAATGTTCTTCAACTGACTGTATTGCACAATCTTGCACCTGATTAAAGAATTCAACTTTGAATTGTTTTTGGAGTCTCTTATGGGATTATCCCGTGCCTCATAATCAAAATGTCGTCTTCTTCGGTGACTTTTGTATTCTTAAATGGGTGGGAAAATAGCTTCAGTGTGAAGTTTCTCTGCCAACTTCTGTGCACTCTTCAGAATGTGTTGAAATCTCTCATCTGACCAGTAAGACTGTAAGGATGACTTTGCTTTGTCCAGTTGTTTCATTGCTCTAGATATAACAAGGCAACACCTTAGAGTCTCTTACTTACAACATTTATTTCAAACAGTATGTTATGCCACAACACTAAGCCACACAAAAATTTGAAGTTATGTATGTTTCTGGTGATTCCATTTCCCTCTGCCACTGTTCTCCCACGAACAGTTCCTATCATAGCATTATCCTCCATAATGCAAACTATGGCATCATCTATCATCCCAATTTGGTGTATGATAGGCTTTATCGCTTCCACTCAACTTTCCCATCGTGCGGCACTCTGTGGTTTCAGTGTCAGAGACGATGTTCTCAGATGTTGCTTCAAAATTTGCCACCGATGACTCGATGCAGAAAAAAATACATAGATGCTTTGAATTACATTAAAAAAATCCAGCAGAAGCTGATGCTGCATCTGTATGGGCCAAAAAAAGCTAGAGGGTTTAACTCTTGGATCCGGGTCTGCACTCCTCTATTCTTTCCACCCATGTTCACAACATTATCTTAGCCCTGACCTCTTATGTCAGCTATTACAATTCCCTATCTTCCAGCTTTCAAAGAAGCACATTTGTCATACCACCTCCTGTAGTATCATCAATGTCAATACATTCTAGAAAATGCTCTCTGACAGTCACCACTGCAGGGACATTTTCACTAGGTTCTGTTGTTGTTACAAAACGCACCATTAAAGTCATTTGTTCCATATGGCTGAGGACAGGTGTGCGGTCCAGAATAACAGAACAACATCTTGCTGACTTCAGATCTGCCATAATCTTCTGTTTGACTTTTGTTGCCAGTAACTATATGATCACATTTTGAATTGTTTTTCCAATGTAGTGGTGCGTGTACATTTCTTGGGTGGTGACTCTCTTAGATGCTCGTAGAGTACAGCATCAAACTCAGCCATCAGCTCCACAATTTTAAGGAAGTTTCCATTGTTTGGCACATCCAGCTGATCTGAAGTGCCACGCAGTGCTAGGTTTTGGATAGCAAGCAGTCTCACAATGGCCAGTGAGCCTTTTCGGAACATTGTGCCAGTAAAGAGACACTGATGCAATCTTCTCTTGATGCTGATCATCTATGGTGGCCTTTAATCTTAATCTCATCTCAAGCTCTTTCCAGCTATGGAATGCTCTCTGGTGATCTGCTGTCTACTCATGGCATGCCAGATTTCTAGCCAGATTTTTCCAGTCCTTTGTTCCTGTAGAACCCAATGTGGCTAGAACATTAGACTGGAAGAGTTTGCAACAAAAACAGTATGCAGCATTCTGGGGTTTTGAGAACATAAGCCACAGCCTCTCCACTTTGTCACCATTGGGAATTTCATGCCAGTAATGTGGTACATAGAAACTTCTGTTTTCATTGTCTTTGGGGAACAAGAAGTTTTTCACTTGCTGTGGCCTATGCAGTACAAGGAAGTCCCTCAGGCTACTGCTCAAGTGGGTCCACAGTCCTGGATCATCTAGACTTAAGGAACTAAACTCAGCAGCAGCTGTTTCTTGTGACTCCACCATACTCTTCTCTGATCTACACTTTTCTTCAGGAATGTGCATGGTTACATTCCATTCGAGATGGAGATATGGATGCTATGGTAGCTGCCAGGTCACCTGCACTCTGACTAACTGGAAGATCAGGCATCTCCTCACCACTCACATCGTCACTGGCTCTGGAAGACTCACTGTGAACATTTGTGTCTATGTATCTCAGGAGAGCTCCTTCCTGCTTATACAGAAAAGCTTCCTTTGTTTTCTTTCTTTTTCTGAATGCTGCCCCAGAGGGGCATTCTCTTCTTTCACTCCTGACTGCTGTTCTGTGCCAGCTATAGTGGCTCTCAACACTCAGTTGAAGGGGACAAATAAGCAGACTGGTAGCAGGGCCTGAGTGAGGGAAGATGTCAGCATCTTAAGGGCTTAACTGGCTCCTACTACTTCAGTTGACTGCCTGTTCTCCTCAGCTGGGTTCAGGGAAACAGCAGGAAACAGGAAGCTCCCTGAGAAGCTGGTGTTTATGTACCTCTCTAGCACTCCTGGGGGTGCTAGAGAGGTACATAAGAGGCTCCTCCTCCTCTCTCTCCCTGCAGCTCCTGCTGCTTTCTGTTACCCCCACCCCCACGTCTGGTACCTGAGGCGGCCGCCTCAGTTCGCCTCACGGTAAGGCCAACTCTGTCTGAGTTGGAACCAACGTTGACTTTCCGCTGTTTAGGAGGAGGCCTAGAGGACCATGTAGGCGTAGTGTAAAGTGAACATGACAGAGGACCTCCTCTCTGGACTTGACCCCCAGTAACCAATCATCCAGATATGGAGGGATATGAATACCTCTCTTCCTGAAGCATGCTGTTACCACAATCATGTATCTGGAAAATCCCAGGGAGCAGAAAGTAGGCTGAAAGGCAGCACAGTGTACTGGTAGTGCTGGCCAGCTACCAGAAAACTGAGGAACCTCCCATGGCTCGGAACGATTGCTATGTGGAAATAAGCATCCTGCAGGTCCACAGCAGCAAACCAGAGATTGTGATTTAAGGCAGAGAGGATAGTTGATAGGGTGACCATACAGAATCTCACATATATGAAATATTTGTTGAGAGTGCAGAGGTTTCTTCCGTCGCTTGGTTTTGGGAACCAGGAAATATAGGGAGGAGAGCCCCTGTCCCCGATGCTGCCGGGAAACCTCCTCTATAGTTCCCAGAGCCAACCGAGACTGCTTGCGGAGCAGATTCTCATGAGAGGAGTCCCTGAAAAGGCAGTGGGTGGGGAGGAGAGATGGAAAGAAACAATATGGCATAATTCAATCTGACGAAGCTTAAGACCCAGCTTTCCATGGTAATTGAGTCCCAGATATGATAACAACAAGCTAGTCTGTCCCCAAACAGATGGAAAGGAGAAAGAGAGGTCACCACTGGATTACTGTCCTGGACACTTGTCAAAATAGGTACTTGCTGGATGCTGGGGAGAGAGGGAAAAGGAGGAAAGGCAAAGTTGGCAGGTTAAACCCAGAACCAGAGAACCGTCTCCTCAGGGATCTGTGGTCCCTTCCAGTAGTTCCTCTTCCTTACAAGAAGGGAGAACTGTCTGAAAAAAAAGTTGCTGTGTTGATCGCAATAGTGGCATCTCTTTATGGCCGGAGTATATACTCCCAAAGAATGGGACTTAGCTATGGAGTCTTTAGAAGAGTGCAGGGTTTCATCATTTTTTCCCCAAAAATAAATCCCAGCCATCAGTCAGTCAGTCCTTAATGGTCTGCTACACCTCACATGCAATGCACAAATTCTGCAGCCATGAGGCCCTCCTCATGGTCACAGCCAATGCTGTAACTCTGGTTGCGGCATCTACCACGTCCAGAGCTAACTGCAACAGTCTTAGCCACAATACGATCTTCTGCAATGAATGCTGTAAACTATTTCCTGGGAGGGTTCTGGTAACTTATCCATAAACTATATAATATACATGGGTGTCCAACTGACAGAGTCATATTTAGAGACCAACATCCGATTGTTTCCAATGGACATTTGCATGGAAGAGAAGGTATAAATCTTCCTCTCCATTAAGTCCATTCTTTTGGATTCTTTCTCCATAGGGATGGACTTATAGTTTCCCTGCCATGCCCTGTCATTTGCTGCAGTTTCCACCAGAGAGAGAGTTAGGGGCCAGATGGGTGGAGAAACCCTCAAAACCTGGCACTGGAATCAAATACCCCTTTTCTGAATGCTTTGCCATGGGAAGCAATGAAACTACAGTATTCCAGACGGCTTCTACAGGCTCCAAAAGAGCCTCACTCATCAGGAGGGACACTCTCGCTAAAGCTAATGATCAGAGAATATCCAACAACTTATGTGTATTCTCCTGTGGGCACTCCACCTTGATACCCAAGGTAGTGGCCATATGCCTTTGGAGGTCCTGATAAGACTTAAAATCATCAGTCACTGAGGGAGAGAAAGATTCTGGTACAGGACAGTCATCCAGGAAGAAGGTTTGCTGCATCAGCGACAGGTCCTGTTTTTGCACCGCAGGATCTGATCGGAATAACCCCGGAGGTCCAGGGGGAAACAAGCTCCGCAGTTGCTTGCAGCTGAGATGGTCTGGGAGTGGGAGCCACCATTGGGATTGGGTATCTCACTCTGTTGTCGGTCAAGGAATGGGATCTCAGGAGCAAAGAAGCATTCAAAGGCTTCCAAGGAGCTCACAGATGAGGCATTGTTGGCCAGTATGCACTGGACCAAGAGCCCCTGTCCCAACTGCAAGGCAGATGCCAATCTCCGTACTGATGGCCATCCAAAGGGGATCTGTGATGCCTATCTGGTGACAAAGGGTAGGATGACCCGGACCTGGAGCTTCAGGGGTCCTGGATCTTCTCTGCTGACAACGGGGTAAACAGACTCAGCACTGGCACTGAAGAGGAATGGGAGATCAGCAACGGCAGTACCAAATGAGAGAGAGAAAGAGTTCCATTCAGTACTAGGAGAGGCACCAGTATCAAGGCTGAGGGCAGCACTGAAGTTGACAAAGAAATCTGCTGCCAAGATGACAGTGCTGAAGGATGCACCATCACCAGGGGCCATTCAGTGTCAGGCCCAATGTTGGCCTCAATTCTACAGACTGAGGCCCAGATTGTGCTCTGGTGGTGATAAGACCAGGAGCTCTGCAACATGGCCACAAGATGCCAAGGGCACAACAAAGTACAAGGCTGTAGAAACCATACCAGTGGAGAGGCTGGGACTGAGGGGCAAAGCAGGTCAATGCTGCTTGTTATGTTGCCAGCATGGAGACAGTTGCGTGGTGCCGACGTCATTGGTATCAGACTCAATGAATGCCCCATGGCCAGAACCAGAGTCAACAGTACAGGCTCTCTGAGTGGTACTAGGGAGCAGTTAGATGACACTGCTTCATCCTGTGTGCTGGAGGAAATACACTGCTCCTCTTAGAAGATCAGGAGAAGCCTTCCCAAGCCCCGGAATGGTCCAGATTCATTTTATGGGATCTCTTCCTCACCATACCAGAGGAGGGAAAACAACCCCTTTTTCCTCTTGGGGAAATGACAGAACCCAAGCATGGAGCAGAATCACTTGCCAGATCTGAAGGTGACTGCTGATCTGGCACTGAAGCCCTCATCTAAGTGGGCCTCCTTCAGGTGCTTGTCTCTCACCACCTGTGTCCTCACTGTGAATGACTTGCAGATGGTGCACCACTCTTTAATGTGTCCTTCACCAAGACACAGGCACCTTGTGTGGGGATTACTGGTGGGGATCCCCCACCCCCCAACAGACAATGCTTAAACACACAGAGCAGCCAACTACAGTAACTTCTCACTTAACATCCTCCCGCTTAACGTTGCTTCAAAGTTACATCACTGCTCAATTAGGGAACACGCTCGTTTAAAGTTGTGCAATGCTCCCTTATAACGTTTTTTGGTTGCCTGCTCTGTTCACTGCTTGTAAGATTCTGTGGAAGAGCAGCGACTTCGCAAGGGAGCACTGCACAAGTTCCTCTTCTCCACCTCCTCCTCCTCCCTCCCAGTGCTTCCCCCACCGCCAAACAGCTGTTTGGTGTCACTTAGGACTTTCTGGGAGGGACGGGGAGGCGGGGGGGGAGTGCTGCATCTCCCCTCCTCCCCCTCCCTCCCAGAAAGTCCTAAGCACGGCCAAACAGCTGTTTGGCAGGAGGAAAGTGTGGAGAGGAGGTGAGTACGGGTGGAAAGAGGTGGGCCTGGAGTGGAGCAGGGACAGGAAGAGGCGGGCCTTTTCTTCTCTGGGAAAGCTGCCGCCACTGCTGCTGCGAAAGGTGCTTCCTAGTGTACTTGCCTGTCGCAGTGTAAGCTGGGGCACTTCCCAACCACAGTACAGTACTGTACTGTACAGTATATAATGCCTTTTGTCTGCCCCCAAAAAATTTCCTTGGAACCTAACCCCCCACATTTACATTAAATCTTATGGGAAAATTGGATTCATTTTGCATCGTTTCACTTAAATTTGCATTTTTCAGGAACATAACTACAACGTTAAGTGAGGCACTACTGTATTCTAACTAATACTTAACTAACACTAAACTTAACCTAAGTGCTACTACACCTCTACCCTGATATAACATTAATTCGGATAATACACGGTAAAGCAGAGCTCCGGGGGGGGGCGGGGCTGCGCACTCCAGCGGATCAAAGCAAGTTCGATATAATGCAGTTTTGCCTATAACACAGTAAGATTTTTTGGCTCTTGAGGACAGCATTATATTTGGGTAGAGGTGTATATTCAAGGAAAAATTCTTAGAAAGTGAGACCACAAGGTAAAAAACACCACATGGAACTCCAACGCTAGCCACAAGTGATCAGAAGGAACTGAGGAGGTCAGGACAGCTTTGCCCTTATATGGCCAGGGGAGGGGCTAGGGCCATAGAATATGAGTGTGCTCCTATGGGTAATGCTAGGCAAAGTTCTCCAGCTCCTGTGAGCTGGGTACGCACACCTCTAAGTAGATTACACAGCTGCATCAACTAACAGAAGAACCAGGGCTCCACAGCACACATACACAATACTGCATGCTTGTCTGCAGACTGTGAGCCACAGCAACAGAGTATTTAAGGCACCAGGGTTACAGGGAAGGCAGTGACACAACCTCTTACTGATCAAGCCTGCAGAACATGACAGTAGATTAAATACATACTGCATTCTAATGTTTAGTTCATTGTATGGTTTTGCATTGAATTTTAATTAAAAGAACTCCCAAATCTACTGTTGCACGCAACTGTCTCTTCAACAGAGACATTTACTCAAGATATAAGAAATTTTGCTCTATCCCACAGAACAGTGATAGCGTCAGATTATCCTACTTCAATAAATCACAGTATTAATAAGCTACAGTAAGGCAAACCCTTACACAAACCATGAATTCTTTTCATTATAAATTAACTTACATTTCAAATCCCCTTTCTTGCATTCCTTTTTTTAATATTAGTTTGTTCACGCATTCAATATTTTTATTGACAGATGAGTGATATGAACATACAATTTTTTCAGTAATTATTACATAGATTTTTAGTAGTGAAAAGAATACTAAACCTGTTTAGATGAGTTATTATAAATTTGAAGACATCGTAGTTCACAGGATGGAATTTCTTCACAATTTCTTTTAACTCATGCAGTCGTTCTGTTTTATCCAAGATCTCTGTAGAGATAACAGCAAAACACCAATTTTCCTTATATACTTAAAAGGAAACCTTTACAAATGGTAGTGCTAATTCATCTCATTAGTATGTAGGGACAGATAAAGCATCCATTCTGGGAAGGAATGCCAATGTGAGAAACCGTATTTGAAGATACATGAAGAATTGTGTCTAGACAAACTATTATATATAGTTTTACTTCTCTATCATAGGTAGAACACACAGTCTGTACCTGACAAAATTATTTATCTATGTTTAATGTTGAAAAATCATTTTAACAGCTCATTGTTGGCTTGTGAGATGATCATCATTAACTCACTTATGAGTCAGATTTCCCTCTTTCACACTATTACTACTAAAAATATTTTATAAGACTTTTATTCAGAGACAGAAGATTCCCAAAATTTGGGGGAGGGGTGGTTCTAATACATGATTTATGTCCATGAATTGAAAATATGTTAAGCCTGTCAAGTAGTCCAATTGATGAAATAACATGATTGAGCCTGGGAGAAATGATTTAAAAACCACTCTGTTTAAAAGAGGAAAAGGTAGAAACTAGCAGAAGCAGGCAAACATTCAAACTTTAAAGAGTAAGTATGAACAACAGTCTAGAGAATAAACTAACAGAGAAGCCTTCCACAGACTATTAAAAGTACAATGTTAAGTAGGTTAATTTTTCTGTATGGATAGCAATCACAAGTTTATCCAAACCTTACAAATTTATTTCAAATAATCTCTGCAGCTGCTGTTTGCAATTTCAGGGTGAGTTCTTAGTATTTAGATAAAAGAGCTGGCATATAAGGAAAGATCATTCAATATAAAAGAAAAGGACGTTTAAGGTAGCAGTAACAGAGATAGCCATTGGGATGGGCTTGGTCTTTCTCGGAAGGGATATGACCAAGGTACCCTCTTTGGCTGATATTCAGGAAATATTTTGTGGCTCCCAGTGGGGCAACAGACTGGCAGTTTAGTACTGCTGAAAGTTGCAATTACAGCAAAAGGACTGAAGCTCTCTCTTGATTCTCTAGAAGACAGTTGGTTAGACAAAAATAATTACTCATAATTTCTTCAAAGGCTGATTGAATGAAAATCTAAAGAATTGAAACATAAAGGATGCCATCACACATTTCTCTAGGTAGCCCACCAAGATGCATGTGTGAAAATTTCTTGAGTTTTAAAAATGGAGAGAGAGGTGGGGTCAACTGGCCAAATGATATTCCAAAAGTGAGCAATGCTGTTTTACAGCTTAAAAAGGACTGAAATGGAATTGTGTTTAGGGCCAGGAACTCCATGTTTTTCACACAGAGGAGGAGACTTGTAGTGTGTTTTCCTATTTAGATGGTGTTAGGATTATTACTTTTTTTTTTTTAAACAGTTCTTTTGATCCATCAATTTTACTGTTAGCGTACATATTTTTACCTTATCCTTCTGACTCGTAATGCTTAATTAAAAAAAGGAACAAATCTCTCTTACCTAGCCTCAAAATAATGCTACTATTAAACAATATGTAGGCATTAGGGAGTTTCCACTCTGCCCTGAACATGCAAACACTTTGTGGCATTAGCGCCATTTGGCATCTCATTCATTAAAATGTTATCTGCATGATTTTATTACTAAACACATATCTGAGGTACAGGGCCATACAGCACGGCATTAAATCTGTTCCCAAATTGGGATTATCATTCTGCAACAACAACATTTAATTTATATTCCTTTTTAAACAGTTGCTTCTATAGAAATTAAAAGTTTTCATTGGTTTTGTCACATTTAATAAAAAAAATCACTAAAATTTGCCTGTAGTTTATTAATCAAGTAATCTAACTAAAAATACTGATTGAGAATTAAGACCACTAACACCTTTTCCTAGAAATAAAGTATTTATGGATATCAACTAGATAAAACCAAAACATACAAAGATACATGTGTTAAAAGATAGGTGTTAATCTAGCTGGTCTTCTATACCCAATTTCCAGATTTAGTGTGATAAATATATTGTCATGTTTTGGATTAAAAAAACCAGTACTATGTGTGTCATTAGTTCCACCCTGCACAAGTATGTAACACTGGTTTATGTTTATGGAATAGTTTGCTGCAATCCAATTCCTTGACCTAATCTGATTCAAAGAAAGAAGGCCTTTAAACGGGGTAGATCCATAAAAGTTATGCTTTGCAGCTGTAAGTGTACGAAAAATACATGAAAGGTAAACAGATTTAACACTGTATAGTTGTTGGGTTTTTTTAAATAAAGGCATTTGGGAAAATTCTTAAGTAAAAAGAATATTAAATATTTTTAACTTATAAACCTTTTTGAACAAAATATTTATTTCATGCATGCTTCCCTATTACTATTATTTACATTTATTCTTCAACTTTACTATAGACTGGCACAAAGCTAATTCTTTCAATTAAATGAGTTATCCAGATAAGATAAATAATAAAATCACAATTTGGTCTGAGATGTTCATAAAAGATTTACTTCTTTATGTAACAGTGTTCATTCATTTTAAAGTGTGTCCTTTTAAAACTGCATAGACACAGCAGAAAGCAGCAATTTATTCTAAAAATTTCAGTTTCACAAGAGCTAGTCATTTCAAAATATAATGAATTTAAAACGTATAATAAGATAACACACAGAATGTAATCAACAAGAGACTAGATTTACTACTTACTTGATGCTTCTACCAATTCTGGATGTAGAGAATAAGGTATTAAAGGATCTGGCAGATCTGCAAAGAAAGCTTTAAGAGCCCCTGCCACAGCATTTACTGTCACTTCCATAGATTCTAGGTTGATATTATGATCTGTGAGACACAATGAAACAGAAATTTATTAGTGTAAGCAAAACCAACAGCTATCACTGCACATACCTTATTTTAAAATAAGGTATCTGTAATACAAAAAGGGATATACCACCAAACATTCTATTCAAAAAGTAACTGAATGAAAAGGTCCACCATCGGGTAAACATATGCCTGCAATCATGCTCTGATCCAAATGTGAGTAAATCCACTAATGTACCTATGCAGCTGAAGAACAAATAGATATTTTAGATAGATATTTAATAGATAGATTTAGATATTCTGTATAGAAGATGTTGGCTTCAATGTGGCAGAGAAAAAAATCTAATTTACTCTTGCCACTGTCTATGATGAATTTTACTATATTGCATCAATCCAACTGTGGGAATCCAGGTCAGAGTGGAAGTTTCTATATAAATGACTAAAAGACTGAGGCAGTATATTACAGGGTGATGTTCAGAGAGGAATAATAACAATAATACAGGACATCTTCCCTTGGAGATCCAGATTATAACCACAATATACTATTTGCATTCATGTACATTCTAACAAGATGAATAAAGGCTCTACATTGTACTGGAAGTGGACTAACTAAATTTAACATTTTAACAAGATTATTCAAAATACAATTCACCAATAACAGAATCCTCATTAGTCATACAGTTTACTTTTTAATTAGAACCTGAATGCCGAATACTAATAAATATAAATATTTATTAAAAAATGCAACACTTAAGCTAGAAAGTAGAGGTATTTTGGGAAATTACAGTTGAGAAATGTCAGGTCAGAACATAAGAACTGCCATACCAGATCAGATGAGTGGTTCATCTAACCAACATTCTGTCTCAGAGTGACCAGTAATAGATAGGAGTGCTCTTGGATTCTTCGCTAACACTAAGGGCTTGTCTACATGGGAACACTCAGGATAATTAATCCAAATTAATTAAAGATATCAATTTAAAGTGGATTAGTTAAACTGCATGAAACCCATGTGGACAAACATTCAGAATTGAAGTGGGTTTAATTCACTTTATCTTAATTCACTTCGAGTCAGTGTTCCGCTTTAGGAGTAGTAAAAGGGATTTGTTAAAATACACTTAAAAGAAGAACTCAAGAACTAATGACATTCGTTGGAGCAATCTAAAAGGAATTAGAAAACAAAATACCTGAGCTCTTACGAATAATAATTAATTTATAACAATAGAATGCTGAAGAGTGACCAATACTGAACCCCAATTCCCTTCCAAAAATAGCTACTAAGAATAATTCTGGAGAAGAGACTTATTGCAGTATCAGGAAAATCAGTTACAATTACCTTGATCAAACTGCTTCTGAATGTTGTCTTGATCAGTTTTATTCCCACTAACACGGTAGAGGCCTTCAGTGCATAGCCCTGATTGGGGAAAGAAAAATTTTTAAACACAAAATTATATTTTACAGAGTAACAATGAGATGGACGTATGGTACATAATTATTCATTCACACATGAAAGTAGCAATTAATGTGTTCTGCACATACATTCATTCATATTAATTTGCTGGGTATTACATTTATATAGGAATTACCATATTGTTTCAGTCTAGTCCAGTATCTTGTCTCTGACAATGGCCATAATTAAGGCTACGTTTTAGTCACAGGTATTGTTAGTAAAAGTCATGGATAGGTCATGGGCAGTAAACAAAAATTCACAGCCCGTGACCTGTCCATGACTTTTACTATGCACCCATAACTAAAACCTGCTCTGGAGGGGGGCACTGTGGGTGTTCGGGGGAGGGGTCTGACCCAGGACCTCTGCTGGTGCTGGGGTTCGGGGGAAGTTGAAGGGGCTGCCAGGCTCCCTACCCGGCTCCACTCAGCTCCCTGGAATCCCTTGGCTCGTAGGCGGAGGCACAGCCAGGGGGGTCTGTGAGCACTGCCCCTGCCCCGAACACCCAAATGCCAGCTCTGCAGTTCGTATTGGCTGGGAACCGTAGACAACTGGAGCTGCAGGAGTGGTGCTGCGGATGGAGGCACAGTGCAGAGCCGCCTGGCTGTGTCTCTGCCTAACAGCCGAGGGATATGTTGCCGCTTCTGGGGAGCCACTCCTAAGTAAGCGCCACCCGCACTCCAACCCTGTCTCAACCCTGTGCCCCCTCCCACACCCAAACTCCTGCTGCTGTTGGGGGGAGCGCTCCAGAAGCAGCCAGTGCCGCTGGCCCAAGGGCTGCCTGAGCAGCTCTGGCAGCCCCTGGACCAGCTGCACCAGCAGATGTCACAGAGGTCACAGAATCTGTGATCTCTGTGACAGACTCACAGCCTTAGCCACAATACGTGCCTGCATTAGCCACATGTGGACTAATCTCCCTACCACCAAAGAGATAAGGATTAGACCTAATCATCAGATATTTGCTTAAATCATGAAGTCCAAAGTTTAATATAATTTCTAAAAGCAGTCATTAACAACAACAACTTTGGATATTGATATCTATGTAAATATATAATCCTTTTCTGAATCCTACTAAATTCTTTGGATCAACAACTTCCTGTGGCAATTAGTTCCACAGTTTAATCACATGCTGAGTGAAAAAACTACTGTATATATTCATTCATAAGCCAAATTTTCTTTTAGTAAAAAAGGGAAGCACTAGAGAAGGGGTCGGCTTAAGAACGGGTATAGAGAGGGAGAGGTGGGACACAGCCCCTCCCCCCAACAGAGGGAGCAAGGAGAGACAGCACAGCCAGCAGAAACAGAAGGGAAGAGGCGGGGCCAGAGTTTCTCCGCTTCTGGACACGCTGCTCTCCCCCTAGCCTCTAAAGCAGCTGCAGCTCCAGGGCTGGCAGACTGCAGCCGTGCCGCTCAGCCCTGCCCCTAAGAGCAGGTTGTGGCCATGCCGCCCAGCCCAGCCCACTGGAACATGCTGCGGCCGTGCCGCCCACTCTGGCCCGTTGGAGCAGGCTGCGGCCACACTGCCCAGCCTGCCGGAGCATCTGCAGCCACGTCAGAGACATCCTCCTCTGGCCCTCCCCAGATAAGGTAGGAAGGGATGGGATGGGGAAAGTGTGGGGGTCCCGGACTAGGGGTGGGGTCATGTGGGGGGTGGTCACATGGGTTACTCCCCTGACTCCCAGCTTCTCCCCTCAAAAAAAATTTCCCCACCAGTTGCTGTCCCGGCCCGTTAGGGTGAACAGTTGGCACACCGGGACACTTCACTTACTTAGGCTTACCTCCGTGCCTGCAGACGCTCGAGGTAAACAAATCATCTTGGCCCACCGGTGACTTATCCTGATGGCCCGGTAGCCAAAGTTTGCTGAACCCTGAACTATAGGGTCAGCTTATAAACAAACCGTCTTATGATCGAGTATATATTCCCTTTTACTGGTTTGGAATTTTCTACCTTTTAATTTCATTCTACCTTGTTCTTAGTTAAAAAAGAGAATAGATGCCTCTGAGATCTACCTTCTTTATATAATTTATTATTTTATATACTTTTATCCTGTCTCCTCTTATTCATCTCCTTTCTAAGGCAAATAATCCCAATCTTCTGAGAGTTTTCCAGGCCTTTGATCATTCTCATCTTCTCTGAACCTCTTCCAGACCCTTCTGAGTTGGGGTGACAAATATTACAAAAGTATTCCAGCTGAGAATGAAGCATTGATTGTATAAAAAGAATTCTGTTTTCAATATTATCCTCCATTCCTTGGGTAGCCTAATATCTTGGGGTTTTTTTTGGCACACTGCACATTTTCACTGAGCTGTCACCAGTGATACCAAAGTTGCTTTCTTGGGTTGATAAACTTAATTTAGAATCCTGTGAGATGTAAAAGTAGTTTAATTTTTTTCCCTCTAATGTGCATTACTTTGCATTTTTTGTGTGAAATTTTGTTTGCCATCATAATGCCTATTCACCTAGCTTTAGGGCTGTCTGTAGTTCCTTACAGTCTGCTCTGGTCCTGACTAATCTAAATAACTTCGTGTCATATGCAAGTTGTGCTACCTCACTACTCACTTCCCCCACCCCCTTTTCCAAACCATTAATAAATATATTAAACTAACATCAGGCCTTGTATGGAGAGACCTAGCTGTTAACCTTTTGTCATGTTGAAAACTGAACATTTAATCCTATTCTGCTTTGTCTCCTAGCCAATTTTTGACTCAAGACAGTACTTTGACTTTCACCCCGTGCCTACTTAGCTTCTTCTAGTAGCCTCTTGCGCAGGACTTTGTCAAAGACTTTTTGCAGTTCCACATATATTATGTCATCTTGTTCTCTCATCCACTGCTTTAACTGATGTATTCAAAAGAGTGAGATATGATTTTCCTTTGCAGAATCTATACTGATTAGACCGTAGCAGATCTAGATCTTCCACACATTTTATTTTTAATTGTCAAATCACCAACTTGCCATGTAGAGATTTAAGGTTAACAGTTCTACAATTGCTCGGATCATTCCAATAGCCTTTTTATGGATGCAACATTTGCTACCTTCCAGTCCACTAGAATAGTAAATGTTTTGAATAAAAATGTATTGTTCGCAGCTCAGCTACTTCCTACTTGAGTGCTTTTAGAATTCCTGGATGTACCAACTGGGCTTGGAGCCTGATTATATTTTAAATTACGATTTTGCTCAAGCACCTCTCTCTAAGAGTATATAATCTGTATCATGAAAAAGCATGCTCGGGCTAGGAATCTTCCCAACATTGTGGGTAGTGAATACCAATTAAAAAAAGTCACTTGGCTTCTCAGCACCATCCTCATCTTCCTTAATTACTCCCTTTAAATCAGTGGTGATCCAGTAGATGCACAGGTTTCCTATTTTTGATACATTAAAAGAAACTCCTGCTTGTTTCTGCACCTTTAGCTATTTGCTCTTCAAACTCCACTTTAGCCTCTCTCATTTTCTTCATTCTTAATACCTGCTGTAATTTATGCTACTGTTTATTGGCTTCACTGTGGTCAGATAAATACATTTTGAATAATTTCTGTTTGGCTCAAATAGCCTCTCGAACTTTGTCAGTTAGCCAGAATGGTTTCCTCCTTGCTTTCCTGGTTCCCTTTTTGTTCAGCAGTCTGCACATCTCCTTGACTATTACTGTTTTTCTTAGTAGCACCCAAGCCACATCCAAGGTTTTAACTTTTTACTTTTCAGTTTAGGGCCTGTTTGGCTGCCCATCTCATTTTATTGAAATCTTTTTCTATAGTGTAGTGTCACTGTCACTTTTTGGTATGTTACTTGCTCTTCAGATACTGGACCTAATTAGATTACGGTTGCTGTTATTTAGTGGCTCAGTTATGGTCACCTCTTGAATTAGCCTCTATGTTGCTTAAGAATAAGACACGAATAACCTCTGCTCCTGTGTGATCTACAACAACTTGTCTCAAGAAGCAATCACTTAAGCATTGAGAAATTGTTTCGCTGAAGACTGTTTCATTGTGCTATTTGACCAATTTGTATGTTATCGTTAGATTTCGCTGCCTCATTGATCTTTCAACATTATGCATTGAATTTCCTTTTCTTCATCTGGAGACCGCTAGTACTGCCCAACTAATATATTTATAATTTTTTCAGGTTGAGATTTGCAGTCATACAAGATTCAACTGTGTGCCACTCAGAATTTTTATTTTGCTAGAGTGTCTGAAATCCCTTACATACAACCTTACTCTCCCAACTCTTCAGTCTAGTCTGTCTTTCCTGTGCAGGTATTACCATATCCCTTTGGCTAATATCATCTCACCACAGTTCTGTAATGCATGTTATATCAAGGTCCTCATCCATTGCAAGGCATTCCGGTTTGCTTATTTTAGCATTTAATCTTCCTGAATTTGTATACAGACATTTACAGTTTTTATTCCGGATTAAGTGTCGGTTTTTATTTAACACCTTAATCTAACACCTTGCTGAGTTTGCAGAATTTACCTATGTGTTCTTATTCTGTCTCTGCTCTAGTTCAGTTGTAATTTGCACCCTATCCTTTACTGGATACACAGATACCACTGTATTACCATCTTTATCAGATGACTCTAACTTGTGTGCTGCTCAGTTGCTGTCAGCTTTCCCCATTTATAAGTTTAAACACTCCTCCAACATACTATTTATTTTATGTACCAAATTCTCCTGTGCTCATTCCACCTTCTGAGTCTGAGGCTTCTCCTCATTGGAGACAGGCATCTGTCAGCCTAGCTACATAGATATAGCTACCCCAAACAAAGACCAAAGGCCTCAACTCCTCCCACCCACTTGATTATTGATGATTAGTGTCCTGAAGCTGGCATTAAAAAACTTAGTACAATATCTAACTCAAGAAGTCTAGGGGGATGTCTACACTACAGATGCGAGAGTGGTACAGCTACAACACTGCTGCTGAAGCACCATAGACACTTCATACATTGAGGAAAGGAGTTTTTCCATCTGTGTAGTTAATCCACCTCTCTGAGAGTGTTAGCTAGACTGACAGAAGAATTCTTCTGACAACCTAGCTGTGTATACACTAAAAATCAGGAGTCCCCAACGTGGTGCCTGCTGTGGCATCTATGTGCGCCCGCCTACTGGCTGTTGGAAAAGCAGCCACCGAAATGCTGCTGAGCAGCGGCAACGTCAACAAGCGCTGCCACCAAAATGCCACTGATTTTCGGCAGCATTTTGGCGGTGACGCCTCTCGGTGATGCTACTTCTCAGCGGCGACACTTGTTGGCATTGCTGCTTCTCGGCAGCATTTCGGCAGCTGCTTGTCCAGGGGCCACACTCCTAGGCAGCTAGTTGTCAAGCGTTCGCCACACTGAAAAGGTTGGGGACCACTGCACTAAATCCATCTCAAGGGAGCAAAACTTTTTCACAAGCCTGAGCTACATAAGCATATACCAGGACTAGTGATGGTTATACAGTTAGAAGAGTTGCTGTATGTGAGATCCTCCTTAAAAAAATACAAAGTCAGTAAGATATTTATAGATTAGTAATGTAAAACTGAATCTTCTTAATATAGACTCATAGACTCTAGGACTGGAAGGGACCTCGAGAGGTCATCGAGTCCAGTCCCCTGCCCTCATGGCAGGACCAAATACTGTCTAGACCATCCCTGATAGACATTTATCTAACCTACTCTTAAATATCTCCAGAGATGGAGATTCCACAACTTCCCTAGGCAATCTATTCCAGTGTTTAACTACCCTGACAGTTAGGAACTTTTTCCTAATGTCCAACCTAAATCTCCCTTGCTGCAGTTTAAGCCCATTGCTTCTTGTTCTATCATTGGAGGCTAAGGTGAACAAGTTTTCTCCCTCCTCCTGATGACACCCTTTTAGATACCTGAAAACTGCTATCATGTCTCCTCTCAGTCTTCTCTTTTCCAAACTAAACAAACCCAATTCCTTCAGCCTTCCTTCATAGGTCATATTCTCAAGACCTTTCATCATTCTTGTTGCTCTTCTCTGGACCCTCTCCAATTTCTCCACATCTTTCTTGAAATGCGGTGCCCAGAACTGGACACAATACTCCAGTTGAGGCCTAACCAGCGCAGAGTAAAGTGGAAGAATGACTTCTCGTGTCTTGTTTACAACACACCTGTTAATGCATCCCAGAATCATGTTTGCTTTTTTTGCAACAGTATCACACTGTTGACTCATATTAAGCTTATGGTCCACTATGACCCCTAGATCTCTTTCTGCCATACTCCTTCCTAGACAGTCTTCTCCCATTCTGTATGTGTGAAACTGATTGTTCCTTCCTAAGTGGAGCACTTTGCATTTATCTTTATTGAACTTCATCCTTGTTTACCTCAGACCATTTCTCCAACTTGTCCAGATCATTTTGAATTTTGACCCTGTCCTCCAAAACAGTTGCAATCCCTCCCAGTTTGGTATCATCCGCAAACTTAATAAGCGTACTTTCTATGCCAACATCTAAATCATTGATGAAGATATTGAACAGAACCGGTCCCAAAACAGACCCCTGCGGAACCCCACTTGTTATACCTTATGATGAACATAGTTCTAGTTAGTTACTACTGATATTTCTAAATCTGTTCTCTCTTCCACACCAAAATTAGATATTTTCTGTAGACTGAAATCTTACACTGAACAGTGTAACTTGGCCTTTATTATAACCTAGTGGGAATCAGAGGCAGTGAGGAGCAGCCTATGAAGTAAAGAGCCTGAAGGCTTGGGGCAGGGAGTGGGGTGTGAGGAGTGGAAGAAGCAGGGGAGCCTAAGGCAGCCTCCCCTCTTCTTCCTCCCATACATCCCTTATTTCCCTTCCCTACTCCAGCCTGGCCCCTAGCACTTCCCTCTTTTTCATTCCACTCCTATCACTCAGTCTACACCTGTTTCTGGCTCCCTCAACTCTGCAACTCCTAGCCTACCCTTCCCCTCTAATCTGTTCTCCCCTGCTTCTATTCTATTCCCCCTCCAAGCATGCACCCCATCTGATTCCATCCTTCTCAGTCTGCACCTACACCAATTTCTTGTCCCCCATCTCTGATCCTCAGGCCTCTGCATCTGAGTCATCTTGTTCCTCCTCCTCCACATTGCCTGAACACCAGCAGGGGGAGTGCTGAGAACACAGAAGAGTCTCCCCCGTTCTCAGTTCTTGTCACTGGCACCACATCAATACCCAGCTGTCAAGAGAAACAACTGAAAGAAGTTCATCTCAGCCCAGCGAGACAATGTTTTGAAATTTTAGCTGTTTACAAATCTCTAAGGAACACATGTTACAGTGATTTTCATAGATTTATAATTTGGACAAATCTGAGTAGATTTTCACAGAGACAGCACGAAGCACATCTGATGTCAAGGTTCATAGGTTCTGACTTTCTAAAGTGCCGGGGGGAATGGGTGCTCGAACCCTGGCTCTGCCTCAGGCCCTGCCCCCACTTCACCCCTTCCCCCAAGCCCCACCTCTTCCCCTGACCCAGTGTCCTCACTCCTCCCAGCCTCCTGCACACCATGAAACAGCTGACTGTGGTGGGCAGAAGGTACAGGGAGGGAGGCGCTGATCCGCAGCGCGAATGGGAAACATTGGGGGTTATGGGGAGAGCTGACAGGACTGCCTGTGAGTGCTCAGCACCCACCATTTTTTCCCCATGGGTGCACCCACAGAGCCCTGGAGCACCCACAGAGTTAACGCCTATGTCAGGGCTAGTCCCACCAAATTTCAAGTTCCTACTTCAAAACATGGAGGAAGCGATTTTCAAAAGCACCTAAGTGAGTCAGAAGCACATTTGACTTTTGGTTTTGAAAATTTCACAAAGACATTGAAGCTTTTCATTAAGAATTTAACATTGGCAAAACAACCTATTTTTCCCTAAACTTCTTCCAAGAAATGGCTGTACAGTTTTTGTTGAAATTTTAAAAACGAAAATTTGGCTCAAAGCAGCCACCTGGGATGGAAAATTTCAGAACAAACAATTAAAGCTTGGCAAAGCAAATAAAAACAAGACCTGACAAAGAAAATTGTTAGGCATCTTGAAGTGAAAAGGGGAGTGATTAGGATGAGGAGTCTGAGGACTGAGACTTGGATGAGAAAACTGGAGGAAGCCACTTGGACAAGGTGGGAAAGTGGGGCGGCAGAGACAGGATCCGTAATGAAGAGGCCGGCCAAGGATTGAGGATGGAGAATGGGATTGATTATGCAAGGAGATGGACTGGGATACAAAGCAGGGTTGGGAGAGAGAGAACTGGCACAGCAGGTTGCAAGAGCCATGAACAGAGAAGCCTGTGCCCAGTACAGTACACGGTTCCAGGATATGGAATGGGACCCAGCATTCTTGAGTCACCCTCTTTGTCTACTGTCAGCAAATATTTGCACTTTGCCAGTGTTTTTTGCGTTTTCTGCCCTTCTAGTGGATGGCCCATATGGAGGAGGCTCAACTAAACAGTACTATCAGTTATACTGTTAGCTCAAGTGACTGTGCTGTGGACATGAAAGTTCCAGCCCTGCTGATGACTCAGGTAATGGTCAATATGAGTCTCACATGATGAAATCTGTTTTTCTGATTTGTTTTAAAAAAGTTAAGAAATTACACGCAAAAAGCTATGTTAAAAGTATGTTAATGATTGCAAAGTCAAGCTTTCAAGTGTTAGGAAAAGAATTAGATTAATTTGGCATTCAAGTGTGTCTGCATGATACAATCCTTAATTATGTGATCAGTTTTTCCAATATTTTCCAGACTATTTTAGTGCTATACAAACATATAACAAAAAGGTATCCTCTGCTCCAAAGAGTTCATTATGCAAGTACCGGTAATTACTTGTAATCTAAGTTTGTTCTGTAATTGCATACTACAGATTTTCTCGGATCTTCCCCTGAAGCATCAGATATGTTGTTAGACTATACTGAACTAAATGAACCACTGGTCTGATCTTGTGTGGCAATTCCTATGTAAATTAAATAATTTGTGGGGAAAGAATCTAACCCATTTTATTTTTAAAGGGGAAAAAGAATAAAGCAAATCACTTATTCAAGATATGTTAAAGTTTCACATGAAATTAACCTATATAAATGCTATTTTTAATCTAAGCTTTGGAATTTGTAGAAAGGGTGGGATTTACAAACTACTAAAATGAGGTACCATTCACAAGCTCAAAAAAAACAGAACCAGACAACTTCAACATTAAAGTGATCTAAATGCACTAATGAAACAAATGTATAGTGAACATTAAGAACTTTCAATAGGCAATAGTGTGATCATTTAAAGTTGAAACTTTTCAAAAGTAAAAAACAGGGAGCGCTTCATCTGATGTTGAATTAACAGTTCTACATCTGCAAATACTAAAACTTTTTACATTAACCAATCTCTAACAAGCCCTCTGGCCCTACAGCAAGCATGGCTATTCACAGTCGTGTGTCCTACAGTGTGTTCACCCTGCTGACAACAGAATAAGATTTCTACCAATATGACATGACAAACAGCAACTCACTTTCCCTGCAGATGTCCTAGAGGAGGTGCCTATGCATTTATTTTATTAAAGAACGAGTAACTCAGATGTGAAGATTATTTAATCTGACTTTACCCAACTGTATCAGGTGTTTGGCTGCTTCTGTGGGGGAAGGGAGATACTATATCAGTAACTACAGTGAAAACAAACATTGATACCCATATTTAGATTTATGCTCACATGGTTTATATCTCCTTTACATAATTTCCATTGTGTTGGCTTTCATGAGATATCTTAATTAGTAGATAGTTGAAATGTACAACATTATTGTATATTTCAAAACGTGACTTTCAAGATCTTGTATGATACATAAAAACTAATTTCTTTCTTACTTGTATTCTGTGATGCCCCACAACAGTACAAACTAGTGATATGTTTCTGTCCTCTGTAATGCATGTGATGTCCAATCAGGATACATAATTTTTCATGCTGGCCTCTGCCCCCTTCTGTATTTGTGCAGGCAGACTTCTCACTTTATTATTTCCAAACTTACATAACACAAGTTAATCTGTGATGTCTTTCCTCACTTGTCACTCAGCCCAGGACCCAAGTCCGATGAGGTGGGCATTTATAAATACATGGTCACTCCATGACAAACAATTAACAGGTAAGAAATCTCTATCACATGACATTACTAGCAATACCCCTAAGCTATAGAGGGAAAGCTAAAGGACAGGCTGAGGTAAAGTGACGTCAAAAGGGGACAAAGGAGTGAAAAATTGGTCCTCTCCCCTGTGAACGGTAGCTTAGGTCCAACAAGAGACTACAGCTCAAAGCACTTACTGTCTTTGCCATACCTGTAAAGGATCAAATGGAGGCAGAAGAATTGGAGAAGGTGCATGGAGTATCAAACAGCAGTCTGATACAACTCGTTTACTGAGGTTTCTCCCTCTTCCTCCCAGGAGGGGGAACTATCCCAGCAGAGTGAGCCTGGAATTAGGGCTCTAATCCACCGAGTACTAATTTAGAGGCTTTGTTTCCCCTTCTTAAAATCCTCATATAAGAAAGGAATTGGAATTGCCTAAATTCCCTTGATGAAATCAAGATAAATCTTACAGACTCCATTACACATATAAGGAATGTCACCAAATTTCTGTGCGCGCTTTGGAAGATGAGCAGAGAAAGAAGTCTGCTTAAAGAAAAAATTGACACTATTTTGGGGGAAAATGAGAGACAGGAGTAACCATTTTTCTCCATCAAAAACTTGGCAGGCTAAATCGCAATCAAGGACAGCAAGTTCACCCATCTGCAGACAAAGAGGCTAGCCACCTAAATGTAAACTATCCAAGACAGAAAAGAGAGAGGCACTCCAAGTATTCAGAGGTATCTTAAAATAGGAGTTTTCACACTAATTTGAGATTTTAGAGGGTCTGAAAACTTAAATGGGACGGGAATATCTTAGGTAAAATAAGTCACTGAGAAATCTACACATGGCCAGATGAGATCCATTATAAATCCTATCTACCTGACCCTGGAAGAAACAAAGGGCAGAGACCTGGACCTGGAAGAAGCTAACTGCCAGACTGTTACCAACACTAGCCTAAATGAAACCTAAAATTACCAGCAGTACGGTTTTCTGTTGGAGAATTTGAGAAATTTGCATTAAGTGCCTGGCTCAAATCCTGTAGTAGGCAAACAAGGGCTGTTATTCCAGTGGGACTGAAGAAGAATGATTAGGACTTTGCCATACTTGATTTATTTAGAAGGCTTTGTTTACAAGGTGGGCCATTAGCCTTTAAGTTGCAGGACTGTGAGGCAGAACAGATTTATCAAGCAAGGTTGGGTCTTCTGGGAAATGGAAGATTGAGACCTTGAGACAACTAGAACACATCTGCAAATTACATTCTTGGCTAATCCAGAGCCCCTAGATCAGTGAGCCTATGCTGCTACTTGCCTTTTTGAGAAACTTCCAAATTAGACATGGGAGTAAAGTAAAAAATTCCCATATGTGCATGTGTACACAGAAGCAGAAAATATACTTGGCCCACATCTTGGGTTCTGCATACTGGCTATAGCACTGAGGTATCCAGTTGAAGATCAACTCAATGAACTCTCAACATTGGCTATTAACACTTCCTTGCACAACAACCATTACCTTCCTTGGATGGATCTATATTCTGTTCAAGAGGGCAGAGAATATGGAGCACTTTTAAAGAGACTCCAAGTGCTTCTCTGCCCATTAACAGAAGAGAGAGGACTTTCAGCAGATCTCTACTCCTGGCTTCCCCAGTCTCCTCAATGGTTTGGTATGCTCTCCTTGACATCATAAGCCTCACAACACAACTATTTCAAATTTGATGACAATATATATCTCCAGATCAGTGGCACCACTATGGGCACCCGCATGGCCCCACAATATGCCAATATTTTTATGGCCGACCTGGAACAATGCTTCCTCAGCTCTCGTCCATTCACGCCCCTTCTCTACCTATGCTACACTGATGACATCATCATCATCTGGACCCATGGGAAGGAGACTCTGGAAAAATTCCACCACGATTTCAACAGCTTCCACCCCACCATCAACCTCAGCCTGGACCAATCTATACGGGAGGTCCACTTCCTAGACACCTCGGTGCAAATAAGTGATGGTCACATTAACACCACCCTATACCGAAAACCTACCGACCGCTATGCCTACCTTCATGCCTCCAGCTTCCATCCCGAGCACATCACACGATCCATTGTCTACAGCCAAGCACTGATGTACAACTGCATCTGCTCTAACCCCTCAGACAGAGATCAACACCTACAAAATCTCCACCAGGCATTCTCAAAACTACAATACCCACATAAGGAAATAAGGAAACAGATCAACAGAGCCAGACGTGTACCCAGAAGCCTCCTACTGCAAGACAAACCCAAGAAAGAAACCAACAGGACTCCACTGGCCATCACATACAGTCCCCAGCTAAAACCTCTCCAATGCATCATCAGGGATCTACAACTCATCCTGGACAATGATCCCAGACTTTCACAGGCCTTGGGTGGCAGGCCAGTCCTCGCTCACAGGCAACCTGCCAACCTGAAGCATATTCTCACCAGTAACTGCTCACCGCACCATAGTAACTCTAGCTCAGGAACCAATCCATGCAACAAACCTTGATGCCAACTCTGCCCACATATCTACACCAGTGACACCATCACAGGACCTAATCAGATCAGCCACACCATCACCGGTTCATTCACTTGCACCTCCACCAATGTAATATACGCCATCATATGCCAGCAATGCCCCTCTGCTATGTACATCGGCCAAACTGGACAGTCGCTACGGAAAAGGATAAACAAATCAGATATTAGGAATGGCAATATACAAAAACCTGTAGGAGAACACTTCAGCCTCCCTGGCCACACTATAGCAGACCTTAAGGTGGCCATCCTGCAGCAAAACAACTTCAGGACCAGACTTCAAAGAGAAACTGCTGAGCTTCAGTTCATCTGCAAATTTGACATCATCAGCTCAGGATTAAACAAAGACTGTGAATTGCTTGTCAACTACAAAACCAGTTTCTCCTCCCTTGGTTTTCACACCTCAACTGCTAGAACAGGGCCTCATCCTCCCTGATTGAACTAACCTCATTATCTCTAGCTTGCCTGCATATATATACCTGCCTCTGGACATTTCCACTACATGCATCTGACGAAGTGGGTATTCACCCACGAAAGCTCATGCTCCAAAACGTCTGTTAGTCTATAAGGTGCCACAGGATTCTTTGCTGATCATAAGCCTGGGCTATCTTTATAACCTTGACCTATATGTCTAGGAATAGCGCCAATCCTCCTCCTCTACAGCTCCCTTTTCCCCTGCACAAAGCCTTGGATACCAAGGGAGCAAAGGAATAATAAAGGCTGCCTTCTATTGGGTTTTTCCAATTTTGGAAAAAGCTGCATTTTTGCGTCAGATTTCTGAGGAATGAGCCCTGTATGGCTGGATCTTGGGCTGGTACGGTCAGTACTTAACAAGAGACTGGCAGATAGAGAAATCTGGGTCAGCCCCTCCTAGAATAAAGGGGAAAAATGTCTCCATGACTTTAGATTCCAAGATGGAGAAAACACGTATAAAGTAGGGAAGTTTTTCTCCTGCCAAGTCTCTGGGAGAGCTGAGTACTGGACTTCACAAAATAATTTTGAGAAATTAGAATATCTGAGAGTTGAAAATAGAAACTTCCCCCGTGCCAAACTTCTGGGGCTCTGCTTGCTAAGATGAAAGACTCCTCAAAAAAACAATAACCTCAAGATAATTATAGACCTGAGGCTTGATGTTGAGACCCTTCAGAGCTAGCAAAAACCTAAGTTAGATTTCTGCAATCTAGTTTGTGAAGCCAGGAACAGAGTACTCTGTCTAAATGGACCTCCCATTAGCCTTCAGATGGCAGTTGTAGATGTACAAGGGACATGCCCAACTGTGGCAACAGGCTTACGCCTTAGGATGAATATCTGTCTGATCAGCCCTTCATTCATGCAATCATTGCCTCCAGTCAAGGACTAGAAATCCTGAAGTAAGGGGCCACTGTTGACTCCAAATTGGAGTGAGGCAGCCAGAGATCCTGAAACATTGAAACTGAGTTTGTAAACCTTGTGCAGATTCATAGGAAAAGAAAAGTTCTTGTCCAGAGTGGAGTAACCCATCTCTAACATTTTGATAGAGGGCTACACAGAGAGGACTTTTTCGTGAGTTAGCCCTGGAAGGAATACTGAAAAGCTCAACCTCATTCTTGGTGATCTTTCGCTCAACAGCGAAGACAGAAAGTTAATGCCAAATGAGACATTAGAGAGGCCCACATCTCTGGTAAAATTATCTGGGAATTTCCCAGTGAAAAGACTGGTTTTGAGAGAGGGAGACAAAACTGGATCTTTGGAGTAAGAGCCTACTTTCACTTCAACCTTATGCTTCATCCCCAGAGAACTGGAGAGCCATACACAGGACCATTCCACCTCTCAGGGCAGACAAGTCCAAGGCCTGAGGAAGGAAGTCAGAAAGGAAGATGAGAGGGGGAGTCATTTAAGAAGCTTGTTACCTGAGGAGGAAGACCTAACCCCCACAGACTAGAAAGGAGGGAAGCAGAGTATGGTTGGTTTACCTAGGCAATGGTCCTGGGATGCAACATCAGGCGGGGGGGGGGGGGGGAAACAATGGGTAGGGAACTCCACTGGGTAGGAACAGGGAAAAGGATCTCTGAGGGTAGGTCCTCTTCCCTGAAAATAGTTCTCCTTTTCTTCCAGTCAAGGGTGAGGAGGAGGCAGGAAATATTACGGGAGAACCCAAATTTGATCCTACTCCATGTCACACCAGTGGCAGCCTGCAAAGGCCTGAGAGATCTATAATAGTAAGGAATGCATTAAACGGATGAAATTTTGAACAACAAAAGAGGGAAGTGCTTGTACTTCCTACTTGGAATCCCCTCCTTTCCTGTTTTTTACATCTTCAAGACTGAGGTGGGTCTAAACAACCCTCAGCCTGTGGGAGAGCCTGTCAATTAATTTCTCAAAGAAAAAAAAAAAGTAAGTGCCGTGAGGGGAAAAAAGATCATCTCTCTGTTTCTACAGCAGCATAGATTTCTGCAATTGTAGCTGTCAAGATGGACAATTATACTAACAGTTTTTGACAAGCTATATTACCTAAAGCAGCAGTTCTCAACCTATTTACCATTGTGGGCCACACATGCAGCTCTCCTTACGTTATGTAGGTCGCATCCAGGGGTGAAAGTAAGTTAGGCCACTTAGCGGAGGGCGGAGGACGACTCTGGCCCCCAGAAGGGGCAGGGCTCGGGGCGGAAGGGGTAGCTGGGGTGGGGGTGGGGTGTAAGCATCCCCCAGCCTGCCCTTTCAGGCCACCTGGCCCACGCCACCCGGGGCTCCGTTGTTGATTTAAGGGCCCAGGGCTCCAGACACCGCTACTAAGCTAGCAGCAGCATCTGGAGCCCTGGGCCCTTTTAAATCATCGGCCCTTTTCCCTCTTCCCCCCCCGGGGGTGCACAATGGGACAGGGACATTAAAGCGCAGTAGGGTCCTTTGCCGCGGCAGCTCTTTAACGTTGCTGTACTCCCCGCTGACCGAGGGGAGAGGGGAGAGCGTGGTGCAGGAACGTTAAAGTGCTGCCACAGCAAAGGACCATCCTTAAAAGCACTGCCATGGCGCTTTAAGGTTGCTGCCCATTCCCCCTTCCGTATCTGCAGCCCTGCCAGTAGGGACCCTACCGTCAGGGCTGCCGACAGGGGAGGCAAAAGGGGCAGGGACATTAAAGCACTGCTGCAGCAGCATTTTAATGTGGGCTGGGTGTGGGCCAGTGTGGGTTCTTACTGGCACAGAGTACCATCCCGTACTGGCTCACTTTCACCCTTGGCCACATCCACACGCTATATATACTACCTGTAAAGCCCTGAGGATATCACATGAGCTCACCTGTGTACTGATTGGGTGGGTTGAGAACCACTGATTTAGAGTCACCCTATTTCTATGAGAAAAGAACAAGGTAGGTATAGCAAGTGAGAAAATGAAGATATGAAAAATTATGCTCAAGTGAGAGTTTCATCGCTTTGAACCCTAGCTGTTAGATATATTGCACATTGTAGGTGGGGCTGGTAGCACTGCATAGCATTAAACTTACCTGATACTTCTCATTATACACCCCTATATTCAGCTGCTTATAACTTTACCAAACTTTAAACATTTGGGCTGAAATTTTCCATGCCAGGTGTCTGCCCTAGGCTGAGTTTTTTTTGGAAAATTTCAGTCAAAGCAGTTCAGCTGTTTCCAAGACAGAGGCTAGGGAAAACACATTTTGCCTATGTTAACTCTTGGTAACCTTTACTTTGAACAATTCTAGCATCCCCATGCTTTGGAGCAGGGACTTCAAATTTGGCAGGAAAGCATCCTTTGTATCACAGATATATCTTTTGCCAGCCTTGTGAAAAGCCACTTAAACTGGGCTAAGTTATAAACCTTGGGGGCGGGGCGGAGAAATGCAGTTTGCATGTGCTCAGTAGATACTTATTAGGATTAACAGCTAAAATCTCTCAAGATTCTGTCCACACTGGATATGCTCCAGCTCACAGCTCAGCAGGGCTTTCCTGAAATTGCTGCTCTGGGCTGCTGTAGGCTCCATCAGGTCCAGGCTCCAGAAAGCAGTGAGCCTGTGAGCTTGTAAACACTGAAAATGCTGAAACAGATTCTGGTGTCCAGGAAGTTGATGCTGGTGTGCGACTGTTTTAGAGTTTGATGGATGGGTGGTGGCTGCTGAGGCTGTGGTGGAAATCTATGAGGGAGTTTAGGTCATCTATCCAGAGGATGAAAATATCATTGATGTATCTCAACTATATTACTGATTTTGTGGTACATTTGTCCAGAAATTTTTCCAGAAGGTGCCCATGAAGAGACTGGCATATTGGGGGGGCCATCCTAGTACCCATGATTGTTCCCATGGTTTGGACAAAGTGTTTGTTGTTAAATGTGTTATGTGTGAGGATCAAATGGATGACTTTGGTGATGTTGAGGTGGATTTCTAAGCGTTGTCCATTCTCTTCAAAATATTTGAGGCAGGCATCTATGCTGTCATTGTGAGGCACGTTGATGTATAGGGAAGTGACATCCACGATGGCAAGGATGGTTGTTCTGAAAGGTGTGTTAATGCTGTGGAGTTTCTGGAGAAAGTTGGCTGTGTCATGGAGGAAACTGGCCCTATATGTAGTGAGTGACTTGAGGATAGTTTCTACAAAATCTGATATTCCTTTAGTAAGAGTGATGTAGCCAGATATGATGCATCTGCCTGTGTTTTTTTTTTAATCTTGGGACGCATGTAGAAGTTCCTTGGGCAGGTTCATGGGGATGAGGTTATAGAGTTTCTCTTGCAGTTGTTTGGAAGAAGTATGTGAAGATATATTTAAATTCCTATGTTAAGTGTGGGTGGGTGGGGGGCTCTTCTGAATTCTATAAAGTACATTGTGTCACTGAATTGTCGGTCGGTCTCACCGATGTACTCATCACAGTTGAGGAATACAATGGCACCCCCTCTGTCTGCTGGTCTGATTGCTACCATAGCTGAATGTCAGGGACTCAATAACTACCTTCTCAGCCACAATGCTCAGGTGGATGTAATGTTTGTCAAGGATTTCATAGTCAATATTTTTTCTAATGCAATTGATGTAATGATTCATTGTGTGGTCTTGTCCACTGGGGGATGTCCAGTCAGATGATTCCTTTTGCTTATAATTGTCCAGGATGTGGTAGTTCTGAGTGGTATCATCTTTGTTGTGAAAGAATTCTCTGAGGCAGAGTCAGTGAAAGAATTACTTTTGTTCACCACGTTAGTATGATACCAGTTTCTGCAGTGGTGCAGAAGTTCAGTCCCTTGTCATGGTTACTCTAGAGCAGTAGTTCTCAAACTTAAGGTGCATCCCCCTCCAGAGGGGAGTGGGGGAACGTTCAGGAGGGATGGGACCAGCCCCTACAGGGGGCAGGGAGGGTGTGCCACATTTCCAGCCCCACTCCAGCCCCAGACCAGCTCCACCTCCAACCCCAATAGGCCCCCAGTCCTGTTCCACCTCCAGGCCCAGCTCCACCGTCACTCCCTCTCCATCCCAGACCAGCTGCAACCCCAGCTGCAGCTCTACTCCACCCTCAGCTCAGCTCTGCCCTCATTCTCTCTCCATTCCAAGACCAGCTCCGCCTCTATACCCAGCTCCTCCCCCATCCCCAGTTCTGCCCTCAGCTCTGTCTTCTGCCCAGGTTCCACTGCTGAGGAAGCCTTGGCTATGCAGTAATGAAGGGGAGGTGCAGACAGATTCCATTACTGGGAAAAGGGAGGCATGACTGAAAAAGTTTGAGCACCACTGCTCTGGAGGTGTTGTTCTGTTGGTTGTGGCCAGCACGCAGGAAAGAATTCTCTGTAGTAACTCAGATCCCACCCTATCTATCATCCCATTACAGACCACTGGGCTTTTTTCATTTTTGCTTTTTTTACTCCTGCCTATGATTTTTTTCCCCCCCTTTCTTGGGATGCGGCATTTGGTTTTCAGTTGGCAATGGCTGAATATACAAAATAACTGACAGCGGTACTGTCAAGTTCTGGCATGCAGGAATGTTGAATTCCAGGGTAACAGGCTGTCACCGTGTTTTTTTGATAGTTGTTTTGGGGTTCCTGCATGATTTCCAGTAAGTTTCATTATTTTTAATTCCAGTGTGTGGGATCATGTACTGGATTTCTTGATTGACTTGGTCCCTTCTCGAGGGGTTCCTCAGTTTTTCCAAAGTACGTCCGCAGAGCTGTTCAGCATATGTGGAGTTTTATACAGCATATGTGGAATTTTATACAGCATATGTGGTGGTCAGAAGGTTGTAAAAGGCGAGTCCTCTGGGGATGATATTTTGTTTCTTTCCTTTGTCCAGGAAGCAGCTCAGGAACTTTGCACTGTTAAGTTTGGTTTCTTTCTTGTTGTCGTTGTGGAGTTTCCTTTCAATAGGAGCAGGCATATTATCAAGGTCTCCTAGCGAAAAAAATCAAAAAACAAGGAAGAACTGGTTCTGAGACTAAGTGAAAAGAATTGGTTGATTGTACAGCAAATACCTGGCCTTTAATATAATGGAGGCTCAGGCCTTTGGAAAAATAGGTAACAGGAACCCAGTAAATTTTTTTTAATAGTGGCCTGCAAGAGATTTATTGCCTTTGGGCACACTAGAAAAACCCATCCTCTTGCATGTTCTTTTATTCTTTCTCATTCTTAATTTAAGGAGGAAATCCAATAGCTGTCCAAAGTATTTGTGCTATAAAAGACACAACAACTGGAGTCTCAGTAGGTGTGAATAGTGAAAAGAACCTTGATGAATTAAGTATCTCATGAGCAAAAGTAGCTATTAGTCTGACGTAGATAAGAGAATCATGGTCTGCGAGGCCAAAATTGGAAAGTTAGAAGCAAAAGCCATAATCCCTATAACTTCCAAGCTACTTTTACCAACAAATAGAAGGCAACAAGTCAAGCACTCCTCAACTGGAAGGAAAAAAAAAAAAAAAGAGTGTCCATCTTCCAAGACTCCACAATGAAACTTCTGTATAGGTAATTTGCAAAAAAAGGTTATCTTTTAGAATGAACTATTTGGGGCTAGAAGCACAAGAATATCCTAGCTCATTTTCCTTTACTGCTGTGAAGAGATCTCTCAGCCTCATATGGGCTGCTTTCTCTAGATGCATGTGGTCCAAAATGAAGGTCCAGATGTTACAGACATTGGCAGGATTTCTGAGTTTCTGGATCTGTTTGTTTCTAGTGTCTCCTTTCCTACTGAGGAGAACAATGGTGGTGCGGTTGTTGCTTTCTATAAGCAGAACTTCAAACAGCATTCTTGGAAGGATGATTTTATTGCACTTTCCAAATGGCATCATCGTCAAAAGGCTTATGCTGAAACAAGAATCTTCAAGATCACTTCGGACTAAGGGAGGACTTGGCTACATGTTGAGTTGCTCCTGATTAACTCCACGTGTAGACACGTATTCCTGAATAATAATGTCAGAGAATTAAGCAGAATAAATCAGTGTGTGGACTAAGTGTTTTCCCATCTGAGCATCTCACAGAGAGGTAGAGAAAACTAAATACTGCACAAGAGGTATTTAGCCCTCAATCAACACTGGGAGGAGATTAGTCACAAAGCAAAGCCCTGAATAAAACAAAATGGGAGTCTTACAACGGAGGAATGAGAAAAGTGAAAGATTAAGCCTCAAATCTGAGGCTTACTTGTCTTGTTCTTTGAAACAATTGGTAAGAAAACTGGTGCTGAAAGCAAAGTAAGTGTGAATGTATATAATTACATAATCTTCAATTATTTTGAAATTTTCTCCTTTTTCTATTTCTGCCATCAAAATTACCACTTCAGAGCATTCTATGTGATTTCTGTCAGGACTGCCCAGAGGATTCCGGGGGCCTGGGGCCATTGGCGGCAGGCGGCTCCGGTGGACCTCCCGCAGGTGTGCTTGCGGAGAGTCCGCTGGTCCCGCGGCTCCGGTGGAGCATCTGCAGGCACACCTGTGGGAGGGCCACCGGAGCCACGGGACCAGCGGACTCTCCGCAGCCATGCCTGCGGGAGGGTCCACCGGAGCCGTGGGACCGGCAAGCGGCAAGGGGCCCCCCGCGCAGCAAAATGTCTAGAGCCGGCCCTGTTCGGCAGAGGGGGGCCATTCCGTTCTGGGACCTGCCGCTGAAGTGCCCCGAAGACCCGCGGTGGGGGCCCCCCGCCGGCGAATTACCGCAGAAGCAAGACCCGCCGCCGAAGTGCAGCCCGCTCTTCGGCGGTAATTCGGTGGCGGGGGGTCCCCGCCGCGGGTCTTCGGGGCACTTCGGCAGCGGGTCCCTGAACAGAAGGGCCCCCCGCCGCCAAATTACCGCCGAAGACTGGGTTGCACTTCGGCAGCAGGTCCTGCTTTGGCGGTAATGCGATGGCGGGGGGTCCTTCCACCCCAGAGCGGAAGGACTCCCCCGTCAGCGAAGACCAGAAGCGGAAGAAGCTCTGGGGCCCAGCCCCGCAAGAGTTTTCTGGGGCCCCAGAGCAAGTGAAGGACCCCGCTCCAGGGGCCCCGAAAAACTCTCGTGGGGGCCCCTGCGGAGCCCGGGGCAAATTGCCCCTCTCCCCTCCCCCCCCCGGGCTGCCCTGATTTCTGTACCATGGGGCAATGTCTGCAACAGAAGAGAAAATAAAATTGCCAGACCTTGGCATACCAGGACAGCAAGTGTTCCTTACAAATTAGGCAAGGACCTGGTAGGAATGCTAAGAACCACTATACTAAGTCACTGGAAAAATCAATAGCAGTTTGGAACTCTAAGGAAAGCTTCATGTAATGCTGGTGCCCATCATCAGGAGTAAAATCTTGCTTGGGGGATGAGGGAAGGCTATGTTAAAATAGAAACTGGCAAAATCCAATAGGTCTCCTCTTTAAAAACTTAAGGTATTACACTGCTCTGAAAACAGATTTCCTTTCTTGAACATTTATTTTTGCTTCATCTGTCATAAAATAGAAGCTTGAGTAAATGCTTGTTTTACAGCATGTTTTAAATATCAGTATATTTGCAGAAGTTCCCGTTCTTTCTTCTTACATTAATTATTCACTAAATATACAACCTTATGGAGGCAATACAAATGGAAAGGGGATGGTGAGGCTATTTTCAGGGTGGGTAAAAAAATCAATGATTTTTTTTTTTAAATCTGATTTTATTTTAATCTGTTTTTTTTGGGGGGGGGAGAACCTATCTAAAATAGTTTTAATTAAGACACATTATAGCTCAAAGATATCTTGTCATGGAATAGGGATTATAAATTCTAATTCTATAGTATGAGACAACATATTTATGTAATGTTTAAGAAAAGTTTTCTAAATGAGTTCCAATAGTTCATGGATTAGGGACCCAATCTTAGAGGTTCCAGGGGCTTCAGTATAGATTATTTAGGTTTATCTTTCTATCTCCCCAATGGGACTTAGTGCTCAGTCTGGAAGATACCATCAGATACTTAGTTTTGCAGTTCTCAAACTGTCAATGTGTGTCTCCAGAGATAACATGCTTGTTAACAGAAAAAATGTTTTAAATAAATAAATATATAGAGGTAAGAAATAACAGACCTCAACCCTACTGTCCCTCTTCAAATTTGTGTACACTGAGTCAATCCCTTACCTCTCTTTGAAAGTGCAAAGTTTCAAAAAGTTCAATGAATAAAAGGTTGTTGGGGGCAGAATAAATCTGGAGATAAATGTGAGAAGGAAGGAACAGGCAGTAGAAACAAAAGTGAAACTGTTTGAGCAGCATATTCCAGAAGTCTTGAGGTTTTTCTGAGTTTAGCATTCATTGATTTGAGATCTACCATACCATTCTCTCAATAGCAAGTAAAACCTATAATGGCAGCAGGCCATAAGAGACCCAGTTTGGGAATATTTTAATGAAGTTCCTCTATCTGTGGGTAAGACAGGCATGCGTGGAAAATGCAAACAGTGCAACAAAGAAATGGAAGGTCTGAATGAAACAACATCACGAGAAGTGTTCTGTCTCAGGAGGAAGCTGTGTTGAAGATGATGAAAGGAACATGTCTGAACATGCAGGAACTTCAGGTTGGTAAACTTTTTGATTTCATACTTCTTTCTTAAAGGACTGCCTGACTTCCTTCTGGATTACTCCTGAATTCTCATGTTTGAGCAAAAAAATATAGTTGTTTCTCTATGATACTATCATTTTAGATGCAGTTGTGATAAAAAATAAATAGCTGGTCTTCCTTTTATAATTTCACCTTTAACGTAGTACTTGAGTTTCAGTGAATCCAGTGAGTAATACTAAATGAGCAGTATGGTAATAATAAAGTAACTGCATTGACTTATTTTCTTTAGGAGAATCCATCCTCAACATACAGAATTCTGAAGACTATTCACCTTCAAGATCACCATCATCTTCTATAGTTTCAGAGTTATCTGCCAATGATAGTGTTTCAGTCACATCATGTATGTCACAAAGCCACAGTATATCACCTGTAGCAAAAGGGAAAAAAAATCTCCATCATCCAGAAACAACCACAGATAAATTTGTGATAAGAACTAGCAGATTACAAAAGAGGTAATTGATTAAAAAATTGTCCGGTTTGTTTATGCAACAAACTCTCCTTTCCATATGATTGAGAACCCACGCTTCATTAACACGGTTCAGTCATTAAGACCAGAATACAGTACATGCAACAGAGCAGATGTTGCAGGCAAATTGCTGGATGAAGTGTATGAAAGAGAAACTGAGCTGTGTGCAAAAGGTCTAGAAGGTAAAATTGCTAACCTGAATCTTGATGGGGGGAGCAATGTCCACAATGATCCTGTCGTATTTGCTTGTGTGACAACAGAAGAAGGGAATGTTTTCATCACAGAAACAATTGATACATCAGGAAATGCACAACACACAGCAGAATACTTACAAGTAGCAGCTATTAAAGCTATAACTGTGAAAAAAATTCAAATGTCTAGTACGCAACTTGGTCACAGACAATGCTGCAAATGTATCCAAGATGAGAATAAATTCTTTAGAAGAGAGTCCCAAGCTAGTAACATACAGTTGCAGTGCTCATTTGATGTACCTCCTAGCCAAAAGACTTCAGTGTTCCAGAAATAAAGGCTAATGTTGTTGAAATTGCAAAATACTTCCATAACAACCACTTTGCAGCAGCTGCTCTGAAAAAACCAAGCTAACGTTCCCACAAGATTTGCAATGGAATTTAGTAGTGGACTGTTTTGAGCACTACATCAAGAACTGGCCTAATCTGATGAGAGTTTGTGAACAAAATGGTGAAAAAATAGATTGCACTGTCACAGCCAAAGTTCTCAACATTGGGCGTAAGAGAAATGTTGAACACATGCTGAGTACCCTGAGAAACCCATTTCTGTAGCCTTGAACAAAATGCAGGCAAATAGCTGTTTTATTGTTGATGCTGTTGAAATTTGCAAGGAACTGAGTGAGATCTTAAAAAGAGAATTATGCAATGACAGAGTTAAAATTACAAGCATTAAAAAATAAATGGGACAAGCACTATCTCCGGCTCATTTTCTTGCAAATATTCTCAATACTCCATACCACGGTCAAACCTTAGCTGCTGAAGAAGAGGAGTTGGCTATGACATGGACATCCAGCAATCATCCCTCCGTAATGCCAACTATAATAAACTTCAGAGCTAAGGGTGAACCATTCAAGAAACACGTTTGCTGATGACGTTTTAAAGAAAGTCATGCCAGCGAACTGGTGGAAGTCACTTAAGCATTTGGATTCAGAGACTGTTGAACTGATAGTCTCATTTTTAAACACCAGTAGCTTCTTCCGCTGGTGTAGAAAAAATATTTTCTTCCTTTGGACTAATTCATTCCAAATGGAGAAATAGTTTAGGACCTGAAAAGGCAGGAAAGTTTGTTTTTCCTTTTCCAGATTATGAACAAATAGGAAAATGAAGGTGAAGATGACTGAGTTAGCTGCAGAAGCCAATATTTTAAGCTTCTCATGTTGACCTGGCTGACAGTCGATTTAATTTATTTTTTAAATATTTCATTTAATTATTTTAGTTAAAACAACAAAAACAAATCTGATTTTAAAAAACTTGAATTTTTTAACTAAATTCAAAAATTCATATGCTTGTTTTGTTAAAATATTATATGTTTGCTGTTGAAGGAAAAAAATCCAGAATACTTAATATTGTTGTTTTAGTTAAATAAAACAATTTAAATGTCTGTCTGGTGATGTTCTCCTCCTAATACAGCATGACAAGAAAATCCTCCAAATATTAATTATTAACCTGTTGAATTGGAGATAGTTCACCTCCCAATGACTTCATAAATATCTGCTTCAATTACCTTTGGAAAATGAAATAACCTATATCAGAAAATGAACGATTGCTGTAAAATTAAACTGAAAAGTTTTCAAAATAAATCACTTTAAAAATGTATAGTGTGTACCCTCTAAAAATGAAACCTACATCTATCTCTGAGTTGTGAAGAATATGTATTAAGGTTATAACAATCAACAAGAATGCACTTTTATGTCAAAATCCATGATTAAATCGAGTCTTCCTGACTAGTGATTTAAATCAAATCCACCCTGGCTATTTTCAACCTCTCTTCAGTCATTTCAAAAGCTCAGTGAAAAACTAGGACTCCTCAACACTGATATTGAATATGTTCTGTACTTGGAAGTCTGAACCTAAAGAGACTAAGGAGGAAAACAGAATTAAACAAGAACAACATATAACAGCTGACAAATATCTGTTAGTGGTATGCCGAACAGTTGGGGGGAGGAAGAGGTCATGGGTATGCTTCCATACCTCTGAAAATGAAAGAAAGGCAGTTTTCCTACTAATGTCAATTAAATTCACATATGGCCAAATGGATTTTAGTATCTTAGCCTTCATTTGAATGTATTTATATTATTCTAGTTCAATTACATAACTGCAACATGAAAGCCGTGCAGCATGGGACCACTGAGACTGCCATATAGGTAACTATGCCCATAACTCCAAAAACTGTTACAGCTATCAAACCCAACAATTGTATAACACCAGCTGAATCAGACAAAACTTTTCCTTCCTCAACAATGAGACAAATGATACAGCCTTGAGATTAAAAGCACTGGACTATTACTCAGAAAATTCTGGGTTAATTTTCCACGTCCACTACAGATTTCCTGTGACCTTCAACATGTCAATCTCTGTGCACCTCAGTTCCCAATCTGTAAAATGGGGTAATCATACTTTTCTCCCACTCTTTGTCTTGTCTATATAAACAATAAGTTTCTTGGTCCAGAGATTACATCTAGTGTGACAATGCCAGTTAGGGCTGCTAGGCATTGCTGTCATACAAAGAATATACAATACTGTCATGATCCACACAGGAAGACTGGTGCATCCTGATATATCTGGGGCAGGAAGTCTTTCAGTTGGGGTGTGGCACGCAGGACTCTTAAGCAATGCGCAAGGTACTATGAAGCAAAATCATCTGCTTCGTGGCACATTTGGAGCAGTACATTGAAAATTCTGGATCAGCCTCAAATAAAATTTAAAATAAAGATTTTTAACTGAATAAACAAAGGAGTATAATCCAAATAGTACTTGTTTTTATTGTGTTATATCAAGTTTAATATGCTTTTCCTAAACTGTCAATATTCCACCTACTTTTGTATTGACAATATAAAATTGCATTGCAGAATTTATATGGGGGAAAACCTAACCAATTCTTGTAATTCTGTATTAGGAATGAAGTCCCATACCTGAGAAAGCTCCCACTGATTCAGAACAGAGCACCCTGCCTGCTCAGAAACACAGATTGCCAGGAATACATTACCTCAACTTGCCAGTTTTTGCACTGACTCCCCAGTGACACAGACTAGTTCAAGGCTATTGTCAAGATTTTCAGAGTACTACAAGACAGAATGCTTCTCTGTCCACGATAATCTGCCATGACAGCTACACTGGAACAATGAAACTGTTGATCAATATGGCAAATTTATGACTGCAAGAAACAGAACTTTCATGGGAGCCAAACAAAGGCAATGGAACTGACTGCCAGATGAAATAAGAATGACCAGCATTAGCAGAATTCAGAGCTAAATGCAAAACTCACTTAATCCAAGTTTTCCTGCAATAGTACCCTCAACTTTTGGCAACTGTAAATGTTACGAAAAGAAATCCATTTTTACGTAAAAGCTTCCTTTAAGTAGAAAGGTCTACTAATCCTTCCAGTCAATCTTCAGCCTACATGCCGATTTGAGGAGAGAATCAGACCTGTCAACCACTGGCAGTAAAGAAGAGGTCCTTTCCTGGAGAGGCCACTAGTTTAAAAATTTTCACATCTAAGAATACTGTAATTATAACAAGAAGTCAACGTGAACATGTGTAACAGTGAACTCTAATACAGAAACTATAAATTTGCAGTTCTCCAATGAAGATGTTAAGAATTTTCTCCTCCACTTTGACAGCTACCATTTCTTATAATACAACAGTTTTAGCCCAGGATAAATTAGATCTGATGAGATTCTCAGATAAATACAGATAAGGGAAGGACAAGGGAAGGTTAATAAGGAGAGCATAATTTTAGCACACTGCCTAGTCAGTGCGAGAGATAAATATGTTGAGAACTATACATACAATTTACATCTGTTTCCACCTTACAGAGATAGTACACTAGACTACACTTTTCTGCTAAATGCAGCTTCAGTTAAGCTAACATGCCCACTGTCCAGAACTTTGAGAGAGTGGGATGTCCTTGAATTTTTAGCCTATGTAGAGAAAACTGCAGGACCCTAACATGCCAAGTCCCTTCCTTACCTCAGCAGAAGTGTGGCAATTCTCCAAAAAGGACCATATTTTTGGAGTTTAATATACCCACCATACATACACCCACATCATATAGGATTTGAAAGTTTATTTTAGTATGTTTAGATGAGATCTGATGTTGAGCTGCCAAGTGGTGCCATAAGTCTGTAGACGAGGTAAACTATGGTACCCAAAATTAAAAAATGTCCCTTTTTTTTTGCACAGTTCCAAAAACACTGCAACATGACTACTGACTATAGTTATTAGAGATTAATGTAATCTCAACACCTTAATGTAGTATTTATAGATCAAAGCTACCAAATGACAAAGTATTAAGAGATTTTAGTGATTTTGAATGGTCAAGGGTTTCCCTCCCTGCCCTCCCGAAATGATTAAACTCTTTAGCATGTGTCAAAAATAGCAAATAACCTTTTGCAACATACTAACGTGAAATATTTTCACATTGCATATTCTTAATTGTTGAAGTATTTCACAAGTGATAACAGTTTTCTCTATTTTCAGCTGAACACTGCTGCCCATATCAGTCTCAAGCTAAAGGTTATGCACCAGGAGTATGTGTTCTCATGGCTTGCACAGCATAGTGAGTAGATATAATGTATGTGAATTCCTAACATAATGCTTCTCCATTTGCAAGCTTTTGTTCATAAACGCAGCTGCTAGTCTTCTTAGGGCAGGTCTACACTATGGCAGGGATCAACACTCTGAGATCGATCTACCGGCCATTGATTTAGCAGGCCTAGTAAAGACTCACCAAATTGACTGAAGATCAATCTCCAGTTGACCCCTGTACTCTACCACCAACGAGAAGATTAAGGGAAGTCGACGAGAGATTTTCTCCAGTCAACCCCCTGTGGTGTAGACTCCGCAGTAACTCAACCTAAGGTACACTGATTCCAGTTATGTTATTCACGTAGCTGGAGTTGCACAGTATAGGTCGACTTACCGTAGTAGTGTAGACATAGCCTTAGTAGAAGGTTTTAATTTGTAATAGCCTGTGCATGCACTACTAGCTTTTGAAGTACTCTAGAGATTAGCTTTTTAATTCTGTGTCACTTATACACAGGTCAGTATTAGTGTTATGCATGACAATACACAGCTTTATAGTATGAATATGCAAAAGCTATTTGTAATAGAGAAAGAAGTGGCCCAACAAAAAGTAGTGAAGACAAAGTTCACAAACAAGACCTCGCCTCTGAACTGAAGAGAGATGTAAAGCATGTTACAGCTCCTACAAACCATGTCATTAATAATCTGGCAAACCCATTGATCCTGAATCACATCTAGAGGTGAATATCAGCATATCTACCAGACTGCATGTGACATAAGATACACAAGAGACTTTACTGACAATAGCAGATGTTGGTGAAGAACAAATGGAGAGATTGGTGAGCAGTACACTTGATTCTGATGGGACAGCTAGCTTCTTCAGCTCAGTCAAGAAAACTGGCATCAAAACATTTGCTGACATGGCCAAGAAGACCATATTTGAAGTCTGGTAAGGGAAGAAGAATAAGAATCACAGTAGCTATCAGTCCAGAAATTGTGCCACAGAGCCCTGTCCTTGGCAAGACAAAGATGTTTCAATGGGAACTGTTCTTATGCACATAGTCCTGTTGGGTGATTATGTCAGACAAAACTGAATTAGGGCATCAACTAGGAGCTCAAGCTGAAAGAATCCATGAGCTAAAAACAAGAAAAAAATCCACAGTGTACATCAGCGATGCCATGGCCATCATACCAATGATGGTTGGAGATAAACTGCACACTTCTGATGAACTGACTGCTGAGCATTTGATGCAGGTCTTAAAAGGATTTGACAAAGCTAATTCTGTAATCAAGTCTTTGAAAGATACGACAGTAGTATCTCTGAAAAATGCAGAAAGAGAGCACAAGACAGGATAAGGTCAGCTGCAAGAAATACCAAGTGATTGGTGGATGCTCTGTGTCTCCATGGACACCCTGTGGCGTTCAACAAGCAGTCACCTGTAAAATTCCAAGGTTAATATAGGATTCAAAATTAACTTCTCAGATAATTGAAAGTGCTCTCACAAAATTAAATGTCCAATTTATCATTTGACAGCTAAAAGACCTATGAATATGCAAGAGCTTATTTAGATAATATTGCATATTATCTATCTGTAGACTTTCTAAAAGTTAATTTATTCTTCCAAAATGTGTGTTGATAAAAGTTACTTTAACTTAGAACATTTTATTCCCATTTTTAAGAGAACATTTTTGATTTGGGCAACGGATTCACCACCAATGAACATATTCGTCTGCCATACTCTGGTAACATTTGCAAGCCATTATCAAGTAGACTACTGTATACAGTTCCTTCTCTCCCCCCCCTTTTTTGGGGGTGTGGGGGAGGGTCAAACACCAGCTCCTGCCTTCAGGCAGGGAAGTAATGAAAGAAAAATGTTAGAGACAGACAATTCATTTTCTTAATTATCTGATCCTACAAAAAGGTCAATGCCTGATCAGTTCATCTACTGTATGGACATCATATCAGTGCCACATACGACAGTTCAAACTTCCCCATGGCAATGACTATTAGTCATATCACCTGTAGGAGCTCTCTTGGAAACATTACAATAGCACATACTAAACAGCATTTGTATTACTGATAAAAATATCCAGTTATATTTTACTAGCAATAGATATACTTTTGTCTCCCTACAACCATTGAGATCATTGGGATGCTACAGAGGTTAAGAATGCTGGCCAACATGAATCAGTAACATCTTAGTATGATACTTTCACTGGCGTAACAAAAATACAAAACAGATTAAGAATATGTGTTACGCTGTATTAGACAGTGTGCATGCATATACTGTTTTCAAATATTTTTCACTATTAGAGAATCCTCAGAAGAGTTAAACTGGACTACACAATCAAATTATTTTTCTTTCAATGTACTGCATGAACAGTAATTTCTACATTAAAAGTGTTAATTATCATAAGAGAACCACTAAAAAGCATTATTTTGTCAATTTAAAAAGAAAATTTAAGTTGGTAGAAAGGATTTTATTGAACAAATTGCACTCACATTAAATCAAGAAATTGTTTTCATCACTTGAAAAATGTGGATTGAGGTTTTTTTATATATGATTATGCAAAATCTATTAGTGACAATCATGGTGTCATTGTGTTAAAGTTCCAAATAATTCTACTTACATTAAAAATTAAGCTAGCCGCTTATTTAAAGAGCTGCAGTGGCTATATTTAAAAATTGTGTGTGTAAATACCCATAAAACCAATCATTTTAAGCATATGGTCTAAACATATTCAATCTTCCTGAAGCATATTTTACCTTACAGTAAACAAAATCTTAAAATTGTACAAATATTTACTTGTACGTCAAAGTAAAATTATAAAATCAATTTCGCAACTAAAGAAAAAAGACATACATTCCTCACTGAAGAAAAGGGTAAAAATATCTTTCTTCCAACAATACTTCTATCCTACCTGTATCTTCAATAAATTCCACACATTTTTCAACAAACAGTGGTATGGGCTTCTCAGGTGTAACCAGATCCTGTAGGGGCATCCCAAAGTAATTACTTTCCCAGTTTCTACGGGTTGGAGGATTGAATGCCTTAGTTTTCTTTTTCTGCTACAACAAAACATACCACAGTTACTCCAAAAATATCATTATTAAGCAGTGTAATAAAACAAACATTCACAATACAAACCCCCAATTAAGATCACATCTACAGTATGTGAGTTTTCCTTAATGGCAAAACTTAAGTAAAAATATATTTAACATAGTGTGCTTTAAGTAAAAAGCAGTGACATAATGGAAATGATTGGTCATATCTGCACCAGAAAGCAAACAGGATGATAACAAAAACAAAAACCACACACACACACGAGCAACAAATATGCAGCCTCAGGAATATAAAAGACTATTTATCTAGAGTTGCAATGACACTTTTTCTTCTGTATTTAAACTAATTAACATGTTAACACCATTCAAAGTGAAATTATAATGATGCTACTTTCACAACAAATCTACAGAAGTGAGTTATGATTCTGTACACACAAAAACAGATGTAAAAGATTCACATTGACAACAAAAGAGGTAAGGATATTTCTGCATCTTTTGAGAACCAAGTTGCTTCAGTATGTTTTATATTAAGGATACTGCATTCTGCACACTAGTTATTTTACTTACACACACACAAAATATCCCACAACAAATGTAAAATAAAAGTATAGTGTAGCCTCAGCTTGGCATCTAGGACCCATTCATTGGGGCTTATTATTAAAAGTTTTGCCATCAGGCTTGTGATTTTGTCTTAAAAAAGGTTTGCACTGGGTGAAAACTAAAGAGAAAATAGCTGAATTTCATGTCCAAGTCTTTTTATATTAGCATGTGCAGGAGCTTTCTATAATGGAATTCATGTTTCAGCTACTAAACAACTGAGGAAAATAATCCTGATATGAAACATTTTATCTGTCAAAAAATGTAGTACTACTGGACTGTTTGCAGCTACAGATCCACTTATTTTTTACATTTTACTTGTATAATCAGCACCTAAATGTGGAAATTAAACTAGACACCAGAAATAAATTACATTTCATTTACAAGGTATATACATACAAAAATTTCAACCTGAATGAAGATCAGAGTCAAGTATGTGTCAACAAAAAGATGCAATCAACAGTCAACACTTAGAAAATAGTACAAGAGTAGTGAGTTGGAGGCCATCTAAAAACTACAAAAGCAAGCTTTTAAAAGTTAAGCAACTTTTTAATAAAATGTTATTCAAACTACTGACCATAATTACAGTTCTGCTGATATGTCCAAAAGATTATCACCTGAATTAATATTTAGAGTACAGCATATAATCCAAGATTTTATATTAGGAAAAAACTCCTTACTAAATCAGCATCTTGCAAGACACAAGGACCTATTAGGATATTTAAAGACAGAATTTCTTTAGAAGTTATTTCTTCTGAAATTTCACACAGTTTCTTCAATCTCATGTTTACAGGAGGATATTTTCCTTGGTGTGAAACATATCTGTTGCACAGGATAAAACACTGCAGCATCCTCCCCAACAATGGAAAAAAAACCAGACAAATAGAAATGTCTACCTTCAAAATTGGATTGCAAATAACAGATTATTAAAAGTAACTGCTTCCCCCCAAAGCTGAGTATTTGTAAGTTATTACCCCTTTGCCTACTGCAGGGCTTCTCCTTCTGATGAGACTGGATTAGACCAATATACACAAGAATAATACCCTCCCTACCTCACGAGTGTTGTGAGGGATAAAATTCTTTAATGGTGGAGAAGCAGTCACACATAACAGTGAGGATGGATAAATGTGTTAAGTTCTTCTCTTGGTGTTTTCCTGAGGAGGCAAGGAGAAGAAATGAAGCGGTGTTGGTGCGTCTTACCATCATTACAGCAATTTGAGCAGGACAGGTGAGGAAACTGACGCAAAGCCGTGCCAGCACACAAGTGCCATATTCTGTGCACAGCCACTCCAGAGGCCTGTTGGCAATGGGACAGGGCAAGAGAAAAAGCTAAGAAGGATTTTAAAAAAGTGTTTTTTTCTCAGGGGTAGTTGTCACCCTCATCAACTCCTTTCCCCAGAGATCCCTCTAAGTATATGCTTCACTTATAGTTCAGGCATAAGGGACTTGGGATGTTTGGCTTTGAGAGGACTTGGCAGTGTGGGTACTTCCTGATCCTGAAGCTTCTGCAGGAGAAAGACCATGCTGCACTCACATGAAAGCTGACCAACTGCCAATAAGATTAAAAGCTGCAGGCACACCAGTGTGTACCCCAATATTGAAATGTCTTTGTTTCTGAGTACTTGACTTTGTAACTGTAATATTCTCTTAAGGTATTTTTAAGGCAATTTCCTAATTTTTTAAAAAAGTCTATTGGGAAAAAAAAAAACCACCTCACAGGAATAACATGTGGAACCATTATGACCACCAGACAGCTCATTAGAAGAGTTGGAACCGTGAGAGCCAGAGCACAATTCACACAAACTACTTGAGTTAACTGAGTAACTGATAGCAGTTAACCTCTATGCAGAATAGAAACCATAAAGGGAAAAGACATTTTGCCAGTGCGTTTCACAGCTATTTGGAAGACACCAGAGGACTACTGAGACTCCAAGACCCTGGATTAAATTCAAAGTTCTGGAGAATGTTTTCTAGGAGTTAGACACACTTCTGCACTTCCCCTTCATGGATACTCCCTGCCTTCATCTGCCCTATTTCCCCTGACAGACTCCTGCCTCACCCCCTCCACCTTCCAAGCTCCTATCCACATAAACACTACTCCTGTCCCTTCCACGCTCCTATCCACATGCACATGCCTCCTGCCCTCTTACCACGTGTTTTTAGTCTGTTCCTGTCTATTCCAGCTAGTCCCTGCCCTCCCACTGCATTCATCAAGCAAGTTAAACTATTTCCTCCTCTACTGCATGGTGCGTGGGTAAAAAAATTTTTTTTCCCAGGTGGGAGGTGGAAGAGAGGGGCATTCAGTACACAGGAAAGTTTTCCTGCTCCTCATTTTTGTGTTCAGCGGTACACAGCCAGCCCTTGGTAGCCAGGAGGAGCTACTGCAAGAAAAGTCCTCAGTTTTGCCAACCCCCAAAAGTTCTAAAATCATGAATCAAACCACAAAATCACAACTGGCCCCAAAACCAAATTTTTAATACACAAAAAGTACAGGATAATTTTTTCATTTCTGAACTCCCCCTGGCCACCCTGAATGCGTGTGTGGCAAACCAGTGTGGCCAGGTCTCTCAATTTGTAGAGAAAGGTGATTTTGGCCCCTGCTGCAGGAGCTCTCCCTGGCTGCCTGATGATGTGGATCTTCCTACTTCTCTCCAAATCCCAAAATTTTAATGATTTCTGTGCTGTCCCCAGCATCATATCTATCTGTCTCCCAGCCTATCAATGTATGCACCTCCCAGGCTTGCATCTTCCTCTTGCTCATCAATGTACCTCTGCTCCTCCTGAGGTTCTTCACCTTTGGGGGGTTCAGCTCCATTAATTTTTCCTCTCTCTCACACACAGATGAAAGGGGGAGGGGAAGTTGAAGGAGTAGAGAAAAGCAAATCAATTTTTCACATATTCACAAATGTAAGGTTTTGGACTTTGAGAGACAAAAGTCCCCCAAATACGTTTGCAGAAGACAAAAAACTGGTGGTGATATTAAAAGGTCCCCCCCACCAAGTAGATTCATGGGTAGGAGTACAATGACACACATATACTGTTTGTGACTTATAATATGGAATAGATAAATGGTAAGATAAAAGTTATATTTTAATAATTTATAATTATGAATAGTGAATGAATTTAGATAAGGTAACACGTAAGTCAAGGCCTTACTAGCATGAGTGTGGTTTTGCCAGTTCTCGTCCTCTCATACAAATTTGCTTAAAATTATGTTATTATTGACAGGACAAAGGTATCACGTTGTGCTGGAAGTTCTGAGGTAAAAATATACAAACCTATAATGACAAGAAACCTCCTTTTCATTGGAAAATCCAGGGCAAGGATGACACTGAAACATGATGACATGGAAATTAAACAGCAAAAGTTGTGTAAATTGAAGCTTGTGCATGTATGACCTAAAACACTTGCTTAATGTGCTTGAAATTGATTGGAGAAAGGTTAACAAATATGTAATGAGGAAATGTATTAATATACTGAAGTCAACAAGGCCCAAATTGGAGAAACAGCAGACCAGAAACTGAAGGAACAGAGAGAGATCAGAGGAGGTGACAATCATCAGAGTATAGGAGAACTTCCAGGTGCCCTGAAATGTGGTAAATTGGGACCCATACCCATATAAATATATGTTCAGACAGTACAAGTGACAATTCTGTCTGAAATTGTATAAATAAAGGCAGAAATTCATTAAGCCTAAATTGGCTGGACTCAGTTTCCCCACGTTAAATCCCAACAGGGTCCATTTAATATTTCTTTTCAAAAAAGGGCAAAAATCTTCAGCCACATTTATAGAAACATTTAATAATAATGCTATTATGTTTTAATCATGATTGAAGAAAGGGGAATTTAAGTCAATTACAAACAATACATTTTAAACAAGTATTGGAATGTAAATGTTTTCCTGAAACATATGCCCAAAAGAGAGATCTGCCCATCTGCTTACTATAATTTTAACTTCAACATCACTTACAGCAGTTTTATAGATTTTGTTGAGTGGTAGGAGTCAGACATGCATGAATATCCTCCTGTAGCAGCCTGGTTTAAAAATATGGTCATCTGCAACTCGTTGGCAGCCGGAAAAAAAAAAAACTCTTTCAATCTTTTAGCCTTTGGACAATTCTTATATATGCTTAAGAACATAAGAATGGCCGTACTGAGTCAGATCAAAGGTCCATCCAGCCCAGTATTCTGTCTACCGATAGTGGCCAATGCCAGGCGCCCCAGAGGGAGTGAACCTGACAGGTAACAATCAAGTGATCTCTCTCCTGTCGTTCACCACCACCCTCTGACAAACAGAGGGTAGGGACACCATTCCTTATCCATCCTGGCTAATAGCCATTAATGGACTTCACCACCATGAATTTATCCAGTTCTCTTTTAAACCCTGTTATAGTCCTAGCCTTCACAACCTCCTCAGGCAAGGAGTTCCACAAGTTGACTGTGCGCTGTGTGAAGTTTTTTGTTTTAAAGCTGCTGCCCATTAATTTCATTTGGTGGCCTCTAGTTCCTATATTATGGGAACAAGTACATAACTTTTCCTTATTCACTTTCTCCATATCATTCATGATTTATATACACCTCTATCATACCCCCCCCCCACCCAGTCTCCTCTTTTCCAAGCTGAAAAGTCCTAGCCTCTTCAATCTCTCCTCATATGGGACCCATTCCAAACCCCTAATCATTTTAGTTGCCATTCTCTGACCTTTTCTAATTTCAGTATATCTTGTTTGTGATGAGGAGACCACATCTGTACACAGTATTAAAGATGTGGGCGTACCATGGATTTATATAAGGGCAATAAGATATTCTCCATCTCTATCGCCTTTTTAATGATTCCTAACATCCTGTTTGCTTTTCTGACTGCCACTACACACTGCGTGGACGTCTTCAGAGAACTATCCACGATGACTCCAAGATCTCTTTCCTGAGTAGTTGTGGCTAAATTAGCCCCCATCATATTGTATGTATAGTTAGGGTTATTTTTCCCAATGTGCATTAGTTTACATTTATCCACATGAAATTTCATTTGCCATTTTGTTGCCTAATCACTTAGTTTTGTGAGATCTTTTTGAAGTTCTTCACAGTCTGCTTTGGTTTCAACTATCTTGAGCAGTTTACTATCGTCTGTGAACTTTGCCACCTCACTTTTTACCCCTTTCTCCAGATCATTTATGAGTAAGTTGAATAGGACTGGTCCTAGGACTGATCCTTGAGGAATACCACTACTTACCCCTCTCCATTCTGAACATTTACCATTTATTCCTACCCTTTGTTCCCTATCTTTTAACCAGTTCTCAATCTATGAAAGGATCTTCCCTCTTATCCCATAACAACTTAATTTACCTTAAGAGCTTTTGGTGAGGGACCTTGGTGAACTTTCTGGAAATCTAAGTAAACTATGTCCATTGGATCCCCCTTGTCCACATGTTTGTTGACCCCTTCAGAGAACTCTAATAGATTAATAAGACATGATTTCCCTTTACAGAAACCAGGTTGACTTTTGCCCAACAATTTATGTTCTTCTATGTATCTGACAATTTTATTCTTTACAATTGTTTCAACTAATTTGCTGGGTACTGATGTTAGACTTACCGGTCTGTAATTGCCAGGATCACCTCTAGAACCCTTTTAAAATATTGGCGTTATATTAGCTATCTTTCAGTCAATGGGTACAGAAACTGGTTTAAAGGACAGGTTACAAACCATAGTTAGTAGCTGCGCAATTTCACATTTGAGTTCTTTCAAAACTCTTGGATGAATGCCATCTGGTCCCGGTTAGGCAAGACCTGACTTACGCAAATTCGCACTTACGGAAAAAGACTGGAAAAGGGAAAATATAGTGCCCATCTATAAAAAGGGAAATAAAAACAACCCAAGAAACTACAGACCAGTTAGTTTAACTTCTGTGCCAGGGAAGATAATGGAGCAAGTAATTAAGGAAATCATCTGCAAACACTTGGAAGGTGATGTGACAGATCCAAACCAGTGGGGTACAGGAGCCTGGTAGAGGGCAAATATACTGGTCACTGGATGAGCAGTTTTTTGTTCCCTGAGTGACCAGAGCAGGGGCTGCACTAGAGTAATCAGGAAACTGCTAGAACCAATTAAGGCAGACACACTGATCAGAACACCTAGAGCCAATCAAGGCAGGCTAATCAGGGCACCTGGGTTTAAAATGGAGCTCACTCCAGTCAGGTGAGGGGGAGCCAGAGGAGAGGAAGTGCGTGTGAGGAGCTGGGAGCAAGAGGTGCAAGAAGCTGAGAGTGAGAGGCTGTGCTGCTGGAGGACTAAGGAGTAGAAGCATTATCAGACACCAGGGGGAAGGTCCTGTGGTGAGGATAAAGGTGTTTGGAGGAGACCATGGGGAAGTAACCCAGGGAGTTGTAGCTGTCATGCAGCTGTTACAGGAGGCACTATAGACAGCTGCAATCCACAGGGCCCTGGGCTGGAACCCGGAGTAGAGGGCGGGCCCGAGTTCCCCCCAAACCTCCCAACTCCTGATCAGACACAGGAGGAGTTGACCCAGACTGTGGGGAAGATCACTGAGGTGAGCAAATCTGCCAATAAGCGCAGGACCCACCAAGGCAGAGGAGGAACTTTGTCACAGTGGTAAGGTGATAGGGAATAGCCAGCATGGATTTGTAAAGGACAAATCATGTCAAACAAATCTGATAATCTTTCTTTGATAGGATAACGAGTCTTATGGATAAGGGAGAAGCGGTGGATGTGGTATACCTAGACTTTAGTAAGGCATTTCATCCGGTCTCGCATGATATTCTTATTGATAAACTAGGCAAATACAATTTAGATGGGGCTACTATAAGATGGGTGTCTAACTGGCTGGATAACCGTACTCAGAGAGTGGTTCTTAATGGTTCCTAATCCTGCTGGAAAGATATAACAAGTGCGGTTCCGCAGGGGTCTGTTTTGGGACCGGCTCTGTTCAATATCTTCATCAACGACTTAGATATTGGCATAGAAAGTACGCTTATTAAGTCTGCAGAGGATATCAAACTGGGAGGGATTGCAACTGCTTTGGAGGACAGGGTCATAATTCAAAATGATCTGGACAAATTGGAGAAATGGTCTGAGGTAAACAGGATGAAGTTTAACAAAGACAAATGCAAAGTGCTCCACTTAGGAAGGAACAATCAGTTTCACACATACAAAATGGGAAGAGACTGTAAGGAAGAAGTACGGCAGAAAGGGATCTAAGGGTTATAGTGGACCACAAGCTAAATATGAGTCAACAGTGTGATGCTGTTGCAAAAAAACAAACATGATTCTGGGATGCATTGACAGGTGTGTTGTGAGCAAGATACAAGAAGTCATTCTTCCGCTCTACTCTGCACTGGTTAGGCCTCAATTGGAGTATTGTGTCCAGTTCTGGGCACTGCATTTCAAGAAAGATGTGGAGAAACTGGAGAGGGTCCAGAGAAGAGCAACAAGAATGATTAAAGGTCTTGAGAACATGACCTATGAAGGAAGGCTGAAAGAACTGGGTTTAGTTAGTTTGGAAAAGAGAAGACTGAGAGGGGACATGATAGCAGTTTTCAGGAATCTAAAAGGGTGTCATCAGGAGGAGGGAGAAAACGTGTTCACCTTAGCCTCTAAGGACAGAACAAGAAGCAATGGCTTTAAACTGCAGCAAGGGAGGTTTAGGTTGGACATTAGGAAAAAGTTCCTAACTGTCAGGGCGGTTAAACACTGGAATAAATTGCCTAGGGAGGTTGTGGAATCTCCATCTCTGGAGATAATTACGAATAGGTTAGATAAATGTCTATCAGTGATGGTCTAGACAGTATATGGTCCTGCCATGAGAGCAAGGGACTGGACTAAATGACCTCTCGAGGTCCCTTCCAGTCCCAGAATCTATGAATAAGCCAGAAATATGATTTTCGAGTTGAGGAAATATTTGCGTAATGTAGGGTATACGTTTCCAACTTACGCAAAATTCGAGTTATGCAAGGCTTTCTGAAATGAAACGACTGTGTAAGTCGGGGGGCTTCTGTAGTGGAAAATTCTGCCTTCAGATACATAACTACTTTGATTCATAGCAGACAGAAGATTAAAAAACCTAAAAACTTTCCACAACCTTCTATGCAAAGAGTTCTCTGCAGTGCTATACAAGAGACCCAGATTAAATACCAAGTCTTTCACTCCCTTAGCCAGAAAAGGAGAGTGTGTTTCAACAGGTACTATTTAAACTGAGTAGTCAGAAGATTCTAAAGGCATCTTACCTGGAATTTCTAACTAACTATAGAATGGTAGGTGTTCGTGACACCAACAGAGAAAGAGAGGACATCAGTCCACGCATAGTTTGTTTGTTTAATGTTCATTTTCTTTACATACTTACAGCAAGCAAGCCAGAAGTTTCCAAAAAGTTTTATGAACACATTGGCCACAAATCTATCTGAAACATAACAGAACATTCCACAAAGTATGTCTAGTAATTTCTATTACAAAAAATAATAACATTGTACCATAGGTAATAGATGAAATAGTCACTTGCTGAGAAAGGCAGCCAACTGTCCTGTACACGTCCTACAGCTGAACAACTGAGACTGATTAACAAATTTAAGAAGCCTGTATATACACCCCTCTAACAGTAAATCTGTAATAGCAGTCCTTTCATGGTTGAAGGGGAAAAAAGTTTAAAAGCCTCTAAACAAAAAAGCAATAACAGTTTTATATTTATTATATTTAAAAATTCTGTGCACAATATTTTAAAATTCTAAAAATTTTATTTGTCAAATAAATGTGGAAGTTCCAGCATGGCATTGGGGAGCACAGGACACTGGCTGCACAGAGGTAGGAGATGACTGTGCAGTCCCCCATCCACCCCCCCGGACACAGACTCAGGGGTGAGGCTGCACCCAACCCTCACAGCACAAGGACCAGGTCTGCCCCAGAAACACCCCAGGACCCTGTCCCTCCATTCCAGGTGCACCAGCTGTGGGCAGGCAGGCTCAGCAAGGCAGGATCCAAGTGTGTAGGGGCTTAGTGTGGGGAGATCCAGGTGTGGACTGAGAGGGTTTGTGTGATCCAATCTAGGTGCGGGCAGTTCAGTGGGGGACCCAGGTGCAGGGGACATCTGGCTGCACAAGTGCTTGTTGCGGGGGGGTGGTTCTGGGTGCAACAGTAATGGGACTCTGCAAGGGGGTGGCACAGGTGAAGGTGATTGGGGATCAGCAGGGAGGTCAGTGTGAGGGGGCTGGAGCTCAGCTCGGGGCCCTGGGTGGGGGAACTCAGTAGTAGATCTAGATACTGGCGGAGTGGGGCTCACTGGAGTGGGGATCCAGGTGTAGCTGGTTGGGGCTCATTGAGGAGGGGATCCAGGTACGGGCGGCTCATTGTGGTGGTCCAGGTGCAGGGGAATCGGGCTCATCGGGGGGGGAGGGGGGATCTGAGTGCAGGGGGGTGAGGCTCAGTGGGAGGGACTGGGTATGAGGGGATCTGGATACACAGGATTAGGGAGATGGGGGACCAACTCCCTGTACAGGGATCCCTCCTCCTGCAGCTGAGGAGCCATGGGTGCAGGAAGTGGGGGGAGGGTCGGCAGAGGGCAGAGAGTTTGCAAAGATTCCTTCCCAGCCTAGCCAGGACTAGCAGCCGGGTCTTCCCTAGTCCCACTCCCCATCTCACAGTGATTTTACCTCTCTGCTGGCTGTCCTGGTCACCCAAAACATACAGCTGGGGAGAGTTGCATGACTGCTCTTATGGCTTCCCTTTGCTTCCCTTTTCTGCAGGGAAGCAAAGAAATCTGCAGGGGACAAATTCTGCACATGTGCAGTGATGCAGAATCCCCCCCAGGATTAACAACATCTAAGAGATGTAGGAAAAGAAGAAAGGACTACGCTCTTCCAAACTGAACTTCCACTCTGCCAGAGAATCCTCTTACACTTGGATCAGTGGCTCTTAAACTTTTGTATTGGTGACCCCTTTCACACAGCACCCCCCCAATACATTAAAAACTTTTTTATATTTAGCCCAATTATAAAAGCTGGAGGTGAAGTGGGGTTTAGGGCAGAGACTGACAGCTCACGACCATCCACATAAAAACCTCATGACCCCTACCCTCGGTTTGAGAACCCCTGACTTCGATGATCCTGCTGAAGGTATATATGCCAGCTTCAGAGCAACTTTGTGCCAGTAACGCAGTACAGCAAAAGACATTTTCAACTCGACACAGCAAGACTGTTTGCACCCAAAGGTATAGGCACCCCTCAATTAGGTTTATTACAAAATTGTTTAAACATTACTGAACTTTGTTAAAAAGCATAACTTCAAAGTGAGTATTTGTGTAGCTACACAACTTTGTCGAAGATATTTCATGAATATGAAGGCTTTGTTCGTGTTAGTTTGGGAGTCTCAAGAAATTGGCAGTGACTTCATATTGAATATTGTATTTCAGAAAGTACTGTATATACTCAATCATAAGCCAGTTCATTTATAAGCCGACACCCTACGATCAATAAGTAAAAATGGAAATTTTTTATAACCCATTAATAAGCCAAGTCTACAATTCAGGGGTTGGCAAACTTTGGCTCCCAGGCCATCAGGATAAGCAGCTTGTGGACCAAGAGGTTGTTTACCTCAAGCGTCCGCAGTAATGGAAGTAAACCTAAGTAAACAACGTGTCCCAGCGCACCAGCTGCTTACCCTGATGGGCCGGGACAGCAACTAGTTGGGAATTTTTTTTGGGGGGTGGGGGGAAGAGAAGGAAGGGGGGAGAAGCTGAGTGTCGAGGAGTAACCCGTGACCACCCCCCACATGACCCCACCTCTAGCCCGGGACCCCCACACACTCTCCCCATCCCTTCCCACCTTATCTGGGGAGGGCCAGGGGAGAATGTCTCTGACCTGGCTGGAGCTGCTACGGCAAGCTGGGCAGTGCGGCCGCAGCCTGCTCCAGCAGGCCAGACCGGGTGATGCGACCACAGCATGTTTTAGCCTGCTGGGTCGGGTGGCAGCCTGCTCTGGGGGCTGGGGCCGAGCAGCAGGGCTGCAGCCTGCCGCCTGCCAGCCCTGGAGCCGAAGCTGCTTCGGAGACCGTGGGAAAGCAGCGTGACCAGAAGTGGAGAGGCTCTGGCCCCGCCTCTTCCCTTCTGGCTATGCTGCCTCTCTTTGCCCCCTCTGTTGAGGGGAGGGGCTGTGTCCCACCTCTCCCTCTCTTTACTCATTCATAAGCTGACCCCCTTCTCTGGTGCTTCCCTTTTTACTAAAAAACTTCAGCTTATGAACGAGTATATACGGTAGTCCATTTATAAAATGCGGATTTTAATTTTTCATTAAAAATTTTTTTAAATGCTATTCAAGAACAGCAAACATAACCTTAAATTAATGGGAAGTTCCGAGATTCCGCAAAAGGCAACATCCAAAAGCTCTACACATTGTATAGTGACCAAAATGACAACTAATTGACCAAATATGTTTCTGATATATTAAGTGAAAACCAGGAGCACACTGACCGAAGCATTCTTGTGAGACTGAAGTGTAGCACAACTACCTTAGACACCGTAAGTTAAAATTATAGAGGGCATACAAGTACCACAAAGTTTTAATTCTTTCTATATAATTAGATATTTTAAACAAAGAGGAATCCCTACTAGAGAAAAAAAATTAAAAAAGGGATCCTGAAAACAGAAACCCTTCATGTGGTTGCATATGTGAAACAATCACACCATTGAAGCATACTAGTAAGAGCAATTAAAAAAAAACAAAAAAAAAGTTGCAATATCTGTACACAAATCTACTTAGCCTTGTGGGCAGAGTAACTGTGTATGTTTCTGAACATGCAAATAAATATTAAAAAAATTTAAGAGCAGTTCTGTGTAGAATATATCTAAAAATAATATTGTAGAATTGTATATTTAGAGTCCCAGTTTCCATGGAAAATGTATATAATTTACAAGTAAAAATAATTTTTTTCCTAAATGCTAACTCTGATAACTCTACCTGGGATTCAAAATTCTAGATGGCTTCCCCCCCCTTTTCTTCCATTATCACTAAAAATAAAGGATCTGAGGCCAAAGGATGTGTCCCAGCTGCCTTCCATGTGTTTGTGAAGGTGAACCTGTCTAGAACTTTGTAAACAACTGATGCATAAGGGGAAAACAAAAACAAAAAAACCAGCTCATTCCCTCATATTAAACTGGCTGTGCAGTGCCAACAAGATTAAAATATGTAAAAACTAGCACAAAAGAAAACAAATACAACTCTGAATATACATAAAGAACAGATCTATTCATAAAGTGCCATTTTTTAATCACAGAAATGAATGTTAATGCTTTATAAGTTAGTTTAAAGAACAGTTTAAAAAAAAAGGCGGGGGAACTCATCTATACACCATTTAACAAAATGAACTGAACTAACGTACCTTCTTATCTTCTTTTACTTTGTGAGTTTTCTTCTTCATTTTTTTGTCATCTAACTCTTGATCTGAAGTGATAGCAGGGTTATCAATGCCACCTTTCCAAGTTTCAACTGGAGACAGAAGTGGATCTTCTTCACTTCCACGATGTCTTCCTTTTCTTTTTGCTTTCGATGTGGTAAAAGGCTCATCATCACTTGCATCTGAATGTGTTCTCCTGTAATAAGATTTTGCTTTGCTAAATAGTGTCTTGGATTTATATTTGTATTTTGATGGCCTTCTTTCCCCATGACTCTTTGATATTCTATCAGAAAATCCATTTTCTTCATCTCCTTGGGCATTTATAACAAACGAGTTTCGAATTTTAATAATACGATTCTGACTATCATCTGGAACTGCATAGATATCATCAGTGAAACCTCTGTGTTTAAAAATAGTGTCAATAGGTTCTGCATAATTATCAGATTGGTCTGAATCTTCTGGTGGTGCCAAAGGCACTCGAGAGGATTGTTTCCTTGGGTTTTTACCAATGCCAGCCTCAATTGTTTTTAGAAGGTTTGGATCCAGTTTTTTCACATTTGCCTTAGGTACAAGCGGCTTGGGTTTTATAGGAGGAGGTACTTTGTGGTTGCGCTCATGGTCATGACAGTTGAGTGGTGTGCTATGAACAGGATACTCATTTCCTTCCATGTCTAATCGATTTTTTGAACGATCACTAGGTGTCGGGAGCAACTGCACATCATCTCCAATTGGGCTGTAGGGGGGTGGTGCTTCCGTATCATCTTCTGAATCCGGGTAGTAATTATACACAAGAGAATTTCCTCTGGGAGACTGCAGGAAAACATCTTCACTTGTATGTGTTGATTCTCTGGTGCTATCAGACATATAGGAATTTTCAATCATGTTTTTCTTCTCTAATACATCACTGAAGAACAATGTGAAAACCTCAGTCTGACGATGATACTGAGATAAAGAATATAAAGCTGTAAATTTAGCAGTAATCTCTGTTGCTATATGTTCTCCTTCAGTCATTAATTCCTTGATAGCTTCATTCTCAAAAAAATCTGCCTGGCTATCAGTTACAGCCACCAACTGAACAGGAATAGTGTCCTGTACTTCTGAAAGAAATGCCCGAAGCATTCCCATGGATGCCTTCCTTTTAGCAGAATAAACTAGTATATACCCATGAACTAGTTCATCTTTCCTTACACCAATTGAAGAATGGTATGATAATATTGTTATCTGTATTCGCCTTCTTTTTTCACCTATAATTTTATCAAGCATTAAAGAGTTATTCTGGCCAGCCTGAGCAGCACTACAGGAGTGAGAGTCAAGGAAGGGTGAAAGAATAAGGTCCACACTAAATGGATCTCCACACATGGCACACATCACAATTCTCAAGTCAGCTTCTGACAGATCTTTAATGGTGGGAACTGGGCTTACAACATCCAAATTGTGTTTAACTGCTTCCAGCACTCCCCTTAGAGCTTGCTTTATTTGAGCTTCATTAAATTTACGTGGATATGTACCAGCAGGCACATCTACAAAAGGACACTGCAACTTATTGGCTAATTGCTGACCTTGGAGTCTCAGAATAGGTAGGTTTTTGCTAATGCTATCTCTCTGATTAGCCAATATTAACGTAAATGGAAGACTAGCCATATACTTGTCTCTCCTTATCTGAGATGCTTCAGCCCTTATTTTTCCAATACATTCTCCAATAAAATTGAGGGATTCAATAGAGTTAAACACACAGAAAAATCCATGTGGTTTAAATGTAGAGGTCCATAACTGACTTAAAAGATAAGGTGACTTTGCATCAACTGGCCTAAGATCTAGTTCATATATTTTTCCATCTAAGGCATATTCATCATCAGTGGATTGTGTCCGAATCTCATTTGCCAACTCTTGTGCAAGACCATCTTTACCCAAAATGAAAAGATTAACTTTATCAATATTGGCTCTATCATGGTACAAATTTAAGCGACCATGGTCAAGCTGCAAAAGACTACTGGCAAGTAATTGCTCTACTTTAATGTCCATGCAATTTTGGCCACTGAGACAAGTTTCTTTAGTGGGATGATAAACAAATCCTATGTGTTTAAGAAGAAGAGATTCTCTATCAGGTGCAAGTTTCTGTAAAGCTTTGTATCTAGGCTCTTCACTCAGAACTGCATGAATTTCACTCATTTTATCTGAACTGGGTGTTGCATTAAGATCTAGGTCATAGAACAATTCCGAATGTTCAAAAAGCATTTCCTGAAACTCCTCTTTGGCTTTTTCAACTATTTCCCTCTGATGCCTGCTATATACTTCTTTACTGTCCACTTCAGTGATATATTTGAACGCTTCATCCTCCATTACAAAGCACATAACTTCTTCCCATGGCTGCCCAGGTGAAATGAACTGTATTTTCTCAAGAGTTTTTTTGAACTTCTCCTTCATTTCAATCCTCCTCTTCTCAGATATAAGATGCTGTACATGGTTTTGATAAACTTTTTCAGCTTCTAATGTACTGAGAAGGTCAAATGGTATCCTCCTATCATTCACTTTGTCTATATGGTCAGTTTCATCCCACGGTGTTTTTTCTAACACAATAAAACAAAGTTGGAAGTCTGGTCTTTTCTCCATTAACTTCAGGGCTTCTGACCAGTTCAGGTGTTCAATCTCATCAAGGTTTGACAGCAATGTGTTAAAAGCTCTTGGTAGTGTATTAATATATTCTTCTCTTCTTTTTCTTATATGTTCCTGTTTAAGCTGCTCTATGTGTTTTGAAAATGTATTTTTGGCCTTTTTTGTTCCTTCCAAATGTATGTACTCCTCATAATCAGGATGATTTTTCAGTTTATTACTAACAATTTTCCAAGTTGCATGATAGTCTCTCACAGTTTGCACAAGTTTTTCAAATTTATCTGTTGCAGTAACAACAAGTTGTCTCTGTGTCTTATAGGCATCCAGATATGGAATTATTTTAGGTTTGCCACGAGTTTTATCCATCATTTGTACCAGTGCAGTAAAACATGTCTCAACATTGATATTGAATCTTGCTGATGTTTCCACTACCACAAGATTCTTTTTATTTGAAGCAAATGCCTGAACCTCTCGTAGATAGTGATCCACACATTCATCACATTTAGTTGCTGCTATTATTATAGGTTTTTTAGATTTTGAGAGCTGGATATAGAGATTATTCACAAATTTAAGTTGATCATCGAATTTCCTATTGCATCCTTGGCTAACATCAATGCACAACAAAAAGCCATCTACGTTGAGTTTCCCTTCAGGCATTTGTTTTTGCTCAAAGTCTTGCTCCAAGCCTAGCTGATCTGTGCAAATGTACATTAATTTTTCTGCTGACTGCAATTTGGAGGCAGCTGCCCGTTTTATATATGGTTGTAAATTCGTACTCCGATGAGGCAAGAAAGTCTGATCATCAATGAACTCAGTCTGTTCAATTACATGAATTTTGCATTCTATTCCATCTTCACCGCTTTGTGTTACGTCACCCCAGTACAAAAAGTGATCATTATTAACAACTCGTCCTCCAAAGTCAATTGTGCTAAGCACAGAGGTATGCTCAGGATAATATTCATCCGCTTTCGAACGCACAAACCTATTGCACAAACATGACTTTCCAACTCCACAATTACCTTTGTCTTTTTCAGTTCCAGATAGTCCAACCACACTAATAGCATAGGATGGAGGACGAGGCTCTTTGTTTTTAGCCATCATAACTTTCTTCTCGTCCTTCTGCACTCATCAAGATAACTGAATGTGGTTTTCATTCTGAAAAAAAACTCTTCAAATTAAAATTGTATATCCTCGTCTCCAGGATTAATTTTCAGTTTTTCTTGTTTCCTCCATCACTGTGAGAGCTTACATATTCAGGATTAGGTGAATCATCATCCTAAAGAGAAAAAAGTCATTTTTAAAAAAGTTGACTATGGTTTCATTGAATATTTAAGATACAAAATAAATAAGCAAAAGTGAATCAATTTTAATTTTAACAAATATCATATTACAAATGCCCTTTTCGAGTTAGGAGGAAATTTTATAAATAATACTTTAAATTAAAAAACATTTGTAGTTCAGACTTCACCCTTTTATATCATTTAAAGCACCAAAACTTAAACTTGTGTCTGAAAAAATTTCAACTACTGTTGTTAAATTAACACTTTAAACAACTCTAAAAGATGAGAGAAAAATAAATTCTGTAGGGTTTTTTTCAGGTTGTTGGCTCTGTACATTTGGCAGCACTTTACACAATCAGTTCCATTGTTTCCCTTGTTTGTTTTTTAGTTGCCTTGTGGTATGTGAAAGACAAAAACAAACACTGAATTCTCACCTAGATAAAAACAATACAAAATATATTTTCTATACAATTGATGCTGTACACACTTATGAATCTCTCTAATCATGTGAGTAGTTCAACTGAAGTTAATGGGACTATTCATAAAAATAAAGTTACACGGATGGGTTTGGGTCTTATGTTTGTAAAATTCAAGTCCTACTAAACGTAGCAGGAATCTGCATGATATTCCTTGAATACTTATTTCAGTAAAGAAATGCTTGAAAACAGAATATAAAAACAAAAACTTGGTAGAGTAACTCAGGAGTACACACACATACCAAAAACTAATATTTGCTATTTTTTTTTAAATGGACTAGATTTCATAGTTGACAGCAACCCCCTTAAGCAGAACAAGTCACTAACAAAGCATAGAAGAAAACAAAATGTTAACATCCAGAATGGGCAATTACAAAATAACCTTAATACTGAAATACACACCAATCTCAAATTTTTTACTTGGTACCACTCACATTGCTTCCATGAAAAATAAAGGTTTAGAATTTGTTGCAAACAAAAAAAAATTATTTTAAAGGAACACCAAATATAAGAGAGAGTTACTCCAGGTTCACAATGGTGTCCCTGAAACAATAATATGGCACAAAGACTACCACTAACTTTTAGCTTTCTTAACAGATCATCTATTTAATTTAGAAACTATCAAGTTATGGGAAGAGGGGAGTACATTTGGATAAGTAGTCTATTCTAGTTATGATCTGTTTTGACAGACTTCTGGGAAAACAAGAAGTATCAGATGACATTGAAGACTTGGTAGGACTACTGCTAGATTAGAGTACCACCCATACATTTGTACAGATATAATGACTCATTAAATAAACATCCAATTGTGCATCTATAAGCAACCAAAATGCAAAGAAACAAAATTGGAATTTTAATCCACCTAAATTTTTAATCTGAATTTTGCAATCAGACTTAATTATAACTTGGTCTTTCTTTACATTATCTGAAGAAATCCATCAACAACAGTGGATATGAATGATGTGATTCCCAGAAAGCTTCTTTAGGGCTTGTGTACACAGGATATTAATACATTGCAAACTAATGTGCTGTAGACTTGCCACACAGTAATGTCTCATACAGACACGCTCTTAGTTTAAAAAAACAGTTGGCATAATACATTTCCAAAACCTGTCAAAGTGTAGGTCAAGACTTTTAAAACTGATAGGCAAATATTAAAATGTATCTACATTTGAAATCCTAAATTAAGACAAGACAAATAAGAATTTATTGTAAACAGACTAAACTGATGTCAAATGTTCAAGAAATTATTTTTCATGGCTTTATTTTGTAAAACAAATGTAACACAAAAATAGCTTTTCATTTGACATCTACATTAGAAAGAACTAAAACTGAACTTCAAATTGATCAGAAACAAAATACTTACATGTACCATCCATTGTCATGATACTCACTTACCTAAAATTTAACAGCTTTCACCCACAATGTTATCTCAGCTATACTGCTATTACTAAAATGGGTAATTTTAAAACCAAATACATTTCATTAAAAACAAGGAATTTAAACTCAGCTTGATTTCTACATCACAGTGAGTTTTTTTGGTCACAAGAGGCAAAACTACTATTATGTATTTTATTATGCTTGATATTATTTGCCGACAGTCTCAGTCAGAAACATGTTCAAAGAGAGTAAAACAATGTAAAATATTCTAAGTTCCTTCTTCCTAGATTTTTCGCTGCTCTTACAACCCAGAGAATGCAGGGCTAAAACAAAATGGCTCTCTCAGCAAAACAATTTTAGCAAAAATAAATCCTTAGGGAACATAGTATCTATAGTAATATAAACAGAGTTTATTTGTTTGTTTTTTAAAGTAAAACATATTATAGTGGCATAACTCACGAGATGAAAATTAGATGGTGAGTCAACATTTTCATTATAAACTATTTTCTGTTCATCACAGTCCAGTAAAAATTTGCTGTGAACTGAAAGTTGGAATGTAAAGTCTTGGCCAAGAAGGTCTGATTCACTGATTTATTTCAAAATACACCATCAATTTGAAATCCAGTTAGTTGAAAAAAAAAATAGTAAACAGTAATTTCGGGTACTATAACTACAAATTTAAGGTTTTACTTTCACATTCTCCTTTTTGATTTTTAAAAATATTTCCTTTGTGGCTGTAAGATGGCATAAACAAGACAAAATGAATGACAACACCAAAGACTGATACCAGCTGCAGACAGAATACTGTCAAATGAGAGGTAAACAAACACAACAGAAAAAACAATCTTCTATGCTTTTGGTTATAACAAACTTAGAGTTACTCATAATTCTAGCACATAAATATTTTCAGACATAACTGATTTTTCATTTGATGTATCCACTTGTACACCAATTCTTTCCTAATCCTCTCCTCTGCTTTTAAGAAATCTGGGTTCAGAAATCAATATCAACTTTCAAGTTGTACAACTGAGAAGACAGTAAGAAAGTTATTCTACAAGATTAAACACTTAAGAACAAGAGGAATTAAGAGCAATTTCAACTAGGAATAACAATGAAATTAAGGAAAGAAAAACAGTTTTGCTGAGTAGCAGTGAAAAGTTCCTGACAGGTGTATTAGACTGATGCAACATCTACCATTTTCCATGAAAGATCTTCATCAGTTGGAGCATTAATAAGACGGACAAAGGAAAAAATTGTAAGGAAGGTTGTTGGCAAAGCAGGAACATGAACTACATGACCCAGCAGTTCTTCTTCCATCTCATTCATATGTAGATATAGCTATACATAGATAGATATACAGATATCGAACTAGAAAATAATACAAAATAGACAATGAAATGCCTTTTAAATAAATACATGAGAAAGTAATAAACCTGTTAAAGAAATAAGCTGACTATACATTATGAGTAGGCATTTAACAGACCATTACTACTATATTGTTCCCGGAAGAGAAGCAAGATTTTCTTCTAAATACACCTGTATAACCCTACCTCTAAATGTTCCATGTTTACAAAGTTTTGTAAACGTACAAATGTGCATTTTCTAGAAATTCATAAGACATGAGCTTTAAAGTCTTCTTCTATTCAACGTAAAATAATTACACTGAAGTATCATAAAAGATCTGGTTAAAAGATGAATTTCTACAAACTTTCCCTAGTGTTTTTGACTGTTGTGAGTTCAGAGCTTTGTTTTGTTTCATTTCTAAAATCTCCTACCTGCCAAGATTTTGGAGTTACTAAAGGATCACACAGTTTCTATCTTTAGGTCCCTAAAAGAAGGACTTTGTGAATTAATGCATATTGAAAAAATGCAAGACATCACTGCAAAAGGAGTTGCTTTGTACTGCCTATGACTTGCCATAGGACTTTGTTTGGACAGGTTTTTAAATTTCAGAATGTAGTTGTTATAAAAAAAAAACAACAATATGTAGCGATCAGTATCTATTCACTTCTATTAATTTTTTAAAACATTATGAAGATCAAAAGCCTAAACTTACCCTGATAGAAGCAAGGTACCAAGCAAGTAGATGGTTAACTTGCAGGGATTTCCCTGCAGTGATGTCACACATTTAAACTATCTCCTTCAAGGAGTCCTTCCTTGAGGGATCTGAAAATGAACACATAATCTATTAATACTTTCAAAGTTATACAGGCATAAGAAAACCGACATTGGGATAAGGAACAAAACATTTTACTTTGTTCATCAGAAAGATTTACTTTAGTTTAAATCTACAAATACATGTAATTTCAGAGGCAAAATCCAAGTCAGAACTCCATCTTTAACTTATGCTGTTGTGCAAAAATCCTCACCACCACCACATACATCTAAGATAGGAATTTAGGCCAAGATTTTCTAAATCACTTGTGATTTTGAGAACCCAACTTGACATTGAGTCTTGATTTTTAGATGGTGGATGTTCCCAATCTTTTCTGAAGATCAGGCCCCTTAATGGCACCTCATTTTGGACATCCAAATACTGATACAAATATAAATTCATCTTAGTGATTTTGGTTGTAAGTCTGACTCCTTAATATTAAAATATAACATAGGTGAATTACATTTGTTTCCACATATACATATCTTAAAAATACTTACAAGAAATATTTTTTTTAAAATACAGTTATATATTACATTACAAGCTACTGGATAGGTTTGTAATTAGGAAGTTACAGTGGGTTATAACAATTGGAGCAGAAAAATAAAAGCATCACTATGGCACAAGATGATAAATCCTCAGCTTTTGGATACAAGTTTTTTTATTTTAGCCCTCCCCAAAAACTGAGTTTATACCAAGGGAAGCTGCAATAAAGTAATGAGAGAGGAAAGGGAGTTACACTTTTACGGTGCTGTCCTTTGAAAAAGGACATGAACAAAGGTTCATTTTTTTCCTGTCTCTAGTAGTGGTTCAGTTCCTAATTAAATATTAGATTGGTTTTACTTTATTTTGGGGGCACAGGAAGATGTACAATGAAACTCTGAGTCCCAGGAAAAATTCACTAGGTTTTAGTGTTCAAGGCTGGGTATGAACTATACTGATGATGCATACACCAGAGCCATTGAACCACCAGTATTCACTTCATTACTTTTAGACATCCCAAGATGTTCCAGGATGTTAGTTACCAAGAGTTACCCTTAGTTGTTACTTGTGAGGGCCTTTGTAAAGTGAGTTGGTAGTCTCAGTCCATCGCCTAGTGGATAAGAGTGGACACACCTCACTTCAAATCAGCATTCATGCACATTAAACAAAGCTGTTTAGGAATGCTTGCACTGCCTCTGACCATATTTTACTCTTAAGTATCCAAGACTGTCAATTGGACATCTTTCATTAGCATTAATTTTAGTAAGAGTGACTATAACCAAACTGAATTTATAAAAAGGGACTGAAAATGTGTAAATAACTTTCATAAATTATTTTAAAGGGTTAAAAACCCACAAACACTAAACCAAGGAAGAAAACATTGAGGCTACATGTCGGGAAATAAGTTCAACACAGGAATAACTAACAAAAATAAATACGGGAACAAACTACCAAGAGAGGTGGCTTAAGCACTAACATTGCAGATATTTCAAGATCAGAGAAGAAATTAGTTTGAATGGAACAGCAAGTAATAATGCGAAATAGATGGAGGATGAAACTGCGTGATCCAAATTTTCATTTGTTTTTCTTTATTATGTGAATTCTAAATATATCACAGTACATTTTTAAAGAGCAATCCTCTATCCTTAATCCTCACTCAAAAGCTATAAAGAAACTGCTATCCTCATTTTACAAACTGAGACGGACAGAAAAATTACATGCTTTGCCCAAAGTGGAACCAAAATATATATATGTATACACAATGGCAAAACATGGGTTAAAAGCAGGTGTTCCAAGTTCTCAGCCCCTTTAGGAGGGAGAGAGAGCTCAGTGGTTTGAGCATTGGCCTGCTATATCTAGGGTTGAGAGTTCAATCCTTAAGAGGGCCATTTAGGGATCTGGGGCAAAAATCTGTCTGGGGATTGGTCCTGCTTTGAGCAGGGGGTTGGACTAGATCTCCTGAGGTCACTTCCAATCCTGATATTCTATGATTCAACCCACTAGATTTTCCATTTTATCTCTGACTGACTAATATTACATTCAGCTCGAAAATCCTCTAATTCTCTTTTAAGATTTAACATAATCTAAAAATTATTTCCACTTCTAAAAACAAAACACCCCACAGAGCTCTCAGGATGGGATCTTGTATTCTAATTGTTCCAAAAGTAACTATATTTTGACTATTAGTAATTTCACATGGTGCTCACCAACTACGTTTACCATTTGCTATTTTGAAATTTCTCTCTAAAATCCTAAGAAGATTTTTATGACTATTACATTACTGTATTCAGATAAAAAGTTAACTACAAGTGGGTATTAAAATCAGGAATCACCCACAACATGTGTTGTCTTGAAATCTCAAAACAACTGTTTTATGAAGACACATAGAAGGCAAATAGTAATGATTCAAATTACCATCATTATTCAAGTCTGAACTTTTTTCCCTAGATTAGGCTATTGGTCTTCTACAGAAGATTTTCAAATATCTGAAAGACAACTGTTAAATTTAGATATAATACCATTATTTAAACAGAAGCAAAAAGTAAAACTGTAACACAAGATCAGACTAGGCCTGATCTTATAGTCATTGTGCAGGAGCAACTCCCACTAAAGATATTCATGCTGTTCAACAAAAGTTTCTCAGTGCTAAGACTGCAGGATCAGGCTCCCCATTTACAGATAACATTATAGTTACTCAAAGACCACAGAAGTGTTGCTGGAAGGAAGATTACCAAGGGGAATTATGGGGAATTCAAGACAGAACCTGCAAGATAATGGGATAAAGGAAGTGATGGAGAGTTAAAAAAAGAAAAGTCATAAATTAGAGGAAGAAACTGTGAAACTGAACTAAAACCTGTTTGGCATGTGGAAGAAAAGAGAATAAAACCAGTCACTAAAAGGATAGAGAAAATAGTGGAGCAGAACTCAGCAACCCATATGTGTTGTGCCATGTAAATCAAGTGTCCTTTTTAAGGAGGAATTGTGATATATGGCTTAGGCCACAGTACTAAAAGTCGAGATCTAGTTCTATTTCTAGTTCTGCCACTGACTTGTATGGTCTTGGGCAAATCACACATCTTTGTCTCCGTTTCCCTCTCTACAAATGTGAGTAAGCATTATTTTCATTTTACAAAGTGCTTAGAGATCTATGCACAAAAAGCACTCTCCAAGTAGCAAATATTATTAACTATTATAAAGAGATACTCTGATACTTTAGGCCAAGTTGTACCTTTGAAAACATTTTGCAGTGCCTGGGATTTCTAAAAGTGTATTATCAATAACAAATATCATCTTCCAGTGCTAAAATAATTGCTCACTGCAGTAGTGGTATCAAATTATCTGGGATATAACATGTTTTCTCTAGTAACTGCTCATTTACAGTAGAACATCTCTATGCACAGTGACTAAATTCTGAAGTCACAAATTACTCATTCACTCCAGACATTCACTTAGACAAAACTTTTATTCCTTCAATAAAGGTAAATTCACATACAGAATCAACTCTGGACGCTGCTTTATAGAAAATTTTAAAAATATCCCATATATTAGTCTATTAAAAATAATAAATGTTTTAAAATTATATGTAAGGCATCCTCCAGGAGTGCCACTATATTTACCTTTAGTTTTACCTCAGTTTACCCTTAGTTAAGGAAGTACCTTTGGGGTTTTGATAAGATTGCCAGCATCCTTTAATACCTTTATTAAATGGAATGGAATTATTTTTAGTAGCATTATTCTTTAATAAAGATGCTCAGAAAACTTGATTAATATGGTTATGTAAATATCAGAGAAATTTTCCATGAAAATAAAGACCTAAGGGACAAAGAAAACTTTTTATCTTTAACCTCAAAGAACTAACTCTGTTTGTTTATACCTGTGTTAACAATAGGATTTTAAAGACAATTTGTTCTGTGCATAAAATATTTAATTGAACTATGTTACCCATGCTGCACCTTAGTAAAAATAAAGCCTACCACCACCAAAAGAAGAAACCTGGCTGAAAGTCTTTCATTTTATTGAGTTGTTCACAATTGCACCATTAAACCTATTTACATTCCAATCAAGCTTATAAAAGATGTTTTAGTAATTTGTATATTCAGCATTTAGAATGTTATTTTCCCAGATTAAAAGCAACAAGCTAGTGATAATGTAACAAACTCTTAAAGTAATGTTCTGACACTGTATGATGTACTATATGGCCTCTAAAAATATCACCTCTATATTAACTGCATATTTACTACAGTATAGTAAAATTAGTATATTTAAGTTGTAGCATATTACCATACACAAAAAACAATAGTCACAAGGAAAAAAAATAAGCCATGTCAAAAATGTACCTGGATCCTCATTTATAAACCTGCCAGTTTTAAATATGCACTGTTAATTCTTTTTTTTTTTTAAAAGCATAATTCTGGGATTACAGTAACTATTGTCACAGCTGAAAACAGTTTTCATACCACAGAACTTTATAAGGTAGGACACAGTGACATCAACACAATAGAAAAATACCACCTATTAACTCCTCATTCATATATGAAATAGGTATACCAGTATCAGTGCTGTAATTCATTTCAATAGTAGTGAAAGCCTTCCAAAGACACAGAGTTAAAATGGACGTGCGATTGATCAGCAAATGCAGTGATCCATTTCAGTTTTATTCTGCAGTGCACACTTTTAAAAAAAATTCTGTCAATCTCTACTACCTAAGCAAAAAAAAATTAATCATCTGTGTGAATCTCAATTTAAGAATACACACATATCTCTACACTATTTTGTTTTAGATTTAAAATGTTTGACTCCCACTTACTAGGCAAATCCTCAGCACTGAAGATACCAAAAGCCTCATATACAGAGGGGGCAAAAAAGGGGGGTGGCTTCCCATTTTCTCTGTTATTGATCTTAAATTTTTAAAACAGATCCAGTGTTTCACCCTCCCTATATCATGCATCTGTAATACCATATTGTAATTTCTATATGTATCCCTAGAGCTTTCCTTGGGTGGAGAAAGTCTAAAGGTTACACCGGTTGAAAGGATATAAAATGCTGTAAATTGCAACATCTCATCCTGGATCCCCTATTTCAAAAACCCACCTGGTGGAAAAATAGAAACGCACACAGATCATTAAAAGGGAGCAAAGTTTGCGGAGATTTAATTTCAAGGAATTTTTGAGGCGTAGGGGAAGGGGGCTGGGGTGGGAGAACTGAGAACAGTTGAAATCCATTAGAGAAGGGAAGAGGAGAGAAAGGAAGAATTAGGAGGAAGGCGAAAGGACTAGGAAAGCTCCCCCCACAACCGTGACCAGCTGGCAGCCTCGTACGGCAAGCTCAGACCCTCCCATTGCTCAGGCCTTGCCCTTCACCTGTCTGGGACCAGGCAGCACACTCCTCTCCCGCCCCCCCCCCCCCCCCCCGCGCGTAGGTGCCGGGGCAGCCGGCTCCCCGGTTCCGCCGCTTCGGGCGGGCAGCAGTCCCAGCCCTCCCAACTGGTTACACCCAGCGACGGCGGCAGCAGCTCCCCCTTCTCCGCCGGCCGGCCCCGGCCCCTGCAGCCCGGGGTGGGGAGCCGGGTGAGATCCCAGGGGAAAGGATTCTTTCCCCTACCTCGCGCGGTCGGGATCCGGCTCCTCCGCGGCGGCGGGGGTAGCAGCATTCCCGGGACGGTCTCTCCTCGCCAGCGGCTTCTCCTCCCCGCCGGGCTTCCCAGACTCGCCGGCCCTCCGCGCTCTTGGCCGCCGCAGCCCCGTCCCGCCTCCCCGGCGCTCTCGGCTCAGTAATGGCGGCCGCTGAGCCTCCCCGGCTCTCGCTTCGCTGACGGAGTCTGTCTCTCCCCCTAACTTTACCTCAGCAGCTTCCCTCCCGCCGCCGCGCGACTCCGCGCTCCCGAGGCCCGGCCGGCTGCGCGTGCGCGGGAAGAACCTCTGCTGCTCCCGCGAATTCCCTGGGAAGCTAGGCGGACGCGCGCCTTCCCGCACTCCCAGTGCGCGTGTCCGTATGGGCGCGAGCTGATGAGGCTGATTTATTCCCTCTTGGCTAAATGGCTGGTCCAAGTAACTGGCATAGGGTGAGACCCCGGTTCTAATCCTACCTCAGGCGGTGATAAAGGGCTACGTGTGCGGCCCTGGACAAGAGACACTTAAGCCAAGCTATTTGAAAGCAGCTGTCCAAAACGTTGGGCAGATGAAGATGGTCTTTTAAAACAGGGGGAATGTAACCTTTGCACACACACTCTTACTCCACTCTGTAAAGTGGGGCAGTGACACTTGCCTACCTAATAACAGTTTGGGAAATTTAATTCCCACAGGAAAAAAAGCAAGAATTAAAAGTGTGTGGACACAACAATCAATATTACAGCCTATGAAATTTGCTTAACACTTCCCATTCTAAGACTGTTTTCGGGTACTTATAACTTTGCCAAACTATAATTGTTTGGGCTGAGAATTCCAGCTAACACGCACTGCTCCTCAAAGTCACCTAAGGAGTCAGTGGACACACGGCTAAGAGGAACTGTGCCCAGAGGCATGATTGGACAAGGACAGAAAAGAACCCACCAATGTACAACAGTTGTAAAACATTCTCCTCCCTGCCCTGTTCTCCACTTTCCTTCTCCTGCTGTGATGGATGGCTGTCTTAGCCAGCAGGAGAAGCAGGTTGACAAGGAAGTCTTGCAACTTTCTGAGGCCACAGATGAGGTGTAAGTGAATCAGGAGGTACAGTGCTGGGGCAGCCGGCTCCCCGGTTCTGCCACTGTGGGCGGGCACCAGTCTCAGTCCTCCCAACATTCAGCAGGAGGTTCTGGAGCAGCTGGAAGAAGGGATGCAACCTGACACATTCTGTGTAGATGTGCACCAGGTACACAAAAGGGACAGTTGTGGTTCATAAACACAAACTCCTCCAACACCAGGTACACAGCTGTGCTCAGGGTTCTGTGAAGGAACTGCCAACCATAAGCAATGCATGGGGATTCGGGGGGGCATGCAGGCTCAAGTACACCTTGCCCACCCCCCAGATTTCTGCTTGGCCTGCCAGGAGGAGGGAGAAGGGGTCTGTTCTTGTCTCACTGCACCTGCCCTCTGTCACACTCAGCCCCGTCACTGGCAACCGGGCTTGGTTGGGGACCAGCCACTTCTCACATCCACTGCTCCTGGTTGCTGGTCTGTGCAGCCTGGTGGCTGCCTGCAAGAGCCAGCATAGGGAGACACATTTCCAGATCCCTCAGCCCCTGTCCCTGGCAGCCAGGTCTGGGCAGTGGGCAACCCACTGCCACTGCCTCTGCAGTTTGGTTCTTGTAGGCAACCATTGTGCTGCACGGAGCAGTGACCCATAGCAGCCAGCTTCAGATGGCATGAGAAGCAGCTCCCTCCTGGGCCCAGCTGCCAGGGAGAATGGTCAAATGTGCCAGGGAACAGTGGGAGAAGGACAGAGCCCCCCTTTCCCCTGCAGATAATTCTGGTGGGGCAGCGAAAGCATGGCAGGCCCAGACTGGGAGCAGAGTAGGGGGGTCACTGGGCAGACGAGATGTGGGGTGATTACATGTCCCCTTTAGATTGTGCCCCCCCCAGCATGAGGAGGCATAAGTTGTCTATGCCATCAACTAATATCCCTGGTGGGCTGTGGGACCAGAATGGAGTGCAGACTGCCCCACCAGGGCTCCTCTCCCCTCTTCATTGGCAATAAATCCCACCTCTCGGTGTCGAGGCAGGACACAAGGGCAAGGAAGTGGATGGTGTGAAGCACAAGTAATACAGATGTTTCCTGGGTGCAGTTCAGAGGCAAACCAGCTGAATGTTGTGCATTCAGCTCAGGTTGCATGTTGGGGTCAGCCAGGGAGGCTCACAGGACAGGGGCCCATTGATGGGTTCTGGACAGAGAGGGTAGACAGCCTCATGCACTGGTTAAACACCATGGGGTCCTCTCAGACCCTCCAATTATAGTCCTGGAGGTCTCAGTCTGGTGGTACCAGCCAAGACCAACCTGCAGTGCACCAAGGGAGACTCCACCACCTGCACACATAGATGGGGGTTGTGTAGCAGGGGTTCTGAGAGGAGATCCTCCCGCTAGGTTGCTGCCACTTTCCTGGTTGCAGAGTGCTAGCTTCCAGGTCCTGGCGAATGAGACTGGCAGCTCAGAGAGGTCTTAGGGGACATCTCTCAGGTGGAGCCAAAAGAGCTGCCAGTCATACTGGAGCCCTCAGAGGTGGTGGAGGAAAGTATGCACCAGTGTGCTCCATGCTATACTACCTGCACTGTAAAGCAGACTCTTCAGGACCTGGAGATGGAAGGCAGGGACCTGGCTGCAGTTGCAGACCAAGCACATCCTCTCTACCCCAGGGGGAGGCTCAGCACACCCGCAAAGACCCAGTGAAGCCTTGGCCAGAAAAACTCCAGGATTTTCCTCTGGGGACCATCTAGGGTTCCCAGGGGCAGGTTCAGTGTAGTAAACCAGTTCCAGAGCATGGACAGCATCTGGTTGACCACCAGGCCCTGCTCCAAAAGAGAAAGGCACTGGAGCAGCCCTGTCCATCTCTGCAACTGGTGACCAACCTGGCCTTGTTATTGACCCAATTCTCCAGGGAGAAGGAATCAGTGGCAGAAAGGTAGATGCCCAGATAGAGTTGCAGACCTGTACCCCACCAGATGGCACAGAGAGCAGATTGGAGGGTGCCCACCTGCCACATATTACTGAGAGAGGTGGGAGGGGGTGAAGCAGAAGGGGTCAAGCTTGGAAGGGAACAGAAGAAGAGCCAGTCCCTTTAGATCTTGCAATGGAATCAAGAATTCCTGAGTCTCACTATACTTCTGCTGCCAGCAAACTTCTTTGAAACCCAGTAACAAAGTGTATCATCCCCTTCTAATGCTGGTCTGCATAAAGAGCCATCCTTCTACTTCTGTCAGTCACTCTATTAGCTCAAGCAGCAGAAGTGTATGTGTGGGGTGTAAAGGTTCCAGCCTTGTTGATGATCCACATGGGTGTCCATACAATGTCAAAAATTAAATTTGTTTGGGTTTTTTCAATTTGCTTTTTAAAAATCATATGAAATTAACAAAAATTAAAAACCACTAAACATTAAGCCTGCAAAATCAGGCATTCCCTAATTCTAGCATTTCTTAACTTTTGAGTCATTAACTTGGCAGACTTAATAATGTTCTTTTGTGCATAATTATAGATACATGTTATAAAATTCTAGAAAGAAAACAGGAAATTAGATGACTAGTTCAACAATCTTCTATTCCCTTCTAAAGACCCACCTCTGAGATCTTGTCTACATGAGAAAGTTACACCAATTTAACATCATTGGTTTAGAAACCAATTTTGTAAACTGGTAAAAATTACTTGTGTGAACACTTTCAGTATAAGAATACCCATATCAATTAAGTTTACATCAATTCCTTGCTGGTTTAAGTTAAATCAGTATGATCCACTTTAAAACTGAAATAAAGAGTGTCCACACAAGAGGCCTGAACTAATTTAGGGTTTTTTAAACTCAACACTACAACATCCTACTTTTCTGACTTTTGAATTTTTAATCTTAACCCTAAATTGCCTGACCTTCAAGTACTTGGGGCATTTTTTTTTCTGTTTTGTTTAAAGTATACAACTTAGAGCATATTAATTACATTTTACATTACTGCATATCAAGTTACAGTTTAAATTCTATCTGAAAGTTTTTGCCTCATATCTTAAGAAAATTATAATTTGTATCACTTTCTAAAAGCATAGAAATATTGATTACCTGAACATTTTAAAGTAATGAATTAAAAAAAGTTTTATCCCATATACTTGTGTATAAGACAATTCACATATGAACTGCCCATTTTGCCCACAATCTGAATGTTAAAGTCATTCAGGGAGTAAAATTAACACACTCTGAGTAGGCTTATATTTTTATATAAACAATTGTACTAAATGGGACCAGGAAATATCAGGATAACTTGTCCAGCAAGCCCAAAGCTTAAGAGTATGAAGATGAGGCAGGCTGCCTGAATTAGGAGCATGCAAAATCATCATTAGAAGCTGCACTTCTTCAGAGCTTGAGTAGGATTGTCCCTTCTGCTTCAGGTCTTTGGGGAATCTCCTCACTCATGGATGAAAGCAGAGTGAATTAACTGCATCTGCAGCACCATTTCCTTGTTCTCCCTCTCTCAGTCCCACCAACAATGCTCCACTAGAGAAAGGGGCAGAGATTGTAAAGTCTCTTTGCAGGAGTGGGTAGAGTCGGGGGGGAATGCTCATTCTTCCTCTTTTGACTTCATGCTATCTCAGATAGGTTATTAAGAGAAAGCAGAAAGCCTACAAGGAATGGAAGATGGGAACGATCTGCAAAGAAAGCTACCTCTTGGAGTCAGAAGGTGTACGGGAAAAGTGAGAACTGCCAAAAGCCAAGTAGAGCTAGACCTTGTAAAGGGAATTAAAACCAATAGTAAAATGTGCTATAGCCATAGAAATAAAAAGAAAAAAATGGAAGAAGTGGGACCACTAAACACTGACTCTGGGGAAGAGATTAAAGATAATCTTGTCATGGCCCAACTCCTAACTGAATATTTTGCCTCAGTTTTTAAATAAAAGTAATGAGCTTAGGAGTAGTAGAAGGGGAGCTAATGGGAAATGAGAACATGGAAGTAGAAATTACCTCATCCGAGGTGGAAGTCAAACTCAAACAGTTTAATGGGACCAAATCAAGGGGCCTGGATAATCTCCATCCAAGAATATTAAAGGAACAGGCAGATGACATTACAAGCCCAATAGCAAGGACTTTTAATGAATCTGTAAACTTAGAGGTCACAGTCTATTACAGTGATGCTAAATATGTTGTTTATTGCTAATTATCCTTTGTGCCTTCTCTGCGACACAAATCCCCCTTGGAAACACCACAATACCTCAACTACCTCACTCTTGGGTGCCTAGCATTCCATGAAAGCTCTGTAACTCATAGGCTAGTTCTATCTCTTGCTAAGGCAACATGACCTGAAGGGGAAGCAACAACTCATTGCCGCCTCTCTCTCTCTCACACACATATGCACACACTTTTCCTTCACGGGCAGCAGGAGGAGAAGAGAAGGCAATTCATGTCTTTATTCATCCCCTCTCCCCCAACACGTCTGGAAGGTTAGAAATGCAGTCTTGCTTGGTGGCTCACAAATCATAGACCAGACAAGTAAGATACACACTCCTCCCACTGGCATAATATTTTCTTAATTACTTTTACTTTTCTATCATTGCTTTCTTTCAATAATGTTGTAAGCATTTTGTTTCTTGGTTATAAAATGCTGTATTATATAACACAAAATGCTTACAACATTGTTACTGAATGGTTTGATTAACTATTGTAGCGTACTAGGTAGTATTTTTGTAAGGGAAAACAAGTCAACCTGGAAGCACAAAGTATTTATACATTTGCATTTATATATTACAGAAATGTTATTTAAATTTCTGATGGGAATCACTTAGATATTTTTAATTACTTAATAGGCTCACCACAGCACATAGACTCACAACCAGGGATTTAACTGTAGTGGAAAGACAGAGAAATTCCCCACCCTCAAAAATCTATTGGTTTCCTACTTATAAAACATAAAATACCTTTCCAGTCCCAGGGCAGGTATTCCCCACATCCCCCTTTTGCTTGCATGTGGCTTGAATTATCATTTCTTAAATATGCTATTACATTCACCTGCATGTTTGAGGTATTTGCATGATTTGCCATTCCCAAAGGAATTTCATAACTAGTGTAAATCATTGCTCAGAAGCCAGGTTATGCAAAATCAAGCACACTTTTACTATGATGCTTCTTCCCTAAGAATTCTTGACATGTTGTATGTAAACAAAAAGTGTCATTTAGTAAACCATTAGGTTACCATACTTCAGTGTTTAGATTTGCAGGAATAAATTGTTTTGGAGAGAAATTAGTAGCTACAAGAGCAAGCAACAAATTAACTGAAAAGCAGTGTTCTCACTTTCCAAGTGCTAGTATTTATCTGGTTTTTGTCCCTTTTTACAGTCTGCTTACTATTGACCTAGTGTAGAGTAACTGGTTAGTGTTTGATGTCATCCTTAATGCTGATCAAATGTACAAGTTCACTGAATTGGAAGAGAACCCTTTGCTTGTGGTTTTAAATGCCTTATTTGTGTATGTGAAAATACTTGTAAAATAACTGTGGTGTTTTCTCAGTCTTATTATATCAGAAATGAACTGTCCCATGTGATAAGAATTATTAAGCAAAGAAGACCAGTAAAATAACACAAGAAATGCTCTGTTATGTAAACATTGATGTGTGTGGCCATAAACAGTCATTGGATTAATTAAAAATTGCTTGGAGATTGTAGGCTTCTTGAATATATGATAATTTGTATATGTTAATCCATCCTTTTCTGGCTTTTTGTGGAGTAGAGTTGATAGTTTGTAAAACGCTGAAGTGTCAGTAAAAATTTTGAGTATGTCAAACTACTTTTATATGGATTGTTCATATCCTACAATATTTACAAAACTCTTCATTTTCATTAATGATTTCCATGACAAGATCCTTGTCTTAAGTGTAATCACTAAGTGATTTACTTTATCATCCCATTGCTTCACTCTGGTTTTGGCAACAGTGAGTGACAGAATCATCATTCTTTCCCTATCAATACTCAGGAATCGCTCTCTGTTTATTCAGCTAAAGCCCCTGGTTTAGGAAAAACTTTTGGCACAGCATTGCCTGGGGGGAGACTACTGACAGGGATTGTTGTGCCTCTGTTAGGTGAGTATAAATCCCTCCCTCCCCTAACTGTGTGTTCCCACATTTCAAAATAGTGAAGCATGTTCTCCCTTATACTCCCAGATAACTCTGTGGGCCAATGAGAAGAAACCATAGACCCATCTTCGCATGCACCATTAGGGAAATGTATTCTCCCCAGGGGTGTACAGAAGAAGCAGTTCTTGAGAGCTCCTTAGGATAGGAACTCCATATAACCTTGCTTTCCATGAGCATGCAATGGGAGGAAAGTTCCTTTCAGTATTCTCCTCGGCTGAAATAGTCGCTACAACCCCTGTATGCATCCTATGAACTGGCTGCTGGATCCATGTAACCCTGAATGCAGTTGTCCTGCCATCATCCTTTCCCTTATTCCCCCCACCCTAAATCCACACCATTAATGGGCAATATAGAGCCCAGCTCCACTGCACACAGAAAGTGTGGTGTCGAAATAGCCTAATGGTTAGAACACAAGACTGGGGGTTCACAGACCTTTATTCTAGTCCTACTTAGGTAGGTCACTTACTCTCTCTGTCTCAGTTTCCCCTCTATAAAATGAGTATAATAATTATCTGCCTACCTGATTGGGTTGTTGAGAGGATTAATTATTTAAATTTGTAGAGCACTTTGAAGATTTAAAATGGTATGTAAATATTATGTATTTCTTATTATTGCTGGCCAGTGAGACCCAGAACTGTTCTGGTTTCACTACTCTGAGAGCTTTTCATAGCCTCTGCTACCATAGATGAATTTCATCATTCCTAAAGAAGGTTGCATACTTCCTTTTGTGTGAAAAGAAAAGACAACATAGGGAGAATCCAGAGAACAAAATAAAATGCAGAAACCAAATTCTTCTAAAGAAAAGACTAATAAGTCTGAGAGATTAAATACAAATCTAGGAGTTCAAAATAAAAAAAAATAGAATAAAAATTGGAAAACTACAGTGCAAAACAATTAAAAATATTGTCTGAAACTCCCTCAAAGGTCATCTGCTCTTGCTTTAGAAATAGATTTTTTTTTTTAAATTGCACAGTGCCAGACACTTAAAACATCACCAGAGGTTCACTTCACATAAAATATCTGTTCTTCATTTTATTTGGCAAAATTAACCAAACAAAGGTTTAGCGAGGGATCCTGCATGTTTTTGATTTAGAGATTTTACAGGGAAAGTTTAGCACTTTGCAATATGCCAATAGAACCTAAACGTTCATGGTGTTTTAAGCCCTCTACAAGAGGTAAATTTTCAATTGTGTGTGTAGGTAAAGAAAGAGTAGGATAGCCAATTAGTTTACTGTATAATAAACAATTTTAGCTTCAACTCCAAGGCCCTGACTCCTGTAATCCACCATCAGAGAACTCTTGAGTACAGTACAATGGAATGCAATGCATCAGTGGTACTCCCCTACCCCACCACACACATGCTGCACCCCCTGTGGGAGGCTCAGGGTAGTCACTGCCTTAGCATCCTTCTCAGCCAACACAGCCAATTGTTGTAGCCTGTACTGAGTTGGATACCCATTCCCATAGACTTCTTAATAATTATGAATTATTTCAATACAGGTGCCAGTCTGGTGCAGGAGATGGAGGAAGGATCTTTGTGAACAAACACGCTTTTTCTGTTGCCTGCATGCTTAGTGAAGAAATCAATGAGTGAAGCTTTGGCAGCTGCTGGTGAGAGATTACATTTATCACAGGTGAACAAGAAGAGGGCTGTGAGAGGCAGATACCAAAGAAGACTCCTGGGGACAGGGATATGAAGGTGGTTTGCTGTTACCATCCCTCCCTCTTTGCTTTCAGACAACTCAAGCATTTCTATTTAGTAGCACATTGCTCTTTTTGGGGAGGAAGGAGGGTTGGGGATAAGATGGTTTCCTTTAGCTTTTTCTGTTAGATAATTGGATAGTACCAAAATATTGCAGCTTCTGATGCCTCAGGGACACAACAGTCTAGGAAATGGATGGATTTTATTTGCCTAATGTTTTAAAGCTATAATTGAGGATTTCTCTGTATGAAATAAAGATGCTAAATATGCCTTAGGAGAGGTGGTGGAAAATATTTAGACCCCATTCAAGATGATTGCAAACACTGTAAGGCTGCAATGCATGCAGATGATCTAACTAAGCATAGATACTTGAAATCCTCATTGACTGTAGTATTGTTGGCAAATCCTAACCAAAACACCAAGATGATTTGGATGGCCAAATTATTGAACTATCAGATATTAGCCCCTTGGCTCTTACAACATATATAATTACTACAATCATTATTTTCAAAAGTCTTTTTTATAGGGAAAGTACTTTCTTCCCCTCCCCAATAACAGTAGTTAGTTCAAATACTTTGGTATTTTAATATCATGAAAAGAACTATTGCCTCACAATTAAACCCATATGGTGAGTTTTAACTTGAATTTATGGGGTTCATTTTACAATTTGAAAATAATACATTTTATATAGATTTCTAATATTAAAGCATTAATTGTAAGGATATCCCATGTCCTAAGAAATAAGAAAAATTGAAAACCTAATAGGAACAAAAAATACTTACCCACTAACAGAAATGAAGGTATGGCTACAACAGTCAGACACAAAATGGCAACTCCAGGGCTGCTGCTGTTTGTCTCTCCCAAGTTTAAAGGGCAAGCTCTGAGAAAAGCATGCTAGAAGAGGTTAACTATTAAGAAAGGAATTGCATTTTTATGTTTGTAATGGATAGATGGAAACGGTCTTGGGTTTCTAAAATATCTTTTTGATAGTATGCAAGTATAAAAAAACTAGATACTTTTTGGGCATCCACTTAGAGTTAACCTGTAATGTATCATAGTACTGTAATTCTGATGCATCATAAGACTATGTTCTAAAAGTAATTGCTTTGGAAAAGAGCAAACTGAGATCAAATAGGAAACATATATGTTTTGATATTTGTTATATATACTAACTAGTATTTCCTGGTTAATTATTAAATAAACTTACTTCCCGATCCTTACTTAGTCAAACCTCCCCTTGGAGTCAATGATAGTATTAAAATGTTGGGTAGTGATTACACCAATCATTTGTTAAATCATATATAAAGAGATAGGAGCAGTGCAGAACTGCCAACATATGCTCTGATCCTGGAAAGAGAGCTGTGTGCCCTACAGTTGCATGGAGCCCAGCTGATTTCAATGGGGCTTCCTGCAGCCCACGGGAGTCCATACCCATTGCTCTCTTCGCAGGATAAGGGCCATAGTATACTGGCATGCTTCAATTGATCTGACAAAAATCTTTATCTCTAGAATTCTGGGCTCTTGATGCCAAGGTGACTCAGCAGAAAAGTTTTGAATGCCTATGCTGATTCCTAAAACTTGCCAACTTCTTCCTTTCTAAATCATAATTTTAAAACAAATATGGTTAGCTTTGCAAAAACAAACTGTCATCAACAGATAAGTAAGAGTTAATAGAACAGAAGTACTTGATATCTCTTTTGCCTGTAAAGGGTTAACAAAATCAGTGAGCCTGGCTGTCACCTGACCAGAGGACCAATCAGAGGACAGGATACTTTCAAATCTTGAGGGAGGGAAGTTTTGTGTGTGCTGTTAGATTTTGGTTATTGTTCACTCTGGGGGCTCTGAGTGACCAGACGTGCAACCAGGTTTCTCTCCAATGTCTTTGATACCGTCTCTTATATGTCCAGAATAGTGAGTACTAGGTAGATAAGGTGAGTTAGGCTTATGTTTGTTTTCTTTATTTGCAAATGTGTGTTTGGCTGGGAGGAGTTCAAATGTGTATTTGGCTGAAAGGATTTTAATTTGTACTTGTATACTTAGGCTGGGAGGGTATTCCCAGTGTCTATAGCTGAAAGACCCTGTAACATATACCATCTTAAATTTACAAAGATAATTTTTACTGTTTTTTCTTTCTTTAATTAAAAGCTTTTCTTGTTTAAGAACCTGATTGTTTGTTTGTTTGTTTGTTTGTTTGTTTTTATTCTGGTGAGACCCCAGGGGACTGGGTCTGGATCCACCAGGGAATTGGTGGGGGGGAAGGGGGAGAGAAAGGTTAATTTCTCTCTGTGTTAGGATTACTTTCTCTCTCAGGGAGAGTCTGGGAGGGGGAGAGAGAAGGAGAGCAAAGGTGAATTTTCCTCTCTGTTTTAAGATTCAAGGAGTTTGAATCACAGGGATCTTCCAGGGTAACCCAAGGAGGGGAAGTCTGGGAGAGGCAACGGAGGGGGAAAGGGTTTACTTTCCTTGTGTTAACATCCAGAGGGTCTGGGTCTTGGGGGTCCCCGGGCAAGGTTTTGGGGGGGACCAGAGTGTACCAGGCACTGGAATTCCTGGTTGGTGGCAGCGCTACAAGTACTAAGCTGGTAATTGAGCTTAGAGGAATTCATGCTGGTACCCCATCTTTTGGACGCTAAGGTTCAGAGTGGGGAATTATACCAACACACACGCCTTAAAAAATGTTGTCAAAACACAAACATTATTTGCACATATATAATAAATAGAACATGTTTTGGAGTTTCTTTTGTGTTTTGTCTCTGTAAATGGTTTAATGGGACTTTATATGGACATATTTGAAGACAAACCTGCACATATTTAAGTCATTGGGAGATGAATTAGGCCCTAATATTGTTTAAGCAATAAGTGCATTCTTATCATTAGCATTGCCATTCATGCCACTGCAGGTATAGGATTTTGTCACTGCATTGTAAATCACTGTGATCACTGTGTTCAAGGTCTTTATATCTTGATATAAATAATTTTTCTACCATACACCCAAAAGCAAATTTGAAAAACACACCTATGTCTCAAGAAAAAAGGATAAAAGAAAAGTGTTTGGGGTTTGGTTTAATTCCTTCTGCATTTTTAACTAAAAGATTTATTCTTTGCAGTGAAATTTTCCTGCCAAATCTTAACAGGAAAAAATGTAAAATATTTTTTGGCAGTCAGATACCTGTTTTTACCCAGGCAAGATTCACATTGACTTCAGTGGAAGCAGGAGCAGATGTTGAGCAAAGACAACAGGACTTGGTCCTTTCAGCCTACAGTGTAAATAATAGCTTTAGGTATTTTCATTTAAAACAAGTAAATGTAACTATTAAATGTATTCTTTACAAGTGTATTGTTTCTGCATGTATTTTCCCCCCATTGAAAACTTATGCAGATCTTTAGCATATGAAAAGTGCAGAACAACTTGATTTTCATAATAGACTCTAATGGCTCTTAGATGAAAAAGGTCCATAAAAATTTCAAATATAAACCCTAACATCTCATGTAGCTTTCTTCTTTACCCAGTGTTATGAGTTCAGGACAATGAGCCTGTTCCTGCAAACCTGTATGTACGTGGGTATATTTTATAAATGTGAGTAGACCTATTGCAGCCAAGAGTATCACTCACTTGAGTAGGGACTTGTTGCGTGAATGTGTTTTTCTCAGAATCAGTTCAATAAGTACCCCTTAACATAGTAATTCTTGGCATAAATTATATGACTAGTTCTGCTTTGTCAGTTTTACAGACCTATTCTTCTTTTGATGATTTTTTGTTTCCTATTAATTCTTTCTCAGTGACTCCTGCAATGTCATTTTCTATTGCACATTGTCATATATGTAGGTCTGGCTGACAAGAATCATAGGATGATATCCTGGCCCCATTGGAGTCAATGGCAAAACTGCCACGGATGTCACTAGGGCCAGGATTTCTGCTAGAGAACAAAGTGGCGGCAGAATGCCTTATATGCCATTCCACAGATATTCTATAAAAGGAGATATTTCCCCTTTAATGCTGAGCAAAGAAAGATTACAAAACTTTCCAGAAGTCTTGATCAGGCCATTTGTCTGTAACAAAAATGTTTATTTGTTCTATTATACAAATGATTTATTTTTTTTTTACTAAACCAGGTAATAAATGCTTCCATATCCCCTTACAATTTTTTTTTTATTCTTGCCCACTCTATCCCTTTACACACACAGAAAAACACCTGCCATGGGATGTGTGTACACACACACACACACACACACACACACACACACACACACACACACAGAGCAATGGTACAGCAAGTGGCTGAAAAGATCAGCTAAAATTGTTTTGCTGCTAGACAGCTGTTCTCCTCCTTGAGTACCTGTCATGAATCTGCCAACTTCTGACTATGAATCTGTTTTGAATACATGGAGGTGTGATACCCCCATATCTTTGGCCACTGAAATAATGCGAAGGAAGTGTTTGGTGAACAGTAAATATAACCATTAACTTTTCTGTTATCTTATAAATTCCTTATTTTCAATACCTCATCCGTAACAGTGTTGACACAGGAACATAAGATAGTCTTCGCAAGTGGAACAAGTATGCATGTACTATAAATCCTGTTTCATCAAACAACTTGACAAATTGATCACCAAATTATTTTGCAGTTAGGGACTTTCCCTCTACTACAAAAGCAAAAATTAATCATATTCCAATAATTAAGGGACTTATGCAATAAATCAAGCTTTGGATCTATTTTATATTATAATTTTCAAAATATTTGCGTTTTTGCCAAAGTAAACTAGAGTAACTGCTCTACATTAGATGATGCTTAGTAATGATGCAACATTATTATTATTATTTATTTTAGCAAATATACCATATAACAATATTTATTCGGGTTTTTTTGTGGAATTCTGGACACTACCACTACAATCAAAATATGAGTACATTCCACAAATTCCTGTTTACAAACCATGTCTCTCCCCCGTGCAGCTTTTTTGCATTCCTTTGTGTCTTAAGGTCAAAAGGGCCAGTTCGCTGCAAAGGTGGAGTTACACAGAAAGAGGTTGTCCAAGATCATAAAAACAAAGAACATTTATTCATTAATACAAATATTAAGAAGATATTTCAATATAGCTAAAGTATAATTTAGAACTATCCAATACTGAACGAATCAACATTTTATAGAAGTGACTGCATCTCAACAGACACATTAATATGACAGCTGACATGTGGCTTGAGCAAATCCTGTATTTACCCTGCAGCGCCAGCTCTGCTCAGCTCCCTGCTCGGGGCATTGCAACCTGGTACACAGGGTTTCAGCACCTCTCCAGTTTGGCTCAGCTGTCCCTCCATCTTGAGGATGAGGACCAGCCAGGCTCAATCTGAGTTAGTGGCACTGCAGCCCCATGCATTAGGTCGCAACACCACTCACACAAATTTGTTCCAGCTGGCCCCCAGGTCAGGGAAGCCAGGTCAAACCCAAGCAGCACTACACCCTGGAATCTGCAATGGCCAGAGTGGAGAGCTGATCCCAGCTAGCCCTCAGGACAGGAGCCACAGGAGCCAGTGCTTACGGTACACACTGTATACTTATTAGTACTTTTTATGTTAATGTGTATATATCATGGGTGAAAAATATTTAGTAAGCCGAATGTTTTTTGCACTAGAACTATTTACTGGATTGCAACAGGCCTTCAAGGTTTTCAAATGAATCCTGAGCCCCAAACAGTCGAGACCCACTGCTTTAAGGAGTAGTATCAGTAGGGACATCATATGGGAAATATGGCATAGCAAGTTGGTAATTCTTCACAAACCCATTCTATACTGAGTTCAAATCCTATCCTCAGTTAAGTCAATGGGAGATGTGCCATTAACTTCACTGGGACTAGAATTTGGCCCATCATGCATATGTATATGTATCATTCATTAATATGAGTTGAGTATAAGTACTGAAGGCCAAATGATCCCTAACAGGGCTGATGTAGGCATATGTCAGGTGTGTGGCCATACAAAGTCCTGTTTTGTGGGTACCTACTGTGCATCCCTTCCCAGATATAAATATGGTTCCCCCATTAAATTTGGATTCTCAGCTCTTTATGGCCAAACAATGAAAAGTACACTCCCCTACCAGCTGTCCACAGCCCTGTTGCCTGAGGACAAGCCAGCTGATCTCCTGCCATTTGCCAAACTCTACCTTCCAACCCTTATACGTTGCATGAGTTAGTGTAATCTGTCTGAGGCTCATGAATTTTCCTTTACATAGGGTGTTGCAGGGGTTAGTGCAGATGTTGGTTAGAGCACAGTAGTGTGAACTAAGAGTTCTATTTCTAGCTTTGCCACTACAGTGGGACAAGTCCCTTAACGTTTATGCCCCAGTTTCCCACTTTGTACAATGTGTCTAAAAGTACTTCTCTACTTTACAAGGATGTTGTGAGGCTTAATTAATTCATCTGTAAAATGCTTCGAGCTCATTAGGCAAGTGCAAAGTATTATTTTCATTATTCAAAACTGTGCTTAACTTTCTGTTCATAAATTCAGTGCACCTATTCATGTATGTATGTAAAGTTAAGTGGGTACAGGATCACACTCTAAGGCAGCTTCTGCCTACAGAATAAATAAGTAGATATAACACTAATAGAAGCATAGGCCATGAACATGTCTTCATTTGTTGGTGTTTTCCTTGTCCTAGATCTGATATTTATCTTTCAGGTGCCTAAACTCTGTCTAGAGATTCAGGGCTAGATCCACCAGGGGATTTAGGCACCTAACTGCCATTTTAAGTCACCTAAATCCAAAATTTAGATCCTCAAAACCTTCACTTAGCTGTTGTATGACCCTGCAAGCACCTAAGTTTCCAATGGCAGAGTTCCCTATGCACCTACATTTCTGCCACTAGGCATGTGCAAAACTGTGTCAGCCCTGCCACCTTGCTCCTGTCAAGATCCTCAAACTAGCCATTTCCCCACTTATCTGATTCATGCTTATAGTATGCCTAACAGATCAGGCCCACCCACCACAAAACACAGCAGGAGGTGGTAGTGTCCCATTCCCCACATATGTTAAAGCTTGGGGGTATAGCACTCCCTCAAGGTGTTGGAGACCCAGGTTCAAATCCTCTCTCTCTAGCTGACGTGGAGCAAAACCTTGAAGCCACATCATCTTCTCCAAGATGAGTGCACTAACCCTAGGGCTCTGGAGTTATTTGGACTCCAGTATTTTATACAAAGAGAAACAGCATCAACAGGAAAGACTGAAGTATGTCTACACAGCTTGCTGCTGTGGGACTCAGAGCCAATCTGACAGACTTGGGCTCATGTGGCTCATGCTATGGCAATAAAATAGCTGTATAGACATTGCAGTTGCGGCTGGAGCATAGGGGCTGAAGCCCACCTACCTCCCTATGCTTCAGAGCTCGAGCACCTAGGGTGACCAGATGTCCCGATTTTATAGGGACAGTCCCGATTTTTTGGTCTTTTTCTTATATAGGTTCCTATTACCCCCACCCCCATCCCGATTTTTCACATTTGCTGTCTGGCCACCCTACAAGCATCTAAACAACTATTTTCAGTGCCATAGCACAAGCCTTGTGATTCGGAGTCTGTTGACCTAGGTTCTGAGGCTTGCTGCTGTGGGCTGCTGCTTAGTGTGTTTTCATTTTTGAAAATATATTAATTCTGATGGGGGCTTATGAAAAGGGCTCCCAGAGAGTATTTTAATATCAAAAATATACCCTGAGAGAGCCCCACCCCAGAATACTTTGGATTCCACTAGGCAGCAGAGCACCCAGAAGTTAGATGTTAAAATGCTGAATCTATGTCCCTCTCTAGCCCTCATATACCACAGTGATGAACTTGATCTAATTAGATAGATTGGGTACACTAAGATGTGTTGTTTAATGGTAGAATAATACTGTAGCTTGTATTTGTGTATCAAGTGCACTGAACTCACAGCACATGTCCCCATAAGATATATCAGAAAAATCACATTTCCTATCCTTATATATTTTTTAAAAACATATGGCCAATTATGCCGGAGTTCACTATGATTTACTATCTGTAGGCTATCAACTGTTAAATTAACTTTGTTCATAGGACTGATAAGAGAATACAAGAGACAAAGTCAGTAATGAGTTCTTTTCACAGGTCTGTCTTTCTTACTTTATTTATTTATTGCAGTTTAGTACACTAACCACATCTCAGACTACCTATGACGCTATAGGAAACTTTGAATTCCTTTACATGTAAGTATGCTATAGTATGCTCTCTCTCTCTCTCATTGAATAGTTATAATATTCACATTTATTTGTTCTTATGAGCGACAGTAGCAAGAAACATTTTCTATTGTCTCCATATTGCTAGAAGTTTGTTCTTGTTCTTCTCAGATGACAACTTTTCAACAGTGATTCACAAATTCATCACCTCAGCACTTGAGTACTATATCCCTATACCTAGGCATTTTGGTCAAGGACAACTAAAAATTCAAGCTCATACAACACACAGCAGCTTGTCTCTGGAGCAGAGCTTGCCTCTCAGAGCACTTTACAGCAGAGGTCTACAACTTCCATTAATTCCCCCTTCACTTCCAGGTCCAATGTAAAGTTCTGCCTTAAGGCTCACAGTGGAAGGAAGCAACCTCTCCATCTGTGTCTCACCAAGACAACCACACTCATTGTGTAAATATTACACAGCATTCTCCAATCTGTGAAGTTCACTTACATGGGACAAAGTGGACTTAAGCAGATGCAGATGACCAGTAAATAATTCCTCCTGTGTAAAGGAACTATGCCTGTGGGGGCTGCTCTTGCACCAGCCACACCTCTTAAGGATGCAATCCTCAAACTGCGCTGATCTTATGCTTGGTGTTGCTGAAGAAAGTGGAAGCAAAGGTGTTGCTAAGCAACCCTATGGCTCCCCTAATTCCAGAAGCAGTTAGGGGCCAACCTGGGCCCTGGCACAAGTTGGAACATACCATGTAGAACACATCTCATACCTCCTAGGGACTATTGCTTCTTCTAAGGATTGGTGGGATGACTCACACCCTGGCTTCACTCTTCCTTCCCTAAGCCAGCCCTGACAAGTCCCTGCGTCAGGGAAGACAAGGAGAGGAAGGTGTAAAGTTGTCTTTATGTCACCCCATGATTCCTTTATAATGAGGAACCCCATTAGACTTTTAGGGATAATGTAAGGGTCCTTTGTGTCAGCTTAGCAAGGGCTATGATTCTGTCAGCAGATTGGCACGACAGGAGTGTGCTGGGCCCATAACCCAGACATCAATGGGCTGAAACCATCCATTGTTAATGGCCACCTCTTTCCTGGCAAACGGTGACTCTGGAGAGAACTTAGTTGGGGGGTCACAGTGGATAACAATCTGAAAGCTCCCAGTGCAATGCAGTGGCTAAGAGGGGTAATGTAATCTTTGTATGTACTATACTATGTACATCCTTTAAAAAGGATGCTGAAGATTTCAGACAACAACTATAAGACTGACTAGAAGTCTGGAAAACCTGGTTACACATTCAATCTATTTAGTTTATCCAAGAGAAGGTTAAGAGATGACTTTATTATCTTCTACAAGTACTTTGACAGGGAGAAGAGTTGATAGTGGAAGACTCTTTAATCTAGCAGTCAAAGGGGTAATGAGATCCAATAGCTGGAAGCTCATGTAAAACAATTCAAAAGAAATAAGGTGAATTTTTTTTTTAATCAGTAAAGGTAAATAACCATTGGAACAGTTTACCAAAGGATGTGGTGAATTCTCCAGTCAAGACTTAATGCTTTCTAAAAGAGATGCTTTGGCTCAGTGGGTAAGGGATGAATACAGAAGTTACAAGGCGAGATTCTCTGGCATATAAATTATCATAATTGTCACCTCTGTCCTTAGAACAAGAATTAAAAAACAAGATGACAATGAATCTTACCAATAACTTTCTGTGCAGAAGGGTGAAACTTACATGACTCCCAGTGCTTGGCTCTGGGCTGTGAAACACTCTCTGGAAAAGATTAGAGACAGCCCTACTCCTTTCTAATTTCAGACCCCCGTCTGAACGCCACCACAGTCTACCTGCAGTAATAGGTACTGATAAACGAACCTAGAAGAAAGCTAGATAGAAGAGCATGGAAGTGAGGTTTTTCAGTAGAATTTATTGTGAGTGTCAACATTCAATCACTTACCATGTATTGTTGTCATTTACTAACTCTGGGTCTAATCCTGCAAGCCCTTGATCATAGAATCTGAGAAATTTAGGGCTGGAAAGAGCCTCGACAAGCCAGCAAGTCAAATCCACTGCACTGAAGCAGGAACAAGTAAACCTAGGCCATTTCTGACAGGCATTTGTCCAACTGGATATTTAAAACCTCCAATGATGGGGATTCCACAACCTGCCTTGGAAACCTATTCCAGTGCTCCACTGCTGTTATAATTAGAAAGCTTTTCCCAATATCTAACATAAATCTCTCTCCCTTCAGATTAAGCCCTTTACTTCTTGTCCTACCTTCACTGGACATGGAAAACAATTGATTAAATCTTCTTTATAACAACCCTGAAAATATCTGAAGACTTACCAGGTCCCCACTCATTCTTTTTTTTCCTCAAGACTAAACATGCCCCGCTTTTATTTAAACCTTTCCTCATAGGTCAGGTTTTCTAAACCTTTTATCATATTTGTTGCTGTCCTCTGGACTCTCGTCAATTTGTCCACATTTTTCCCAAAGTGTGGTGCCCAGAACTGAACACAATACTCCAGCTAAGACATTACCCAAGCTGAGTAGAGCCAGACAGTTAGCTTCTGGGTCTTACATATAACACTCTTGTTAATACACTCTAGAATGATACTAGCCTTTTTTACATTTACATCATATAGTAGATCAACAGTTGAGTACGAGTCAACAATAAGCCACAAATCCTTTTCAGCAGTACTACCAAAGCCAGTTAAAGTATTCCCCATTTTCACTTGTACACTTGATTAGTCCCTCCTAAATGAAGTACTTTGCATTTGTCTTTATTGAATTTCATCTTGTTGATTTCAGATCAATTCTCTAGTTTATCAAGATCATTTTGAATTCTAATCTTGTCCTCCAAAGTGCTTGCAATGCTTCCCATCTTGGTGTCATCTGCAAGTCATTAATGAAAACATTGACTAATATCAGACACATATCAGACACAGGACTGACCCCTGAAACACCCCACTAGATACACCCTCCCAGTTTGTCAGAGAACCATTGATAACCAACAACTCTTTGAGTATGGTCCTGCAATCAGTTGTGCACTCACCTTATATTAATTTCATCTAGAACACATTTCTCTCATTGGTTTATGAGAATGTCATGCGGGACTATGTCAAAGCCTTACTAAAATTAAAATACATCATGCGTACAACTTCCCCTCTATCCATTAGACTAGTAATCCTGTCAAAGAAAGAAGAGAAGCTGGTTTGGCATGATTTATACTTCACACATCTGCACTGGCTATTCCTTATAACACTATTATCCTCTAGGTGCCTATAAACTGACAACTTGTTGCAGTCTCCTGCCATATACTGAAGTTAAGCTGACTGATCTATAATTCCAAGGCTCTTTGTGCCCCTTTTTAAAGATAGATACTAGGTTTACCCTCCTCCAGTACTCTGGAACCACACCCATCCTCCATGAGTTCTCAAAGATAATTGCTAGCAGTTTCAAGATTAAAATTCATCCTAGGGTACTTAAGGAACTAGCTGAAGCAATCAGGCCCCATGACTTCAACACATCTAATTTTTCTAAATATTCTTTGATCTGTTCTTTCCCCGCTTTGACTTGCATTCCTTCCCCTTGTTGTTAATATTAATTGTGTGGAATATGTGGTCATCATTAACCTTTTTAGTGAAGACTGAAGCAAAACAACACACACTTCAGCCTCCTTGATGTCATTAATTATTAGTTCTCCTTCCCTGCTAAGTCCATCTTTCTCAGGCTCCCAATGTATTTAAAGAACCTCTTCTTATTGCCTTTATGTCCCTTGCTAGGTGTCACTTATTCTGTGCCTTAGCTTTTCTGATTTTATCCCTACCTCCTTGTGCTATCCTTTTGTAGTCCTCCTTAACAATTTGTCCATGTTTCCATATTTTTTTGAAGAATTCCTTTTTGACTTCAAGGTCATTAAAAGGCTCCTGCTGGAGCCATATTGGCTGCTTACTATTCTTCCTATCTTTCCTTTGGATCAAGATAATTTGCAGTTGAGCCTTTAAAATTGTCTCCTGGAGGAACTGTCAGCTCTCCTTAACTTCTTTTTTCCCTTAGAATTTCTTCCCGTGAAACCTTACCTATCAGTTCTCAGAGATTGTTAAAACTGGCTTTTTGAAGTCCATCATCCTTATTCTATTGCTTTCACTCTTTCCTTTTCTTAGAATCATGAAATCTATCATCTCATGATTACTTTCACCTCAAATTGCCTTCCACTTCAGATTCACTACCAATTTTTCTCTGGTGATCAGAATCAAGTCTCAAATGTCTGCCTCCCTGGTTTCTTCCTCCACTTTCTGGAACGAAATGGTTTCTCCAATACATTTTAAGAACTTATTGGACATTTTGTATTTTGCCAAGTTTCCAAGAGATGTCTGGGCAGTTAAAGACTCCCTTACTATCAAGTCTTGTGTTTTGTGTATTTCTGTTTATTTATTCTAGAATTGCCTCATCCACCTTCATTTCCTGATTTGAGTGAATATAGTAGACCCATACCATAACATCACCCCTATTTTTTACCTCTTTTATCTTTATCTTACCCTGGAGACACTCAACTAATCTACCTCTCACCTCCTTTTGGACCTCAAAACAAGTGAATATATTCTTGATGTATAGTGCAACACCTCCTCTCTTTTTAACCTGCTTAACCTTCCTGAACAAGGTGCCTCCAGCTTTCAAGGACAGAGAAAGAGCAGCATGGGGTTGTGGACAGATGAGCCTTTGCAACCTTTCCATAATTATTAGATGCAGGATCCAGTTAGGCAGCACTCCTCACAGGCCATCATGTAGGTTAGCAAAGGACTGTCTCCATTCCCCTCAGAAGGGAGTCCTGACTGTCAGTACCCTATATCTTGGCTGTGGTGGTCAAGAGCCTCCCATCCTTGGTGGCAAGTAGCTTCTTGTCCTTAGCCATGGGTCTGCTCCTCACTTCCTGTTGCCAGTACATCATACCAGTTCTCAGGGGTGGCTTTACCATGAGGCGAACTGAGGTGGCTGCCTTAGGTGCCAGACTCTGGGGGGGTGCCACTAGGACCCAAAGTGTAGAAAATTGTGTCTGCTGCTGGTGCATATGTATTCTCTCTGCTCTAGATGCACAGAGATGGTGGAGTGCTGTGCTTGAGAAAGGAGTGCACAAGAGACATAACAGACAGGCAGGCAAGAGAAAAGGTGAGAGGGAATAACAGAAAGCAGCAGGAGCTGCAGGAAGAGAGGAGGAGGAAGAGTCTCTTATGTACCTCTCTAGCACCCTCTCTAGCTGGACTGATTAACACCAGCTTCTCAGGGAGCTTCCTGTTTCCTGCTGCTTCCCTGAATCCACTTGAGGAGAACAGGCAGTCAACTGAAGTAGTAGAAGCCAGTTAGGCCCTTAAGATGCTGATATCTTCCCTCACTCAGGCCCTGCTACCAGCTTGCTTATTTGTCCCCTTCCAACTGGATGTTGAGAGCCACTATAGCTGGCACAGAACAGCAGTCATGAATGAAAGAAGAAAACACCCCTCTGGGGCAGCATTCAGAAAAAGCAAAAGCAAAGGAAGCTTTTCTATCTAAGCAGGAAAGAGCTCTCCTGAGATACATAGACCCAAATGTTCACTCTGAGCCTTCCGGTCCCAGTGAGGATGTGAGTGGTGAGGAGATGCCTGATCTTCCAGTTAGTCAGAGTGCAGGTGACCTGGCAGCTACTGTAGCATCCATATCTCCATCTCAGATGGATGTAACCATGCACATTCCTGAAGAAAAGTGTAGAAGTGTATGGTGGAGGCACAAGAAACAGCTGCTGCTGAGTTTAGTTCCTTAAGTGTAGATGGTCCAGGACTGTGGACCCACTTGAGCAGTAGCCTGAGGGACTTTCTTGTACTGTATAGGCCAGAGCAAGTGAAAAACTTCATGTTCCCCAAAGACAATGAAAATAGAAGTTTCCATCCAACACATTACTGGCGTGAAATCCCACGGCTTATGTACTCAAAACCCCAGAATGCTGCATACTCTTTTTGTTGCAAACTCTTCCAGTCTAATGTTCTAGCCACATTGAGTTCTACAGGAACAAAGGACTGGAAAAATTCGGCATGCCATGAGAAAGCAGCAAATCACCAGAGAGCATTCCATAGGTGGAAAGAGCTTGAGATGAAACTAAGGTTAAAGGCCACCATAGATGATCAGCATAAAGAGAAGATTGCATCAGCATGTCTTTACTGGCAAAATGTTCTCAAAGGACTCATTGCCATTGTGAGAATGCTTGCTACCCAAAACCTAGCACTGTGTGGCACTTCAGATCAGCTGGATGTGCCAAACAATGGAAACATCCTTAAAACTGTGGAGCTGATGGCTGAGTTTGATGCTGTACTCCAGGAGCATCTAAGAAGAGTCACCACCCAAGAAATGTACACACACCACTATGTTAGAAAAACAATTCAAAATAAGACCATACAGTTACTGGCAACAAAAGTCAAACAGAAGATTGTGGCAGATCTGAAGTCAGCAAGATATTACTCTGTTATTCTGGACTGCACACCTGACATCAGCCATACGGAACAAATGATTTAATGGTGCGTTTTTTAACAACAACAGAACTTAGTGAAAATGTCCCTGCAACGGTGACTATCAGAGAGTATTTTCTAGAATGTATTGACATTGATGATACTACAGGAGCTGGTATGACAAATGTGCTTCTTAAAACGCTGGAAGATATGGGAATAGCGATAGCTGACGTGAGAGGTCAGGGCTACGATAATGGTGCCAACATGGGAGAAAAGAACAGAGGAGTGCAGACACGGATCCGAGAGTTAAACCCTCAAGCTTTTTTTGTCCCATGCAGTTCTCATTCATTGAACTTGGTGGTCTCTGATGCAGCATCAGCTTTCTAGTGGGGCTGCTGAATTTTTAATGTAATTCAAAGCATCTATGTATCTGTTTCTGCATCAACTCATCGATGGCAAATTTTGAAGCAACATCTGAGAACATCGTCTCTGACACTGAAACCACAGAGTGCCGCAGGCTGGGAAAGTCGAGTGGAGGCGATAAAGCCTATCAAACACCAAATTGGGAAGATAGATGATGCCATAGTTGCCATTAAGGAGGATAATGCTATGACAGGAACTGTTCGTGGGAGAACAGTGGCAGAGGGAAATGGAATGACCAGAAACATACATAACTTCAAATTTCTGTGTGGCTTAGTGTTGTGGCATGACATACTTACAACATTTATTTCAAACAGTAAGAGAGTCAAAGATGTTGACCTTGATATATCTGAAGCAATGGAACAACTGGACAAAGCAAAGTCATCTTTACAGTCTTACCGGTCAGAAGAGGGATTTCAAGACATTCTGACAAGTACACAGAAGTTGGCAGAGGAACTTCACACTGAAGCTATTTTCACACCCATTCAAGAATACAAGAGTCACTGAAGAAGACGACATTTTGATTATGAGGCACAGGATAACCCCATAAGAGACCCCAAACAACAATTCAAAGTTGAATTCTTTAACCAGGTGCTAGATTGTACAATACAGTCAGTTGAAGACCGTTTCATGCATCTCAAGGAACACAGCAGTATATTTGGGATGCTGTAGGATATTCCAAAACTCCTCACTATACCTGAAGAACACCTACACCAGCAATGCAGGGCACTAGAGACAGTGTTGACACATGATGACATGCGCGATATTGATGCGAGTGATTTAGGTGATGAACTGAAAGCCCTTTCAAGATACATTTCAGCAGGATCAACTCTAAAGGCTGTTCTGGAATATATGTGCACAAATAAGATAACCACTCCCTTTCCAAATGCTTTTGTTGCTCTGTGCATACTTCTAACACTTCCTGTAACAGTTGCCAGTGGAGAACGCAGCTTCTCCAAGCTGAAGTTAATAAAAACCCATCTATGCGCCACAATGACACAGGAGAGGCTGGTCGGCCTTGCAACCATCTCAACAGAGCATGAACTGGCCCAGACTGTGGACCTTCAGGAAGCAGTTCAAATCTTTGCAACCAAGAAGGCACGGAAAGCACCACTTTGATTATTCAAACAGATAAAAATTCCAATGTTTACTGTGCAGACAAGAAAAGTTACATTTGTTGTTCAGGCGTTTGAAAGTTAAGTGTTACAAAAAAATTTTGAACAAGGTATTTTAAGTTGTTAGTTCTCCTTACTGGGATAGGGAAGCAGAGCAGTGCATCAGAGAGGAGTAGAACAGGAAGGAGGTAGAATTGATACCTTTCAAAGTTTTGGCACAAGCGAGAGGGCGTGGGGGCATCATTTGAGCTCCCTGCCTCAGGTGCCAAAATGTTGTGGGCGGGACAGTTCTTCACGTTGCTACACAGGGGACCTCGTGGGGAATGGAGCACTACCTCCTATCTATTGAGCAGCTTTCTTCTCTAGTGTTTCTGTAATCACCTGTAGTCTACTAGCATCCTGTGTCGCAGGTGTTTTCATGTGCATTCTGCCGATGAAGTCCTTGTGATCCCAGATGCTACACAGATGAGCCACCTCCACCTGAAGCTCTCTCACCTGCTTCCTGAGGATCTCCACCAACAGACACCTCTCACACCAGGGAGTTTCCCCTGCCTGAACTGTCCGCAGGGACATGCAGGCCACATTCCCAGCAAGTCAAGGCTAGGGCCTGGGTAGAAGATTCCAGGGTCAGGATGCCTATCTGGCAGTGAGGCCCACAGGTACAGACAGAGGAAAAACTATCAATAGTATTGGCAACACACCATTTTCCTCCCATTGTGGATTCTTCCCTGGAGAGCACCTGCTAGCTAAGTAAAAGAAAAGAAACAAATACAACCCTATCTCCTGCCAGGGAACTCAGCTGACTAGCTCCCTTAGTCTCCTCACTGCCTCAGTCTCACCAGCCACATGACCTGTGCACAGAAACAAGTGGGTGTTCCATGCAGGATAAGGCTGTTGCTATACCTTACAGATGTGGTAGATATTTCATTTTTTTATTTTCATTTATTCATTCAAAATAGTTATTACTACCCTACCACATGACTTCAGAATTTTTTATTGCAGACATTTACATGCTTATAGTTCTTTCTATTACTGTGGCTGTGTGATGTATTCTTTGAATCCTAGCTATAATAGAACACACAGGAAACAGAATCCATTCCTGTGCTAGTATACTGGAAGTATATATCCTAAAATCAGACAATAACTATCAATGCAAAGCATTTAATTAGACCGATTCTGTTGTGCCTGAATCTTCCAGTGCTTGAAGCTTATTTAGGGTGACCAGATGTCCTGATTTCATAGGGACAGTCCTGCTATTCAGGGCTTTTTCTTATATAGATGCCTAGTACCTCCCACCCCCTGTCCCAATTTTTCATACTTTCTATCCAGTCACCCTAAACTTGTTACAAGAACTTGCAGTATCACTACAAGAATGAGGTTTGGCCACCAACTTTGGTCAAATTTGCTTACCTGCACCTGTTTGTGGTCCTACTGACTATGTTATGACTAGTGGGTTGCGTCAGGCAAGCAGGATTTGTCCCTGCAATTGTGAAGCTAACAGGCTGAATACCCAGGAAAGACAGCATATGCTGCACTTCTCTTGCACTATTCACTCCTGGTTGAGACATAACCTGCAATTAGCACCAGTTCCCATGAAGGCTCCATTCTCTTGCCCACACCCCCCCAAACTGATAGGCTTTTTGTTAGTGCTTGACAGCAAGAGGCGACAATGAAAAGGAGAGGAAAATGTCAGGGTGAAGTATCAGGAAATTATGGCACAATGCATATTCAGTTATGGTTTAAATTAAGATGTAATACTTTTAAAATCAGTATATTGTGTTTGGAGAGTGACATGTTAATTTATGTTTGCACAGTGAGTAGAACCTTAGCAGAGCTCTTAAATGAAAACAAACTTCTAAACCATGTTGATGTTAGATATATACAAGCCTATCAAATACATTAAACCCAGATAAGCATGATGTTATGTGAAACTAATTCATTTTGAATTTTCCATAGCAGGTATAGGCTACCCAAGAAGAGCACAAATATTATGTGGTATGTATAATATATTGCAGGATTGAACATTCTTTTCGTATTTGTTTTATAGCAGTTTCTTTAGGTTCATATTAGTGAATTCATAAATTGAATTTCCCTTTTCCAGTGTATGAGTTCACATATTTTCTGAGATATATTTTTCTACAGTAAAGAAATGTAATGTTCCTCCATTCACTTGCATTACAAATTTGCCGTGAAACGATTTTTAATTTTTCAAAACTTTTTTCAACTTAATCCTCAATTTTCATTAATATTTTAACACACTTCAATAAAATACATTTATCAGTTGTTTAAATAGAAGCAGTATCACTTTTCAATTAGTAGCAATTGGATTTTGTTTATAAAGCTACTTCTATACTTCGGGAAACTTTAAAAATCCAGGGCCAAATTGTACCTTTCTGTAGAAATAGCTTAAAGAGGTTGGCCCAGCAAACTCTAGAAACTGACCTCAAAGTTTCTTCAAGTTCTTCTCACAGGAGGGGGAGGTTTGTGGGGGGGACAAGGGACAGGATGGAAGTAGAGTGTGTGGCCACCCAGTCCTGAAGAACCCAGGTATTGGAGGGGAATGCAAATCCTCCCATATAGCAGTGACCAGCTACAATGTTTCTCTGCCTATTTCCTACCTCTTTCTTGGCAGTACGGCTTCTTCTTTTTCTATATTTCCTTCCCCAACATTACTAATTAATATGAAAACGGAAGCCCACATTCTGTGATGTCACAATCCAGTTGCATTTGCAACTTCAGAATATACTAATATAGCAGTTATCAGAAATGTGTGACAGAAAATACAGAAGAGAGATCCTAATAGGGTCCTTTAAAAAGATGACAATTTTCCCTCTTCAAACACAATCATTTTATTTTATACATATTGTTTGATCCTTCTCCCATTGAAATAAATGGCAAAATTCCTACAAGCTTAAATGGATACAAGATTTAGCTCATAGCCTCATCTGTCTATACATAAAATGTATCATGCAGTAGAGAACAAATTTATCATTTGTTTCTCTGTGACTGGTTTGTTTTTGAACCTATGGTCAGATTAGGGAGTTTGACAGATGGTACTTTCAATTTAAATGGATTTATATGCCATTAAAAGAAATATTTGCTGTGGCTAAGAAGAGCATTGACTGAGGAAGTCAGAGCTCTAGATTATTTCCTCTGGGAATATTTCAGTATCCTTCCAATTAGTCAGTCAATATAATGTTCTTATAAAGATGATACTTTATTTTTCTTCAGGATGTTTCTGAAAAGGATGAAACCTTTTTCAAAGCATCTACTCCTCCAGCACAGTGTTTATGATTAATATGCATTCCTATGTTATGAATGATTAAAAAAACACATGTACTATTGCTTTCTCTGTTCACACAATGAACATTTGCTGCAATTTGATTTCTAGCCAACTTTCCTTTTTTTGGTAATAATTTAGACAAATTATACCAGCAACTAACAATCATAATCCAATAATCATACCCACAGCTTCCACCAAGGACCTTTTCCAGTAGTTGAAAAGATAACATTGTATTTGCAGTTACATAATTCAGTATACGTTCCTCATCATCTGCACTTTTTTAAAAACACGAACTCTGGTAATAATCACAGCAACAACTTTCTGTTTGCCTTCTTAAAACAAAAATTATCATTTGCAATCACTAGTCCTGCAAACATTTCAAATGGAATCTTCATCTTAAGAAAAAACATAATTAAGCTTCTTAAAAGATCCTTAAGGTGTTTAATTGGATTCTAATTAAACAAAAATATTTTCACTAATATCTCATTTGAATAAAATATATCAATGTAGGATTACATTCATCCCAGCGTAGAGGAGTCATGCAAAATTGTTCCCACAATTAAATTCCATATTTCTGCCTACCGACCAGGATAAATTTTAACTATGTTGGCTAATAATTTTTTGTTTGTTTTTATCATTATAACTATATCAAATATCAAACCCGATGCTAGAAACACTTTCTACTTTACTGCTGTGATTAGCCCCTTTGGAATTATGATTGTAAGTGTACACACAATAATGTTTGTTGGACCAGACCTTTATAGTGTGATGCTATAAATGTAGAGTTTGATCCTACAAACAAACAAGAATAACTTGAAAGGGATGAGTAGTCTTATTGAGTTCAATGGGACAACTCACATGAGTAAAGTTACTTCAGGATGAGTAAGTGTTAGACAGGATCAGGACAGTCTAAAATTCTACATGTTTGCAATCTGAAATAATATAGTAGAATGTTAATAAAACATTTTTCAGATCTTTTTCACCATTTCACACAACTTTAGAACCAATCACAATACAGGAAACATGAAGACTTTTCTAGCATGCTGAGATTTTGATCCTGGCACAAGAAATATTTAGCGTGTTCTCCTTTTAAGACTATAAAAATACAGTTAAAGCTGAATCCTGGTCCCTTGTGCAAACCCCAGGTAAACAGTCCTTTCACAGGGGGATTTTGCATAAACCAGGTAAATGCAGTATTTCTCCAAAGCCGAGGAGCACCAGCAAAGCTGCTGTCACAAACCACCTACATTGGGGAGTCTGACCAATTATAGTCATAGATCCAGTGGTTGTACTCCTTACCCCTTCCTCCCCCCACCATCAACACACTACACTGTGGAGGCAGCTGCACCTAAGCAGTAATCAGTGGCATATATAGATGCAGTCTCCCACTACGTGGCTTCTCCTTAACGTAGCCCCTGACCAGCAAAGTTGTCTGAGCTCTTCAGCCCTTGTTCATGTGCACGTGACTTTGATCCTTAATATACGTTTTTGTTGCAGAGTGATCTAGGAATCAAGTGACCTGTTCTGTTAAATTGTGGATAAAACATATCACTTTGTCAATAAGCATCTTGATACAGCCCTAGACCAGATAGGTAAATCCCCATTTTAATAAATTGGTATGGAGAGGGCGATATTTGTAGTGTTTGCTTTGTATCACCCCATTTGTAAGGAATTTCATTCTGTAACTAGCTTTTCTGTTTTCCTTTGGTGGGGGAAGGTTCTTGAAAACAGTTCTTGTAATAGCAAAGAGTTTGTACTGAGAGGAATATATATATAGCCTTGCTGAGTTTGGGTAATACCAATGGGTAACTGGGAGTTATGGATGTACACTCAACTCCCTACTGTCTTCTACTTGCTTTTGAAAGGGAAATACAGAATATTAACATTTGAAAGAGCTGGAATGGCTGGAGAAAAAATCCACGTAGAATAAGAAATGTTTTAGAGTCTTTCTGTGGGGTGATTTTTTGAAAGCTTGTAATATTTCAAAACTATTCAAAAGGAAGAAAATGCTTTGCTTTTAAAACTAAAGATTTTAGACACACACAGCTCAAGGATATTTTAACATATCATATCCTGTAGAACAGCTCCAGTTCTGGAGAAAGATATTTATTGAACACAAAGTTTTATTGATGATTGTTTTTCTCTAGCTCTGAAAGTAACAGTAGAGGTTCAACAGACTCTAAAGCTATGAGGGAGAAACTGAAAAAAAATACTTAAATTTAAGGTTACATTTCTCCAGTTGGCTGGGAAACATCTCTTTTAAACCTATATAGTTTGCTTTTTAAATCTAAACAGATTTTTTAAGATCACTGCCTGGAAAATAATTACATCATTTCTAAGGTGTGCTTGAACTTTTCCTATCACTACAACCACACACATTCATCTTAAGCCACCCCAGTACGTACACAGTCTGAGCCACTATATGTTGGTAAGAACTCCTGACAGAAGAAATGCCTGGCCCCAGACCCCACAAAAAACAAACAAACAATGAGCCTAGCCCAGTTCAGCAAACAAGCTGTACTGTAGATGTGTCATGCTGGGCCCAAGCCTGTGGTTTTTATGCAGACAAAAATCTCATTGACTTCAAAGGAGATGGAGTTTTATCTGCATAAGCAACTTGAGGAATGGGGCTATCAGTAACAATACACAACTTTTCAGATAATAATATTTAATCTAATCTATCTACATTTTTATAATTTGCTTTTCATCCTGACATCTAGGCACCAAATACAAAACTAATAGGGAGGTATGTTAGCTGTACAGTTTTATATTTGTCATCATCTGAAACTTACAGTTTAGTTTCACTTTCCAAAACAGAATGATAAGAAAAGAAGTGTATACAGTGAACAATCAGTTGACAGAGGCACAAATATATATAAACACTGGGGTCCAGCGGTGGAACTTACTCACATGAGTAGTCCATGAGATTACTTGCATAAGTAAGTAAGTGCTCCCCACTTCCTGGTAATTAGAGTCCAAATACTTCTCAATTTACTTAAGCAAGAAGACCCATTGACATAAGCAGAACTATTAGTGTGATTCAGGGCTTCAGGATCAGACTGACATTTTGTAAAATAGCACTATAAAAACTCTTACTGTGACAGCCCTAGATTATGCTCCTTTGGTATTAGGCTGCCAAGTAATTCACTGCAGGTGTCCACAGAGTAATGTGCTACCATTGATATGATGACGAATGTCAGCTTAGCGGTATTTTCACCCCTACTCTTACTGCCTCCCTTTTGTTCTCCACTCAGTTTGAGTCATGAAACTTTGCATTTCTCTGTTCATGACAATACTAACCATATAGAAGAGTTTATTTCCTTAACCCAGATACAAGGAGGGCTTGGGGAAGGAATACATTTATTTATAGGAGCATTGTCATTAACATTCAAAATGTGCAAAGGGGGAAGGCTGAGTGATTACTAAAGAACATTTTTGCATTACTTTCAGTTATATTTAAATGAGCTAAATTAGCAAAATTAACTAGCATTCATATTCACTTTTACTGTGTGCATTATAATTGCATAATCTATAATATTTGTAAATAAGCACCTTGATAATTAGAACAGAAAAAAACAGAACAAGACTAAGGTTCACAAGGTATCCATATGGAGTTTTCCCTGCACCTGCCAGGTAGGGCTAGATCCTGTGAGGTGTTGAAAACCCCAGTCCCACTGAAGTCAACAGGAATGAAGGGTGCAACATGCCTTGTATTACCCTATAGGACCAGACATTTAAAGGATTAAGGCCTCTAAAGCTACAGATAGGGGTTTTGAAAATCCCAGAAAAGCCCTAGGTGGCCAACTCCTACTGAAATTAATAAGAGTTATGCATCTGGATGCTTTTGAAAATCCTATTAGACCCCTATCTACATCTTTAGAAGCATAAATCCCTTAAAAATCTGGCCCTTCATTCCCAATTATTTAACAAAAAAATGCTCTTAGCTACATAAACAAGTTTAATTCTAGTGAATTTACTAACATAATGGGAATTTACAGTCTAGCCATATTGCAGCAAGTTTGCCCTAGTCTTAGTCCTTATGCTGACACTTAAATAAACTAAAATTCCAGCTCTGATGAGAAATAGCATGATACTAATCTCTGGCAAACACTTACAAATTAAGAATAAAGGGAGTAGGGACAGCAGTGTAATGTATTACTACGCAGCATCAGAAACAGCTTCTCTTAAAGACTTGGCCGGCCGGTCGGCCTGCCACCCTCACACACAAGCTTACTTTTATGGAACAGAAGTTTAGTTGTTCTTAATTTTTATTCTTAAAGAATGTGACCCAATCTATAATTTGGAATGAATTTGGGATTAAGTCAGAAACAGAAGACCTAACACCTGTGGAGTTACTCTGGCATAAAGCAGTGGTGAATCAGGCCTTATGATCCTAATGAGTCAGAAACACCAAGCAGGATCAAGAAATTCTGGCTTCTGCAAGCGTAAATTGACTTGTTCAGGGATCCATTTTCATTTCTTGTAACCTTTATGCTATCATAGAAATTCTTGTCTTTTCTCCTCTGCCCTTTACTGCATGATCAGCTAGCCTATATGTTTTTGCTATAGACTGTTTCCCTGGTCAGTCTTCAGAGCACAGAATGTTAAAATTGAAATCTTTGAAGTGTCTGAGTCAAAAGTTGTTTTTTAAATAAAACTCACACTTGGCAGAGCTACTCATCCCTTAGTAACATTGTGAAATCAAGTTTCCCAGGTTGCTTACAGCTCTCAGCATTTTGTTAATTACTGCAAGCAATGAAAGTGATAGACACACTCATATCAGCCAAAGCATCTTCCTCTCTAGTGAAGCATGCAGTTGAAATACTGTGCCACTGGCTGATTCAAGGATCAGAAAGAAAAAGAAGCCCCAGTAGATACATCTTCTTGACTCTGAAGACTTTTGGATGATCAGTTGTTATTATTGTTGTCACCCCTTTTTAACCCAAGTGACTAGTCAAATTTCAGAGCCCTGAGGATGTTGCTGTTGGAAGTATAAACTGATGAAGTCTGGTATTTTCTTTGATGCAGTTTTGTTTTTTTACAAATGTGACAAAGTGCTCAGCTTAGCAGTTAGTGCACCTGCCCTTTGGCCCTGCTGCCTCTCTGTCAGGGCAGTAGATGTGCCTGATTCCTGACCCTAAGCTGGGAATCACCTGCATCCACCCACATCTGGATAACGGCCCTTAAGGGGATGTGGTAGGGGAACCCAGGCTCTCCCTCTCCATTGGTTTCCAGCCCAGGGCCCTGTGGGAAGCAACACCAGCAAGTTCCTCCCTGCAGACTCTAAGTTCACAGCCCTGGACAACTTGCTACCTATATGGCCCTGATAACTTAACCAATCACTTGAAAAAAAAAAAAGACCAAATGAGCAGGGTTCTAGAGGATCTGGTCTGAGATTCTTACCCACTCTGTAGTCCCCTCTCAGTCTCAACCCTCTGTTTGAGTTCCTAAGGGAGAATTCTTCTCTCCTATAACCTGTCCACTCACTTTTGCATCGTCTTCTAAGCTCCTTTTAGCCCATTCTTCAGTCAGAATGTAATATCAACAGACTCTGGTCATCAGCAGGTGGGATTGAACCTAGGCCCTTGCGAGCTAAATGCATGAGCCTCTCCTATATGAGCTAAAAGCTACATGCCTCTTAGCTAAGGTTGTAGCAGACTCATTAATCTCTAAGTGGTCTTGGTGTCACTAGAGGAGGAAAAAGCACCACACCCAAGAGGTGTGTGGGTTACAAGAGCATGCTCTGCAAGCCTGGAGAGGTCAGGCTATCTGGGTCTAGTATTGCCTTTTAACCCTTTTGGGCCCAGTGTGGAGTTTGTGTACCCCATCACACAAACAGTGTACAAAGGCTCGTGTCTCTGAAGGAAGAAGGGATCAAATATCAGGAAATATCTTCTTTTGCTCACAGCACCAAGAGCATTCTCATCAGCCTGCACCTGACCCAAAAACCTCTTCCTAGGTTTCTTCCCAAGTAAGTGTTTTAAGCTGCTCACTCAGGCACTTTCTCTCTCTCATAGGCCTGGTCTACACTACGCGTTTTTTAAACCGAATTTAGCAGCGTTAAACCAAATTAACCCTGCACCCATCCACACAACAAAGTCCTTTATATCGACATAAAGGGCTCTTTAAACCGATTTCTGTACTCCTCCCCGATGAGGGGAGTAGCGCTGAAATCGGTATTGCCATGTTGGATTAGGGTTAGTGTGGCCACAATTCAATGGTATTGGTCTCCAGGTGGTATCCCACAGTGCACCATTGTGAAGACTCTGGACAGCAATCTGAACTCGGATGCACTGGCCAGGTAGACAGGAAAAGCCCCGCAAACTTTTGAATTTAATTTCCTGTTTGCCCAGCGTGGAGCTCTGATCAGCAGAGGTGGCGATGCAGTCCCAAATCCAAAAAGAGCTCCAGCATGGACCGTATGGGAGATACTGATCTGATCGCTGTATGGGGAGACAAATCTGTTCTATCAGAGCTCCATTACAGAAGATGAAATGAGAAAGCATTTGAAAAAATCTCCAGGCTATGATAGACAGAGGCCACAGCAGGGACTCAGCACAATGCTGCATGAGAAGCGTAACAGAAAGCCAAAGAATCAAATGGACGCTCATGGAGGGAGGGAAGGGGTACTGAGGACTCCAGTTATCCCACAGTCCCCGCAGTCTCCAAAAAGTATTTGCATTCTTGGCAGAGCTCCAAATGCCTGAAGGGTCAAAAACATTTTCCTGGGTGTTTCAGGGTGTATGTCGTCAATTTACACCCTTCCTCCCCCCCACCCCGAAAGAAAAAGGAAAAAAATCGTTTCTTGCTTTTTTTCAATGTCACCCTATGTCTACTGCATGCTGCTGGTAGATGGGGTGCTGCAGCACTGAACACCAGCATCCCCTTCCCGGTGGCAGATGGTGCAAAATGATTGGTATCCATTGTCATCCTCAGCCCGTGGGTGCTCCTGGCTGGCCTCAGTGAGGTCGGCTGGGGGCGCCTGGGTAAAAATGGAAATTACTCCTGGTCATTCCCGGCAGATGGTACAAAAGGTTTGGTAACTGTCCTCATCACAGCAGCTGGAGGCTGAGCTCCATCAGCCTCCCTTTCATGTCTAAAGAAAAGATTCTGTACTGCCTGGACTATCACAGCAGTGGGAGGCTGCGCTCCTCTCCCCCCCACCCTTTAATGTCCTGCCTGGACTATCATAGCAGCTGGAGGCTGCCTCCCCCTCATTTTATCTCACTAAAAGTCAGAGTTTCTTATTCCTGCATTCTTTATTACTTCATCACACAAATGGGGGGACACTGCCACGGTAGCCCAGGAGGATTGGGGGAGGAGGGAAGCAACACATGGGGTTGTTGCAGGGGCACCCCTTAGAATGGCATTCAGCTTATCATTTCTGCGGGATCTCTGGGGCCCCATATTCTAGGCAGGACTGACTCTATTTTTAGACAAAATATAAAGAAGGGAATGACTCAGGGAGTCATTCCCATTATTGTCCATGAGCCCCCAGCCGACCTCAGCAAGGCCATCCAGGAGCACCCATGACAGCAGCAGACGGTACAAAAGGATTGATAACCATCATCGCCAATTTCCAAATGCAAATGGTGCAAAATGACTGATAACCATCATCTCATCGCCAATTTACAATGGCAGACGGTGCAATAGAGATGGTAATCGTCTCTGCTACCTTGCAAAGGCAAATGAATGCTGCTGTGTAGCACTGCAGTACCGCCTCTGTCAGCAGCATCCAGTACACGTACGGTGACAGTGACAAAAGGCAAAACAGGCTCCATGGTTGCCATGCTATGGCATCTGCCAGGGCAATCCAGGTGAAAAAGGGCGCGTAATGATTGTCTGCTGTTGCTTCCACGGAGGAAGGATTGAGTGATGACATTTACCCAGAATCACCCGCGACACTGTTTTTGCCCCATCATGCATTGGCGTCTCAACCCAGAATTCCAATGGGCGAGGGACACTGTGGGAACTATAGAATAGCTACAGGATAGCTACCCACAGTGCAATGCTCTGAAAATCGACGCTAGCCTCGATACATGGACGCACACTGCCGAATTAATGTGCTTAGGGTGGCCTCATGCACTCGACTTTATGCAATCTGTTTTTAAAAAACAGTTTCTGTAAAATCAGAATAATCCCGTAGTGTAGACATACCCATATAGTATGTCTATCTTACAAGTGCTACAGCAGCACAGCTGCAGCTACACTGCTGTAGTAAAGACACTTACTACAGCAACAGAAGGGGTTTTTCCTTTGGTCTAGTAAATCCCCACTCCTCCAGAGGTGGTAGGTAGGTCAACAGAATTCTTCTATTGACCTAATGGTGTGTACTCTGGGAGTTGGGTCTGCTTAACTACATCTTTCAAGGGTGTGATTTTTTTACACCCTTGAGTGACATAGCTAAGTCCACCTGAGTTTTAGGCTTAGACCAGGGCTCAGTCTTTCAATATTCTGTGTGTTCACTCTGCCTCACACACCTAACTAGTAACAACACCCAGATGACTCTTCTGCCCATTTGGTGCTAATTTCTGGGCAGACTATTAGGCTTTGTTTTAGGTGTTGCCCCTTAACTGTCTCTTACAATTGTCTTAAATGGGGGATGCATTCACACATTTTTTTCAAATTAGGTTTTAACTCAACCAATAAAAAGTTTTCATCATGCTCATAACATTATTCTAGCCATCAGCAGTTACTGGTTACAAGCAGGTCATGGCTATATGACAATGGTACAGTTTGTGTGTGTGTTCCTCTTCTATTTAGAAATGCAGTTTGTAAAAGATGGAAAGGAAAGGGACAAGTTTATTAGGAGAGAACCATAGCTTGTGGAATGATATCATAGCATTTAGATTTTGAATTTACAAGGATTCCTATGCTAAACTTTAAATTCATTACCTATTGATGGACTTGACAGCTCAAAGGTTTTGAAAAAGGACACAGGGTAAAAATTTCAAAAGCCTACAAGTAACTTAGGAGCCTATGTCCCATTTTCAAAAGTGATTTCGTGCTAGATGTTTGATGATATTTAGACCTCTAAAGATGCTGATAGGCACTTAACTAAGGACCATCATAAACTTCACCACCTTCTGCGCCAAGGTCAAGGCACATTTCCTTCACATTCTCTAAAATATATAGCAACATGTATATTTAAAAAAAAATTAAAACCCTTTCAAAACAAGACACTCTTCTCCCTCCGGGGAAGAGGGTGAGAGAACAAACAATACATGGCAGATGTTAGTCATGTTGCTTAATGCACTACTGAAAGACACTTAGATATTATGGCTATGAACATAGTATAAGGAATGATTAATAGAATAGAATAGAATAGTGCTGAGCAAGCAAAAAAACCTCACCTCTTAGTGCACCCAGAAAGAATGTACCCAGGCATGAGGCAGGTTTTGGCAAATGTGAACAACTCAATTTTTTTCCTTACAAAGCACATTTTTTTGTTCGAAAAAGATCCATATTGTTCCTATATATAAAAGTACAACCCTGTAATTTAACTCTGGGTTAAAAACCTGAAAGGTGATCAGCATCTCGAAGGTGGTGCTAAACACTTGTAAGGTTAGAACTCATACAAATAAACATTGTTAGAACTAGAATGCAAGGGTTGGTGATAGAAGTCTATAAATTGTGTAATGAAAATTCTCAAGTTATATCTGTCAAACAGATAAATAAACCCTAAAGGATTTGTAATAGTTCATTTAACGGAGGCTGGTATTTCACCCATTAATGATTAGGGCAATAAGAGATGTTAACAAAAAGCTAAAAGGATGGGGGGGGGGCAGTTTTTTATTTTTCCATCTAATTCCGAGTAAAATTACTGCTAAAATGATGTAGGGCTTTCCTGGAATTATTAAATTATATTGCTCCTAAATTGATTTAACTGAGAAAATTATATCATTAAATGTTTTACTCTAACTCAGCATAAGAAGGCATTAAGAACAAAGCTGCTGTCCTGGTAAATTTGGCAGGAGCATTTTTCTGGTATGTAGAATATCCAGTTTTGGCTTCTCACTTCCGGTGGTTCCATGGTACAGACTGAGTAACAGACAAGCATGTTAAGACTCCAATAGAGGAAAAAGGTGAAAAAAAGGAGAGGGTGTTAATAGTGAAATATTTCTGCATCCTTACCCATAATTAGCACTCCTGCCTCCTAGGCACAGATACAGGACTGGATTCTGACTTCAAATACAATTTGTTAATTCAAATTAACTCAACTGAAATTTGTGGTGCAACTCTGGATTGAGATCAAAATCTGGCCTATAATGTGTGACCCTGTGTGGCTAAAGGAAATGGGGATACATTATTTGCCTTAACTGAAGCAAAGGAACCAGAGTATGCACATTTGGAGGGTCCTTTTGTTAGAGGTAGGTGCAGCAAGAGAAATCTCATGTCCCAACTAGAGCAAAGAAGGACACAAGTGCTAGTCCAAGAATAGAAAATAAAAGCTTAAAAGTGACTTACAATTTATTCTGTTCCAAATTCAATCATGAGTTTTATTTTCTAGTTTCCACTGTGTAGGTCTATGTAAGTGTCACCAGGATAAACACAAACAAATAATTTCAAACATAATTATACAGTATTAATTCTGGTCTGCACACAAACTTGGACTGAAATAACTAGATGAGGTTTAATTCACACTTGCTATTTCAGAACAAATTAGTGTGTCAACAGCATTATTTCAGAATAAAGGTTCTCTATTTTGATTTTCCGTAATTGGATAAAACTAAGTATGACACTTACTCTGAAATAAGATCATCCAAATGCAGACTTACCAAAATAACAAAAGATGTGAATTAAAACCAAGTTAGTTATTTCAGTGCAAGTTGATGTGCAGAGCAGCTCACAATTACAGATACATTATATACAATAAATAAAAAGTGTTGTTGCAAACCTTTTACACTATCAGAACAAGTATTTACGTTTCCCCATCTATAATATATACAATATATATTTCAGAACTATGTCTCTCTATATTTACTACAAATCTTCTATCATTCAGCAGAACAGATCCAAATCTTAAAATCTTTTCTTTCTCTCATGTTTCTACTTTGAATGGCAATACTGTAAGCTCTGGAGATTCAGTTTCTTTAAGGGCACAGTGGCAAAACAGTAAACAAATGATCAATATCTGTATAACTAATAGCATCTTAAATTATTAAATGGATTTTTTTCTTCTTTAGTTTCAATTTCCCATTCTCATGTACTAGCACAAACTTATTCTGTTTGAGTTTCTTACTGTGCAAGGGAATGTTTAATTCTAAAAATGATATGCGCTAAGTGAAAGTAACAAAAAATTATTCAGAAACCCCAAACAGTTCTATTAGCTTTAGGTTTTTAAAGTCCTTCTTTAAATTCTACATTTAGCTTCATTTAGTCTAAAATTTGAGCTTAAACCATTTGTTGATTTCCCTTTAAATGTCAATGAGAGAAATTGAGGAAGTGAGAAATAAATCCATAGCGTCTGAATCCTTTTTCCTACTCAATACAAAGGGCAGGTCCAGGCTTTACTGTAGCAGTTCAGGAAAAACTGCATACCAATGCAACATCTTGCTACAGTATAATTCAGCATGCTGCAGCTACAAAGAAGTCCCTCGTGCCTTTCACTATAGCTTTAATATGCTGTCTTGGGAGAAGCAGAAGCAATACAATGAAATATGTAACTTATAACTGCCAATCATTCTCTCTCTTTTCTGGAGTAATCGCCTTATCTGTAATTAGAAAGAATATGCATCTTAACTTTCTAACATGAGCTATTGTGTAGAGTTGCTATGTGCAGTTAAAGAGTTGTTGTGTTCCACCCCAGAGATGGTTACATTTAAGAATGAGTGTCCTCTCTATATGACAGCCAAATTCTGGCTCCCCTTAGAAATGCCCCTTCAAAATGTGTCCCTATATGCTGTGAAAGTAGCATTAACATCCATCTTTATAATAGCAGGCAGAATTCTCATGCACAGCCTCCAAACATAGATTATTATTCTTGCTAAGAGAATAAACAGGAGGAAGGAGTGTGTAACTGAAATTGCCAGGTCAAGAAGTGGGCATGCGCAGGTATGTAGACCATATCCCTTGATCATTAGGTCTTATCCCCAAATGACCTTTAGTAACTCATGTCATGAAGGGTCTACGGATCAGGTTTTCCATAGATTTTGCAGAAGCCATACCTGGGGAACACTGCTGCCTTATGGTTCCCTTTTGCCTCTGGGTTTCATGGTGTGTCTCTCCGTGTGCTGGGCACCCATAATTTGGCCCATAGTTTGTAAATCAGTTTATAAAGCTTTTGGGGATCATTCTGAAAGAAAGGTGCTACATAAATTAAAATAAATATTACCTACATTGGGCCAAACTTTCAGAACTGAATACCTAAAATTATATCCACAAAACTTATACCTAATATAGCCACACACGGGCAACTGTATCTGTATTTATTAATTTTATATATGTGGACAATTTATCATCAAAGTATTGCACCAATCATTTACTAACATCTCTTATTTTATATTTGAAATACATGAGCATTTAAGGGGGTGAAGAAAAATGTTTAAAATGTTGTATGTGTAAAATGTTTTCAGTTCCTATATTTTATAGATGAAAGAAAAGTAACATTAAGAAGCTGTGTAAAGCATACAACTCATTAAAACGCTTTAATATAAAAGCCACAAAATGAGGCCCAAAATGCATATTCATGCTGAAATGATTCTTTGGGGTAAAATTAAAATAACCTGTATCCCTTTTGCCACCGTGCTAGCAATTCATTAGCTTTCTGTTCAAAAAAGATTGTATAATACAATATTTTAAAATTGGCACGCTACCACTATTAGAATTATACTTTACAAATCCATGAGTTATTTTCGCAAAGCTAATTGCATATGTTGCATTTCTTCTTTCAGTTTCAGAGTGCAATTTTGTGTGTACTATATGCTAACACAAAAAAGCAAAACAACAATAGATAGGCACCGTAGCATTGCAGTAATTAATTTAAAATAAGGTTGATTTGTTCTATTGCTTCTTTCCCTGAGGCCAATAACTGGGAGCTAGTTATACTTCAATTCAATAAACGAGAGGAAAAACACCTGTTGCATATGATTACGGCCTATTAAAATGCAATGAATAATTCAGCATGAATATTTTAAACAGCAGCATTGTTGTCTTGCCACCAACTTCTCAAGAGTATATATGAGGCTGAAGAGAGACAGGGTCAAGTCAACCCAATAAGTCTCTGTCCTGTCAAGTAACTCATCCTCTCCACTCCCTCACATCTTGGAGGCATTCTATTGTGGCTTTGTTTTCTTTCAGCCATTGATTGAAAGAGAACATAACTGTGGTATTGTGCTTTTAACCTAGATTCTGCATCTTCTGTGTTTAATTTTATTTCACCCGGAGATGGGCCCAAACCGAAAACTCCAATCTGAACAGTGGCTGGCGCTTAGTATGTAGGAGGCCAAATCAAAAACCCTCATCTAACCCCACCCCGCCCAAATTCTGGATCTGAATTTTACTGTATTTAGGCCCTAATCTTAAAAAGTTGTTGCTCCTCCTAGAAGACACAGTGTTCTCTCAGGACGAAGGTTCTACTTCCATCTCTGTTTTTCTTAAAACCAAATCCTAGTCTCTCTGAAGTCAATGTCAAAGGTCCCATTTACTTCAGCTGGACCAAGACTTGACCTATAGGATCTGATCCAACTCCACTGAAGTCAATGGAAGTCTTTCTATTAAATCCAAAGGGAGTTGGACTGGATCCTTACTGCATCCTGGTGCCACATTACTACTACTTAGATTAGAAGCTCTTTGGGGCAGGGATTGTCATTTCACCTTCCCAGAGGCTAGGAACTAGGGATTCCGGTGGCCTAACCTCAACTACTCTTAGGAGAGGGAGAGGAGTATTGATTCCCCATCCTCCTGAGGTGGCCTCTCATTCCCTCCACATTGAGTCAAGGTGAGCAGAATTCCTTCTACTATCTGGCTCTGGGTCTTTGCATTTTCACAGATCCTCAAGCACTCAGAGACTGCGGGACGGAGTCCCTCCTCCTTCATGACTGTAGTTACCATTATCATCTCCCAAGCAGCTGTCTTACACTCTACTTGGGCATTTCCCACCCTGGTGTGGGTGTGGGTTTGGGTGTGAGGTAGATTTGGCAGTGCGCTGCAGCTGCCTCAGTCCCTACTTCTGGCTAGAGCCATTGCCATCACCACACTTTGAATGGCCTCTGGGTCCCTGGTGAGGGTAGTCAGAGAACTTATTTCCCTGAGCCCAGAGAATTCTCCTTGAAGTCAGTAGGTCTCATCACTCCCCTCTTCTCAGGTATTTGTTTGCCTACACTGGGAAAGTAACTGGATTCCTCTTTACCTCTGGGAGGGGAATGCCACCCTTCACTCCACCCCGACCCCCGGATTTTCTATTTGCATTTTGGCTCAGAACATCTCTTGTCTGTCTGGAGCTTACTGAGGGGACCTGATTTACTCCTGCTTTCAAAGCTATATCATCATTGTCCGAAAGCAAAGATTATGGCCTATCCAACAATATACTTACAATCACCACCTGTGACCCTTCCTGGGTCTGTATAAAAACCTGTGCTGTAGGTAGAGTCAAGGCTTATCATAGTAACTTTAACCCACATTTCACACCCTGGGAGCATTTGATGGAGTTTCATGACATGGGGCTTATATTCTTAGCTGTCTCATTAATCCCCAAGCAGTAAATGTCTCCTCATTAATTACCATCTTCCTCTCCTTCTGATGATCCAATGGACCTGCATCTGGGAGGGTTTAGCATGGTGTGTCGGGGGTAGATTGGGGGTGAATGGTTCAGCATGAATATTATATGCCATCTGCAGACAGACTGTGTGACTCCCTCCCTCTGGAGGCTCAGTCACAAATTTAACTCTCTGAGGTTGGGGTGCAGCTAGTCTTTCCAGTACTCAATGGGCGACATGAGTATTCTGGTCAAAGTGACCCTGCTGATCACATAGGGAACACTGCTTTTCCCCACCAGACCCAGGGCTTCTCAGAGGTGGTTTCCTTTTCTCCTGGGCGAGAGTCTCAGCATAGGCCTGATACCTATCCTCTGAGCCCATTCCATCCCTACCAGGTTTTCTATTAACCCCAGGCTGACTATCTGGATATTGGTCTTTCCATTTCCATCTCTGGGGTTTTTGTCTGTTAACCATGATTTCAGATTAGAGGGGCAGAGTTTATAGAATTGTTCTATACCCGAAGAGGGCCATTGATGCTAGCTGGCAATGGATTCATTACTCTGTGTCAGCAACTCCTAACAGACCCAACAAACTCTCTACAACTACTACTACTTTCATAGTATTTATCCATAAAGAATATAATGTCAGATCTTAAATGAAAGCCACATCGTGCAATGACCAGCACGATCTTATGTGTGGATAATATTTAAGAAGTTGTGGGTATGGATGAAAATATATCCTGAGAGTCTGTATCAAGGTGTGAGTCACCAGCAAAGATAGTCTTGGTATGAGGGGAAACCTATTTGTCCATCTAGTTAATTGACATGTAAATTAAGCATTGTATTATTTCACAATGGGCCTGCCCTCACCGGTTTGAACTGAATGCTAATTAAGAACAGAGATGTGTGAAGTCAACAGAAAAAACAAGCAATGAAGGAGAAGAATCTTATCTTCAAAGGTTTACTAGCCTATAACTGGAAGACAAACATTTTGTCATCTATTCATGGAGTAAACCCATGGAAAGGCGAGGGATGTTCATGAAAGTTTGCCTTCTGGTTTTGACTGAAAACCAGCAACTCTATCAAAGACTGAAACCTTGGGAGACAATCTACTTTATCAAATAGGAAAGGTAACTATTGATAAGTGTAGACCTAAGATTATGGTTTATATTTTGTTTTATTTGTGGAACCATTTCTGTTTCCATTATCCTTACTCAATATCTCCTAAATTTTAATCTTTGTTAATAAAGATATGATTGTTTTCACAATAATTAAATCTCAGTGTGGTGGGACTATAAAGGACCTGATCCTGAGTTGTATCAGTCAAGCTGTGTGTATACTGTTTCCTTGGGAATAGCACACATGATAATTACTGTGCGTGGGGCTGGATACTAAAGGGAAAGGCTTTCTGAGGTGCGACTAGTGTTAACCAGCAAGGGAAAGTTAAGGGCTGACAGAGCTCTGAGAAGACTGTACGGGTTGCTAATAGATCGGTGATGTCACAGAGCTGATCCAAGTCTCTCTCTCAGTGAGGTAGGGGTAACAAGCTGGTCACAATCCTGGCATCTTGAGATAGAGTCATACCCATTAATATGTAGGCCTAAGTGACTGTTTAAAACCCCCAACCAGTTCCCCATTTCCTTATGTACCTCTAATTTGAACTGATGCCTCAGTATAGGTCGTGTCCTCTCTTTTCTGGACTCCCTAAAACCTTCTCCTATATGCTTGAAAAATCAGTTTAACTTTTGCAAAAAAAATCTTGTTTTCATTCATAATCTTGTAATTCTCTGTCCATAAAGGTGAAAATGGCCAATGTTCCAGACCATATTGGAGCCAGATTCCATATCATGTCCTCCTTCCTCTACCTTGTTCAATTCACACCCAGTTTTAAAGGCATTTAGAAAGACATCCATGTCATCCCCCTCCCTAAAGTGAGGAATAATTTGGAGTATATACCACCCACCAGGACAGGTGCAGGAGCCCTGGCTTCACCTACCAGCTAAAAGTGTCGAGGGAACAGTTTCCTCCATCTCAAGCTGATATTTACATTCCTTGTCCTTCTCTTTCTCATCATAATGGTGCTGCTTCTCCTGTTCTTCTGTCTGGTGCTGGTTCTTCTTCTCTTCTTTCTCAAAGTGATGCTGGTTCTCCTCTTCTCTCTCATGCTGATGCTGGTGTTCATGGTCTGCGAGCTTCTGGATATCCAGATGTATTCAATTCCTCTCCAGATGCAGCTTCCGCCACCCCACCCTGCCCCAGAACTGTTCTGGGAGAACAAAGGGACACCATGCACCCTCCCTAGAAACTGCCTGGAAGGTAGGAATGGGAGGAGCAGGTCTCAAGTTTACACACAAAAATTTTGGGATAACAAGGGGCATATGAGAACTCGGCTCCAGAGATTCCTTAGAGAGACATTATACAGGATGATTGACAAACAGTATGGATTTTTGAAAGATGTATGCTGGCTTACTAGCAGACTGTTTATTATGTACATAATTGAAATATGAATTTATGAAAAGCAATGGCAGAAATGGCAGGGAATAAACCTGTCCAGGAAATAAATCAATGGGTGCCCCTAGAATGCCTGCCAAGCACCTTAGTTGTACCCACTTTTTTAGGAGGGAGAGGTGACAGAGATTACAATATCCAGCAGTAAGCTGGACAAACCTTATAGACTTAAGTTTAAGTATTTTAGGAGTTCACTATATTAAAAATGCAAATGTTTATGTACTATTGAGGGATTGTATATATTTCCATGGGGGATGGGGACCACACCTCTCCAGGAACTAAGAACAGTGAGGAGTGGCTAGGCAAATTCATGCAGGTTGTAACATGTCCAGAGAGCTTCCACCACCCAGGGGTGGCTCTATGTATTTTGCCACCCCAAGCATGGCAGTCAGTCGGCTTTTGGCGGCCCACCAGCGGGAGTTCTGCTGGTAATGCAGATTCAGCAACACTCCTGCGGGAGTTCCGCTGGTAAGGCAGATTCAGCGGTGTGCCTGTGCCTTCGGGGTACCCGCTGCCGAATTGCCGCGGAAACTGTGGGACCGGCAGACCTCATGCAGGCATGCCACTGAAGGCAGTCTGACTACCACCCTCATGGTGACCAGCAGGCCACCCCCCGCAGCTTGCTGCCCCAGGTACGTGCTTGGTGCACTGGTGCCTGCAGCTGCCCCTGCCACCACCTGGGTGTGGAGAGGCTCACAGATACTGGTTCAAACTGAATTTTCCAGGGACCTACAGAAAACAAAAGGATTTTTGGTTACATAGCCTGGAGTTAAAATTGACTTTTTTCTGATTCAGTAAATGGACAGGACCTTGGTTCAAGGGAAGCCCCAATCCTTAGGAAAAGGTTGGCAGGACTTTGGCCTACTCTGTGCCAATGAGACTGAGGGGGCTGGTTCTGAGCTGAAGTTGTGATGAACTTGTGGCCACAGGAAAAACTACTGTGTGAGGTATGGAGAACTGTTCACCAGCCAGAGCCCTTGTTGCAGTTGGGGGTGATCTCTGCTAAGTTTATTAGCATTCATGTAAGTTCTTTTAAGATGTTTTTTCTGTAATGTTTTTATCTTCAGAATAAATGTGTTTACTTAGACAGAGCTGTGTGGTAACCCAACAATGGCAGTTACATTGTGTACAGTCTCTGAGGAGAGAAGCAAAGCAGGCCTGGTTTGCTAGGGATATCAGAGTATAGTTGGGAAACTGTGTAGCCTGGAAATTCCCCAGTCAGAAGAGAGAGAAACAACAAAGAGAGGTAACAGCTGAGGAGCCTGGATCCTAGAGTAGGTGCCCTTGCCAGATCATAGATGGGGGAATACAGGTGTAGATGGTCTGAAATGTGACAAATACTAGATTATAAACTCTTTGGAGCAGGCACTTGTCTTTTTGTCAAGTGTCAGAACAGCGCCTAGCACAATGGGGTGCTTGTCCATGACTGGGACACATATTGGCGACCAGAATATAAATAAATAATAATACTTAACATTCCTATGTCCATATTTAAATAATCTTAAATACTGCAGTGTTGCTTCCTCTCAATATTCTGAGCTACAGCTCATGCAAATATTTTCAAGGGACTTTATAGACTAAGCTGTCTTGTCTCCAATCAGCTACTGAAAACAGGGTTTATTTTTTTTAAAACCAGTGATCTTGCATCACCTCTATATCACTGGTTCAGATCTAGGTTAGATCAGTAGTGATGAAAAATTGTGGGCATCTGAGGAAATTTTTCAATGGCCTATATAAAGTTAATTAGTGCTGTTAATTAATTTCATAATAGAACATCCCAACACAATCTCACAAAACACTGTCAAATAAAATAATCATAATCAGCATCTGTCTAATTACTGCTGCAACTAAAAATAAACAATATTTTGCACTTTTCAGCTAGAGATCACAAAGCACTTTACAAATCCCGATTACCCTCCCCATTTTGCAAAGTATCTGAGGAACAGGTAGGCTGTAGGCCACGTCTCTCACACAAGAGTCAGGCGTAAAGCTGGAAATAGAGCCCATGGACTAGATTCTCATTCTCATTCTAAATTCAGTCAGGCTGGAGAATAAACTACCCTCTACCTTAAAGACATCTAAAGATGGTCTCTCCAAGTCAGGAGCATTGAGGCTGAGGCAAATTGATGAGGCAGCATGGGGAAGCTTATACTGAGGCCTGGTCTACACTACGCTGTTAAACCGATTTTAACAGCATTAAATTGATTTAACGCTGCACCCATCCACACTACACTGCTCTTTATATCGATTTAAAGGGCTCTTTAAATAGACTTCTGTACTCCTACAAAACGAGAGGAGTAACGCTAAAATCGATATTACTATATCGGATTAGGGTTAGTGTGGACGCAAATCGACGTTATTGGCCTCATTATTTTACAGTAGCTACCCACAGTGCACTGCTCCAGAAATCGACGCTAACCTCGGACCATGGACGCACACCACCGAATTAATGTGCTTAGTGTGGACGCGCACAATCGACTTTATAATATCTGTTTTATAAAATCGGTTTAAGCTAATTTGAATTTATCCTGTAGTGTAGACGTAGCCTGTCACTGACTTTCCATGCTTTACCCACTGCATGAAATCCTTACCTCACTGAATTCAATAGAAAAACTCCCACTGACTTCAATAGGGCCAGGATTTCACCCTCTCTAACTACATAGAGGACATTAATTGCCAAAACAGTCAATCCAGCATATTTTACAAGCAAGATTTAATTTAAATAATTATTTAAAGTCATAAAAATTTTGTTCATATTTCTGAATACACACGCTTAAGAAACTGCTATTGTGAAAAGCTCAAAAACACATCAAGGGTTCAAATTTGCAAGGTATAAGGTACCTAAAAGAAGATGCTGAGTGGCTCTCATTAAACTCATTGGGAGTCAAGGGGATTCAGCATCTTGCAGGATCAGGCCCTAATAAAATAAAAATACCTTTTCTCACCATAGTTGGAATGAGATAGACACAACAATTGGTTTTCACCCATGCAACTCAATGGAAATGCTGCTCAGGTGTTAAAGAGGATTGCATTTGACCCAGCTACAGCAGAAAGATGGTGATCCTGAAAAGAGACTGGGGGGAGATTTGTAAAGGCACAAAAGGCCAGTTGACCCTAATTCTAACTTGTTTCCCAATAAGGAAGCTGCATGCTTTGCCCCAGACGTAGGGGAGAGAACAAGAGCAAGTAAAGGGGCTGCATTCATTCTCTGTGGGAACATTAAGAACTGTTCCAATTCCTCTGACTTTTAAAACATTTAATAAGTCATTCAGAAACTGTCATGGTTACGTTTAACTGACCTTCTCCTGATAGTCACAGTCTCAATGGAAATCTAAAAGCTCCAAATCGTTTACATCTAAAAGCCTAATTCATTCAGAAAATGACTTATAGAGCCAGGTTGTACTGTTCTTTCTACAGTTTTACGCATATACTGGGAAGACAATCAATAGTACCTATGATTCATAAAGGGAAATAACCCTTTTGTTAAAGTGCTACCTACTAGCAGATGGGGCAATGAATTCAGTCATTTGGAAGCAGGCTTTTTTATGTCCTTCCATGAACTGATCGTTTAATTCATATTCTCACCGGGTGTCCTGTTCCTGATTAGAGCTCTATGTAAATGCTTCTACCCAAAGGGAAACTGGGCTTTTCAGCAGCTATTCTTTTTGGGTTTGAAATTTCTAATGATTCTTTCTCAAATTTTGCAGCAGCAAAAAGTTTCTTTTTTCTTTCTTTTTTTTTTTTTTTAAGATTGACTGTTTTTCACTCAAACCTAGGTTAAAAATTGCAGCATTCTGACTTTTAAACTAGGCCAAAGGATATTTTAAAACTTTTCAATGTGGGTGCAAAGGGGAGATGGAAGTTCCTCACCCTAGTCCTTTCTTGCTTATTTTCTACCAAAGGGCTACAGTTGCTTAACTAGTGCAGTATCTGGTGACATCCACAAAACACCACACTAGGCCATATAGGAATCAGGGTTTAAACAAGGAAGGCACGCCTCCATCTTAGGAGATAGACAAGTCTTCTGTCCTGACTAAAGTTTCACTTTCCTTCATGCCAAGGACTTAGAGGTCCTTATTTCACATAATTTTTCCACTAGGCTGGGATGGAAGGTTGTAGGTGTCACTATTTTCACTTTCACAATTTTCACCAAAACATTGTGTGTCCTGTTCTATTCATAAATATTAACAGCCACCATTTATTTGCTTTTGCTTTACCAACTATAAAAATGCAGCATATCACTTATGCATAATAGAGCTCTCCCTGATATTTAGTATCCCCTCCCTGCTTCCTTCCCTTTATCCCAGATGATCATGATCATGTCAATTCCTGGGCTCTCTGGACACACACCATATATAGTACATCGTGCATAAACATCATCTCCACATCATACACAAGCTTCTTGCGTTTATCATTAAGGCTCTTCACATCTTAGCTCCACCCTACCACACTGATCTAGTAACTATCATAACACTGACCCTCAACCTTCACTCTCTGATAACATTTCCAACCTTTAATGCCCACCTGTCAGCTTCTGTGCTAAACACCTTTATGCTTTCTCCCACATCACCCCTTATGGATGGGGAAAACTTCCTGATGTGAACCATACAGCCACTAGCCTATCTTCTTATAAATCCTTCTGCCACGATGCTAATAAAATTCTACCCGCTGACCTTGGCTAGGTAGGTGATGAGCTGTGACTGTCTCTCTTCTCCTTCCTTCCCTTCCCTGCTCCCCTTTCATTCATTCCTGACATTCCCCATCTCTCTACCTCTGATTTTAAAAATTGGGAGTAAAATGAAAACAAGCAGCACCATAACACATAACTAAGAAAGTTGTGCCAATTCTTCACCATACTCATTTACTTGTATGTTATGCCCTTATCCCCTACTCTTTGTCTGTTTTTGATTCGTTAGACTCTAAGTGCTCTGCGGCAGGGATTGTCTCATATCCGTGTTGGTTTGTACAACAGCCAGCACATGGGCCTTTGGGCACTGGCATAATTTACTATTTCTAACAGGTTGTGCTGGCTCTTCACACTTTCCAGGGTCTTTCTACATCCTGCCTGCCTCCCTGCCACTTTTGGTGGAGACCCTTACATATAGAATTATAGAGTTGAAAGGGACCTTAGGAGGTCAGCTAGTCTAACCCCCTGCTCAAAGCAGGACCAATCCCCAGACAGATTTGCTTTGATCCACCAGAGTGCGCAGCCCCCCACCGCCGCCGTGCTGCTTTACCGCGTTATATCTGAATTTGTGTTATATCAGGTCACATTATATCGGGGTAGAGGTGTACATGAATTTCAACTATATAGAGAATACCGCTAAAATCAAGCAAAAGAGAAAAACTAGCATAAAAGATCCCTGTAAGTAGTCTGGCAAGTATTGCCTCTGAGGTACATTATACCATGCCTGTATCAGTGGATTTTTTAATTTGATGTTTGTTTATGTTACTTTAACAAACACTAAGTACTACCGCTTTTCACACTAATCCTTCAATATTTAAGTTTATATTGCCTTGAGTCAGTTTCTTCAACAGAGATTCTCCTGAATACAGAATAATAAACGTGTTGTGGTTTAACTATTCTTGGTCCTGATGTCTTTAACAGGTTTAAGAAAAAATAGAACTTGCATCTAATGAAACCACGTGAAAGCCTCATGTGCTTTCTATTCTTACTTAAATCATTAAAACAAGATTTCTCTCAGTTCAGTTTTGCAGCAATGACTGTAACTCCGTACTTGACTTTTATTATTTGTAGCAATTTTCTATTCTTCGTCATTGCAGCTCTCTGCTATTTTGTTCAAAGCTACAGAGTAAGAGGAATCATGTCACTAATCCTCTTTAGTTATATGAATAGGAAAAAAAATCAATACATCGAGTCCAAATGTATCTGGAAATAGAGTTAATCTATTATAAGTTCATTGTGTTGTACTGGGATAATATAGTGATTCTTTCTCTACTTTGGAGAACTCACAGCTGCAATATTTCAACCCTGCGTTGCAGGTTTTTATCACAGTTTTAATGAAGTGTAGTTGATTTTGAAGTAAAATCTGTCAGATTTCATTAAAAGAATTAGATTCTTGTCGTGTGTCACCTGATCAACTTTAAAATAGGACTTAGTTCCCATTATCCTGTGAACAATATATTTTCTAAAAATTAATTGTAGTGGTACATTTTAACGTGATATGACGACAGGCTCATTATCAGGAGTAGTATGCCATCAGGCAAAGATGGATTATCTAGAAAAACAGATTCATGGGTAGGAATTTTAAAAGATTAGACTGTCTCCTGGGCAAAGGGTCCCTTTGCTGAAGAGAAGAACCTGAAATTACCCTCTCTCTCTCTCTGTATCCACATGCACTTTTTGTCGAAAAGGCATGTATAATTATGGCTGGTAGAAAGAGAAGGCTCCAAACTACACTCCTCACTACACACACACGCATCATCATCATCATCTTGGTCTATTAGTTACAGTAGAAGGTAAGAACAGTCAGAGGCAGTTCAATAGGCAGGCACATGGATACTCAGCTTGCTTCTTAAAAGTTGCCTCTGGGATAACCTTTCATGTCTGACCCTCAGTTTCCTCAGGCCCTGCTATTGTCAATGGGCGTCTTGAGAGTGGGCTCAGCTCACTAGCCACATTGGTTGTTGTCTCACATCCTTCATTTAACAGCTTCTCTCAGTGTGTGACAGACTATAAACTCCCTGAAATAACTAGAAGTGGTCAAAATATAATTATCTGCTCTCTCCCCACTGTACTGATGCCCAGCTAAAACAACCCCCTGTGACTTCCGATGCCTGGATCCTTCTGGCTCTGTATATAATTGCTTCCTTGCTCTGAGACCCAGTTGCTCAGCATGTGCTTATCAGCCTTCCCCACAGATTGGCTGTTTCCTCCTTCCTTCCCCAGCAGCCAGCATGCTGCTTCTACAATCCCCAGATCCTAGATCCCAGTGCAGCCTCAGGGCTGCTCCTGCTGGCTTTGCCTTGTCCCTGCCTGGCTCCCTGACAGTTACCACAGCAACTCCAAGGCAGTTCCAATTATGACTCCATTTCCGACCCCTTAGGCAGAAAGCAGGATCAGCAAGCAGGATCTTCTGGTTCTGTTCAGGCCTTTGCATCCCATCTGTCACAGCTGAGCTGATGTGTGTTTCTTACTCTCTGTGGTTCAGCGGCTTCCCTTTCCCAGGCTCTCAATGCTACCTCCCTGCATAGTTGCCTAGCAGTCGCAGGTAGCTACTGTTTGCATGCACTGCTGGCCCCCTACCCCAGCATATCCACGCTACCACTATTCTCTTTACCCTCTAGGTGCCCTGAGTCCTACTGCCACATCCTCTGTGCTCTGATAGCCGAGGGCTTCTCAAGCAGCGGGTGGCGATCAACACATGAGTTATGAAGAGGTATCCCTAAAGGTGTCATCCTACTGGTTGAAAAGCAAATACAATCAGTAAACATCCCCTGGCACTAAGGCCCAGAGGGAGCCTGTGAAGAGAAGGAAAGGAACAGCATGCTCCTTGTCTGCTTCCTCCACCCGTGCCTCACCTCTTCTAACTCCAGACACAGTCAGACTGTCTGTCCACCTCCCTCTCTCATGCACAGAATTCAACTATGTTGAAGAACTGCTGCTTGGAGATATAGCGCAGCTAATTGTGCAGTCCCTTGAAGCCGTGCTTCTCTGGAACTATGTTCCGCCTGTACGGAAAGGAAGCTGGGAGGCTAATGAACAAATGCAGTAGCCACTTTAAATGGCTCTTACATGAGAGAGAGGACGGTTGATGCAGCGTGGTGATTTGACTAAAGAGGAAGCAGAATAGGCCTGAGAAAATCTGTCTCAGATGGTTTGTTAGTGAGAGAGGAAAGAGCATGTCAATATTTTTAAAAGCTCTGCAACACGCAGAAAGTTTGGTCTGCTAGAGAGTGCTGTTATAATGGGGATATGGCCAGGAAATGGTGGGCACCGAATATATATATCTGAGCCTTAAAACAGCAATAACAAACAGAATGGTAAAAGTTTGAGAAAATCAAGAACTTGGAGAAGACCAATAAAACTCTTAGGAATTTCTATTACAAGGTTACATTCTTCACAAGGGGTTAGACAGAAGGAAAGACTAGAGAAATATATATCAGTAGCTTTAAATTTCCCAGAGAGGATACAGAGAATCTAGGAGGTCCTATACAAAAAGAAGATTGGAGATCTGTCCTAAAAGAGATTTAAACAAAGGGGAAATTCCTAGAGGGAGACTATCTTGGTGATTTAAAAAAAAGAAGAGCGATCACCTAATTCCACAGGTTAGTTAGTGAATGCCTTGAATTAAAGCTTCTTGCTTGGAACTATGAGTAATGCTTCTACAATTCTCTTTACAAAACCTGGGAAAGATCCAACAGATTGAGGAAGCTACAAACTTGTTTCACTTCTAAATCCTGACTACAAATTACTGGCAGAAATTCTGGCTTCCCAGCTACAAGATAAAACACCCCAAAATAATACACGCCAATTAGGTGCGGTTTATGAAGGAGTGGCTGCTGCCTGACAAAATGAGGAAACTGAATAATGTGATAAATCAGACAAAATGCATTAAAGAGGCAACTGCAGTTTTTGCAATAGACCCACACAAAGTAGTCAGCAAAGCTGAATGGGGTTTTCTCTGTGAGATTATGAAGCATTACAGGATAAGAAATTTATTTATTATGTGGATTAAACTTTAACACAAGGCATCCTCAACAGCAGTTATCACCAGTGACACTACTTCAGAAAACCTTTTCCTAGGCCAGGTACAAAGCAGAGGGTGCTGTTTATCCCCCACTACTCTTGCTGTTGGCAGTGGGACCTCTTGCACAGCAATTGTAGAATCACCAGCAATAGAAGGAATCAAAGTTGGGGAATATGTAGTTAAAGGCCAGCCTACACAACATAGACTTGAGGAACTCTGAGAAATCCTAACAAACTGGAGAAAAAAAATGAATGAACATCCAGGAATACAGGGCATGGTCTCATCTTCCTGTCAATGTTCTTTAATCAGGCTGTATCCTTAAATGAAAAATGCATTAGGCCCCAGATTGAATTGTGGTGTAAATTGAAAGGCAGGGGCCTTAAATGCCTACAAGTTAAAATACACCCCAAATTAGGGATATGCTCATTGTCCCATCCTAAGCAGATTCTATTAAGAAAGGTTTTAATTGATGGAGTTAATTACCCCTTCACATCTGGGATATAAATGGTTGTTACAGATGTCTTTTAGACAGAGGATAAAAAGTGACTAGATCTAGTTCTCACAAACGTTAATATCTGTTAATATATGTTTAAAATATGGAATATTTAGCCCCCTAAGCTTGTATGGTTAAAATTATTATTATTGTCTGAATAGTATGACATTTATTTAAAGTGTGAAGTGGTTGGTGTACCTGTAGCTAGATTGCTTACTTTGCAAAAAATTATACTGAAAAAGTCTTGGAGTTTATACAAAAAAAAATCCTGTACACAATGGTGAAAAGCGGAATACATGCTCTTCATGGCTGTGAACCAGAAATACAGCTGTGAAAAAATATTTTTTAACCAAAGCTTTAAAATTCTCATTTTTCGTGTTTCTTTAGTTCTCCTTTTGGGTATAAAATTTCCAGTATTTCAGATAATTTTTGTGACTGGGAGGAAAAAACATTTCCACAACTAAAACCTGATTTTCTTGACTAAAATATTCCTTTCCTCTTCTTTTAAAGGGAGGTCATGAGCAAAAGAATTTTGAAAAAATCATCCTTTTCTGAGAAACATGAGGAAGCAGAGAGTTTTATCTGAGACACTGGGATGGCACTAGCCTGACTTGCTGTGTCACACCTCAGCTTGATGAGAAGTAAATGGGTGTCTCTGAGGTACATCTCTAGCTACAAGTTAAAAACAACTATCCCACAACAACCAGCTGCCACCATAACAGTTAGCGTCCCTGCAAAATTTTGTTTCATTTGAAATGATCTTTACCAACTTAAAGGACTCTGCTAGGCAATTATCTCGTCAGATGTACAAAGCCATCAAGGAAAGGCCAGCACTGGGCCAGAAGGTTCACCAGAGAAATTGTCTTTTACTGTTTTCTTCAGGAACAGGAAGATGCTGTGTAATTTTCCCACCATGTAGAAATTTATTATTGCTATTACAGCATGTGGAAATATATTATGTGTTATGTACATATATTACTTTTACTAAATGTTTTAAAGTAGATTAAATTGTATTAAGATTTGTATTTTGCCATTCAAACCTTCTGCAATTCCCAGCCCTGCAGGGAGGAACTAGCCCTGCTGTCATATTCCATGAAGGGGTGAAGCTTTTGCTGGCCTGCACTGCAGGCCTGATCCATTGGCCTATATGTTTGGAGTCAGGGCCATAGCCCCATTTTCTGCTCCTTTGGAGTGGCTTATGCCCTACAAGGCATAAGCAGAGAATAGTCTCTGCATCCAGAAGAGCACAATAAAGCTTCACACAGTCCTTCCCCTCCCACCCCTTGGAGTCGAGAGACCGTCTATCATCTAGCCCACAATGGGTCTGATCCTACTCTCAGTAAAGTCAATAGGAATTTTGCTATTGAGCTCAAAAGGCATAGAATTGGTCCCTATTTTTGTTAGCTAATACAGGTATAAGAAGCATAATGAAATACAAAGATCAGGCACAACAGCATCATGCAGCCTTCAGAACTACCCTATTATCCTTTCTCAAGTCTCCCCAAACCTCTCTCCTTGTCCTTTACAGCCTGTGTAGGATAAAGTCTTTTCAGCACCTGAAGATAATTTCCCTGTCCAGTTGCATGAGAGTTCTATTACTATTGTTTTCATCATTTTAGTTTTTATGTTGTAATGTGGTTGCTCACTATTGAGCATTTATTCAGTTACTTGAAATAGGCGTAACCTCTGAAAGATTAGCCGATGGTTCATGAGAAACTGAAAAAATATATACTGATGGGTAACAATTCTCAGGCTGAATCTGTGTTGCCTTACCCCTGTAGTATCGATTTATACCTGTGCAAAGGGATGCCAAATGCTACCAAAGCAGAATGGTGCACAGGTGTAAATGATTGCACAAAGCCCATGACAGGAGAAAAGGTCCCTGTGCCTATTAGAGCTGACATTTCCTGTTTTTTCTTCCTCTGTGCATTATTACCAGGGATATTACTATGGAAACAAGAACTTTCTTTCAGCTATTCCTGCTGTTTATTTCATACCTAAAGCCCAGGGATACATCTTGGCCCCCACTCCAGCCCCTTTGAGACACTCTGATGGTACCAAGGATGATAGACAGCTGGCAAATACAGCCAAATGGGGATTTATCCAGCAATGGGGAAACTCTGGCTCTGCATCAACCCATTATAGCCCTCCTGGTGCAGGAGTATGGCTGTTACCAGCCAGCACAAATTGGAGTATTAAAGCAGTTGTAAAGCTGCTCTAACTTGGGCCAGGGACTGAATTAGCCCTAGCTACATTCAAGATCCAGAGGGAGGGAGGCATATGAAGGTTCTTTAGCACCAATTTCCCCTACAGCCCTCGGTCCTGTGCTAAGCAAAGCATGGCTTCACCGAAGGATTTGATCTTTAAATCCTTTCTTCCTTGATGCCTGTGTCAATTAGTATAGTGTCATATACCAAAGCGTAAGATTTCAGATGGGACAGTTGAACAGAAGCAGATGAACTCAGACCCCACTTACATACCACTGTCCATGCTAAGCTAAAAGTGAGGGAAATAGAATACAGAAAATATGATACCTGCAGCTCCAGGGCATCCCAGAGGATTCGGGGGCCTGGGGCAAAGCAATTTTGGGGGCCCCTTCCATAAAAAACAGTTGTAATATTATAAAATACTATATTCTCATGGGGGCCTGGGGCAAATTGCCCCACTTGCCCCCCCCCGGGTGGCCCTGTGCAGCTCTTGCTCACCTTCTATGCATGTGGTTTTTTACACAGTGGATCCATGTAATCACGGCTTTATTTGACACACCTCTGTTGCTCCCCTAGACTGGTAAAATAGGCAGAATGATGAATATCTGTTTTATAACCAAACTTTTCCATTAAGCATCAATGGGGATAAGTTAAAATGTACCAAAAGATCCTCCTCCTCCTCTTTCTAGACTGTAGCATGACTCAGAAAAATAAAGAACTGAAGAGCCTTTGTTAAACCCTGGCATGCAGATTTGGTTTTGGCTTTTTTTTAAATGTTATGCTTTATCCGGGTCATTGCTTGGACCATGCGGAGTAAAATAAATTCTTAAGAAACATAAGAGGAAAAGCAATAACATTTTGCCAGTGTTTAACAGTATCTTAAATATAGTGTCTTTATTCCCCAGAGATCTCAGATACAGATATCATTTTGTAAAACTGGACTACCCTACCATATATACATACAACAATGGAATTGTACCTCTTCTCTAACATTCTACAGGTATTAGAGAGACAAGGAAGATGAGGTAATATCTTTTATTGGCCCAACTTCTGTTGATGAGAGAGAGACAAGCTTTTGAGCTTATATAAAGCTCTTATTCAGGTCTGGGAAACTAAATCAAAGTGTCCCTGTTAAGTACAAGGGACTCTCACCAACAGAAGTTGGGCCAATAAAAGATATTACCTCACCCACCTAGTCTCTCTAAGGTCCTAGGACCAACATGGCTACAACAACGCTGCAAACATTCTGCTGGGTAGTCACTTATATTCTCTAGTGCCAAATCCTGCACAAGGGCCATGGAAGACCTCAAAGGCAATGGAACTGGAGCAGTTTGACTGCATAGGGGTATTCTAGCAATGAAAAGGACATACAACAGAATTCTGTTCACCTGAGCGACAGCTTACTGCAGCCGTCTCTGCACCACTGGGTGGAGGACAGGCTAGAGAAGCAGCAAATAAATCTGTGACTACATGGATTCATAGTGCAAAAATATACATGCATATGTGGTAAGCAAGGGCTAGAAGTTGTCCTGCTGCAGTGGCAATAACTCCTCTGCTAGAAATTCAGCTCTGTGCGATGGGTCAGTGCAAGGCACACACCTCACTTAAATGTTGCTTAAACCTTCAGAACAGGGCGTGGGTGGTGCATAGGCTTTGTACTGTCCCTCTGCAAAGGGTTGGATTTAATTCCTAGTATTTTGTGACCCATGGGGCAAGGTGAGAGTTCTATCCCCTGTGACTCCCTTGAATAGCTCTGTATGCAAGACTCACCTTGAATATGGTTTGTGTGTGGAAAATGGCTGCTGGTTTCTTTGCTCTACTCCTTAGGGTATATTTTCACAGTTACATTGAGTTTCAATTTCACAGTCACCTTCCATTGACTTTAAACCTCATGAGTTTCTTTGACAATGTATCTTTGAGGGCTTCTATTTTACCTCACTTTTTATTTCAATTTCCCTTTTCGTGATAGCTTGGATCACAGAAAACCCCTTGGGAACTGCCAACTGATGTGCTGAGACTACCTTTGAGCCTGTTTCCCCGTCAGCTTGGAATTTCAGTGCCTTGCCTGGTTTGAGCCAGACACGCTCGCCTGCTACAAACAACGTCTCCCAAAAGCTGCAGGCTTAACTGAAAACAGCTTAAGAAGTGCTCCTGTCCCGGCACTCAGATGCCCAGCTCCCAATGGAGTCCAAACCCAAATAAATCCGTTTTACCTGTATAAAGCTTATACAGGATAAACTCATGTTCATCCTCTATAACACTGATAGAGAGATATGCACAGCTCTTTGTTCCCCCCTCCCCCAGTATTGATACATACTCTGGGTTAATCAATAAGTAAAAAGTGATTTTATTAAATACAAAAAGTTCCAAGTAATAACAAACAGAACAAAGTGAATTACCAAGCAAAATAAAATACACACGTCTAAACCTAATACAGTAAGAAAGTGATTACAGATGAAATCTTACTCCCAGAGATGTTCTAGTAAGCTTCTTTTTCAGACTAGCCTCCTTCTAGTCTGGGTCCAGCAATCACTCACACTCTTGTGGTTACTGTCCTTTGTTCCAGTTTCTTTCAGGTATCCTTTTGGAGGTGGAGAGGGTATCTCTTGAGCCAGCTGAAGACAAAATGGAGGGATCTCCCAGGGGTTTTAAATAGACTCTCTTCTGTGGGTGGAGATCCATTCCTCTCTCCTATGTAGAATCCAGCTGCAAGATGGAGTTTTGGAATCACATGGGCAAGTCACATGTCCATGCATGACTCAGAACTTTACAGGTGGCAGCCATTGCTCACATGCTACCTTGAAAATCCCTAGGTAGACTTCTTATGTGAATTGGAGTCTTCCAAGGTCCCACTGTCTGTTAAGTGTTTCTTGATTGGGCACTTAACTTGCAAATTCCTGTCTTAAGAAGCTGACCAAATGCCTGTTCGCAGCCAATATTCATAATTTCGAATACAAAATGATACATGCATACAAATAGGATGAATATATTCAGTAGTCATAAACCTTTGCACGAGATATGTACATGGCATATGTAGCATAAAACATATTCCAGTCTTGTCATATATATATTCATAAGCATATTTCCATAAAGCATTAGGGGGTACAACATCACAGTGTACTTTACTTCTGAGTTTGGGGTTAGTTTGAATGAGAAGTTGATTTTCATGGAGGATTTTCCTTCTTTGTGGCAGCCAGTTTGGATGAGTTGTGCTTTCAAGCTTTCCTCTTGTTATTTTCGATACTACTTTTCATGAGTGCAAGAAGCCATTTTTGTTGCTGCATGCAATTTATTTTGTTTGGTTGGTTTGTCATCATGAATGCAAGCAAAGCTTCCATTACCTCCGAGTCAAATGTGTATATCCTTCTGGTGAGTGGTTTTATAATTTAAGTGTAGCTGTAAGCTATGCAAGGCCCGCAGCGCTAATGTGGTTATACAGTGTAAACAGGGCCCACCTGAGTCTCCATAAAGTGTTTTCCCTGCAGAGACAGTGCATTTTCCCCCTTTTAAAAAGTAACATTTTTCAACCACTTGCACACAGGAACTTTATAATGACTCATGTGCTACTATAAAGGTTTCTGTATGTGACATGACAGCGAGCCTCACTGATGATTCGGCTCTGAGCTCCTGAATGATAACATGATATACTACTCAGACTGCTGGGCTGGCCAGACTTATGATTCCCATGTGGCTTTTCTTTTGTGTGACTGAGGCATGGTCCCCTATGATGTTAAAGGTTGATCTGTTTCCAGAAATTCTTTAGGTATTCATAGTAATAATTATTCCTATTTATACACAAAGGTGTACATGTCCATATACTGTTAAACAAAGGGTGCCAGAAGATCTGGTGTGCATAGTTATTTCCCATTGGCAGTTCTGTATTATCCTAACCATACCAGTTTTGTTGTCAGCTGTTCAGCTGTCACTGTATTGTCAGCTACAGTGAAAAACATTCCAAAGATTAGGAAAATGAAAAGTTCTCTTTGCAGAGTTTAGACATATGGCCAGAGTTAATATATTCATTTAAGCCTTACTTGGTTACATGCTGTTCATAAATTAAAATCATATTAAGAAATTATGCCAGCACAAAGAATTTTTTGGATGCTACTTCAAGAAGATTGTCCTGGTTTTGAAATGAAACCATAAGAGAATCAATTATCGAAGCTTTAGAAGGACATCCCTCCAACTAGTAACAAATCTCCAAAAGCATCCCTCCATCCACAGAGGCTACTAGGGCTGCCCGGGGGCGGGGAGGGGCAAGTGGAGCAATTTGCCCCAGAGCCCGGGTTCCCAAGAGACCCTACAAGAATATAGTATTGCAACTTTTTTTTAAGGAAGGGGCCCCCAAAATTGCTTTGCCCCAGGCCCCCTGAATCCTCTGGGCAGCCCTGGAGGCTACCAGTTCTTCAGGTCAGAGGCATCCACTGGTGAGAAGAGGCTGTGCAAAGGAACAGTTCTTACCAAGGTTTTTAACAGGATTTTAAGAGAACACTCGCTCATAGAGAGAAGGGGATCAATTCTCCCTTGTGTCCACGCTTTGCTCAGTTCAGCAAAGAGTTGGGGCCAGTTGGGAGCTGGTTGTGGTGTCTTTACCTAGGGCTAGGCAAACTCTGGCATTAAAGTAACTGAGGAGAGGCTCTAAAATTCACCACTGGCATAAGATCCATGCCATCTCTTTCCTGACCCACTAACACCCTGGCATGCCCCCAAGCTGGCCTGGAAGGGAATCAATTGGTGAAGAAGCCAACTCTGCCACCTCCACTGACTTAATACCAGCGGGGAAAATTGCCCTCTGCAAGGGAAATTCTCCACTGGATGTTATTAGCCAGAATCTGTCCTCTTTGTGCTGCCTGGGATAGCTAGATTGTGTACCTTATTTGCATTTCCGAATAATTATCCACCAAGTAGTTCATTGACTCAGTGGAATTAATTATGTGAGTAAATGCTCCCCATCATGGGGAGAGTTGCCTAATCCAGTTCTCAGTAGTACGCTAACGGATTAGATAAGATAGTACCATGACAGACAGAAGTTACCTCAATCACACTGGACCAAGTAGGCACCACAAAATAACTATTCTGAAGTCAGCTTTATCCATGGTTGCATTTCAGAGGTTATGTTGACTGTTTTTCCCCAAGAATGATGTGAAGATCAGGCAGGACACGCTTTAATACATTCCAAGGAAATGTCTATCAGGAAAGAGCAGATGCCACACAGATCCTCCTTCCACTATCAACTCAATGCAAAACATCCTCCTTGTAAGTAGAATGAATGCATCTGTAATTTGTGTACTTGCTATCTGACCATCTATCTGTTTCACAGTTGATATTACCATTCTGCTTTCACTGAGAGCTCCACTATCTCATATCTATGGAAAACCTGCATCAGATGCAGTGAAGGTCGGAAGCACCTATTATTTTGGTGGTGACAGCAGGCTCCAAAGCCACCCTTACATATGGGCCTGATCTGGATTTGAACTTCCGCCAGTTCAGGAGAGTTCAGATGCAGGGAAGGTTCTGCTTCAGGCTTTTACCTTTTAACTAGAAAACATTGGACATTCTTCATTGTAAATCAAAGCTAAGTACTTATATTCTTCTGGGCTATCCGTGGTCAGAAGCGGCTTACCATAGCACTGGACTGTATTAGTAACTTAGAATTTGATAAGTACAGGTATCCTCTAAAAGCTGCAACATAATGATTATTGTCAAATAGGATAAACCTGCATGAGTTTATATTCCTAACTGAAGAAACCTGTTTTCATCACTAATTAATCTAATCTATTGTGTTAAATTATCTTTCTACTCCATTACCATAATAGTTACCTTTTCTCATCCTATTTTATTCAAAATAAAATATTTACTTCGATTAAATCCTAGTGGCAAAAAGAATCTGTAAGACTAACTTTTGCCTTACAAATACTTTCAATCTTTTCTCCAATCTTCAAAAACATTTTCTAAGTATGCAAGCCAATATGAATACCGTTCTTATATACATATTTACATATACACACACACACCACACACACGCACAGCCTATATTCTATTCTAATGGTGATTAATTGTATTCTGTTTCTTTTTCACGAACACAGATTTCATGTATTTTTAGTTTAAATGACTTGTTGGATACAATGCTGATTGTTCAGCAAAGTTCCAGATTCAGCAACATTATATAAATGAAATGCCAAAGAACTGGAAACTGAAAATTTCCACTGACCGGTAGAGGCAAGTCTTCCTATTCAGAATCAACCACCTCCTTTTGTAAAAGTGAAACCTAAAAACCATGGCTTATTTATTAGATACTGCCTACCAATAATCAGCTGTTTGAATGATAGAACAGTGAAGTATCTCGTAAGGAAGGGCTTAACTTCAATTTTAGTGAGTAACTTACACATGACTGTTAAGCATTTGAATACCTACAACAAATAAGATAGATCGATAGATAGATAAGGACATTTAATTAGCATGTTCCATTATCACAACTGATCACCAAATTATACTCATTAGAATTTCTCTTCTCTAAAGTGAATAATGAGAAGCATTTTAATCCATTATGTATTTAAAATATACATTACTAATACTATTTTATTATATATATTTCAGTTTGATACATTTAAGAGAGGAATGTGATTTTTTTTTCCCCTGGGTTTGGAATGCCACCATTTTAGTGGGAGTCAAATATTATCAGTGATGCTGTAATTACAAATCAACATTAATTTCCTCATAGACTTTGTATATCTAGCAATGAAGTTCAGACAGTTGATTTGTTCTTTTCTGCACAATGGTGCTCTTAAATTATCTGACATTCACTAAAAATAAATGTGTGTGAAAGAAGGAATTAGCTCACCTAGGAGCATTACTGATAGTAGAAGATATATCAGGAGAAATAGTTTATATGTGTGTGTACTCAGACTTGCAGGGTTTCATACAAGAAAATGACAGGGTGACACATAATTGGTTCCAGTGCTGGAGCATAGAGAGAGGAATGCCACTGTTACTATATTCAACACTCTTCACTATTAACCGAGAAAATACAATATCCTAGGGGTGAAAGCCTCCCCTCCTGAGTCTGGGCGTTCTGGGGCTGGAATGGCCCCTACATAATTCAGACAGGTCATGGAGGGCTGCCTAACTTATAGTAACCAATCTCCAGCGACCTCAGTAATAGTGTTGCTCAGAATCTCCACAGCACATTGGGCTTCTGCCCCTTTCCTTCAGAGCTCTCTATGCTAGAGTTTGCAAGGGGTACTCAGTATTCTTCCCAAGTTCCTATGGTCAGGGAATTCTACCCTGGCTAGATATGGCGCCAACCACTTTACCCCAGCACGCATTGGCTGGAACAGATGTGAAAACCTCACCCCAAGAGAGTGTGCTAAGAGATCCTCACAGACTCCAACACCTCACTAAGCTCTTTGGCACAGAGACTGCCTCTTGCTATATGTCTGTACAGTGCCCAGCACTATGGGGACTCTAGGGACTATTCACTGTAATACAAATAGATAAATAAACAACTTACTCTGTATATGTTTTTTTCTTTCCAGTATTGTAATATACTAGGTAGTGGTACTACCTAGTATATTAGAGGATCAGACCTGCTCAAGTATGCATCATTATTTCACCCTCTGGGGGTGGGAGTAGCTGATAAACTGAGTAGCTTTCTGTCACTAATCTCAGGTGAGCCATCCCTGCCAAAAACAATAAATAAGCTAATAAAACATGATAACCCAGAATGAGTTCAAATGCTATCCCAAGCATTCTTCTATTGTCCCCATGTGTTAATGAGGGCTTTCGGTTGTAGGATCTGTGGGCCAAGACCTTTGCCCCTGTTTTAGCTGTACAGTCTGCTGCACACCTACATGCAGTGTAATTTAATAATAAATAAACAAATACATACAATAATTTCATGTAGACTGAATAGATATGAAGGTTGCGGTTTATCTGAACACTCCTTTTTTATTTAGTGGTCATGGCAGAGATATAAAGCAAAAGTCTGCAACTTTTGTTAATTCAAGACTCTATACAAATCTGGGCACATACCTCTGTGATAGACAAGTCAAATGCCAGTTTATTTGTTTGGGGAAGCAAAATAATTATTTAAAAACAACAAACCTCTAGCTACTGCACTGGCTGATCACAAATAGAAGAATGGCAGGACGTCTTGACCTTCCAACCTACAATGACTGAACAGTATTTAAAAGAAGGAGGAGGCCTTCCTCCCTGATGCAGTCCACTCCTTTTAATTCTCTCTCCCCCTTCTTCAAATGCCTTGGTACCATGGTAAGCTGGCCGGTGTCTGAAGAGCATTGGATGCAATTCCCTTTGGAGTCAGTCTACACTTCTTCAAAAATCAGCCTGTAGGGGTCACTCAAAAGCATAAGGCAGTCTCCTCCACACAGAAGCTACATGTTGTCTACATAACACACACTCAGCCTTTCCTGGCTGAGGAGTCAAGCTCAGCACCCAAACAGATACAGTTTTCAGGAAATCTTCCCCCACTGCATTGGTAATAGTGCTAATATGAATACGACACTGGTGTTTATATAACATTCTTTAGTTATGCTTTGAGCTGGGGTAGGAGATGCTGTGGTAAAAATGCCTTTGCATAGTGTACACCAGTATCTTACCTTTACCACCATTGGTGGAACTGCAAGGCTAAATTAGGTCCAGCCTGTGTGACACACTATAAAGCCAAAGGACTACCAGAGTGTTCCAGAAAAACAATATCTAAGGCACCTTTTATGCACCTTTATACAAAGTGTGAATTAGGATCTGGGAGTTTTTGATAAATGAAGAGCTTTACAGATATTACAGAGTTTGTTTCACTGAGATCAGATGAGATATATGTGCTGCAAAATTCCATAGGCCAAGCACTTTAAATTCTGAAACGAAATACATCAATAACAAAAGAACAAGCACTGGCCATTCTAACAGTAATATGAGACATCAGAAACTGCAATCAGTATGCAGTGCTGAAGTTTCTCACTAGTGCTACATGGAAGGTGCTAGGGAAATGATGTTTATGCTATTTCTGCCACCTCTGTACCACTATCCCTGACGTCCTGTGTTCTAGAGAACAATCTTCATAAAGGCCTGGTCTACACTACGCGTTTAAACCGATTTTAGCAGCGTTAAACCGATTTAACGCTATACCTGTCCACACTATGAGGCCCTTTATATCGATATAAAGGGCTCTTTAAATCCGTTTCTGTACTCCTCCCCAACGAGAGGAGTAGCGCTAAAATCAGTATTACCATATCGGATTAGGATTAGTGTGGCCGCAAATCGACGGTATTGGCCTCCGGGCGGTATCCCACAGTGCACCATTGTGACCGCTCTGGACAGCAATCTGAACTCGGATGCAGTGGCCAGGTAAACAGGAAAAGCCCCGCAAACTTTTAAATTTCATTTCCTGTTTTCCCAGTGTGCAGCTCTGATCAGCACGGGTGGCGATGCAGTCCCAAATCCAAAAAGAGCTCCAGCACGGACCGTACGGGAGATACTGGATCTGATCGCTGTATGGGGAGACAAATCTCTTCTATCAGAGCTCCATTACAGAAGACGAAATGACAAAGCGTTTGAAAAAATCTCCAGGCTACACAGTGCTGCGTGACAAGAGTAACTGAAAGCCAAAGAATCAAATGGACGCAGGGGGTACTCCAGCTATCCCACAGTCCACAGCAGTCTCCAAAAAATATTTACATTCTTGGCTGAGCTCCCAATGCCTGTAGATTCAAACACATTGTCCGGTGTGGTTCAGGGTATAGCTCGACAATTTACTCCCTCCCCTCCATGTGAAAGAAAAGGGAAAGAAATCATTTCTTGACTTCTTTCAATGTCATCCTATGTCTACTGAATGCTGCTGGTAGACGCGATGCTGCGGCAGTGAAGAGCAGTATTCGCTCCTCTCCCCTCCCCGGTGGCAGATGGTGCAGTAGGACTGCTAGCCGTCCTTGTCATCAGCCTGTGAGTGCTCCTGGCTGGCCTCAGGTGAGGCTGGCTGGGGGCGCCTGGGTAAAAATAGGAATGATTCCCGATCATTCCCAGTAGATGGTACAGAACGGCTGGTAACCGTCCTCATCATAGCAACTGGGGGCTGAGCTCCATCAGCCCCCTCTCTTTCATGTGTAAAGAAAAGATTCTGTACTGTCTGGACTGTCATAGCAGCAGGATGCTGGGCTTCTCTCCCCCCGCACCGCTTAATGTTCTGCCTGGACTGTCATAGCAGCGGGAGGCTGCCTCTCCCTCATTTTATCTCACTAACAAGTCACTGTTTCTTATTCCTGCATTCTTTATAACTTCATGACACAAATGGGGGGGACACTGCCACGGTAGCCCAGGAAGGTTGGGGAGGAGGGAAGCAATGGGTGGAGTTGTTGCAGAGGCACCCCCCGTGAATGGCATGCAGCTTGTTATTTCTGCAGGATCTGGCACAGAGCAGCTGTGCTCTCTGATATGTTGGTTCTCTAGTACACTTGCCCCATAGTCTAGGCAGAACTGACTCTATTTTTAGATACCATAAAGGAGGGATTGACTCAGGGAGTCATTCCCATTTTTGCCTTTGCACTCCCAGCTGACCTCAGCCAGGGGCACCCATGATAGCAGCAGACAGTACAGAACGACAGATAACCGTCATCTCATTGCCAATTTACAATGGCAGCAGACGGTACAGAACGACTGATAACCGTCTCCACTATCATGCAAAAGCAAGTGAATGCTGCTGTGTAGCGCCGCAGTATCACCTCTGTCAGCGGCATCAGGTAGACATACGGTGACAGTAAAAAAAAAAAAGCTGAACGGTTGCTTTCATGGTTGCCGTCTGCCAGGGCAATCCAGGGAAAAAGGGCGCGAAATGATTGTCTGCCATTGCTTTCCCAGAGGAAGGAATGAGTGACAACATTTATCCAGAACCACCCACGACAATGATTTTTGCCCCATCAAGCACTGGGATCTCAACCCAGAATTCCAAGGGATGGGGGAGACTACGGGAACTTTGGGATAGCTACAGAATAGCGGCCCACAGTGCAATGCGCCAGAAATCAATGCTAGCTTCGGACCATGGATGCACACCACGCAATTAATGTGCTTAGTGTGGCCACATGCACACGACTTTATACAATCTGTTTTACAAAACCGGTTTATGTAAATTCTGAATAATCCCGTAGTGTAGACGTACCCTGAGACTCCACACAAAAGAGCTTTGTGGGAAGTAGGCAGCGTAGAATAGCATCAAGCAAGGGACTGACTATTCTCTGTTGTTCCATCCTTACCGCATGGAAATCCAAGAAGGAATACTGTATAAACTCCATCCAGGTCTTGTCTGCTGCTGATACTGAGCAATGACAGCAGGGTTCCTGCAGGAGCCAGGATGACTGGAGAATCCATGGAGCAGCATGCAAGCAAGAGCTATCCATGTGGCTGGGTCCTTCTGACATGGATTTGGGGGACAGGAATATCTAAGGGTGAGGAAGACTCATCCATTCCAAATTCCATAGGCCTCCAAGTCCCTTCCTGTTGAGAGGATACATACTTCACAGAACATTCCACAAGGAGAGCTTTGTGGTTTTCTTGTTCCTTCAGCCTCTTTCCATGTGTTCTGCCACACGTGTTCTGTAGCTCAAACTGCCCCCATGTCTGTCCCTGTCAAACAAAGCCCAGTAGTAAGCTATTCAGAGACCATTCCCTCTGTTGTTGCAATACATAGTCCATCTGACAACTGGTGACCCACTTGCATCCTTCCTTTTGTGTTTAACTCAAACACGCATTGGTAGAATGAGTATTGCTGTTAGCACTTGGTGATAGCAGTGTTCCGTTCATTACATCAACAGATACATGCCTATTTGTACTAGCTGAGGATCTGGTCTATACTAGCAATAGAAAGAAAGATCACTAAGTCTACTACACTGCCAGGGCAGGGTATGTTTGCCTTCAAGAGAACAGGAGACGCTGAACTGTTACTGTCTAATTTAGGTACTTATACCAGGTTCATCACAGTTGTCTATGAGCCTCTATGACACTTAGTCTTAGCCAGAAAGCCAGACTGTTGGGTATATTGTATTATGAAGTTGGGCTGTAGAAAATGGAAAAATTAAATAAAAAGAATGTTTTAAAAAGTAAAATAACCATAACTATTTCACTAATTATGAAATTTAGTAGACAAAAAATGTACCTTCTAATTTCAGAACCCTGTAATCTACTGAAGCTTTTATGAAATCTCTACAACTGTAAATTCAAATGCAGACTCCACATACCAACTCACTCATGAAAGCCTCATTTCATTGGCCGTATTAAATTTAACATTATTTCAGTCCAGCATTATTTGTGCTTCTGCCCTGCACAGTAATCTTTTCACAGCAAAGCAATTGTTTGTGCTGACACATGCGATACCATTGCAGCAAACATCACTGTGTAGCCCACTAAAAAAAGAAAATGCATCTCTACTAAAGAGCAGTATTTACTGGTATGCTGTCTGAACTGCACGTTGAAATTATAACAACACAGGTTTTGAACACGAATGGCTTTGGTGAGTTTTGTTTTAAAGAAATGAAATCTTAGAAATAAAAAATATCTTCTGTAGCTCAAGAGCTAGAGTCAGATGCTATATTTGGCACAGCTGACAGGCAGGGGAATATGGGTATATAACAATGTTTTGCTCCTCCAACCCCAAAGGCTGCTATGTCTATGCTGCAGTGTAAGCCTGGGCTCGGACTCAGGCTTGAACCCAAGCTCCACTTCCATCTACACACAAATCTCTCAGACTTGGGCTCAGACCAAGGGAACTGGGACCCTGCTGGGGTAGAAGGTCTGAACCCAAGTCAAGCCAGGACACAGTGTCGAGCCCTATTGCTAGCAGTGTAGATCCAGCCCCATCTGACTCCGGTCCTGGGAGTCTTTCAAAGTATCCCACAGCCCCCATGGGCAAATTTCCTTTGTCCTCTTTTTCCCAAGAATCTCCAGTCAACTCAAGTGAAAACAGAAGCAACCCCCCTTAGCATACAGCAGCATGTGAGTCGGTGTTAACCCTTCCGTTGTCTTCTGACCACCAAGCTACAAACACACCATCAGAGAGCCTTCAATGTTTGCAGTGGAGACTGACCAGACCAAGCCTATGCAAAGCATGCTACTTCATGGTATTGAGAGCTCAGCCAGATTTTGGTGAATCTCTGGTATGAGGCCAACAAAACTGTGGATTTTAGTAAGAGTACCAGCAAATTAATTGAAGTTTTGGGCCAACAAGAGAAGACCAACAAGCAGATCTAGTACCAGAAACAGAGGGATTTATGACTAGAGAAAAGGCATGCCGGGAGGTCCAGCTTGAGGACAGGGTTTCAGCGCAGGAGCAGACATTTTTTATGCAGTTTCTGGAACAGGAAAGGCAACAAAGGGAGGAGGACAGAGCTCAGTCGAGAGGACTATTTGAATGGCTCATCTCAATCATGGCTAAAAGAGTACTAGTTCATGCTGCCTCTCCCACAGCAAGGCCTGATTCCCCTGAGATATCCCCTCAGTTCAGACACAGCTTGGAAAACTCCATGGTGGCCTATGCAATCGGGCTCCATGAACAGCTGGGCAGGGCAACTTAGCCCCATGCTGTCCTCTGTTTTGAACCCCTCTCGTGAGGATACCTCCACTCCCCTTCCCTCAGCGCCAACTGCATGGAAAATGAGGAAAGACAGAATAGGAGAACAGGGCCTGAGGACATGGGGTTTCTGTTGTGTTTGAACTCATTCCTGCACTTTGTGTGCATGTGTTTGTTTTGGAAAGGTTCTTTTGTAAATGGTGTTTTGGTGCTATAATAGCAGCTTGCCTGCTTGGCCATGCGTGAATGTTGTACTGTTTTAACACATTTTTATAAATAAAGCTTTTTATGTCATCAAGGAAGTTTATTTCTCTCACTGCATCTTATCATACAATCAGGATATGAAATATAAAGCTAGACACATGGTCAGGAACAATTAGGAATTAGTAAGGAAACTATTCCTCTATGCAATTAGGCCCAACAGTCCACACTTCAATCATTCCTTATATAACTCCATACTGTGAATCATCCCCCATCTCTACCCCCATTTCATAAGTAAGCATGTCATTCATAAGTACATTGCATGGCAATCAAGTCCCCACCCATCCTCAAGCACTGACCACCCAAACCAATTAGCCCTATCCTCCTGACAAGTACATTAATAGAGGTTTTCACCCACGAAAGCTCATGCTCCAATACGTCTGTTAGTCTATAAGGTGCCACAGGACTCTTTGCTGCATTAATAGAGGTACTATTCCCCCTCTTCTATTGGCCTATGCAAGTCCATAATGTGGGAGCACAAAGCATCCCTGGCTTCTGTTGCCTGAGTGCTTCCAGCTCCAGCTGTGGTAGGTGCACTTTCTGGCTGAGTGTACTGGTTCAGCGGCCTCTCACTGTCATCAGTCCATTCAGGGGAAAATGGCTCGCAACTGGCTTCACAGAGATTGTGAAGAGCACAGTAAGACATGGTAATGCAGACAGCACTGATGACACTGGCATCCAAATGGGTCTGTAAACATCTTGAATGGGATTTCAGCCTGCCAAAAGCACATTCAGCAACCATTCTATACCTGCTAAGAGTGTGATTAAACCACCTTTTCTCAGGGCCTCTGAAATCAGTCTATGGTTTCACAAGCCTCAGTAAAAGGGTGTGTGTGTGTGTGTGTGCACAGGTGGGACAGTAACTCTGTTTATGACAATGTCATTTGGTGGGACTTGTGTCCCAGCCTGTCCATCAGTGTAGACTCTCAATTGCCAGTGAAAAACCCTGGCATCGTGAACTTTCCCAGTGCAGTCCACGTTGACATTCAGAAATTGACCCCTGTGGTCCACAAGGGCTTGCAGGACAATGTGATAATGACCATTGCTGTTTATGTATTCATGTGCTCCTTCAGGAGGGCAAACTGTGGGCACATCAGTCCAACCAATGGCTCCAGCACAGTTTGGAAAGCCTGTTCTCTCAAAGCCAGCAATTACCTCAGGAATATCTTTTCTATCCATTGCCCTGGGGTAAACCACAGGCCTGATTGCCTCAGAAACCTCTGCCACCACTTTACCCACAGTTGACTTTCCAACACCATACTGGTCGGCAATGGATCTGTAGCAGCCTGGCGTAGCCAGCTTCCAGACAGCTATAGCAACCCATTTCTGGACTGGCAAGGGTGGTCTCATGTGTGTCTCTTTATGCTGGAGGATCAGGGCAAGCTGCTTACAAAGCTCCAGAAATGCAACTTTCTTCATGCAAAAGTTCTGGACCCACTGCTGGTCATCCCAGGTCTGCATGATAATGTGATCCCACCAGTCTGTGCTTGTGGTTCTGTTCCAGAAGCACCAGTCTATGCAGGGGGCAGTAGTACTGAATGTAATGAGCAGCATCAGCAGTGTGAGTCTGCCATGCCTGGGTACTGCTCCTCTGCCTCCTCCTACTCCAGCCTAAGCTCTGTCAACTGCCTTTGGTGGTCCAGAAAACATTGCTGAAATGTCCACCAGCACTTCAAGGCAGCTCTGCCCATTTCCTGACACAGAAGTAAAAGCGAAAGCAAGAGAAGTTCTTCCAAAGGGGTTTTTCCAGGAGGTGTTGGCAGGCTGTTCAACCTTCCTACAATGTGCCATGTGGCAGTAACATTTTCCCATGGTCAAAGAGCTAGAGTGACCACATTTCAGGAAGGCACAAGGGAGTCTGGGATACAGTTTGTTTGACTCAAGTCTGCATGTTGCAGTTGTCCACGTTAAAGCCCCATGTTTGAGCCCAGGAGAGAAAATTCTTAACATAGGGTTACGCATCAGCATAGACACTCAAGCCCAGACTCTCTAGCATGGGTCAATTGACTCAAGTACCACTAGCCCAGGGCTTGCATTGCAGGGTAGATACACTCCTACAGGCCAGAGGACTACTTTGAATCATGCAAGTTTGTATATGTCACCAGCGACCATTTTGCCAGCCACGGCACATCAGGGGTAGTGCACTCTATCATGTCTCCAACATGCCCTGTATGACAGCTTGGAATTTCCACATGTCAGCAGACCCCCAACTGCCCATTGAGGGCAACTTTGTAGCCCATTGCACCACTAGAGAGGCACAAAAAGCCCTTGGCATGTACAAGAATCTGGCATATAAATTTCCTTTTCGAATGTAGAAAAGGGTTTCACCTCCTCAGTGTGCATATCATTTAATGAAGACCATTGTTGTTGTCATAAGGAAACATTTTACAGCAGTAAATCTGGGCCAAATTCTGCTCTCACTTACACCCATACAATATTTTAACTCCAATGTAAAGGAGTGCCGAATTTGGCCCTCGTTTTATTATCACCAACATATGGATAAAACAGAAATGGAATGCTTCAGTTTAATGTAGGGCTCTTTACACGTGGCTGTTAAATCAATAGCAAATAAAAATAGGTTCAACCAACATTTTCAAACTTGGATGCCTAAACTTAAGCACCTAATTCTATGTGTAGACACCTAAATGAGTTATTTGATTTTCAGAGGTGGAGAGCCAGTGCAGGAATCATTGTCTTAGAATCATAGGGCCAAATTGTTTAGACCTTACTCAGTGTCTGCTCAGTACTTATTCAGGCAAAATTCCCACTGAAATCATCCAATTTACCTCCCCTTCCAGTATAAGATTGTCTATGCCACGTATCATAAGACATATTGTATTTCTGCAGTATATATTATGATTCATACAATAGTATATCTTGTATATCTTTCTTTACTTGCTGTATACTTATTGCATTACTAGTATCTTACTAATTAATGCCATGCTTTGGGACTCATGGGTAGGAAAAGCACTATATAAAGCCAGGGGCCAAAATTTTCAAACTTTGATGTCTAAAGTCAGGTGTCTAAATCCGTATTTAAGCATTTAAATCTGTGACTTGATTTACAGAGTTACTGAGCACTGCAGCTCCAAATGAAAACAAAGTTTGAATATTTTGGCTCTTGATTTTTATATATTACCTTGACCCTAAACCAAATACTAGAAATGCAGTAGGTGTTGGTACATTATAGCACATGCTCTACATATATATAAACTGTACTTCTACAGAGAAATATATATTACATATGTAAAAATATCGTGTATGAGTACATATCGTAGCTGATCCTTTAGTGACAGGAGTGGTAATCTGGATGCTTTCAATGCAAGTAAGTACTTCAAAATTTGGCCCTATAATTAAATTTCAGTAGAAAAAAACATTAACTACCAAATATTTTGGGTATAAATTGCAGTTTCAGACATTTTATGAAATGCTCGGGAATATTCATTAACCGTTGTCACAAATATGGATGTTTAGCATTTGTATGTAAATAGTATTCATGGTGCTACGTAGTCAAAAGAAAGCAAGCCCTATTCAGCAGCCCGTACTCACACTTTACCTCAGCCAAACTCCCATTGACTTGACTTGAAGTCAGTGGGAGTCTGGCCAAAGAACAGAGTGCTAAAGAGGGTCCTTCATGGATAAGAATGATCTTTGTGGTGTATGTGCAGTACGTATATAACTGAAAGGAGTGATTGTCATTTTGGTTTTGGAATACTGCATCTTTAAAAGTAGAGGAGTCCACTTCCTTGTGGCAGAGGCAGATACTCTTGTCCCACACACCACTGGAACGGTGATGCCCACAGCAAGGACCCAGAACTCAGTCCTACTCTAATTCCAAGGATGAGAGAGCTTTACTTCCCAGGACAGACTGGCACTCAAAGCTAGGGGAAGGGCTTAAAAGCCCTCCCCTTTGGTGTGGGAGCCAACAGGCTTATGTTACAACTCTCCTTCCAAGCAATCAGTCACAGACCACCATCTCCTCTTCTCAAGTCCATGAGGAAGGTGCAGTCCTTAAAAAAGCCAAGGGTCTTCTTTCCCTTTCAGGTCCAGACAAAGTCCCCTCACCTCTGAGATTGCAAGGGGAGAAGCAGGTGGTTTTTGTGTTCCAGTTCAGTTGCAGCATGTTCTGGAGTAAGTCACTGATCTCCCTCACATACATAGAGGGACTTTCCATTTGTTCTTTCTTTCATGTTTTCCTGTGTCTGAAATGAATCATCAAGATGGAAAATACATGTTTTGTTTTTTGCATTTCGGGAAGGTAGCTTCTCAGAAGACAAAAAGAACACAGTGAGACCATGGTTTTATCCATATTAGATACAGTACAGTGACATCAACAGCTTTCAGATGCACCTATCCTTTCCAAACATCTGAAAAAAAAACACCTGTTCACAGACACATAGAAGCTTTTTTTGCATAGGACTATACAGCATTTGATAGAGGAATTGTGAGTCTGTTAAAATATGACTTGGAGTTTCAACGGTGTTGCTGGAAATAAGCAAACGAAAATATTGTTTCCCTCAAGTAATACATCTACAGCTTAGAAAATTTCCATATTCCCAGAGTTTCTCTTCATGGAGCAAACATGAAAGAGGCACTGTGAATAAACAAAAGGAGATTTAGACTTCAGATACACTGCATGTACCCCAGGCTTTTAGCATGCAATATAGTTTGCTAGGAGGCAGCTTTGATGCCACTGTTCTTTCCCCTGAAGACACCCCTCATTACTGAGAGCTACATGTTGCCCTCTTGGTCTGGAAGAAACATTTCATTAACTACAATATCACTATAGATTACATCTAGTTGCCATAGAAACTTTAGAGAAGAAGCTTGGTTTTAACCCTTGGAGTGGACTGACTTTTGCCACCCAACAGCATTACTACTTTAAAAAGATTCTGTTTCTCTCATTGGGCTGTATCCTTAAGTTTAAAAACTGACATCTGTTGATAAATAACAGGGAGTCTGTGGTTGTCCAATATTTTTGTTACAATATACACTATTCAATTGGGATGTTAATTGGAAAATCTGTTTAACTAGAATATCTCTCAGGGAACCATTTTAAGACTGGGTGAAATCCTGGCTCCACTGAAGTCAATGAAGAAAACTTTGATTGACTTCAATGCAGGCGTGATTTCACCCCAGCCATTTAAGAGCTAAAGCTGCTGTGTAATGGGAATGGAAGTTCTATGTAATGGGGATACCGTTCTGGTGACTAAGTGGTACTTGGAAAGCAAGAATGTTTCTCTTGTTAAGGTTTACGATGAAGAGTCAGGAAATTTAGGTTCTGTTCCTGGCTTTGTCAAGGTCTTCCTGTACTTCAGTTTCTTCTTCTGTCTAATGGGATAACAGTCGATCCCATCAGATTATTTCCAGGCTTAATTAATTAATACTTCTGAAATGCTTTGAGATTCTCAGATGGAAGGCAGCTGTTCCGGCCTCACCCCAATTCCATAGGCCTGTCCAGTCAAATGAGGGGTTCTGCAGCTTCCTGTACAGACAGCAGCAGTGCTATTAAAATGGTGTCCTCTATCAACTGTGATTTCCTCTTAATGGGGACAAAAGACCTAAACTCCAGGGTTTCACGCTTAAGAGAATATACACTGTCTTCCAAAGCCAAATGACAACGCTTTCTGTGGTAGCTAAATAGTGCATGCTCTGAGGAGGCATCAATTTCCTCTACAACTGGCGGGACAATATTATATTTGACTGCACTTTAGACTTGCAGAACACCACATTTTTACTCTGCTGGTCTCATTTCTTGAGCACAAAAGTAAGTGGTTTGTAGATTCTGCCACTTCCCATTCACACTAGCAGAAGGGTAAGCTGTGCAAGGGTGCACTTTTATCAGTCAGTGAAGATTTCTTCTGCTTTGCAAGGCTACATACAAATGCTAGCCTCTGAAAGGTCTCAAGCCTTCTGTGTCCCTTGTGTTCTCATTTCCGTACTTATTTTAAATACATCAACTTGACAAACAATTGTTTAATGTTGCAGCAGTGGAAGGCCCAGTGTTTGTCTCCTGCCAACATTCTTTGCAGGGTGGCATCTGCACACTGGCACTTTTGTTCTTTTTGCTACAAGTTCTTTTCAGCGTGAAAAACTAAACCTCTAGTTACTGCTGGTTTGTTCTGAAAGAAAAACTGAAGGTGCGTGCAAGTGCACGCTTGTAATTTGATATTAAGATTCACTGGACTACATTGTGCTACCCTCACTCATGCTGGTGAGCACTTAGTAACCCACATAGTGCCACTGAAGCCAATGAGACTGTAGTACCTTATTATTTCAAAGCATACAATGTTCATTGCAACAGAAATGATCATAACGAATCACTTTGATTGTGAAGTCAATGGGACTATTCGTGCAAGTGTTCACTAGCATGAGTGAGGATTTCACAATCCAGCCAAGGACATCCTATTTTTAAAAAACATAACAGCTCAGTGTTTTCTGACAGGTTTAGCATCTTTACTTGATAAAATCAGCATTAACAAGACTGCCTCACCTGAGAAAACTATACAGTGAACCTTTTTCTGCTTTGAATAGCTAATTTGTCTCCAGGGCATAGTTCCCAAGGAATGTATTTATCACTTTGGAAGCACTATTGGATTACAAAGAGTTTGATGCTTTTAGCTGGTTGGCTAGCAGGCCATTTGAACAAAGGATTTTGTGTCCTTGAGCTGCGTTGGCTGTAAATGTTGATACTCAATTTTAAATGTCTCATAATTGAAGTTCTACCTTTTAATGAAGCACCCGTGGAAATCCAAATGAACGGTAAATGGTTCATTATGATAATTTCTATTATAATGACTATTATATGATTTTAAGTAATAAGGTACTACGGTGAAATACCATCACGTGAATAAAGAACGTCAAACCGTCAATCTCATCTTCTACAGGTGTTTGCTGTTCTGAAATTTATAAAGAACCAGTCAACCAGTTCTGTATTTAAGTTTTAAAATAAAAACTCCAGTAAACTCAGCAAGGGCATGCAATCTGAGAGGAAATATCTTGTCAAATGTAATCCCAGCTGCACACAGAGATACAGGTTTAATATGACATTACTACAAAACTGTAACAGATAACAGCTTGTGAAGTTACTGCTCTTGCACCAGGCAATGGCAGGTTCTCAGGCTACAACAGTATGGTGAATTTAAACACATAGACACCGTTAGTACACTGTTCTGAGAGTATTTGCCATTGCATGTTGGAAGATTTGAACAGAGGTCTCCCTGGCCTGTTCAGCTGCTTGCCATGTTCCATTCCTATTTCTCCTTTTATTTTTCAACATGAAGAAACTTGAATGCAAAGCCAAAGTCACTTGACACAAAAAATTATTTGAGGCAGATTGTGTGACTTTATGCCACTGACCACTTTGAAAGGCGTTAAGGACAGCCTCATAGCCAGCTCAGCTAGACTTGTTCTGGAGGATCCAGACACTGCGCTTCTCTTTTAGAGGGTGCAGAGTGCACTCCCTCTTCTTCTAGGGCACAAGGAGAGAACATGGGGCTATGATCTTTCTCATATGGGGAAGGTAGTGTTACTAGCAGCTATAGACTAGCATGGTGCCTGTGCTCCTCACCTTCAGTGTGGGCTGGTCTGGCCCTCTGGAAAAAGAGGGGTTAGGTACTGGCAATGCTTTGACCCTGGGGAGTGTTTGGAGAAGAGATGACCTCTTGAGGTCCCTTCCAGCCTTACACTTCTATGATTCTATGAAAACAGAACAATGGGAAATAGATGCCAAGTCAACTCAGTTCCATTCAATAATGAACGTATTTGTTGATACTAACCTTTGTTTGAATACAAGGATGTTCTTCTTTGAACTGTTTAAAGCCCACTCTTGCTATCCCACTGATGTTTTCCAGCAGTAGAAGGACACAGAGGATAACACCAGTGTGACCTCTCTCATCTCATCATCTGTCTCTACAGAGTGGCTAATCTCTACTGGAATGTACAATTCCACAATCAGAAATCTTGGGAATTTAGATCTCAATATTTCTAGTGCACTAACTTCTCTTTTAAGAGCTGTTCTCTTACCTGTCCCAAAAAGTCTGTCTATGGCATGCATTTCTCAGAGAAAATCACTTTCACATTGAAAACTTTCAAGAATTGGGTGCTATAAAATAATTTGGGATGAGATTGCCCTTGCACTTTCAAAGCTGGGAAGTGGTATTAAGGAGTACATCTTATATTAAAATCAATGGGATTGGCGTCCCTAAATCCCCACAGTCCAATTTGAAAATGCAGAGGGTGCATTTTATATCAATCAGGATTTGTGTCTGGATAAACGTTTTATCTATAATAACTCTATAACTTTATGAGACAAAACTGTATCTAACATATGTAACGGATGCATTTCCACAGCAATTCTACCTACAGACATCCAATCACACAGAGACCAGATGTCAATTCAACATCAAAATGACAATCTCTTGAACCTCAAAAGAGCAAATGGTTCTTACACAAAAAAGGAAAGAACGTCTGTCTAAACATTCTTGTACAAAACACTACAGTATTTAGAAAAATAATCCAAAAGCCATCTAGTAACACTATTGTGTTCTGGACCATCACTGCAGATTATAGTTGATTTGCTATGATTTTCAAAATTGGTAAGTCTCTTTGGGATGCCCCAAGTTTTTAGTGCCCAATTTGAGCCAGCCTAAAGGAGTCTGATTTTCATGGGGCAGGTGCTCAGCACTGACTGAAAATCAGATCCTTTTAAAGAGTTGGGTATCCAAAAACTGAAACACTGAAAATCACTAGCCACTTTTGAAAATCAGGGCCTACTAGTATTGTTTTGTTTTTAAATAGGTTAGATTATTCTTACATGCATATGCATTTATACCATGGGCTTTTAATTTTAATAATAAAAATGATACTTACCAACAAGAATGTGCCAAAACAGCAGACATATCAATAAATATTTTATTTTAGTGACTTAGCAGTGGAATTTGTATATTGTTTCAACTCTATTGAGCAGTGTAGTCCAGTGGCCAGGGTACATGACTGAAAATTGGGTGACCTGAGTTCTGTTCACAGTTGTGCCATTGTTTGATGTGACAAAAACCAGTCACTTGAAATCTGTGCCTCAGTTTTCTAGTGTGCAAAATGAGGCTAACAGTGCCTCTGTAAAGCACACTGAGATCTATGAATGAAAAACGGAATGAATGAACTAAGAGCTATTATACAAGTAAAAGTAATATCAAATAAGTGACGCTAAATTAATTACAAAATTAATTTGTAATTAAAAAATTATTGATACCCAAAAATATAAAACAGATACTTTTTTCAATCAGTTTTTAGGCTCAGCAGACATTGCAAATGCATCACTGGAAAACAAAAGTTTTGGGGTTTTTAAATGATTTGAAAAATAAATGGTTAAAACTGAAAGCCCTACAGATGTGACTATTTGTTAGTGCTCTTCATGCTGTATATTCATTATACCACAGATATTCAACTGGTCTTTGTAAGTGAATAATAAAAGATTGAGAAATGTTCAGTACTCAGCCACCCAGTCCTATTGACTGGTTCTGAGACAGGAAAACCCTTGTAGTGATATTCAAGCAAATTAAATGAAAAGGATTATTTATCCACAGACCTTAAAACATGAGTTAATTGCACTTGGTGGATTGCAAACAATGTACTGTAGAGAAAATGCCTGAGTCACTAAAACTAGTTTACCACCTCCACAGGCTCTTTCATCGTAGCTTTTATGAGGCTGGGAAAAAGTAAGCCCTTGAGATAGATGCATTTACAGTGCTCAGATTTAGTAACATGCTATAGTATGGCATCGAAATCCTGTTTTAAGATGAACCCGCTGAATCACAAGACTCGGCTTTTTAAAGAGAACACTGTTTATCCTGGGTATTCAAACATTTTGCTTTAGAAGCTTCTTGCACACAGAGACCTCCTCAGGGCCTAGCTACAGGCCAGCCTGCCCTTGCTGGAGCAGCACTTCCATAGTCCCACTCTCTAGCCCTTGCAGCAAGTAGCTCAGTCAGTTTGCCCTTATCTTATTCTCAAAGAGGCAAACAAAAATAGATACAATAGTAAATAAATATTCAAAATGAATGATAGCTATAAAAATTAAGCTATTTCTAAAGCATCTATTCCACAGACCCCACATAAGCTAGCTACAACAGCCACTATTGATAGAACGCTTCCTGCTGCAGAAAAGCAACGCAGATCTACTTTTCCTTCAGTTTTGTACACAGAAGCGTTATAACGATCACAAATAGATAACTTGTGCTTTCAGTGCCCTTGGTCTGATCAGTGCAGCCCCATATTCTGCCGTGAGCTGCAGGTGACAATCATGCATCTACTGCTAGCTGGGGGCCTTCCACAAAATATATTAACTAACCCGCACAGGTGCTCTTCAGCGGAACTCTCTCTTGGTTACTAAGGCAACCAGTTGCATAGGTGGCAGAGAGCAGCCATGTTTGTCCATCTTTTCATGCCCCAGCTGTTGGAACAACCTTGTAAAACTGTATCTCTCCAAAGCTGTATTTTGATTCACAAAGAGCCTATGGAATTGTTACCAGCTTTGGGTTTTTCAATACTGCCTTCCTTATTGTGGAGTGAACAATGCAGCAGTGCGGGATGCCCCATCCCATTCTTGTGCGGTGATGGAATTTCCTATACTGGTAAGTGCTGCTTTTAGCTTTTAATTAACCCCAAACTATTTTTTCCCCTGCTATGTATTTGCCAGGCCATGGAAAGTAAAAGTGTCCACAGCCTCTCTGTTACACTATGGGGTCTCCTGCTGAGAGGTCACACTGCCCATTCAGCTGCTGCCCAAGGACAAAGCATCATGCATTTTACACCCCTGAGGGCTGAAGTCCCTGTAGTTTCTTTTGCAATACTCTACATGGCCTTACTACAGAAACCTGTGCAGCTCAAGCGCACCACTCCATTCTTTGGCAGCAGTTCAGCGGTGGGTCCTTCGCTCCCTCTTTTCCTCTTCGGCAGCAACTCAAACAGGAAGAGAGGGACCCACCACCGAATCCCTGAAGACCCGGACATGCCGCCCCAAAAGCCAATGGAGTGCCGCCCCTTTCTATTGGCCGCCCCAAGCACCAGCTTCCTTAGCTGGTGCCTGGAGCCGGCCCTGGTTACGTCCATTCTAGAGATCGCCAGTTAGTGATTTCATTGGTACTTTCACAGTCTCTGCACTGTTTTCAGAGATGGATGAGAATGCTGTTGATTTTAGTGATAATGATGCAATAGAGAGGATGTCAAGCAATTTCAGCCAGGATTGACTATGAGATCTGCAGGACAATACCTTTTAAAGACAAGTGGACAATCAGCATACAAGTTAGTAACATGTCACAAATAAAGACTGGGATTTTCAACGAAGCCTAAGGGAGTTAGACACACAAATCCTATTGAATTTCCAATGTCAAATTCCATACAACTGAGCACCTAACTCCCTGAGGCTCCTTTGAAAATCCCAGCCAAAATAAAAAGGTGACTGATGTTGCCTCATATCCACTCTGCTACTTTGCACAGTGACTTTGTATGTGAGATTATTCCTGAGAGGAGACCTCCAGGAGCCGTTCTTCAAAGAACAGAGTGTGAACAACATGGAAACATTGAGCAAGACCACTGCAGCGCTATGGTGCCTTTTTTGGCTTTGGAAGATGTCTGGTGGATGTCACAAAGGTGAATAAGATTGAAGAGGATCTCATGAAAGATGCTGATGCTGAGACACAAATATCCCAGAGAAAATAATCAAAGTCAAAAGTCAAAGTCAAAATTTTGGAGCCATGCGGACATAACCCTTGTGTGTGCATTACTGAGGGTACATCTGTACTGCATTCAGAGCTGCGATCACAGCCCATGTAGATGTACTCAAGCTAGCTTTGATCAAAGCTAGCTCAAATAACAACAGCAGTAAAGCTGTGGCCGTCTGGGCTGTACAAGCCTGCCCAGAAGAGACAGTCCCAGAAAATAACCAGATGGCTATTAGGAATAGAAAGCAAAAGAGAAATGTGAAGAGGAAAGTCCCAGGCAAATCATAAAAATATAACGGACCTACCCATATTTTGCCAAGCAGGCAATGTTATAGGAAGATAGGCTTCAGCATGTGATCCATTATACACCGCAAATACAAAGCAGGCTCATTCTGCCCCAGGCCAAACACAAGGGAAATTATTATTAACATAATTTCCATTTTTTGTTTTAAAATAAAGATTTAAAATCTGCATTGTGTACACAGTGGCATTGGAACAATTTGTATAGTAGTGGTGATGAGAGCCATTGAACAAAACTATATAGGGGAAACTTGTTCAAGCCAGAAGATGCTGCTGCATGCCCAACACCCCTACTTCCAGCAACACTATGTGTGGATGTATGTGTTGAATATAAACATGTAACTTGTAGCTGAGAACAGCTGCACACTATATTCTGAACTGCTTTTAGATGTGCTGGAAGAAGGAAGGAAGGGAGGCTGAAACATGAATATAGCTCAGGGGAAGGGGTTGTCAAAGGTGCTGATCACCATTGTAGCCTGACCCAAAGTTGGGTATATATAATTGTAACTTGAGGATTAACAGGTTCTTGTCACAAGATCAGGCTCAGTAATCATCATATGATTTGGAAACCTCGATGTGCACTGGTGCAACGCTCGCATCAAACATATAATTTATTAATAATTTAACGAAGTTATACACACACTTAAACTCAACAAGGCAAATAGAGATAATACAGAAAGTACATTTGGACTGCCATACTTACACCCTGGAATGTTAACCATTATCTTTCCCATCACCAACATCATCCTCAACTTCTCCAGTGGCCATCATTCTGGCCCCTCCCAAGGTCTACATCACTCCAGTCTATCTGCTGCCCCTGGGATATTACTTTTATAGTAGGTTACGCTGATGCTGCCATGATCAATGCATATTCAATAGAGGTCCTTATTTGTATTTCCTCCCCTTAAGGTGTCCATTTTTTATAGGTTAGTATATGTATGATGTTACCCTATTAGCATACACATCAATTTGCTGTCATGGCACCTTTGCAGTTGGAGGTTCTGTCTGGAACCTTCCGGATGCTGGTGTCAGCGATGTTCTGTGCTGGTGTCAGCTATGTTCTATGGGCGGCTGACGTCAGTATTCTGGACAAAATTCCCCCTCTTGCATGCTACTTTAAATTCCCTATAACTTATTATTACTTAAGTTTATCTGTACCAAAGGTTATAGGCCACAAGCCTCACACTATCTACTAAAGCCAAATCTTACAGGATAAAAGCCTGTAGGTTCTTTGCATTACTACTAAATATAATAAAGCAGGATAACAAAGCAATGAATGTGATACAGGTAAGTTAGCCCACTTGGCTACACCATGCAAAAAAAGTTACAGGAGACAAATACAGCTTAATACAGCATAGAGGGGAAGGGTGTGATTGACGAATGGAAGTTGGGCTCTTTTTCTGTGAATGTTTGTCTTTGAGGAAGAACAATGACCAGGGAAACCCAAGGCATGTTGTATTTCTCCCTGCAGTAAAGTGTTGTTATGTATCATTTATGTGCTTAGCAAGAATATTAACAATTATCATTAGGAACAGTGAAAGCCTGAGAAATTCAGTCAGCAACTGGAAGAGCCCCAACCTCCCCAGTGCACAAGCCGCAAACAACAAGCAACAAGACTCCAACAAAAGGGAAAAAGCTGAGTAATAAATTAGTGCATTGTAGAATATACTATTCAATTATGAGAAAGCTCATGTGTCCAGGATAAACACAGCTCAGTGGAGAATGGGAAATGTGTATGACATGGCGATAAAGCTGCCATCTGGTGCGCACCACTGAAAAGATGTTGCCTTTGTTTATATCACAGCTTGTGCAAGGAACATTTTATAGGGCTGACAGTGAGATAGAAAAAAAAGTGTTATGGAAATAAACAACTTTTTAAGTGTGGCCACTGTAGCTCATCATTTTTCTTATTGCCGTAACTCTGAACAAGAGAATTCCTATTATGTTAACTGGTATTATTGGATCATCAAGCAGAAATTCTCCAATTCATGAGAGACAAAGTAAAGTTCCCAGTGACACTATTCACTTACTCACTGATATGAGGATTCCTTTTTAGGGGAAATACTTTCTGTCATCACTAACTCCTCTTTCGTTTTCCTTGTCACATCTGGGCAATAGAGATTGAGAAACATGGCCCATTAACCCACCTCAGCAATTCAACTCCAGCTAGACAACATAATCTAGCAGTGAGGCATATGTTCAGCATTCTGGAACCACTGCTGTTACACCGTGATGAGAAACTCTGATGTAATATAAATGTTACCAGACTCAGAAAGTTCATCTACTACACAGCCTATCCTTTGCCTGATGTGGCAGAGCACAAAGGCAAGATAGGCATATACAACAGGGTCCCTATTGCCAGGTCTAGGTTATGGCTTTTGACTTTAGCCTCCTCATCCCTGCCCCTTAAATCAAAGTAAAACTCTGCCTGTCAATGGATTTTAAGGAGACTGGGAAGCCTCTAGTGGCTTCACTACAATAATTTATTCTTGATGAGGGCACTGTCATATATTATCCTTCAATTAAATTCAGACTTCTTGCTACTTTAAAAATATTCAATACAAAGTATACTTAGAAGCAAGGTCATGTAGACAAACACTTGTCTGGGATGGTTTAGGTTTACCTGGCCCTCCTGAAGCATTAGGAAATGGACTAGATGACCTCTCAGGTCCCGTCTTGCCCTGCGTTTTTATGATTCTATGTAAAGAAAATCTACCGAACTACAAAAGTCTAAACTATTTAGATATTTATAATGCATTCATTGCCACAGCACCTAGGTCAAAGAACCTTTGCTTTTATACAGCTACTTTTATTGACATGTTTAGTTACACCTGTATTGTCAAAGCTAGTAACATAATAATATATACTGAATAAATACTGCATAATTAATAGACTTTTTTTAAAAAAAATATTATACTACATATTTCCACTCTGGAGACAAGATGAATATATGAGATTTTTTCTGTTGTTTCTTTCATTTCTCCTAAAGTAGAAGTACATTTGATCTCTTTCACTTTTTAGCATGAAGGTTTATTATTTCAGGTAACTTAAGGGGAAAAAATCTTATTTCCTGTTATTCCCTCTATTTTTTAAACTATGGAGAGCGGACCCTCTCTGTGTTCAGCTTTCTCTGCTCTTAAACTGCTAGCTGTAACTCTTTGGAGTTAGCATTAGGTCTGCCAGTTTTGACATTGACTTCATTGTGGGCAGGATAACACACTTTATCCTGCTCCCAATTCAAGTCAATGGAAAAACATACTTTAACGTTAATGGGGTAGGATCAAAACCTTTGAGCATGAGTCAGAGCCCACTAAATGACTTTTGTTGACTTCAGTGGGCTTCTGATTAGACTTTTGCTGAGGTGTTTCCCAACATTTAGAATGTGCCAACTTTATAGATTAATCTATTAGAGTAGTCTGTATTCAGAGGCATTTAACTATCTAAGTAGACAAAAAAATATTTGTTCTTTCCAACCACCTTAGTGTTTTCAGAATTACTCACTCTCACTTTACATTGCAGAAACCCTCTATGATCACTTGGCCTACAAGGGATGATAGGCAAGCAGATTTTTGGTTTACGTCTTTTAATGGTAAGAAGTTATGTTATTTGGGTTAAGTAGACATCATTGTAGTTTCCTTTTTTAGAATGCTGAATCAAAGAGGAAATCAGCCTAGCTTTTCTCTGCAGCTAGTGTTGGGAGAATTTCTGTACCAATGTAGGGAGGTCTACTGGCACAACAGCCACTGCATGAGTTATTTCTACTCGTGTTTGGCCCTATTCTGTATAATTTGTATGGACAGCTGGACCTCAGACTTCACTCCCATCTGATACACAGTGAATGTGTATAATAAACTCTCAATAACTGTGATATTCACCACAGAACACTGGTTCTATAAGCAGTTTTATATGTCTTTTAAATTATCTCATGTAGGGGATAGAGTCATGTGCAGGGTCCTTCTGCTGTGGAGTGCATTTCACTGTTAGGCCTTCAGCTGAGGAGCAAATAATGGGGCAAACCAAATTTGAAAATGGGTGTGAGGTTTGAGCAAAATTACTACAGTTAACAGCAAGAAAAGTACAAATGTTCATATTGAGAATTCAAAAAGAACAGATTCCAAAATTAGCTTTTACCAAAATTAGATGTTGTACAACATCATAGTGTGACAGGAAAGCAGAAGCTGAAGCTTATCATTTGCTAAACTAAATCATATCCCTGAGAGGGAAGAAGAACTGCAGGATTTACGCAAGAGTCCTATAGTTACTTCAGAAAGAGAGGACTTTTTCTGCTTTGGTGGACAGGCTAAACCAAAACTATTTCCAGCAGGTAGAAACTAAGGCAGTGGCTTCACCACACAATATGGGGGTGGGCACCACTGCCACTGACCCCTGTCAGTAAGAGAACCTAATTGTTTCACATATTGTACAAAGAGAGTAAAAGATGATCCATGCCCCAAACAGCATACAAGTGATTAAGACCAGGTGCAACAAGTGGCTGTAACAAACAACCTGAAAGAACACGAGAGAGAGAATGAAGGAAACCGTAATAAGAGCATTTTTTTTTACAATAGGCCAGAGGTGAGCACAGCTAGATTATTTCAAATCAGGTATTTATTGTAATAAATTATAAGATATGGAGTACCTACACTGATCAGCAAGAAAAGTATCGGAAGTCCCTACAGGCCATGTATCTAGCTGTTATCAGTTGGGAGGTCGCTGTTGACATTCTACTAGAAGTGAATCTTGAGGAGGATTTTGAAGGAGGAGAGGCTTGGGGAGTGTTCTTTGCTGTGTAAAATGATACTACATTTGTTTCAGCTTTCAGATTATATGTCCCCCTGCATCCAATCTGTTGTCTGTTTTTGGATTGCCTCGCAGCAGCGACTGTCCTTCTTATGTGTATGCAAATTGCTTAGCACATAGAGGGTGCTACCACAAATAACTAATAATAGTCCTATGAAGTTCTATGGACCAATAATAATCCTATGAAGTTATTATAGACACTCAGTGCTGACATTCTTATGCAAAATTTCCATTGACTTTAATGGGAATTTCCCCTGAGTAAAGAAAGACTCAGTCTATGGTTACACTAGAGAGCTTAGAGTGCTGCAGCTGCACTGCGAGTGCTGACACTCTAAGTTTACAGGAGAGAGCTCGAATTAATCCACCCCCCAACAAGCAGCAGTAACAATGTCAGTGGCAGAAGCTCTCCCACCAACATAGCACCGTTCACACCAGTGCTTAGGTCAGTGTAACTTATATAACACTCAGGGGGTAGCTTATTCACACCCCTGAGCAACAAGTTATATCGACTTAAGGTATGGTGTAGCTAAAACCTAAAACCACATCCTAAGGCAGAAGGTAATGCGGTACTGACAAATCCACTTAATTTTAAGCTTTTTTTATTGTCTCCTTATATTGTCAACTCCTGCTCACCTCTAATAGCTGGATAAAAAAATAATATAACCATGTAACCAGATAGACGGTCTCTTCTGAGACGCCTGTCATTTAATCCATTATTTATCAAATTTGGGGGCCACTCCCCTCCAGCTGAAAGCATTATCCTTTTCAACACTCAATGCTTCTTCTTGGCTAGAGAATAAAAGTCTCATAATTACCATAAAACTTGGAGTTCATACATTATAGCCCATTGTGCAACCAGTCAGCTGCTATTGCTGCAGCCCCAGCCCCGCAAGCAGATACTTATAATTGACAATAAGGACTATTCCCCATGCTTTTCAATGTATATAAGATTATTTCTGCAACTGTTTATAAACACTTATCTCTATCCTCAGGGTGTACATAATAAATTACTCTATTATTCTAATGATGGTAACCTAAGTATACTACAGTCATTGCCATATCATTTCAATTGGATCAACACCCAAAATCAAAGAATATTCACTGTGAGACTTTGGCATCTAACTATAACAAGTCACAACCCTAGTAGTCACAGTACTAGTGATCCCTGAAGAACAACTTAATTCTCAAACAGACAAAAAACAATAATGGAGGCTTGTCATACACAGGAGCTGCTACTCAAATTTGAAAGATCCTCACTTTACTTTCCATGGTCTTTTCCCACTGAACTCAGCTGTGACTCCATTTTCAGTGCTCCTTGGGATTACTGAATTTCTAGTGCATGCATGTAATGGTTTTCTTTTCAGAGTCCCCCATATCTGTCTCTAACAGAGTCCTGTGGATTCCCCTACTTTCTCTCATCTGTCATCCCCACTCTCACAGTCTCACATCCTGGCCACCATTCTTCTGGCAGAAGAGGATTGGATGGGACCGCCTTTGGAGTCCATCAGAGCTGAGATTCAATTACCCAGAACAGTTATTACTGAGTAAAGCAGGGCATGCCCTTCTTCACCTGAACAAACATGTTGCCTTCACGTCCCCTTGCCAATCAAGGGAGTAAGAGGCTGATAGCTGAAACCAGGTCTCCTACATGGTGTTGCAGAATCAGGGCCGGCTTTATGACCTGTGGGGCCCGATTGGAATACTCGGCAGAGGTCCGGGGCTTCAGCGGCATTTAGGCAGCAAGGGGTCCGCTCCGGGTCTTCCACAGCACCGAAGGACACCTGCCCCCCGCCGCTGAAATGCCTAAGATCCCTGAAGCGGGGCCCCCTTAGGTGTGGGGCCCTCTTCAGTGCAGGACTTGATTCCAGGGAATCAGTGGAATCGGCGTAAAGCCAGCTCTGTGCAGAATGCTCCCATTATGCCAATGGGCTAGTACTGGTTTGGGCGAGTTGGTGCGTATGTTGTCCTCATTGCCAGAATAATTGTCTAGAGTCTGTGTCTTGGTCTCAGACTGGGTTACTTCTGCTTTCAATGGGGTTTCCAAAGAAAAGTGTGAGTTAGGTCTCCAGTAATGTATACAACAGAGGTATTAACTGAAACACTAATGGTAATGAAGAAATGCAGAATTTGTATATTAGTTTTAATGCAGAAGCCTACGGAGAAGAAATTGCTTGTTTTGTGGAGCCTGATCATTGGATTTCTTGCTTGCTCTTTCTCTGTTTTCAGTTCTCCAATCTTTTTATTTTTTCTGCCTCCTTCTGTTGCATCAAAGCATTCATACAGAAAAGAGCATGGCAGGACATGCCAGGAACAAGATTGTGTTCAGGCATGAGTCTTTGATCTTATGGACTGTTCCACTGTATACTGTGCAGAAAGTAGGGTGACCAGATGTTAAGGGGAAAATATCGGGACCGCCAAAGGAGGGACTTTTTTTTTTTTTTTTTTTTTACACTCACTTCTCCGGGAGTTTGGCAACAATTCGGCAGAGAGCTCTTCAGTCGTGGACAGTCTTTGGTGGTATTTCGGCAGGACTCAATAAACCTTGTTGCCAAAGACAGAAGCACCCGCCGCCAAATACCGCTGAAGACCATCCAAGACTGAAGGACTCTCCGCCGAAGACCAGGAAACAAAATATAGGGACAACTCGCATCCTGACTGCACTCTGGTCGGGACGCAGGACAGACGCCTCAAAATCGGGACAGTCCCGATTTTATCAGGACATCTGGTCACCCTAGCAGTAAGGTGCAGGCTCAATACAAACTAGATGAAAATAGACGAGTGGTTAGTTTTGTTCAGTGACTGAAGAGTTACTGTAGGTCAATAAATGCCATGTGCACAGTTTCCATTGTGATGCGTAGCTTTAAAACACTAAGGATATGCAGAAGGAAGTCCCAGTGGGCAGTAAATTGCTGCATCCAGATTGTTCTCTTTTTGTCATACATACATACAATGCATTTTTAGAGATGTACAAGGAGCGAAATCTTCTACCAGCAGGAAGTGTAAAAATTACATTCCAAGCTACAATATATTATTGATATTTGCAAACCAAATACATGCAAAAAATAGGGACAGTAACATATTCATAATTTTTAAGGTGCCTCCCATAATCCTCCCTCAGCATAGTAGAATGGACTAAATAACCCCTTTCAGCCCTACAGTTTTATAATTCTATGTTCACTATTATCCAAATCTCTCCTGGATACTTTGAAACTTCTCTATACATTCTTCTCTCTTTACTAAAGTAGCTGTTTCAGTATTTTTTTGTTCTCATGATGTTATGACTAGAAAAAAAAATTACCCTTTCTTTCCACTCTAGAACTTAGCCCTAGGTTCTATTCTAATAACAAACATAATAGAATTTTATATTTGAGAAAGAAAATGAGATATAGAATGCATTATGAACCATATGCTTTGATTTCCAGGGGCAGCCACTATCTCTGCTTAGGAAACAAGCACAGGTCCACAGAGGGCACATACCACATTTGGGAAGAAGTTGAAGATGCCATTGTGATTTCTTTTCACTGGGGTTTATTAAGTCTTTTTTATACTCGTGTCACTATCAACATGGTGCTATCAATGGGTAAATACCAATCTACGTATTAATAGAATTCTTTATCTTATCAAAGGCACCAGGAGCTTGTAATGGGTGCTATTTTGTACTGGCACAAATCTAAATAAAAAATATATACATACACATACACCAACCGACCGGAATTGGATGGGTACCTTGTGTCAGCAAAGTATCTATGGAGGATATTTCTGGGTCAAATTCACATTGGATTAAATTTGCTCCTGCACAGATGGCCTCCAGAAATACTTGTATGCGCAGTTTAAAGCTCTCACTAAAGACTTAAGAGGCAAATAAGGCCTCAGAGCCATTTGCACAGGGGTAACTTTCACCCTTACAAATAGTGGTAATTTTTTTTTGCAGGTTAAAATACATTCTTCAGTGTGAAAAACAAATAATTGACTACATTTGACAGAAGTGACAGCGTGTTAATGTACACCTCTGATGAATACAAAAACACAGGGAAAATTGCTTGCTGCTGAAATACATTGGATCATAGCAGCAGTAAAGTATAGAAGTGAGATGCCACCATTATCATTTCAGTGTCTGTTCCATATAACTGCAGCGTGATTGTAATCTTGCCGGGGGAAAGCTATCTGTCTTTGGAATTCTTGTAAATGACATTTTATTTAAAATAAAACATCTAGTCTAAGGGAAAACAGTTAGGGACTTTTCAACATCCATTGACGTGCACACAGCTTTTATCAGAACATTTTAAATGGGGTTTTCCAATGAAGTAAACCGATTCTCCGAAGAGCATTCCAACAGTGCCATTAACACAACTCATCAGGTATTGAGAACTCACTCTTCTGACTAGGCACAGATGATATTAAAAAATGAATCTTCAGGAGACCACATCCCTAATACAAATCTTTTATGCCCCAATCCTACAGAGAGCTCCACTATGGTCAGCAGAGCTGTACTAGCTTTGGACCTGGTTCAATGTGGCTCTGTGCAGTGCTCATTGCAGCATCAGGGCCTTAAAATGCAGAGGAAAGAGTAAAGGACTGATGTGACACAATCCAGATGTTTTTAGAACAAGAGTATTTTTATGGTTTAAAAGACTGAAAACAAAATAGTGTAGCTAATTCAACAACAGAAACGTAAAAAAATATAACCACCACAACCCTCACTACTCTCCATTTTACCAATGCCAGCAAGCCTAAACATAGAGAGTTCAATCCTGCAAGGCACTGTACACCTAAGTGCTGAACCAGCAAACGATTTAAATACATGCTTAACTTTAAGCATCTGAGTAGTCATATTGAACTCAGTGGTGCTGTTTATCTGCTTCAAGTACTTGCTGTATTAGCGCCAGAGTGCTCAGCACCATACTGTTTCTCATTATAAGGGTCTCCTCCTGGTCTCTAGGAATTACAGACGGGTCTAAACCTTAATGCATGAGTTCGAATGTCCATTCCAAATGTTTTGTTATCATTAAATTATGAGATCTCTGGATATTCTTGATATTCGTATAAATGTCCAATCCCTTTTTGAATCTTGATAAATTCTTGGCCAAAATGACTTCCTGTGGCAATGACTTCCACAATCTAATTACACCTTGTGTAAGAAAGTATTTCCTTGGATCAGTTTTGATTTTGCCACTTTTTAACTTCATTGCGTACTCCCTTGTTCTTATGTAAATAGGCAGTCCCATTTGTAATGAAACAATGTGACTTTTGGTAGAAGACACTTGGGACAGTGAAGCCAATTCTGGGCAGATTTTGTTAGCTGTGATAGGTGAGTGATACAATCATTCAAAACCCAGTGCTGCACTGGCACATACTCAGTGTAAACTGAAGCTTGTGGACTTTCCTAAGAGTGACATTCCAAACCTCCTTTTGCATTTCAGTATCTAAACTTTTAAGGGGGACAGTATCATGGATTTTATCGAGTGCACCATTGGAGGAACAAATAGAATTTGGAAATTAATCAAACTTTAAATTCTGCTTTATGATGTTGGCTTCAGGCTGAGGGCAAAACTGTAAGTAGATTTACAAAGAGTTGGAAACAGGGGTGAAAATAACTCACAGGACTTACTGGTACGGCCGGAGTCCTGGTGGGGGGAAGCGGGGGGAACCTCATCCGGAAAAGGCGTCAAGATTTAAAGTCCCTGGGGCACCAGCTGTGGCTGGGAGTCCCAGGGCCTTTAAATCACCCAGGGGGCTCCCAGCTTCAGAGGTGGTTGGTAGCCTCTGGGGTGAGCTAAAGGGCCCGAGGCTCCAGCTACCATGGAGCTCCGGGCCCTTTAAATGCCAGCCCCAGCCCGGCTGCCAAAGCTGCGAGTGGGATTTAAAGGGCTCCTCTGAGTTCTCTGCCACCCAGCCCGGCCACCATGGTGCGCCAGGGCCGGGATTTAAAGGGCTCCTCCGGGCCTCCCGCTGCAGCGGGGAGTTTGGAGGAGCCCTTTAAATGCCGGCCCCAGCCTGGCCGCCAGAGCTGCGGGTCGGGATTTAAAGGGCTCGGGGAGCCCCGAGCCCTTTAAATCCCCACCACAGAAGCCGATGCGGTCTGGCATGGCATACTGGCTCTTGGATGCATTGTCTATTTTTCCGTCAAATGGGTCCTGCACAGGGAAATGTTGACATCCACATATGGTTCAGAATGACATTTCACAACTGAATCATATCATTCTAGTTTTGAAACGCCAGAGATCACTTTTAATATATTTAGTTTAAGCCTTTTATTCTTCCTTAAAATTGCCTTATGACTTTACCTAGGAGTTTCTTATGCTGAGCGAAGAAGTAAAGTAGTAATATTTGAAAGGGATATAAAAGTTCTGGGGCTTTTGCTCATTTTAATTATGTGGATATATAAGTTTAACCATATCTTGCAAGGTCCGACTGTACTTTCTGTAGTAAAGAAGGGGGAAGCAAAGTATAGATAGTGATCGTCATACCAAAACATTTAGATCATAGGGCAACCATTTCAATGGAAAGTCTTTAAGTACAACTTTTTGAAAAGATGGCTAACAGTGGTGGCTACTGGTTTCTGAATGTCTACATTGAGTCTGGCGAGATCACCGTATTATTTGAATAAGCCATGTTGTTGTGGGTGAGAGATGCTGGATGATTTTGTGTCTTGTTAGTGATTGAAAAAAGATTATGTTCATAAAGCCAAACATTAATTCTTAAATCATTTGGTTCTGTACATACTGCTGTTGCCAGAGATTCAGTGGTCATTGCAAACCAGAGAGTAGCAGTAAATATCCCTGTCTAGTTCTTCATTTAAGATTAAAGGATGGTGGCTACATACGTGTCACAAATGAGATTCAAGAAAATTAAGAGAGTATCTGAATCCTTGAAATACATTGTGGACAAAACTCTAAAGCAAAGAAATTAAAAAGTGAGAGCTATCAGAAAATAATATACAGTTCTATCACCCTAACATTTATGTGCATGAGTCATAGAATCACAGAATATCAGGGTGGGAAGGGACCTCAGGAGGTCATCTAGTCCAACCCCCTGCTCAAAGCAGGACCAATCCCCAACTAAATCATCCCAGCCAGGGCTTTGTCCAGCCTGACCTTAAAAATCTCTAAGGAAGGAGATTCCACCACCTCCCTAGGTAACCCATTCCAGTGCTTCACCACCCTTCTAGTAAAAAAGTTTTTCCTAATATCCAACCTAAACCTCCTCCACTGCAACTTGAGACCATTACTCCTTGTTCTGTCTTCTGGTACCACTGAGAACAGTCTAGATCCATCCTCTTTTGAACCCCCTTTCAGGTAGTTGAAACGAGCTATCAAATCCCTCCTCATTCTTCTCTTCTGCAGACTAAACAATCCCAGTTCCCTCAGCCTCTCCTCATAAGTCATGTGCTCCAGCCCCCTAATTATTTTTGTTGCCCTCCACTGGACTCTTTCCAATTTTTCCACATCCTTCTTGTAGTTTTGGGCCCCAAACTGGACACAATACTCCAGATGAGGCCTCATCAATGTCGAATAGAGGGGAATAATCACGTCCCTCGATCTGCTGGCAATGCCCCTACTTATACAGCCCAAAATGCCGTTAGCCTTCTTGGCAACAAAGGCACACTGTCGACTCATATCCAGCTTCTCGTCCACTGTAACCCCTAGGTCCTTTTCTGCAGAACTGCTGCCTAGCCATTTGGTCCCTAGTCTGTAGCAGTGCATGGGATTCTTCCGTCCTAAGTGCAGATCTCTGCACTTGTCCTTGTTGAACCTCATTAGGTTTCTTTTGGCCCAATCCTCTAATTTGTCTAGGTCCCTCTGTATCCTATTCCTACCCTCCAGTGGATCTATCACTCCTCCCAGTTTAGTGTCATCTGCAAACTTGCTGAGAGTGCAGTCTACACCATCCTCCAGATCATTAATGAAGATATTGAACAAAACTGGCCGCAGGACAAATGCTGGAGGCACTCTGCTTGAAACCAGCCAACTAGACATGGAGTGATTGATTGCTACCCGTTGAGCCCGACGATCTAACCAGTTTTCTGTCCGCCTTATAGTCCATTCATCCAGCCCATACTTCTTTAACTTGTTGGCAAAAATACTGTGGGAGACTGTATCAAAAGTTTTGCTAAAGTCAAGGAATAATATGTCCACTGCTTTCTTCATCTACAGAGCCAATTATCTCATCATAGAAGGCAATTAGGTTAGTCAGGCATGACTTGCCCTTGGTGAATCCATGTTGACTGTTCCTGATCACTTTCTTCTCCTCTAAGTGCTTCAGAATTGATTCCTTGAGGACCTGCTCCATGATTTTTCCAGGGACTGAGGTGAGACTGACTGGCCTGTAGTTCCCTGGATCCTCCTTCTTCCCTTTTTTAAAGATGGGCACTACGTTAGCCTTTTTCCAGTCATCCGGGACCTCCCCCAGTCACCATGAGTTTTCAAAGATAATGGTCAATGGCTCTGCAATCACATCCACCAACTCCTTTAGCATCCTCAGATGCAGCGCACCAGGCCTCATGGATTTGTGCTCATCCAGCTTTTCTAAATAGTCCCGAACCACTTCTTTCTCCACAGAGGGCTGGTCACCTACTCCCCATACTGTGCTGCCCAGTGCAGCAGTCAGGGAGCTGACTTTGTTCGTGAAGACAGAGGCAAAAAAGCATTGAGTACATTAGCTTTTTCCATGTCCTCTGTCACTAGGTTGCCTCCTTCATTCATTAAGGGGTCCACAGTTTCCTTGACTTTCTTCTTGTTGCTAACATACCAGAAGAAACCCTTCTTGTTACTCTTAGCATCTCTTGCTAGCTGCAACTCCAAGTGTGATTTGGCCTTCCTGATTTCACTCCTACATGCCTGAGCAATATTTTTATACTCCTCCCTGGTCATTTGTCCAATCTTCCACTTCCGGTAAGCTTCTTTTTTGTGTTTAAGATCAGCAAGGATTTCACTGTTAAGCCAAGCTGGTTGCCTGCCATATTTACTATCCTTTTCATACATTGGGATGGTTTGTTCCTGCAATCTCAGTAAGGATTCTTTAAAATACAGCCGGCTCTCCTGGACTCCTTTCCCCCTCATTTTATTCTCCCAGGGGATCCTGCCCATCTGTTCCCTGAGGGAGTCAAAGTCTTCTTTTCTGAAGTCCAGGGTCCGTATTCTGCTGCTCTTCTTTCTTCCTTGTGTCAGGATCCTGAACTCGACCATCTCATGGTCACTGCATCCCAGATTCCCATCCGCTTTTCTTCCCCTACTAATTCTTCCTGGTTTGTGAGGAGCAGGTCAAGAAGAGCTCTGTCCCTAGTTGGTTCCTCCAGCATTTGCACCAGGAGATTGTCTCCTACACTTTCCAAAAACTTCCTGGACTGTCTGTGCACTGCTGTATTGCTTTGCCAGCAGATATCAGGGTGATTAAAGTCTCCCATGAGAACCAGGGCCTGTGATTTAGTAACTTCTGTTAGTTGCTGGAAGAACACCTCGTCCCCCTGGTCTGGTGGTCTATAGCTGACTCCCACCACGACATCATCCTTGTTGCTCACACTTCTAAACTTAATCCAGAGACTCTCAGATTTTTTTGCAGTTTCATACCAGACCTCTGAGCAGTCATACTCTTCTCTTACATATAATGCAACTCCTCCACCTTTTCTGCCCTGCCTGTCCTTCCTGAACAGTTTACATCCATCCATGACAGTACTCCAGTCATGTGAGTTATCCCACCAAGTCTCTGTTGTTCCAATCACATCATCATTCCTTGACTGTGCCAGGACTTCCAGTTCTCCCTGCTTGTTTCCCAGGCTTCTTGCATTTGTGTATTGTGACAAAGTTCCTCCTCTACCTTGGTGGGTCCTGTGCGTATTGGCGGATTTGCTCACCTCAGTGATCTTCCCCTCTGGTGTGGAACCACAATCTGGGTCAACTCCTCCTCTTTCTGATCAGGAGTTGGGAGGTTTGGGGGGAACCCGGGCCTGCCCTCTACTCTGGGTTCCAGCCCAGGGCCCTGTGGATTGCAGCTGTCTGTAGTGCCTCCTGTAACAGCTGCATGACAGCTACAACTCCCTGGGCTACTTCCCCATGGCCTCCTCCAAACACCTTCATTATCCTCACCACAGGACCTTCTTCCTGGTGTCTGATAATGCTTGTACTAAATCCTCCAGCAGTACACTCTCTCACTCTCAGCTCTTTGCACTTCTTGCTCCCAGCTCCTCACACGCCAATTTCACTGACTAACTGGGAGGCTTTTAACTAGTTCCAGCCAGCCCTTGATTGACTTCAGGTAGCCCAATCAATGTAGCTAGCTCCACTGCCTTTTAGACAGACCTTAATTGGCCCCAGGTGTCTTGATTAACCTGGAGCAACTGCCACTTAGTTACCATGGTACTAGGGATTTGGTTAGCCTGGGACTAACATAACTCTTCCTTACTACTTTACTGTAGCCATCTGGCCTTGCCCCATCACAGTATAGGCACTTAAGATAACTCGTCAATCATCCCTATTTCTCAGTATGAGACAGGAGTCCTCCCCTCTTGCACTCTCCTGCTCGTGCTTCCTCCCAGTATCCCATTTCCCCACTTACCTCGGGGCTTTGGTCTCCTTCCCCCAGTGAACTTAGTTTAAAGCCCTCCTCACTAGGTTAGCCAACCTGCTTGCGAAGATGCTCTTCCCTCTCTTCATTAGGTGGAGCCCGTCTCTGCCTAGCACTCCTGCTTCTTGGAACACCATCCCATGGTCAAAGAATCCAAAGCCTTCTCTCCGACACCACCTGCTTAGCCATTCATTGACTTCCATGATTCGACGGTCTCTACCCAGGCTTTTTCCTTCCACAGGGAGGATGGACGAGAATACCACTTGTGCCTCAAACTCTTTTATCCTTCTTCTAAGAGCAATGTAGTCCGCAGTGATCCGCTCAAGGTCATTCTTGGCAGCCACATTGGTGCCCATGTGGAAAAGCAGAAAGGGGTAGCGATCTGAGGTCTTGATGAGTCTCGGCAGTCTCTCTATCACATCATGAATCCTAGCTCCTGGCAAGCAGCAGACGTCTCTGTTTTCCCAATTGGGGTGGCAGATAGATGACTCAGTCCCCCTGAGAAGGGAGTCCCTGACCACCACCACCCGCCTCCTTCTCTTGGGTAACTTTATGCATATAACTTCACCTATATCTGTGCTTGTGTAGCACTTGTAAATTAGAACATGTACGTTAGTATAAATGGAGCTGATTTTTAGGTGTAAAAGCTGGCTAGAAGACATGGGCTATATTTTTCAGCTCCTTTTCCCTTAAGTTTTGGATATGTGCTGGAAAGGTCAGCGGGATGCAGCTATGATGAGCAGGGTGTGGTAACAGAAGAGTTTGCCACTCCTGGGACACACTCCAGCACTAGAGCTTGTGCAAAATTTGTATGTTTGTTTGATTCTGACAAAAGTTTTAATAGATGCTCCACTTTAAACAGCACCCTGCTTTGGGAATGTAACGTGCAGGATGAGGGCCTATGAGTTATCTATTTGTTACATATGTTTAAGGGCTAAGAAGAGTTCCAATCTGTGAAGTGTTGAGTACCCTCAGTTCCCAGTGAAGTCCCATGATCAGGATTTCCACTTAAGGCTCAGGTTCGGGGCTATTCATTGCTTGTTCTTTCAGTTACATCCAGACTCTTGCTTACTGTTGGGTTATAAAAGAAGAACTAGCCAGGATCTGCAAAATTCCTGGTTATTTTAACCGTTTCCTTTCCTATTTAGTATTTTAAATAGTCTAATAAAAATGCAGCTGGCCAATTAAATCATTATATTCACAGAGTGGTAAATAGTGAGGGAGCGGAGAGATTGTTGCGATAACTATTGATGCCACCTCTCAAGCAGGCACAGGATGATAGCCTTATCACCTGGATTAACTTCTGAAATCACACACTGAAATTATTACAGCAGCTATCAGGCAGTGTGAGAAGCATGGCAGATTACTGCAGCAGAGTGTGAGGATCCCTGAATCCTGAACCCAGGCCTCCAGGCTGCATGTCCACACCACCACTCAACAGCTCTGGACAATTAGGATCCCTAGGGCCTTACACGCCATGAAAGAGACAGCCCATAGGGGCCTGTTTAGAGGAGTCCTGGAGCCCATGATTGAACCAAGTACAGTATTTGAGTCAGAGACATAGGAAGTTGTTTGTGAAACAAAGTGAATCCTGGCTTGTTGCTTCTACAGGCCCTGCTAATTGATACTTGACTTCCAGTCTCATTCCCAGTTCCTGACTTCCCTGCCCTGTCCCTGGCTCCTGCTTTGTTCCTGGTCCCCACTCCTGTCCTTGTTCTCTGATTCCAACTTCAGCTCCAACTCTGACCTTTGGCTTGGTCCTCTGACATTTGGCTTTGGACTCTGACTCTGCTCTGACCACTAGGCATGACTCTGGCTCTGACACAGAGTAAAATTCAGGGAAACAGGAGGGGGACGACCTGTAGTTCAGACTATTCTTATTTTGGGGAGGAAAAAAGTCCACAGACACTAACTTGGAGAGTTTGGGGGTTTGTCAGGAGTAAGGTCCTGCAGCAGCAGCTGCTCAGTATTCCTGACACCCTATTAGGGCAGCTAAACTGCCTGCAGACCACCCAGACTGGCTGAGGAAGCCAGCAGACTGATTCTTAAGCCCAGCAGCAGCAGCTCACTGACTGCTCAATGCACATGCCCGCAGACTCCCTCCCTCCCTATGTTCATCTCTCAAAGCACTGCTCCTGCTCTGCTCCTCCACTTCTCCAGCCCAGATCCTACCCTGCACCCAACCTGGTTCCTGCCTCAGAACCAGCCCTGCTCCTGCCTTCCCTAACTCCGGGTATTCTTGTCCTGACCCTCAGCTCTGATTCCTGTCTGGTCTTGTCTTGACCTCTGGTCTAGCATTTGGACTCTGACTCTGGTCCTGACCTTCAGCTCTGCTTCCTGTCTGGCCCTATCTTTACCTCTGGCATTTGGGCTCAGACCGATAGGCCTGACTCCCACTCCGATCATTAGGCCTGACCACAGGGCTTGACACTGTCTATAGACCAAGTCTACACATAATTTAGGTTTGACTCACCTCTCACCCCAGTGTATGTGAGATGTAATTTCATTGACTTCAACCCACCACTGTAAGTGAGAGGAAAATCAGACCTAGTGGGTAAAACTGTCAAAAACAATACCACTGAATTTCAATAGTGAACATTTGCTGCCTAGTCCCCACTTAGTATGTTGAGAAGTATGATAGTACCCTTCACTAGAAACTGGCAGACTATTCCATGGGTGCACTTCCCACTGAAGAATATACTACACAAACACACACTGTTCAACAAGAGTCTTGTACATTGCAAACACACTGTAAAAATAAATATATTAAAAAGCATTTTTACCTAACTAGTGAAGTTAAATTAGTAGTCTCTGCATAATGACAGAATCAGCTTTGTTTACTGACCTTTTAGACAAACCTTAAAAGGGAAGGATCACTCAAACTCTTACTACACAGGAAACTGAGAATTCACCACAGCTAAATTTCCTTATTTGGGAGAGAGATACTTACCCTTATCCTTAATCTGTACATCATTTTATTATAATTATTGAACCACCACGTTATTCTCAGCAGTTAATGCCTGGAACTCTTCTAATTTCCACAAATGAGCAGTAAACATTAGTACCCTGGGAGTGCACATTTGCACTCAAGTTGGACCCCTAAAGCAAATGAATGGAGCTAATTAAGCTGCCTATTTTATTATTGCTTTTATGCTTACACCCAGCTGAGTATACAGTGCAGAAGTAAGAGAGAGATATAACAGAAACATTTCACAAAGCCAATTTAAAATGTAATTAGTTTAAGACACTGTTGAAACCAACAGGACACCAGTTTAGAGGACAAATTAGTAGCAGTTTAAGTCACAAGATACATATATTGCTTATGTGGAAACTACTGACCATTTAACTACTTAGAAATTACTATGTAGTGGCGTTGCAACAGCACAGTAAGTACCATATCATTACAGCATTATAGACTTCTAAACAACAATGCAAGAATTAAGGTTACATGCTAACTAATTTTGGATTTACTAAAGGTAATTACACAGTAATCTGCATGTAGTTACAAGGTATTTATTAGTTAGCCTTATTACTATGTAATTAAAGAGTGGTTGCCTTGTAAAGCCTATTATTGCCAGTAAAGTTAAACTTAACATGTTTATAGTGCATATAGTTTATAGTAAAAACAACGAGGAGTACTTGTGGCACCTTAGAGACTAACAAATTTATTTGGGCATAAGCTTTCGTGGGCTAAAACCCACTTCAGATGCATGGAGTAGAAAAAAACAGTAGGCAGGTATATATACACAGTACACAAAAAGATGGGCGTTGCCTTACCAAGTGGGTGTGTGTGTGTTAGTACTAATGAGACAATTCAGTTAAAGAGCAGATGGGCTATTCTCAACAGTAGGATACCAAGGGAGGAAAAAAACTGTTTTTGTAGTGGTAACGAGGCAAATGTAAACAGGGTGGCCAATTTCAAACAATTGACAAGAAGGTGTGAGTAACAGTATAGGGAAGTATCAGAGGGGTAGCCGTGTTAGTCTGGATCTGTAAAAGCAGCAAAGAATCCTGTGGCACCTTATAAACTAACAGACGTTTTGGAGCATGAGCTTTCGTGGGTGAATATCCACTTCGTCAGATGCATGACATGCATCAGACGAAGTGGGTATTCACCCACGAAAGCTCATGCTCCAAAACATCTGTTAGTATAGGGAAATTAGTTTTTATAGTGACCCATCCATTCCCAGGCCTAATTTGATGGTGTCTAGTTTGCAAATTAATTCCAGTTCTCCAGTTTCTCATTGAAGTCTGTTTTTGAAGTTTTTTTTGTTGAAGAATGGCCACTTTTAAGTCTGTAATTGAGTGTCCAGGGAGATTGAAGTGTTCTCTGACTGATTTTTGAATGTTATAATTCTTGACGTCTGATTTGTGTCCATTTATTCTTTGGCATAGAGATTGTCCAGTTTGGCCAATGTACAGGTCAGAGGAGCATTGCTGGCACATGATGGCATATATCACATTGGTAGATGTGCAGGTGAACCAGCCCCTGATGGTGTGGCTCATGTGGTTAGGCCCTATGATGATATCCCTTGAATAGATATGCAGACAGAGGTGGCAATGGGGTTTGTTGCAGGGATAGGTTCCTGGGTTAGTGTTTCTGTTGTGTGGTGTGTAGTTGCTGGTGCGTATTTGCTTCAGGTTTGGCGGCTGTCTGTAAGCGAGGATTGGCCTGTCTCCCAAGGTCTGTGAGAGTGAGGGATCGTCCTTCATGATAGGTTGTAGATCCTTGATGACGCGCTGGAGAGGTTTCAGTTGGGGGCTGAAGGTGACAGCTAGTGGTGTTCTGTTACTTTCTTTGTTGTGCCCGTTTGTAGTACACTGTTTCCCAAACTTGGAATGCCGCTTGTGTAGTGAAAGCCCCTGGTGGGCTGGGCTGGTTTGTTTACCTGCCGCATCTGCAGGTCTAGCCGATTGCGGCTCCCATTGGCTGCAGTTCGCTGCTCCAGGCCAATGGGAGCTGCTGGAAGTGGCGTGAGCTGAGGGATGTACTGGCCGCTGCTTCCAGCAGCTCTCATTGGCCTGCAGCAGCAAAGCGCGGCCAGTGGGAGCCATGCTTGGCCAGACCGGTGGACGCAAGTAAGAAACAAAACAGAGATGGGGGTTGGATGGGTGTTAAACAGGGAAAGTAAATGGAGATTCCTCAAGGCTCCAGTGTGGCAAAAGTCTCATAAAAATAAGTGAAGTTGTTGGTTAGTGCACTCTATAGTACTGTCTATATACTGAGTTAGTATTATCCATAACAATGTGCTAGACAGAGAAAAGACAGAGTGGAGGCGGTGATTAATTGCACAGTTCAATATCAGTGATGACAATGCAATGCCCTGCTCTGCTCTCTTCTCCTTTTGCTTTATTATTTCACATCCCTTCACTCTCCACTGCTTTTAAAGACACAGCGCTAGATTCCTCTGGGACCAATCCAGGCGTGGGCTCTGACACTGGGGAGGCTGCAGTAGCCTGTGAGTTGTCTGGTAGAAGGTTAGCAAAGCTCAAACAGTGGGTTGTGCTGGTCAGGGAGGGTACACAGACAGGGTGGCTGGAGAATGCACTGAGTTATTGCTTTCAGCCCGATCGGCTCCTATAAAGAATTGGTGGGAATTACAGCTGCTTCTCTTCTCTGCCTAGAGGGAACTTAAAAGAGCATGGAGGTAACACCATCTGCCTGCCTCTGGATTGAATCTGGTGCCAAGAGAGCCCATAGGGGCATTACTGTGCCTTTACGTAGAGGCAGCATCACATTCTGCTATTCCCCATATGACCTCACTCCATGGTGCTGAGGCAGCAGGACAATTTTTTTTTCAAATATCAGAAAAGCAGAAACTGGACAGAAGTGCAGTAAGGATCCACTATTTTTAGGCTAGTGCACAACAGCTAGTTCGTCAGCGCACACAGCTAGTCTATGCTGTAATAGCCTATTGTTGCTGCTTGTTTGCTTTAGCCATTGATTCTGTTTTTGTCTTTTACAGAAGGCTTTGGAACAGGAATAGTCTGACATGTGATTTTGATGCCTAACTTGACATACTGTAAATGGGCCTGATTTGCTGAGGGCAAATGTTAATGTCTTATGAAAATCAGGCCACTTGATGGTTTCTCAAGTTGGCTGTCGAAAATCACTAGTCAGTGTGGAAAATTTAGGCCTATATGTTTATACTGAGCCTGGCACAGTGGGGCCGTAACCTGGCTGAGGCCACTTGATGCTAACATAATATAAACAACAACAAGAGGGGCACAGCACTGTTAGTATTTGCCTCTCCAATTGTGGCTTAAGCCCTAAATAAAGGAGAAGTTTCTATTTTTTTAAAAAATCCCGCCTTTCATTTTATTTCACCTTTCAAGATTTGCCGCCTTCCGTTTCTCTCACAGCTCCCATTATAAGTCTATGAAATCCAGGTTCTGTGGCCACTGAGAAAATAGATTAGATTAAAAAAAGTGTGTATTTTTTCAACATGCTTTCTAATCCAACTCCACATCAAACCAGGGTGCAGGAAGGGGGTGGGGGAGGAAAAGAGAAGAGAAGCTGTATACATTAACCTTCAAGTCTGAGAGTAAATTTCACTTCCTGGATCACTGACCACAGGCTCATGGTTCAGAGAGAAGAAAACAAAAGTCTGCAGCATGTCAGGAATGTCCACTGAAAGGGGATGTCACACTGAACAATTAAGTCTGATTGCAAAACTCGCTGGCTCTGGAACAAGTCTGCTGGGCTAGTGCATTCACACGACACAGCAGCTTACACGTGTTCAGAATTAAATGGGCAGCCTTCTAATGAACGCTCCCCTAAGGGCTGAAGACTATATTTGCATAAGGACTTGGCATCCAGGTTAGCCAGTGCTGACTCAAATGACTGGACAATTAAGTAATGCTAAGCAACAAGTACAAGCATCTCACCTATTACTTCAATTTAGAGATAACAAAGGCTGTTATTAACAGCAAAGGCTACTACAGTAAAAGAAATTACGATTTCTCTATAGGCACAGCAAAACTGGGATCTTTCCAGAAATTCAGTTACATTTTTATTAGCATGCAGGCATATGCTTCCAAGCAATTTATGGCCTATTATATGAGAGTAGTGCAAAAAGACCACTTTGTCCCCATTAATTTTTGCTCTGCAACAAACAAATCCAGAACCTGGATCTAATTTAACCATTTCTGGCCTCTGGGGAACCTCTCTCAGGTGTTTCACAAGGAGGCACTCATTGGATTGTCTGCCAGCTGAAAAGGAGAAATATCAGCACAATTCTGCAGTTGCTAAGGCCCAGCAGAAGCCAAGGCAGGAGAGGGGCAATTGCCTCTTTTCCTTCTTCCTCCTACTGTTGCCCAGGGCTGCCCGGGGAGGGAATGGGGCAATTTGCCTCAGGCCCCAGGCCCCACAGGGAACCCCACAAGAATATAGTATTCTATAGTATTGCAACTTTTTTTTATGAAAGGGGCCCCCAAAATTGCTTTGCCCCAGCAATCCTCTGGGTGGCCTTGCTGTTGCCCCACTTCCATGCTGCCCATCTCTCCCCTAAAGGCAATCATAGTAGTGCTCCCTCCCTCCTTTCTCCACTCCTCCCTGCACAGCACTCAGCTCTGTGGAGGGAGGGGTGGAGAAAGGCTGTGAGGCTGTCTTGGAGCAAACCTGCCCCAGAACTGAAGTGTGGGTCACTGAACTGGGAGCAGTGACATACAACACATACATAGCAACTAGCCCTAAAACAAGCCCTCCACTGTATTTCAAATGTCCATTATCTCACATTTTCAAATGTTAAATAAAGAAACTCTCTGAAACACTGGGAAAATAGTAAGTGAGGGATATCCTGGGATTACTGATGAATAACATGTGTGGTCAAAAATAGGACCTAAGAAGCATTATGAAAATATGACTTGGCTGATCTTTCAGAACAGGCTGGAATATTCTTAAACTCATTGTGTGTGAATAGTCATATTGGAGCTTAAAGAGCTGAGTAGCTGCACCACTGTGTATGCAGGAAATGTGTTATAAGGGTGTGCTAGTAAACTTTAAGCATAGTCAACTCCCACAGGCATTATTTTGGTCAGACCACCACATTTATGGAGAAAACATACTGAGGAGACCCTGACAGCTGTATTCATGACTTTTGGATGGCCAGGAACACCAATCAGAAAGCATCAATTACTAATATTCATAGTAAGAATACTCTTCGGTCTGTAATGTTGTCACAAATGCTTCTGGAGGGAATATTTTACATAGTGTTTGTTTCATCCTATTCCTTCCATTCCAGTTCCAGGGCTGCCTTAGTCCCGAGCACTCCCACACACACACAGCCAAAGGTTGCATGCCATCAGGAAGGCCACTGTGCTAGAATTGCTCATCTAGGGTAAGGAAGGAGACAATGAGGATGGGGAGAGGAAGCACAGATTAGAAAGGGTCATACACGACCAGTAGTTTGTAAAGCTACAGAAATTCCCTTTCCTCTAGAGTGCTTTATCTCTGCGCTTGTCATTCCCCAATTTATTGGCCGAGCACAGCGAGGTCCAACACTCAACTCAATGGCTTTTCTGTTTGTCTGTAACATGATCATTTCAGAGTGCTACATCCAAGCCATTCCACAATTTCAGGGAATGTCTAGATACCAGTGGGCATGAGCCTGTTGATCGTGATGCCAATCGGAACACTAGAAAAGCCTGATTCACAGGAAAATCAGGGCCCCCACGTTGCCCAGTGCTGCAAGCAGCAGAATCTCTCTGCCACCCTCTGCTGCTGCCTACACGTATCAGAGGCAGCAACTTAACTTGCTGCTTGGGGACAGTGTCTATAGTCTAGCAGCTATCAGAGCCTTATAGGGATGCTTTCTTAGCAGGGAAGCAGGGACCCCAAGGGGCTAGTTTGGGGGAAGCAACAAAGACCAGAAGGATGGGGCAGTTGGCACTGGGGAATGCAGTGACCTAGAGACTGGGTGGAATTGAGTTGAAGTGGGAAGGAAACAGGACCCAGAAGGCCTGGGGGGAGTGGTGGTGGTGAAGGGAAACAAGGACTCAGGCAGAGGGGTACTGAGCATGTGTGCATGGACTGGGGATGCGGGAGGGACAGAGATGATGAGGGGAAAGTGGGAAAAGGAGTGAGGGAGAAGGGAATGGGGACAGGGAAGTGGGGAACACCAATACCTTACTAGGGGATGGAGCAATGGGAGGCAAAGACCCTGGTATGGGAGAGATGGTGAGGGGACTTTGAGGGAGTCCCTGAAATAGAGGCAGTTGGGAGGGTTGCACACAGGGAGAGAATGGAGCAATGCAAGATGCTTCTGGTAGGTGCAATGCGTTCAGCCAACACAAGATAAGAAGTGTGTGCCCCTCTAGTTAATAAATAAAAAATAATAAATAATAATTCCTAGCTCTTTATAAAGTATTTTTGATGAGCAGATTTCAAAGTGCTGCATAAGAGAGGTCAGTATCAATATCCCCATTTTACAGATGGATAAACTGTGGTACAGAGCAGTGACATGCCAAAGGTTACCAAGTTGCACAGCTGGGAAAAGAGGCAGACCTCGGAAATCCCAGTGCTCTACCCACTAGGCAAAAATGCCTCTCTTCTCCTTTTCCTCCTTTTGTAATGTGTCTGTCTACACTTTCTCTTTCTCCTCAAGCAGAAAGAGCTGAGGGCCCATTAGTCAGATTTCTCTTTTCAACAGGATAAGCCAAATGGGCCAAAGATTCTCCCTTCCCTGACTCCACACAACAGAACGGGTAGCCTGGTCAGAAGATTCACCATGTCTACCTGCTGCTCCCAGGGCTGGTCTAACCATGAGGCAAACTGAGGTGGCTGCCTCAGGTGTCAGACTGTTGGGGGGCACCACTACGATCCAGATTGTAGAAAATTGTGTCTGCTGCTGGTGCATATGTATTCTCTCTGCTCTAGATGCACAGAGACGGTGCAGTGCTGTGCTGGAGAAAGGAGTGCACAAGAGACATAACAGGCAGGCAGGAGAAAAGGTGAGAGGAAATAACAGAAAGCAGCAGGACCTGCAGGGAGAGAGAGGAGGAGGAGCCTCTTATGTACCTCTCTAGCACCCCCAGGAGCCTGGACTGATTAACACCAGCTTCTCAGGGAGCTTCCTGTTTCCTGCTGCTTCTCTGAACCCAGCTGAGGAGAACAGGCAGTCAACTGAAGTAGTAGGAGCCAGTTAGGCCCTTAAGACGCTGATGTCTTCCCTCACTCAGGCCCTGCTACCAGCCTGCTTATTGAGTGTTGAGAGCCACTATAGCTGGCACAGAACAGCAGTCAGGAGTGAAAGAAGAGAATGCCCCTCTGGGGCAGCATTCAGAAAAAGAAAGAAAGCAAAGGAAGCTTTTCTATCTAAGCAGGAAGGAACTCTCCTGAGATACATAGACACAAATATTCACAGTGAGTCTTCTGGCCCCAGTGAGGTTGTGAGTGGTGAGGAGATGCCTGATCTTCCAGTTAGTCAGAGTGCAGGTGACCTGGCAGCTACTGTAGCATCCATATCTCCATCTCAAATGGATGTAACTATGCACATTTCTGAAGAATCAGAGAAGAGTGTGGTGAAGGCGCAAGAAACAGGAAACGAAACTCAGCAGCAGCTAAGTCTAGATAATCCAGGACTGTGGACCCACTTGAGCAGGGACTTCCTTGTACTGCATGAAAAACTTCATGTTCCCCAAAGACAATGAAAATAGAAGTTTCCATCGAACACATTACTGGCATGAAATCCCCAACGGTGACAAAGTGGAAAGGTTATGTACTCAAAAACCCAGAATGCTGCATACTGTTTTTGTTGCAAACTCTTCCAGTCTAATGTTCTAGCCACACCGAGTTCTACAGGAACAAAAGGACTGGAAAAATCTGGCTAGAAATCTGGCATGCCATGAGAAGGCAACAAATCACCAGAGAGCATTCCATAGGTGGAAAGAACTTGAGATGAGACTGAAGTTAAAGGCCACAATAGATGATCAGCATCAAGAGAAGATTGCATCAGCATCTCTTTACTGGCAAAATGTTCTGAAAAGACTCATTGCCATTGTGAGAATGCTTGTTACCCAAAACCTAGCACTGCGTGGCACTTCAGATCAGCTGGATGTGCCAAACAATGGAAACATCCTTAAAACTGTGGAGCTGATGGCTGAGTTTGATGCTGTACTCCAGGAGCATCTAAGAAGAGTCACCACACAAGAAATGTACACACACCACTACCTTGGAAAAGCAATTCAAAATGAGATCATACAGTTACTGGCAACAAAAGTCAAACAGAAGATTATGGCAGATCTGAAGTCAGCAAGATATTACTCTATTATTCTGGACTGCACACCTGACATCAGCCATATGGAACAAATTACTTTAATGGTGAGTTTTGTAACAACAGAACCTAGTGAAAATGTCCCTGCAATGGTGACTGTCGGAGAGCATTTTCTAGAATGTATTGACATTGATACTACAGGAGGTGATATGACAAATGTGCTTCTTAAAAAGCTGGAAGATATGGGAATTATGATAGCTGACATGAGAAGTCAGGGCTACAACAATGGTGCCAACGTGGGAGAAAAGAACAGAGGAGTGCAGACACGGATCCAAGAGTTAAACCCTCGAACTTTTTTTGTCCCATGAAGTTCTCATTCATTGAACTTGGTGGTCTCTGTTGCAGCATCAGCTTCTAGTGAGGCTGCTGAATTTTTTAATGTAATTCAAAGCATCTATGTATCTTTCTCTGCATCAACTCATCAATGCAAATTTTGAAGCAACATCTGGGAACATCCTCTCTGACACTGAAACCACTGAGTGCCGCATGATGGGAAAGTTCAGTGGAGGCGATAGAGCCTATCAAACACCAAATTGGGAAGATAGATGATGCCATAGTTGCCATTATGGAGGATAATGCTATGACAGAAACAGTTTGTGGGAGAACAGTGGCAGAGGGAAATGGAACAACTGGACAAAGCAAAGTCATACCTACAATCTTACTGGTCAGATGAGGGATTTCAAAACATTCTGAAGAGTGCACAGAAGTTGGCAGAGGAACTTCACACTGAAGCTATTTTCCCACCCATTCAAGAATACAAGAGTCACCGAAGAAGACGACATTTTGATTATGGGGCACGGGACAATCCCATAAGAGACCCCAAACAACAATTCAAAGTTGAATTCTTTAACCAGGTGCTAGATTGTGCAATACAGTCAGTTGAAGAATGTTTCATCTAGCTCAAGAAACATAGCAGTACATTTGAGATGTTGTAGGATATTCCAAAACTCCTCACTGTACCTGAAGAACACCTACACCAGCAATGCAGGGCACTAGAGACACTGTTGATACATGACGACATGCGTGATATTGATGTGAGTGATTTAGGTGATGAACTGAAAACCCTTTCAAGATGCTTTTCAGCAGGATCAACTCCAAAGGCTGTTCTGGAATATATGTGCACAAATAAGATGACCATCCTCTTTCCAAATGCTTTTGTTGCTCTGTGCATACTTCTAACACTTCCTGTAACAGCTGCCAGTGGAGAACGCAGCTTCTCCAAGCTGAAGTTAATAAAAACACATCTATGGTCCACAATGACACAGGAGAGGCTGGTCGGCCTTGCAACCATCTCAGTAGAGTATGAGCTGGCCCAGACTGTGGACCTTCAGGAAGCAGTTCAAATCTTTGCAACCAAGAAGGCAGGGAAAGCACCACTTTGATTATTCAAACAGATAAAAATGCTAGTGTTCACTATGCAAACAAGAAAAGTGACATTTGCTCTTTAGGCTTTTGAAAATTAAGCGTTACTTAAAATTTTTGAACAAGGCATTTAAATTGTTAGTTCTCCTTTATTGGGAGCAGAGCAATACCATGAGAGGAGTAGAACAGAAAGAAGGCAAAATTGAGACCTTTCAAAGTTTTGATGCAAGCTAGGGTGCATGGAGGTGCCATTTGAGCTCCCTGCCTTAGGTGCCAAAATGTTATGGGCCGGCCCTGGCTGCTCCTTTCCATTAAGCTTGACCACTGTGCAGTAGAAACCCACAGGAGTCAGCTATCTGAATTGGTGGTTCAGATATTAGCAATGATGTATGCTTCAATTTGATTATCACACATAGTGCTGCCAGAGCAGAGCTGGGGAATAAAATAGTTAGAAATATAGCTATACTGTTTCTTTAAAAACTTTAGTAGGAAGACAAGCAGGTGTGGGGCTGGGAAATGTGCTATAACGTTCTACAATGAAGCAGAGGCAGAGAGGCAGAGCAGCATCAGGGGTAATAATGTTTTTCTTATTCTAATAAAGGTCCATGTATGGTGTTATAAGAGACTCTCTTTCTGCAATTCTTTACTATTATCACCTGATACATTGTACTCACATCATACATATTACCTCACTTCAGGCATTTTGCCATCGTAGATTATTGCACCAGCACCTAGGTGCATTATAGCAGGTTTATGTCTCCCTCTGAAATAACTAGTATAGTATAAAGACAACATACTGAACTAGATGGACTATCTGTTCCAATATGCCAATTTCCAAAGGTATAGAGGCCTGTTCTCAGATCTTAGAGTAAACCAAAGTGTGTGTATTGAGTAAGTTCCTCATTCTCTCAACAAACTCAGCAGGCTATGGTGGGTCTCATTAAAATAAAAGTTTCTAGCTGTTTTGGTTGCAGAGCAAAGTGTGAAAACGTGAATCCTAATGGCTCAAAAACCAGAAGGCAAATGAAAAAAACACTCCAAGATTTATTTTTTAAAATATCTTTTAAGCCCGTCATGATTTAGGAAGCAGGGACTGAGTCATGTTCTTTAAACTCTTGGGTTTGACTGTACTGAATTTGGATACACTCTTAAGTCAATGTTAGCTGTTGGCTTTCAGTTCTCACCTTAACTTTTGTTTCCTTAACTGAAGGGCAGATCAGAATCTAGGAAGCATTTTAAAATATGAACTCAAAAATTTGCCTCACTTTATTTTTGCCACCCTAACCTCTTTTTCCTCTGGAAAGAGAGCTGGAGAGGTCACGATGACAGAATTCTCACATCTCAGCTGTTACCTACTGAAATCTATAAGGGCTGATTTAAAAAACAAAACAAAAAACAGTAACTCACTTGAGGAATCTTTGATTCCTGAAGTTACTAAATTTCAAACTGGAGAAAAGTGTATTTTCACTCATGTTTTATTTCTAATTTTGTGGTCAGCATTAATTATTAATTATTATTATCATTATTATTTTAGAGGGCAGTTTGTCTAACAAGTTTCAGCTTGTGCAATGACACTAAGTATTCACACAGTTGGATCCTGTGTCAGCCAGACAGAACCTCTTTTGATAATTCCTACTTTGTACTGCCATACAAAGAAGTAAAATTATCCATTAATTCATATGGTGCAGAGAAAAAAATAATCAATGCTTAGTGAACATCCAGAAGGCCTGAAAGACCACATGCAGAAAGCACCAACCTGATAATTATTGCAATTTCCCTATAAGATGTGCTAGCACAGTAATTTGTATATGAAAGCACATTGGAAAAGGGGTGGGAGAGTGTTATAACTGCTTCATTATACACTGCAGCAACATTGAAACACAGACTTTAATGATAAACGTGAGCTGTAATTAACCACCACTTAGTGGGGAACAGGTTTAATAACATCCATAAGAAATAGGATGAGTTGATTTTCTCAGATTAAGTAAGAGACAAGATTAAGGAAGCCAATTTAAAATGGAAGCACAAGGCAAACCTAGATATTATTTTGGTTTATTTTAAACTATTCGAAGTCAAATGACCTTCCAGGCCTGGGCTCCCTGTTCAACAATCTACTTACCTCATTGTGTTTAGAGAATGTTTTCCTCGGCCTTTGGAAAGTTTCCTCTCTTGTGTTAGACCTGCTACCTCAATCCATAGAAAATGGATTGAGACATGTTTACAACAGGGACAAAGGAAACAAAATTCAATCCCCAAAAGTATTTCTCTCTCAAAAGAATAAAACAAATTAATTCTTAATGCTTTCTACCAAAAGAACAATTTATTAAGCAGCATGTGTCCTGATTAATAAATCGCAAGACAAACAGATGCAAAAGTCACTTACAATGTGTTATAAAGTTGTTTATGTTAATGCTCAAAATCAGAGGCATTTTTAGAAGTTTGTTTGCATAGGGAAAATACCAGAATATTACTGTGCCAAGAGTCAGCTTTGAAATAGATGCAATGAATAGTTATCTATTGTTCTTAAAGAATATCCGGCAGTATTTGTCTATATATACTCAGAAGATGACCTTCCTCTTTAGAAGCAATTTCCACTCATTATTTTCTAAGCTCATTATGGGCGTGCTCCAAAAAGAGAGCAAAAATGCCTGGTGCTTCTATTAACAAGAAAGATTCACATCTGGGCATTTCAGTCAGGTATGGGAAAAAAGTCTAATTTAATAGAGAGTGTTTTAATTTGTGTACGAAAACAAAGAGTAAATCACTAACAAATAGTTTTAAATTGTCTTTCATAAAACAGAGATAATAACTGACCATCAAATAGGATAAGAATCTGATCATGGAGAGTGGGACAGAAAGGTTATCTCCTGTTGGAATGCATGGGAAAGCAGCGTTTCTCACACCTGTTGAGGTAGGGCCTTTATTTGGCTATTTTAACCCAACAACTAAGAAATACAGAGTTTATCTTACAACAATTTTGAACGCTGTTAATTTCCATTAATTCAAGTAGAAGCTCAATTTTTCAGACTACTGCTCCAAAACATCAAACTAGAGCCCCTACTGAGAAGTGTTAGGTACAGATACGGTGGCAACTTCCGCTGAGTAGCTATTCACACTTATGGACACAGGTAAATACACCTCTACCTCGATATAACACAACATGAATTTGGATATAACCCGGTAAAGCAGCCCTCTGGGGGGATGGGGCTGCGCACTCCGATGGATCAAAGCAAGTTCGATATAATGCGGTTTCACCTGTAACGCGGTAAGATTTTTTGGCTCCCGAGGACAGTGTTATATTGTGGTAGAGGTATAGTGAAAGATACTTAACAGGTTGCAGTTCACAGTTAAATCTACATGCAAAATCCCCAAGTTGGCATAGATCTTCTGGTATACACCTGGTATGGAATAGCTGTAGTTGGTACAGTGTCATTTTACACAAATACTTAGTGCAGCACTGTTGTATATTGAAAGTAGAGTGAGAGATGAGCCTAAGTGACAAACTTCCACAATGTTCAGGGAAGGGAATGTTTCAAGATTGAATATTATGGTTTAAGAATTTTATATAAATAATGGGCAGGCATTCATAATTCAGGCTCATTTCTTCACTAAAGCAGGTTTTTTTAATATGTATACACTGAGGCAGGTGCACGGGTATTTGGTACAGAATTGCTATACCCTTAGGATAAGCAGGTGTCAGTTATTCAGTTTATAAATGATATATTTCTAAATACTGCAGTTTATGATATTCAAGTTGGTGCTTGAGGTCATTGTTTGTCTTTGTTTCCTGCGTGTTAGTTGCAGCTGTGTTCCTTGAAGCTCATTGGCTAAAGCCCAGTTTTCCTCCATCTGGTCGTGGAGCTGTTCTAATCCAAACTGTGATCTGGGCCATCTCTCATTTCTTGTATTTTGTTTAATCACATTACATGTGTCGTATTTCTCCTGTGAGCCATGGTGTGGTGATGCATTTCCTTGCCCCTGCTGTCAGTATTTTGAATAAATCTTTCTGTTTTGTAGATTTTTTGGAGGATGACCATGGGACCCAGCACAAGAATCACAATACCATGCAGAATGCATTTGCAGGACAGAGCCCCTATTTAATAAGCAGTTATGTTGTTATACCTTGTCAGATTGGTATTCCTTTAAAATAGTTTTATTTTTAAGCTTTTTTATTGGGTCCTCCTGTAAATAAAATCATACTCATGGTCTCATCTTAACTTCTTAAAATTAAAAGCAGTCTAAGTATCTGCTGCAATGCTGGTGAAATAACAGATGAAAAATATCTTGTGACCTGCATAAAGACTAAGTTGTTTGCAACAGCAGATTTTCAAATGGGAGTTGTATTTTTTCAGAACAAGGCATTACAGAGATATGACTTATCCAAAACCAGCCACGGTTTTACTCCAAGAGATTCTATTACTTTATCGTTAGCAAGACTGCTGAAGCAGTTGCACAGCTATTTTCTACCATTTAAAATCCATGTAAATAATAGCAGCTACAGAAATACAGTTTTAAAGAGAGAGCTGTGATCTGGTATGTGAAATTAAAATTTGGAAAGGGATTGGAGTCCCAGTTCATTCAATATTGGAAATTAAAGCCTTGAAATTTCCAATTCTGTTGTGAACAACAATGTACTTATTTTAGACAGAGAAGGTTCAAAAAAAGCTTCTGTTGTTATTTAACATATTCTTGAGGCAGGAATGTAGCATTTAGATTAGCCATGTACATATGTGTAATTGTTCGTGATATGAAAATAGACGGCCAAAAGATTTGCCCAAAAAGGAACTAAGTAATGACATTAGCAATTACCACACTTTTTTGGATTAGTGGATTCAGAAGGACTCCACCTAAACTGTACTGTAGGCTCCAAAGACCACTAGTATCAGGAATTTGTAAATGAGACTCTGCCTCAGAAGATTACAGGTCAAATAATTTTCTTCCTTTAAAGAAAGTGAAAAATCAGAGCAGAATCTAAATACATAAATAAAAAGAAATTTCTTGATTATGTTCTAGAAAATTTTTGGCCCATAAGACAAATTATTCGCAGTATCGCTGTTCACATTTCTCTCTGCTGCTTTTCTGATGATACAATTTACATATACCCTGTATAGTCATAAAGATGTACACAACATTTCTAACAATATAATCTCAATTTTTAATCCTATTAAATAAAAAATAATGGTAAAATAAACAATGATATCTTATTTTACTCTGTTGCAAACATTTAAAGAAACAATCTGGCCAATGCAGCATAAGGATTATGCAAATTGCAGTCACAATGGGGCAAATTTGTCTGTGCAGAAATGTCAAAGAATTTAGTTCAATTATTTTTCTTAGGATTTAAAAAATTGAATTCCCATGACAAAATAATAGGGGCTAACTACTTGTGACCTGTGAGCTTTACTGTGTGAATTGAGAGTCAGGGCAAAAACCGCCCTTGAGCTACTTCTTTTACATTAGACCAGACTGCTGACTTTTTGTTTCTTTCCATTGTAGTTTTCATTCCCTTCCCCCCACCCCATGCAATTTTGGGATGAAACACTCCATTATTTTTACTTTGGAAATGATGTATTGCAGAGTACATGCAAATCTGAGATTCTGAACATGTGGTCATGAAAAAAAAATATCATGGCACTTTATGCAAGGAAGAGGATGTTAGGATGCTGGTCAAATTTCCAGCTTGGAAAATTAGCTTCTGCCTAACACAATCTTCCCAGTAGTTTCAACTGGCTATGGTATTTTTCCTCACTTTGTACTCTATTGTATTATTAAAACAGCAGTCATCTTTCACTCCCATGGCTGGCTAGATTTGAGTGGAAAGTGATTGATTACATATGGCTAAATACTGACAAGTGCACAGGTCACTGCTCCCACATAGATTGCCTGCCATGCAATAGTTTAAATCAATCCCAGGACAGTTAGATCAGTACAGACCAGGGTGCAACTTTAATTTTAGGGTCCCACAGAGCAGGTGATGGGGAAAGGAAACACATGCAACTGAGGAGCAGTAGGGACCTGGCCCCGGTGGTTGGTTCATGAGGGTGGTAAGATGGGATCTGTGCAATTCTCTCCTCTCCCCAGTTCTCATAGATTCCAAGGCCAGACGGGACCATTGTGATCCTCTAGCCTGGCCTCCTGTATGACACAGGCCATAGAACTTCCCCACAACAAAGCTCAGAGCAGATCTTTCAGAAAAACATCCAATCTTGATTTAAGAATTGTCAGTGATGGAAAATTTCCCTTACCCTTGGCAAATTGTTCCAAAGGTTAATTTCTCTCACCATGAAGAATTTATGCCTGTAGCGGTCTCTGGCTTTCAAGTGGGGAGGAAGGCCACTCTGCCTCACTGCACCAGGCAGCAACACTCACGCTCAGATCCCACTGGCAGGGCCAAGTAGTAAGCAATATATAGCTTGTAGCCTCCTAAAGGGGCAAACAACTGTTAGCAGTCTGGAGTTCTATCCTCCTGCAAAAGGGCAGAACAGTAAGCAGTCTTTAGTCCAGAGTCTCCCAGCTAGGGCCGCCGCCAATCAAGAGTCTAGGGCTCTGGCCCTCTAGACAGGGCAGAGCACAAGTGGTCTTTAGCTCATGGCCTCCTGGCTGGAACACACAGCAATTAACAGTCTATAAAGGAAGCTCTGGCTCTCTGGTGAGGCAGCCTGCAAACAGTCTGGAGTCCAGTCTCCTGGTTGGAGCAAGCCACAAGCAATATACAGGCCTTCTGGTCTAGGCGTGAATAGGCCAATACCCCAGGGGTGGGGTTGACAGCAGGGGCTGGAGGGACCTGGGCCCACCCTATTCCACTGAGTTCCAGCCCAGGGCCCTAACAGTGGCAAATAGTTCTGCCACTGGGTCAGCAGACATCCTGCTGAAACATGCTGACTCATGCTCCGGCAACAAAACCGGACTAAAGTCTGGTGTCCCTGGGCTACTTCCTACCACAGTCTGGGCAGGATGTTCTGTAATCCAAAATTCCTCTGTCTCCTGGGGGTACACTGTGGACAGCAATCCCAGCAACTCCTCTCCAGGGTCAGCCTCCTCCGGGGGCAGGTGCTGTACAGCGCAGGTTCAACTCCAGAGTTCTGCAGTGGGCTGGAGGCATCTGGCTCAACTGATCTTCAGGGCCCTCTCTTTATACTTCCTGTCCCACCCCAGTATTTCCAGCAAGGGGAACGGGGCAGATTTGGCTCCATCCACTAGGGGGAGTGTAGCGGTCCCTCATTCTCAAGTTTGGAGGGAGGCCACTCTGTCTCACTACAATGCCTTATTCCCAGACTGAACAGGCTGAGGGGAGATATTTATTGCTAATGGGCCCAACCTGTTCAGTTGCGAGCTCTGTCACAGAACTGGCAAGCCATTTCCCTCAGCTAATTCTGTTTCCCCAGGGGTCACTCAGCTGGGGAAACTGCTTATCTAGAGATGTTAGGGAAGATATCTCCTTCCCTCGACATCACTCCCTAAAGCTCCCTCTGCCATAAACACCAGTTAAGGAAATATAGTCTCCCTCAAAAATCATTTAGTTCTCTGTGCCTATGCAGCACAAGGATCGGAATTTGGCCCATGGTCTGTACAATTTACAAAGTGCTTTGCAATCTATTTTAAATGAAAGCACCTATAGCAAAATCATCATTATCACCACCACTTTGCCTTGGGTCAGTCTCTTCCCTCTGCCTTTCCCCAAATATAGCAATCATAGAAGGAGATCACAGCTGGCGACCGGACCCTAAATGGTCTGAATATGACTCAGTTACTCTGCAGAAAGCTAACACATGATCAATTTCTACTGTAGTGCTAAATACTGTGTCAAGTTACATTAAGCTACATAGCTGTTGTGCATAAAGTTGAGAAAGGAAGTGGTAGATTTGCCATTCATAAAACTGAGCAAGCAAAGTACATTGCAAAATAGAAGTATCAGTTTCAGAAGTGTGAGACTTTACCACAAGAAACAGTGCGACTATGCTGTTATGCAATTCAGTTTGCTGCTGAATGAAAATGAACATTCCTCAAAGAGAGGTGCTAATTTACAGAGCAAAACTAAAATATTACTACTATATTGCATCTAAACCCTAGAAAACAGTACAGTTTACTACCATTGTTGAATCTTCTGACAATACTTATCCCAAAATTCCTCACATGATAAAGAAGAACATTAGTTATGAATGATCAGTACAGACTCCAGGATAGATTAGTTTTAATTCAAGTCACACCCCTGCAGGGACCAGGCCTGTCTTTCTCTTTTGGTGGTTAAAATGTCACCATCCCCAAGGGATCCATCAGGGGAGGGGAGGTTTAAAATGTGACTAGGGCCTATAGAAATCCTGCTGGCAGAGGTTACCTGAACAAGTCACTGAATTGGTACAATCTCTGAGCAGCTGGGCCATGCTCCTTCCCCCAGCCTCTACCCAAAGCCATTCATTTTTAGGGCTGCACTGGATGACTCTGGGCCTCCCAGCCAAATATGAATTGCAGGTGCTTTGCAGCATTTCAAGCAGGCAAACATTTCACCATCAGGGAACCAGCACTCTGGGCTATGTTAATGTATCCCAGGGGTGAATGAAGCTTTCTATGTTTCATATTACCAGAACTTAAGAGTTTTTATCTTAATCAAAATGCAGTAAAGTTATCTGAGTAATACATTTGCTGCTAACAAACCAGTTTTAAAGCTGCCACTATCATTAAGTGGAAACTAACCACCCACAGAGACAGTTACTTGGTCCTCCACAATACATCGCTTCAGTGAAATGAATTCCCATTTACTATCAAGGAAGCAGAAGTTGTAAATTTTACTTTAAATGTGCTTGTATAAGCAAAGCTGTGACCAGAGGATGCCAGTGAGATCACTGCAGTTACAGCTTAGATGGAGAGAAAAGTGCCTTCTTGCCTTTGCCTCTGCTACAATGCAAATATCAAAGTGCCCCCCTTTTTTGGAATTACAATAGCAACTCTCCCTCCGCCCCCTCGCAAAATACACAAACACACACTGATTCATTAACATGAAACATCATCCTTCTTGGTGTCAGGCAGGGCCGGTGCAAAGATGTTTCGCGCCCTAGGCGAAACTTCCACCGTGCGCCCTCCCCAATCCCCAAGCCCCTGCCCTGAGGCGCCCCCCGCCCACAGTAGCTTCCCCCCTCCGCCCTGAGGCACCCCCCGCCCCAGCTCACCCCTGCTTCGTCTCCACCCCGAGCATGCCGTCGCTGCTTCATTTATCCCATCTCCCAGGCTTGCGGCGCCAATGAGCTTAGGTGCCGCAAGCCTGGGAGGCAGGAGAAGTGAAGCAGTGGTGTACTCGGGGAGGAGGCGGGGCAGGGGTGAGTTAGGGTAGCGAGTTCCCCTGCGTGCCTCCCCCCCCTTACTTGCTGTAGGCAGGGCCGTCCTTAGGCATAGGCAGAATAGGCAGCTGCCTAGGGCCTCACTCTGCCTGGGGGCACCACTCTGCAGGCAGCCCAGACAGTGTAGAAGCAGGGCTGCTGGGTCCTAGAGACAGCCGAATGCAGCACAGTCTGAGGGACGGGATTGGCTGCTGGGGTCTCTGGGAAGGGGAGGGGGAAGGAGCTCACCTGTGAGTGTGACTCTTTCCCCTCGGCTGAGGTCAGGTGAGGCAGGCTCTGTGGCTCTGGAACCAGTATCCTTTGTTGTCCCCCATAACATCCATTCTTCTCCCCCTCGCCCCACGGAGCACCCCCTCCTTTCTCCCTCCTCCCCAGGAGCACCCCTCTCTCTCTCCTCCCTCCCCTCCGTCAGGGCTAGGTTGGGTGAGGTGCTGGAGGATAGGTGAGAGGAGAAGGCTGGCTGGCTGCCTGCTGAGGAATGAAAGTGGAAGTAACTCACTTCCTGGGCAGGCAGCCAGGGTTGGAATGTCACACAGGGCTTGGCTGGGGTTAGCCAGATGTGTGAAAAATCAGGATAGGGGATTGGAGCAGGGTGAGCAGATATCCCTATTTTATAGGGACAGTCCCAATTTTGGGGTCTTTTTCTTATATCGGTTCCTTTTACCCCCACCCCCCCACCCCGTCCTGATTTTTCACATTTGCTGTATGGTCACCCTAGATGTGGGTAATTGGTGCCTATATAAGACAAAGCCCCAAATATCAGGACTGGCCCTATAAAATCAGGACATCTGGATCTATCACCCTAGCTGGGGAGCACCTCTTCCCGGGCTGGCAGCTGCCAGGGATCCATCTCATCCAGTGGGAGCTGCACAGGGCAGGATGAGCTGCTGTGGCTCCATGGGTGACCTGTCCCTGAGATCAGATGCTGTGCTAACTTCACCATGGTCCGTAAGGCTGGTGGTGGTGCCCATTGGCATTTGATTGGACCCGAGGGTTTGCTGCTGCTGTTGCCACTCTGCACCCCAAGAGGTGGATTTTGGGGTCCTGCAGTTTTCCACCTATCTCCTCCTCTACTGCAGCTGTTGGACCAGCACGCTGGGGGGTGAGCCAAGCATGAAAGCAGTACTCTGTTGCCATTTAGATTGTCATTTAACAACTTTGTTTGCCAAAAATTCTTGCTAACAATCCTGAATCCAATTTCAATATTTTTTTAAATCAATATCATAGCCAAAAACAGAAAATTAAGTTGTTGACAATTATTAGTGACAGGTTTGGTTTGAGGCAGGGAGTGGGCCAGTTTTCATCAGAGAAACAAAAAATGTTGACTGACTTTCCTATAGCCTGTTACTCCTGATAAGAGCCCTCCAACAACTGTAATATGCTCATCTCCTTACTAGTGTATAAAGCAGGGGTCGGCAACCTACGGCACACGTGTCAAAGGTGGCAGGTGAGCTGATTTTTGATGGTATGCAGCAGCAGGCTGAGCGGCTCAGCCCATCACTGCTCTGGGGTTCCGGCTGCTGCCCTATTGCCAGCTGGGATACCAGCCATCGGCCCCACTCAGCACCTGCTGCTGGCCTGGGGACCCCCAAGGAACCCCAGGCTGGCAGTGGGCTGAGCAGGCCAGCTGAACCACTCAACCTGCTGTCAGCCTGGGGTTCCATTCACTCAGCCGGCAGCGGGCTGAGTGGGCTGGTGGCGGGCTGAGCAGGGCCGGTGGGGGGTTGAGTGGCTCAGTCTGCTGCCAGTCTGGGGTGCCAGCAGCACTCAGCCTACTGCTACTCTGGGGTTCCGGCCCCTTGCCAGTCAGGAGCCCAGCCACCGGCCCCACTCTGCTTCCTGCCAGCCTGGGTGAGCAGAATCCCAGGCTGGTAGCGGGCTGAGGGGGGTTGGCGGCCGGGATCCTGGCTGGCAGGAGTTGGTGGTCAGAACCCCAGACCAGTAGCGGGCTGAGCAGAGCCTGGGATCCTTGTCTAGGAATCCTTGTCTAGCCCCGCTTAGCCCGCTGCTGGTTTGGGGTTTCATTTACTCAGCTGGCAGTGGCCTGAGCAGGATTGGATTTTTGTATGACATAACTAAATCAAACAGAATAGGAAAACAAGAACAACTAATGACAAAGTGCAAGAACCTAGAGAGCCTCCTGAAGCACAGTGGTAGTTTTGATTTAAATGGACTTGAACTGTACGAAGAATTGAGTACACTGTCATCAATGTTGCCACATGCAAAATCGGTGATGGACATTGTACAGTTTATTCATTCCCGCAAACTTGTTGACATATATCCTAATGTGTACATTGCCACTCGCATTCTACTGACAATTCCTGTAACAGTAGCATCAGGAGAAAGGAGTTTCTCAAAACTAAAGCTCATTAAAAACTATCTCCGCTCTACAATGAGTCAGGAATGCTTAACTGGTCTTGCTATTCTGGCAATCAAACAAGACATGACTTTGCCTTTGTCATATGATGACATTATTACTGATTTTGCAGCTAAAAAAGCCAGAAAGATTGCTTTTAATTAAAAACTAATCTTTGTTTCAATACCTCTTCATATAAATTTCCAATAAAATTTTGATAAATTAAAAAAATTATATTATTTGCATCATTCTGTCATATCAGAATTTTTTCTATAGTGCTGCTTCTTTAGTGCTAGTCCATCAGCATTACAGTGTGCTTAATTAAGTTAAACTGGTTTTAATAACGTGAATGTGGCAAGTTTTCCAATACTGTAAGCTTATATTTGTGTTGCTAAGAGCAGATCAGGCACAGGGGCACCAGTTTAATAATCTCGCCTAGGGCACCATAAATCCTAAGGACGGCCCTGGCTGTAGGTAGCCCTCCTCATGCTTCCCTGCCCCAGCAACCTCCGCCTAAATGCTGGTGGTGACCGGGGCGGCCGAAGATCTGGTTGCTGCGGTCGCTGCCGAAGAAAATGCCACCCCCCAAATCCTAGTGGCCTAGGCGGCTGCCTAGGTAGCCTAAATGGTTGCACCGGCCCTGGTGTTAGGTCATTTTAGTGGCGTTTGTACTGATGAATACTGTATGAAAATATGAGCAAGTTACAGTATGAAGGATATTGGAGAGAAAGATTCTTACGTAAATAAAGAGTATGTTGATTATGAGTGACGGTTGTGCAATCTTCTCCAAGTATTTGCTTCTTAGTTAAATTAATTCAATTTTGTCACATTCTACAGAAGCAGCCACTTCTTGTAAAAGGATATAGACAACACTCTCAAACAGACACTTTAAGAAAGTAATAAAAGATACGCAAGGCAAGAATATCCTCATCTTACCATATGGATATTGCTCACTACTTGGATAGGGAACATCAGGGTTTACTTACAAATGATACAGCAATTAACAGACGATAAACCAATCCCAAGTCTATTTTCCATTAGAATTTTTGGAGAAGGGCAGGGCAGGAGGTTGGAAGGGGGTTATTAGATTTGCTGCACTGAGATAGGGTATTGGTTTGTTAGATTTACTGGATACATTTATTTATTCTACAAAGTGGGATAAACAGTCCATTAACTTCTGTAATTTACATTGTGAATGTTAACAGTGTGTGTAATGGCCACCCAAAGTATACTGACATTGATACTTTTATAAGTATCAGAACACTTTCCACCAGACTGAAGCGCAATATGAAACATTTGTGTATATGAAACCTCTAGTAAAACCTGCTTACCCTTTTATGGGTACAGAATACAACTATTAATGATAGGGGGTTATCAGATTACTACTTTACAATGTTGCACAAAAGGGGACCAAAGCAGCTCAAAATCCAGAGCATGGTCTTTGGGGTGAAAGTTTAATTATTAGATTTCTTTGAAGAAGAAAAACAGAAGAACAGTTCCAGGTTACACCAACGTACCCTTTATTGAGTTTCACAGTCCGATGAGAATGCTGCCAACTGTTTACTACATACTATATCACTCTGTGTTATTGGTCATACTTATCTAGGTGATTTGGAATCCCAGCCATTCACACAGGCCTTGTGAGGAAAGGAGGGGGGGGGCACTCTGTGTTTCCACTGGGAGTGCTGTTCCTTACGGTGTCTGCCTCTCCCCACTCTGGCGAAGGTCTTGGAGTTACAGGACCCAGCATCCTTATTGAAAGGCCAGTCCTCATACAATATTTTACTCACATTACACAGCAACTGGAAACACTTATGCAAGAGAGGGCCACACGAACCACTCATAATAATACATGCAGTATTATTTAAACTAAAGATCAGATTAAAGTTACATGCACAGCGTTAAATTATGTCTGGCTAGGCTGTCACTGTTAGAAAGCATGTTCCCCATTTTATATTCCCTCTAGAGCCAGGGCATTGCACATTATTATCCTTCAACAAAAGAACCTACTAGACACCAATCTTTAAAATCAATACAATTAATATAGAGGAGTACAAATGCCAAGTACAAGCATCATAAAGACAGATAAAGCACAGTGACATAATAAAGTCAAACAGATTCCTACTCTTCAGGGAGAGAAAGCCAATGTGAAGAGTAAATATTTAAATGAGTCATTTCCTATGTTAAGGAAACATTAGTGCACAGTCTAAAAGTTTAGCGCTATTACAATTCAGGGTGCGGCTTCTTATCTCAGTCTTAGTTCAGAGCATGAGCTGTTGCATCTTGGCTGTTGAAATGTTAAAAATCAGAGTTGCTATGGCATTACTTAACATGGCCAGCTTTTATCATGCCAACGTGCACATACTCTGTACTGAAAATCAGGGCTCAGGAGAGAGGGTGTTTGCACTATATTTAACTCTATATAATTAATTCACTTACTTCTCAAATGCCCTTTCCACTTTACCTACTGAAGCATAATAGTTAATGATTACTCATATGCCAATGAGGATAAAGAGAACATACAGAGATATTTAAACAATATAAAAGCAGAGTTTGGTATTAGGTAAATACCGATAGTCTCAAGACTCAGGTTCTCTCATAACTAGTCAAAATAACTCCACTAAACCATTCAATGGAGGACATTACTAAGTGTCACACTCGCTAAGGGGAAGATGACAAAACTCCTCCTGTAACTCCCCTCCCCGAAACATTCTTTTGATTCTATTGAATAAGATAAAGTGGCATTCAGTTAGTTTTTTAGACGTTACATAATCTGATAGCCAAACTAAAATTTCCCAGAAAACTCCCAACGTGCAAGTATATTAGAAATCTGCATCTGATCAAGGAACCATAACAGTAAAGTCCAGAAATGAGACACTTGAAATGTTTCCGCAAAGTTGGTTGCAAAATTGATTGTGATGAGATGAAAGTTTCAGTAATTTTGTGCTCTTCAAGAAGAATTCAGTGAGCTGTCCAAATGACTCCTTCATTTTTAAGAGGTATCAATCCAGAAAAAATACATCCTACTCTGCAATGATTGTATATCCTGATTTTTGTATCCAATTCATCAGTATCTTCTCTACCAAGAAGTTATTTTAATACAGGCTGTGGAATGGTTGGTACAGTCTGTACCCGTATAGTCTTCCACCTCTGCAATGTCTCCCCTACAGTGGTCACCACTGATATGCTACAACACTTACCAACAGTCAGGACATGTCTACACTTGTCATTTAAAGCAAAAAATGTCCCTTTTTTTCCACTAAAACCTTGGGAGTGTCTACACTTGTTAATGAAGAAAGAAAACTACCTTCATGAGAGGCACACAGTTCTTTCCACTGTTCTTTTGCATTGCTGTGAAAGTGAAGACACTTTCTTCCTGTGTAAACACCTTTTGGCCTCCAGAGGATATCCTACGGTTCCAAAAGTGACCATGCTGGCCAGCATCTCTGCTGCTCTGACATCAGGTAAACGGATGTCTGCCCCTCCCCCTGTAAAGCCCTGGGAAGTTTGAAACTCCCTTTCCTGTTGTGAGTGCTTATCTGCCCATGTGACCATGGCTGCTCCATGTAGCAAACGATCTCCTACTTGGAGCAATGTCGAGCTACTAGACCTGATCAGTGTTTGGGGAGAGGAGGCTGTGCAGTGCCAGCTGTGTTCCAGCTGTAGGAATTTCAATACCTATGAGCAGCTTACAGGAGAAGGGGCATAACAGGGACGCACTGCAGTGCAGAGCGAAGGTGAAGGCACTGAGGAACACATACCACAAGGTGAAAGAGGCAAACCGTCGGTCTGGTGCTGTGCCGCAAAGCTGCCGTTTTTACAGTGAGTTGGATGCAATCCTAAGTGGTGACCCCCACCTCCATTACAAAGAGCCCAGTGGATACTTCTGCATGTCCAAATCTAGCCAGGAGGAGGAGGTCACAGATGAAAAGAAGGAAGCTGTGGAGCCTGTTGCTGCGTGTACTTAGGACCCCTTCTCTGCTCTGGAGGTGTTCAGCCAGTGTGAGTGGCCACTGTCTGCTGAGGCAGAGGCAGGAGAGCAGAGCTCTGGTAAGTTGCTTTGCTTTGACAATGCATAAAGCAGGTTGAAGGCACAGAAAAGTACTAAGGTAGCTGTGTTTGTGAGCTGGGTGCTTGCCCTTTTCAGAATGGGTGTATGCAATAAACCCTATAACCCTGCATTCCCTCACCATTGCTGGGTTCATGTGCACCATGGGTGCTAGACTTGTGTCACCAAGACAGTGATTTCTTATCAGTGTGTTTCAACGTGCACCTCAATTCCTGTATGTATGTTTCACAATAATGTGTTGCTTTTGTCTCCCTAGAAAAGGCTGTGGAAGATTCCCCCCAACCAAAAACCGTAGCAGACCATCTGTGGCCAAAGATGCACTAAGGCAGACATGTTTTGTGAGGTGATTCTGCACTCCCAAACGGAGACACGTGATAAAAATAAATGGAGAGAAAGCATGACAAAGTGGAAAGAGGGAGAAAACCGAGATCGAAAAGAGAATAACTCTTTCCATAGGGAAGCCACGGAGAGGCTAATCAACATTCTGGAGCATCAGACAGATCTGTTGCATTCTCTCATTACGCTGCAGAGTGACCTGATTTGTGCCCGTCCCCCACTTCCACAAATGCAGAATTCTTTCCCATGCACTCCCCAAACTCCCACTGCATATTCTGATAAGCTTGCTGCAAATTTTTCCATTCCTCAACAATCCTCACCTCAACAGCTTGTCAAAAGACAGCTGGAGTTATACACAGCTGTGAGGTATATGGCCCCCCAACCCTGTTCCCCACCATCATTTAGGATTGATATATGTGCATATGGTGTTTTCTCGGTTTTTAAAAGAAAAGCACAAATTTTTCAAAAAGAAGCAAGCTTTATTTGTGTGTTCACATTTCTGTACATGTCATCACAGCTCCAAGTAAACTAGCACTTCATCTTCACAGAAATTACATACAGAACCACTCTGTAGCACAGCACATGCTGTTAACATTTCCTTTCCCAAGCACAGCAGCAAAGTTTAATTATTTTCATTTTCAAACTTTTCGCTCAAGGCATCTCAGATCCTAACTGCCATACATTATGTCCCTCTAATAGCCCTGTTATTTGGCTGCTGAAACTCAGCAACTAGGTGTTCGTCCTCCACACTCCACATATTAGTAAACCTTTCACCCTTCCCCTCACAAAAGTTATGTAAAGTACAGCATGTCTCAATGACCAGGGGAATATTTTCCTCACTCATTTCCAGTCTACTGTACAAACATTTCCAGCGCGCTTTCAAAAGGCCAAATGCACATTCGACAGTCATTCGGCACCTACTCAGCCTGTTGTTGAAATGTTCCTTACTGACATCTGGGTTTCCAGTGTATGGCTTCATGAGCCATGGCATCAGTGGGTAAGTTGGGTGTCCCAGGATCACCATGGGCATTTCCACTTTCCCGACGGTGATCCACTGGTCTGGAAAGAAAGTCCCTGCTTGCAGCTTTGTGTACAGGCCAGTGTTTTTAAATATACGTGCATCATGCACCTTTGTGGACTATCCAGCATGAATATCAGTGAAATGCCCACGGTGATCCACTAGTGTCTGCAAAACCATGGCAAAGTACTCCTTATGATTTATGTACTTGGTGCCAAGGTGAGCCAGGGAAACAATAGGGATGTGCGTTCCATCTATCGCCCCAACACAGCTCAGGCAGCCCATTTCTACAAAGACATCCAAAATGTCACGCACATTACCAAGAGTCACAATCTTGCGAAGTAGGATGCGATTAATGGCCTTGCACACCTGAGTTACCACGACACCAACGGTCGATCTCCCCACTCCAAACTGGTTCGCAACTGATTGGTAGTTGTCTGGAGTCGCCGGCTTCCACAATGCGATTGCCACACACTTCTCTACAGTGAGTGCAGCTCTCAGTCTGGGTCCTTGTAATGTAGGTCGGGGGAAAGCTCAGCACACAGTTCCATGAAGGTGGCTCTCTGCATCCAAAAGTTCTGAAGCCACTGGTCATCATCTCAGACATGCATAACGATATGATCCCACCACTCTGAGCTAATTTCCCTAGCCCAAATACGCCGTTGCACAGTGCTCAGCTCCTTAGCTAATGCCAAAAGCAATTGAATGCTACTTATTTCCATTTCAGGCTGCTCATCAGGCATCTCTGACTGCAGCTCTCTTTGCAAGTTTAAGAACAGCTGCACTGCCATGCATGATGTGCAAATGACAGCTATCAGTGGACAGCAGTGCAGGATCCATTCCTGCTAGTAGATGTGGCGGGGAAAGTAGCCAGACAGCAGGGGGGGTTAAAAAATACCATGAAAGAAAGAAGGAAGTAATGGGGCTGCTAGGACATGAAGCAGTGCAGCACAGGGCACTCAGCAGGGACCCAGAATGCCTTCCGCTCATGCCCCCTTTTCCACAAGACCTATTGAGAGAGCTGCACTGTGGGATAGCTGCCCTAGAGCGCTGCTCTCATTTGCAATGGTAGTGCTGCTAACATAAACACTCTCTGATGCCTGAGGAATCAAGTACACAAACCAGCACTTTACTTTCACCGGTTCTCTATCACCGAGAAAACTTACAGCGCAAAAACTCTGCAAGTGTAGCTGTACCCTTAGTTACCACACAGTGGACACTACTTAAGAAGTGGAAGGATTTCCCTAGACTTGAATGGGAAATAATTTCAGTATTTGGGCTCATCTTGTGTGACAATGTTTTGCAAATGTTGACCTTTAAGTGCAGATTTTTGTATCTTTCCTACATATAGACAAATTCTGTCAGACATTGGCCAGAAATGGATGGTATCTAATTAACTATTCTGCCCCACCATCTCTGTAAAATGCCAATTGAAACAATGTTGTCCCTTGGTGCGAAGTAGTCCACCTCAAACCTATACCAGTGAACAGCTATAATAATGGAATTGAAGCATGTGTGATTGTATTTCTAAAAGCATGACTATTTTTCATTCCTTTTTTATGCCAAAAATATTTATCAACTGGATACGCTCGCCTTTACCATAGCCCATCTTCCTCTACTAGAGGAATAATTTTACTTGTATTTCTACCTTCCCTACCAATGACATGAAAGCTTCTCTGCACCCCAACATGCATGATATCTGCCAATGCCTATCTGAAGCCCCCAAGTCCCTCCTTGGCACTCCTCCAGCTGTTACTGTGGATTTACACATATAACTATTTACATGCATGTTAACATTGAATTACACTGTATATAAATTGTACGGATCAAATTCTATGCTGGTCTAAGTAGGAAAAATTCCACTGATGTTAATTGAGAAGCATCCATTGCACCAGCAGAGAATTTGGCCCCATATCTTTATTATAATCCTTGTTTTGTGAAAAATGTTGTGTTTGGAAAATGGAAACTCAAGAATATTTTAAATGAAATAAACTATTCTGGAAGTTTGTAATATTGACATCTTCATTAGATAACACACTTGTTAATTAAAAGGTATTTTATTAGTACCTTTCATTTCATATTCATAAGGTTTCCATTTCCCATCAGGGTATAAAGGCAACAACATTCATAGAGACTGGGATTGCAATTTCCTGTGTAAACAATTCTGCTTCAAACAATTCTATCACTTTTTCTCCAAGTAATAACTTTCTAGTTTAGTTAACCATAGGCATAGAAAACCCTATTAGAATAAGGGGTTTATTTACACTGTGGATAAATGAATTCAAAACTGAAGGGGCATTTGTAAAATGAGCAAACACCACATAGTCACAGGATTTCTAAAAGCTGAGGATATTAAGGTATTACAATAGTGCTTGCATTCACAAAGAAGTGGGTTTCTTATACTAAGGTTTCAAAGCTTAGCTGCTTATGAGGCACATTTTCCCAGCCTTTTAAACACTTGTTTCAAAAAGTAACTCTTTAAAATAGCTACTAGATCCAATTATTCACCAACAGGAAGGGGTTAGTGTAAAGCTGAATTCTGACTGCTTCAATCTAAAATGTAATTAATTGGCAGCATCACGGATCCGAGACAAAAGCTGACACGGAATATTGTCCTCCAGAAAGAAACATAGGAACCGCCTGATTCAGTAGACAAAATTACATATAAACTCATCATAGCCTATCTTCCCTTTCCCCAATCAACTCTCACACAGAAATGCACAACTCTGTGGAACAATGAAATGGTTAGGCTCTTTGAGTTTGTTTTAACTCAATCTTTTTAAATAGGATCTAAAAAAAAAGATCGATAACATTCTACTAGAAACACAGATCTATCTTAGGACAGTCAGTAAGTTTAGGACACAGGACACAGTAAGTTTAAAAATACCATTTTTGCCAACCATTTAGTCTTCTCAAATATACACCTAAAGTGGACTTAAAATTACATCATCACATTTTCTCCAACATTAGTCTGAAAAAAACATTTCCCCTTGCAGGGAAGAAAAAAAAAAAGGAAAGAAAAATCCCTCACATACTAAAAGAATCTATTAAATGTTTTACAGAAAAAGTGACCTTAGGTTTTTATTCTTAAACGAAACCCTGTGTAGTCACAGAAAACATTCACAGGGTTTGGGTCCCCCTGCCCTTCCAGGAAAAATGAAACAATGTTTGGTTCACAGGAAATAACACAAGTATTAGAAAATCCCAGTGGTCTGAGTGAAAAATACTTTAAAAGGGTCTGTGAGCCTTCTAAACAATGTTAAAGGACAACAGATGTTCATCCCCCCAAGCTTATTCTCAAGACTCACGTACTCCAAAAGAGGTTTTATTTGTGAATACTTGGTTCAGTACTCATATAAACAGAGATACTGAGGGTAATAGATACATAAGGAAAGGTAAGCTGCATCTGCCCTCTACCTGCTGAAAAGAGAGCAGAAACACCCCCCCCCCCCCCGTATATGTGAAGATAATGGAAAAGTAAAGCTCTTTGGGTACAAAAAATGGTATTTGTTTTTCTCTGATATGTCTTAGGATGCAAAACTGAAATCAGAAAATATAGTCTGATACTTGGATTGTAAAGTTGGCAGGGATTGTTTCTTTGTTGTATGCTGTACAGTGCATAGCACAGTGATTTTCAGCTTGTGGTCTCCAGACAGTTGGGGGCCAGCAAACTGTTTATGGGGTCTGCGAAAGGTTGTTGTTACCATAAAACGGTGGTTTTCAACCTGTAGTCCATGGATCCCTGGGAGTTTCAGACTATGCCTAAGATTTCCAAAGGGATCCACACCTCCATTCGAAATTTTTTACGGATCTGCAAATGAAAAAAGGTTGAAAAGCACTGATCTAGTAGAATGGGGCCCTGGCCTGTAGGTACTGCTAAATTATTAAAATATTGTTAATAATAAAAACCCAGTTCATTATTAATTAATTCTGACACTAAATCACAGACCCCATATTGCCCCTTAGCGCCGAATGTCACTAAGATGCTTATTGAGAAATATTGACTGGTTCCAGTGAGAATCTTGCCCTACTTGGTCAGAAGGATAATCAATGGGAGCTTTGCCATTAACTTCAATGGATGCAAGGTAAATGTAGCACCATGAACGTGGCTGCATAAAGGAAACAAACTATCTGAAGATCTTGACAAAGGTATAAAACCTTTGAGAAAAAATCATAAAAGCAGTTGAAAAATGTCAATCAACTGCTAATGATTGTTTTAAAAGCTTTGTTTTTCAAAGATTGTTTGAAGCTTTGAAGTGCTGTAGAAGTGTTTTATATATATTTTTTATATATATATGTGTGTGTGTGTATATATATATATATATATATATGTTTGTGTGTATACACTCACACACTTAAGGAAATAAAGTACTTATTCCAATTTTCTAAACATTTAAATAAACTTCTCACGGAAAATTTATATGTACTTTTCTTACAGTGCATAAGTTTCTGTCAAGTGTATCTTGAACTAGACCCTGTTTTCCATTTAAAGGTTGATTTTACATCTCTCTTCAAATCTGTTACAAAAGGAAATAAAGCCTTAGATGCATCAATTAGTGAAGGAACCTGATGGCTTTGTTCATTAATTCCCAGGAATACCAGATACTGATCTAGTAAAAAGTTAGGTGGGTCAAGTTTTTGAAGTAATTCTAAATTTTATTTCTGCTTTCAGATCTATCCTGATCCAGAAACATGTTTCAGTCTGTTGCTAACTACTGTGCTGTCATTTTTGAAATACTTTTATTTGGCATTATTTAACAGGTAATTATTAAAATACGCACACTAGAACAACATAACATACATAAGAACATTAAAATGGTGTTTTTAAAAAGTTTCCATGCAGCTTGCAGACATTTCACTCTTGTGACATTTCTATTTAACCAGCTTCCTCATTTTCGTGTAGTTTCCTTTTCTGAAACGAAATGCTGCCATGGTGGGATCCTTTGGTATTTTCCCCACCACAAAGATGTTACATTTAATTATACTGAAGTCACTTGTTACTGGGTGGTTCAGCTCTATTCACCTCTCGGACCAGATCTCGTGCTCCAGTTAGGACTAAATCAAGAATTGCCTCTCCTCTTGTGGGTTCCAGAACTAGCTGCTCCAAGAAGCAGCCATTAATGGTATCTAGAAATTTTATCTCTGCATCCTGTCCTGAAGCGACATGTATCTAGTCAATATGGGGATAGCTGAAATCCTCCATTATTATAGCGTTTTCTATTTTTAAAGTCTCCCTAATCTGCCTAAGCATTTCACAGTCACCATTTCCACCCTGATCAGGTGGTCGGTACTATATTCCTATTGCTTTACTCTTATTATTGAAGCATGCAATTTCTATGCAGAGAGTCTACAGTACTGTTTAATTCATTGAAGATTTTTACTAAATTTGACTCTATGCTTTTTCACATATAGTGCCACTCCCCCATAAGCATGACCTGGTCTGTCATTCTGATATATTTTGTGCCTGGTATTATTGTCCTAATTGATTCATCATTTCACTAAGATTCTGTGATGTCTATTATATTAATATCCTCATTTCATACCAAGTATCAGAGGGGTGGCTGTGTTAATCTGTAGCCACAAAAACAAAGCGGAGTCCAGTGGCACCTTAAAGACTAACAGATGTATTTGGGCATAGGCTTTTGTGGGTAAAAAACCTACTACTTCAGATGCATGGAATGAAAATTAAAGATACAGGCATAAATAGAAGGGAAGGGAGTTACCTTACAAGTGGAGAACCAATGTTGAAGGCCAATTCAGGGAGAGTGGATGTAGTCCACACCCAATAATTGATTAGAAGGTGTCAATACCAAGAGAGGGGAAATTGCTTTTGTAGTGAGCCAGCCACTCCCAGTCTCTATAGGTCTCTGAAGGCTATGAGCTCCTTGCACCAAATGCACCCATACACCACCTGTCCACAGAGCAGGTAACCAGACATGCTGAGCCATGGAGCATCTTACAGAGCAAACTCATCATATTTTACGGCAATCCAATTAACCTTTAAGCATAGGTGCTGGCTCTGTGGACACTCCAGGTCTGGAGCACCCACGGAAAAAATATAGTGGATGCTCAACACCCACTGGCAGCCCCATGAGCATTAAACATTATTTACAAATATGCACAGGGCAATCCTTTCATGAAGGCATTTAATTAAAAAACATTTTGCATATTCTTTTGGAAACTATGTTTGCAGGTTTTCCCGGGACACTGGTAGTTAACCGAAAGGTATTAAAGGCAGCTTAATAGCAGCAAGACTAGAAAGAGTAAAATCTAGCGTTTTATTTTAAGAAAAAAATAAAAAAAAATAAAAGACATTATAAAAACCTAACTTGATCCCTCAGACCAACCCAGGATGTGGAGAAACATGAAAGATAAACAAACAGCCCTTTAATTGAATTCTGATAGTCCTAATCCTGAACTGGAAATGTCATTAGCCACTCACGAACTTGCTAACATCAAGAGTGAAGATAATGAATACTAAATTTGGCAAGCCTGACAGACTTTTTTAAACTTGAAAAACAACTTTGGAAATCCAAGCTTCGCAATGAGAGTTAACATGTCCTACAGTGCTATGCTGATGAGAGCCCTACAAATGTTTACAGACATACACATATGCAGATAAATTAATATTACTATGGTGGGTGCATCAGAAATGCCTATATAAAGGCAAAACTTTTTACCAAACCAACAAGGCAAATAGTTACCAATGAAGTGAGAAGAGGAAGCACACCATTAAGTGTTTAATTTTTGTAAAATATATCACTAGACAATTGCAAATGATTGGATACTTATGTTTGAATAAAAGTACAATCCAAAAGCTGGAAATAACATGGCTACTGAAACAGCTGAAGTGCAATTTTACTTCTCTGCACTTTTTTCAAGTACAGAAATGAAAGCTAAGTTAAAAAAATCAGTCATTTTTCATATTTACAAAACTCCACTAAAGTCTGAGATTCAATTAATAATTTGAAGCAAAGTTTTAAATTTGACTTTCAGTGCATATGTTTTAAGTGTTCCCAGGCTCAAAGAATGCCAAATTCTATTTTATGTCATATTATTTCAAGAGAAGAAAAGCGACAGGAACAATGGTATACATAAAGGGTGGAATCCAGGCCCTAGTGAAGTCAATGGCAAAAGTCTCTATATGAATGGTGTGAAATAGTCTGAATATAAATTCAAACTTCTAATTGTAAATGGAAGCCTGTGCTACAGAATCATGTTTTTTACGTCCATAGAAATTGTACCAACAGAAAAAGAAGGATCATAGGACAAGACAATAAAAATAAAAAGAAGTCTTGCAGTTTGAAGATCGTATCTTAGTTTGCTTCTTTAGTTACATCTTTCGTGTATACATTCAGATCCTGCATTGTTACTTTGATTTGGAAACACATGCTTATATGCAGTCATAAAACTAATTTATTTTTTTAATTGATTTCCCATGCCAAATTGAGCTCAGATATGATATGCGGTTTATAATGTACGGTTATCTAGTTTTCTGTATAGGTTCAACATAACACAAAGCAGGCAAGTAATTTGCCTACAGGTCATATAGTCCATTATCCCATAAGTAGAAATTACCTTATAACCCAATATAATCCAATAGGGAAGAAATTTGTTCTTGAATTAGGAAAAATCATTACAGAATATGCAGATCTATCATATTGTTTTTGAGGTTTAAGTTGAGATGTACACAAACATATGGTAATTACAGTTTTCAGCTGGCTAATTAAGTCCTTGATGCTTTGCCCAATTTAAGGCCATGTTGGCAATTTAACAAGAGCACCAAGGTCTGAATAAAAATGTACATAAATTGGGGAAATTGCAGATTGGGGAAATTACACTTGTGTGCCTATAATCCTCAACATGCCACGGTCCACTTTTGAGTTTTGCTGCTTGGACAAAGATGGTACATTGTATTCTGGGACTGGAGTTTCCACAGGCTGAACCTTCATGTTAAAACTGAGGGAAACTCCATTGCTGAATGATACATTTTGTCCTTGTTGTTCAAGGATATTAAAAATCAGCAGTGGACGACCATATATAAATGTCAGGTACCACCCATTTTCCTTCTGAATCCTTCAATCCATTTGAATGTAACCAAATGATGTCATGACAAAAAAAATAACGATACTTTCAAACTTTGTTTCCTAAATTTCAAAACAATTTTCTTACAAATACAATATATAATCCATAGACTTATGTATTTCTGCTTGTTCCACCACTGCTTACACCATCGAGTCACTTTACTATTAAGTTCTGATCACAGATACCCAAGATGAGCACATCATGCTGGAGGAGTTGGCAATCTCTTTACTATTTCAGTAGCTATCCTTAGATAGGCTTTGGCCTGTAAAAACAAAAACATATCAATCACCTTTTGTTTTCTATATGAAAGCATAAGAAATATAAAAACTTCTGTTCATTCTGTGTTCTTTCACACACATTCAGAGAAGTATTTCAATTTCAGTGTTGTCTTTTTGTTGTTAAGTTTTAATTACTATTATTTTATTTAAAGTGTTAGTAAGTATCAAGGAAAAATCAACTCCAAATATGGTCAGTTATTTTTTAAATTTCAGTCCAAAACTCAGCTGAGCAATCTGCCCTGCCCAGCAGGCAGTGTTTGTGTTCTTCCAGGATAAACTTCGTTTATTGTGAAGGGCCCTTTCGTCCCTGACAGAAAATTATTCCTCAAGTTCCTCCATCCTGCCAAGTTGGTTGAGGTGCTGCATACACAGTTTCAAACTTCAGACAAAAAACAAATAAAATACTAAAAAGCCAAGTGAATTAGATCATTACACACTGGGGTGCACTAAGGAGATTATTACATAAAGTCAACAGGGATTCAAAATTAAAATATTTTTAAAAGACCATTTTTCCAAGAGATCCATGTGGATATCTAAAGGAACCAAATTCCAAGTGATTAAGGATCACCCCAGTAACGGTCAATCACACACTAACCTGTGGTATGATGGTGGAGTCCCTAACAAGGTAGATGCTGTCAGAACATGGACGCTCACCAAAATAACATTCAAGGAGACGGTCTTATTATATATACCAAGGTCCTCTTCCATTAACAACTTTAAAAGCCAACAGAGCCAGGTTCATTATCAAATTGATCATAGAATCATAGACTTTAAGTCCAGAAAGGACCAGTACTCTTGTATAGCACAGACCATAGAGTTGGACCCAGTAATCCCTGTGTAAAGCTCAATAATTGGTGTCTGAACTACAGCATATCTTTTAGAAAGGCATTCAGTCTTGGTTTAAAGATTTCAAACAATGGAGAGCCTACCAAAGGCCTTGGTAAATTGTTCTAGTGATTTTACCTTAACTGTTAAACCCCCAACATGCTTCCCGTACCTCATAGACTCATACACTTTAGGGTCAGAAGGGACCAATATGATCATCTAGTCTGACCTCCTGCACAAAGCAGGCCACAGAACCCTACCCATACACTTCTATAACAAACCCCTAACCTATGTCCGAGTTATTGAAATCTTCAAATTGTGGTTTGAAGACCTCAAGCTGCAGAGAATCCACCAGCAAGTGACACATGCTCCATGCTGCAGAGGAAAGCGAAAAACCTCCAGGGCTTCTGCCAATCTGCCCCAGAGGAAAATTCCTTCCCGACCCCAAATATGGCGATCAGCTAAATCCTGAGCATGTGGGCAAGACTCGCCAGCCAGCACTCAGGAAAGAATTCTCTGCAATAACTCAGATCCCATCCCATCCAACATCCCATCACAGACCACTGGGCATACTTACCTGCTGATAATCAAAGATCAATTGCCAAAATTAGGCTATCCCATCATACCATCCCTTCCATAAACTTATCAAGCTTAGTCTTAAAACCAGATATGTCTTTTGCCCCCACTACTCCCCTTGGAAGGCTGTTCCAGAACTTCACTCCTCTAATGGTTAGAAACCTTCGTCTAATTTCAAGTCTAAACTTCCTAGTGTCCAGTTTATACCCATTTGTTCTTGTGTCTACATTGGTACTAAGCTTAAATAATTCCTCTCCCTCCCTAATATTAATCCCTCTGATATATTTATGAAGAGCAAGCATATTCCCCCTCAGCCTTCTTTTGGCCAGGCTAAACAAGCCAAGCTCTTTGAGTCTCCTTTCATAAGGCAGGTTTTCCATTCCTCGGATCCTCCTAATAGCCCGTCTCTGAACCTGTTCCAGTTTGAATTCATCCTTCTTAAACATGGGAGACCAGAACTGCACACAGTATTCCAGATGAGGTCTCACCAGTGCCTTATATAATGGTACTAACACCTCCTTATCTTTGCTGGAAATACCTCGCCTGATGCATCCTAAAACCGCATTAGCTTTTTTCACGGCCATATCACATTGGCGGCTCATAGTCATCCTGTGATCAACCAATACTCCAAGGTCCTTCTCCTCCTCTGCTACTTCCAACTGATGTGTCCCCAGTTTATAACTAAAATTCTTGTTATTAATCCCTAAAGGCATGAATTGCACTTTTCACTATCAAATTTCATCCTATTACTATTACTCTAGTTTACAAGGTCATCCAGATCTTCCTGAATGATATCCCGGTCCTTCTCTATGTTAGCAATACCCCCCAGCTTTGTGTCATCCACAAACTCTATTAGCACATTCCCACTTTTTGTGCCAAGGTCAGTAATAAAAAGATTAAATAAGATTGGTACCAAAACTGATCCTTGAGGAACTCCACTAGTAACCTCCTTCCAGCCTGACAGTTCATCTTTCAATATGACCCGTTGGAGTCTCCCTTTTAACCAGTTCCTTATCCACCTTTCAATTTTCATATTGATCCCCATCTTTTCCAATTTAACTAATAGCTCCCCATGTGGAACCGTGTCAAATGCCTTAGTGAAATCGAGGTAAATTAGATCTACTGCATTTCCTTTGTCTAAATAATCTGTCACCTTCTCAAAGAAGGAGATCAGGTTGGTTTGGCACGATCTACCTTTAGTAAAACCATGTTGTAACTTGTCCCAATTACCTTTGACCTCTATGTCCTTAACTACTTTCTCCTTCAAAAATTTTTCCAAGACCTTACATACTATACATGTCAAACTAACAGGCCTATAGTTACTTGGATCACTTTTTTTCCCTACTCTCACCCCTCCATCCTTCTTTCTGCCATTCCCAGCCCCACTGCTTTACCACTGTGATATTAGGTGCACCTCTTGTTACCTAAGTGTTCACACATCCACAGAACTGGCCCTCAAGTTTCGGGTACATAAGGAATGCGGGATCAAGGTCTTTATAAATAGTACACAAGGTGCATATAATATAATCACAATTGACCAAATGAAGGGCCAAAGTGCTACAAAGACAAAGGCACATGATTAACTTTATTCATGTGAGCAATCCCACTGAAGTCAATAGAATTACTTACGAGAGGAAAGTGACTCACTTACCTAAGTCTTTGCATGGTCAGCCTCAAGCGCAGTAGCAGTATGCTGACACTGCTAAGACTCGTTTAAAATAAGAACTACCAGGATGAACAACAGTATTTCCTATTCTGCAGTTCAGCTTGGAGGCAGTTTTTTTTTTCTTTTGAAAGCAATTTAGAACATTAATACTGCCTATGAGAGAGGCTCAAAAATGCAATTCTAATAATGTAATTATAGTTAGCATTTTTTAAGAAGACTAGCACCATTAATGTGTCTCTCATATTTCCTCCATACGCCCATTCTATAATGACAGTTTCTGTGGGTACTGTATAATGTAACTAAATGAAACAGTTGCAGACTTCTCTACAACCATTAATCTACCAATCTGTGCACTTATAAAGCAGTGCTAAATCAAGGTGACAAATAACTAACTGAAGAAACTCTCCAAGAGATTCTGAAGAATTTAGTTCTGTTTAATCATTCCTACCAGATAGTAAATAAGTCTTGTGCTAAGAGTTACTTAACATTCTTCAACACATTTGTAGAATACAATTCTATACCAGTGTGATAAGCTTGTCTTATTTGCACAGTTATGATGTTTTGGAAAAGGCAAGCCATTTTTTAAAACAGAATCCCAAATTATTAGATACAATTCTGTTTACCGTTTAGTACTATACATGCTTCAAAAATTCTTACTTTACCGTATAAAGTGTTAAGCTCTTTAATAAGAGAATGATTTAGGGTAATTTCATCATCAGCAAAACCAGCCACCACAACTCACTTTTATAGTCCTCAAAATATAGTACAGAAGAAAAGTATGGAGACAGCATAGTTATGACGAATTAGTTTGCATATAATTATGATGTAACCCCACAAAAAAATGTTTTAAGAAATAATTTTCCACAACTTAGTTACAAGCAAGTCTGACATCACTGAGTGAAACAGAATGAAATGAAAATGTATAAAAAACCTCTGTTCACAATTCACTAAGTAGTACAAACAGGAGGTATGTCTTGGAGTTAGTTCTTTAAGTTAGACTTAAGTCATCGGAATTATAAAGTCACATTCCTATACCTCAACAGTCAAGCCGTCACTTTTCCATAAAATTCCCATCAAAGATGAGGGGCAATCCTGCTCCCCCTTACCCACAATATGCATATAAAACCCGATGCACTGCAAAAACGATGTTCTACTTCCAGAGGAGGAGGAGTGAGGAGACAGGTCACGGCGTCTCAATAGAGGTAGACTATACATCCCTTTGCAGGCTGTGGTGACTAAAATTTCAAGGCCTTGAAACCCAATTCATTTTTTAAACTGGATTTTTCAGACTCTGGTCAAGGTAAAAAAGGAAAAGATCTTCCCACACTCAAGATTTTCACTAGCCATCTTTTTAAAAACAAAACCAAAAACAGCTACCCAGCTAGTTTATGCAACCAAAGCATGAATGTGTCCAAGAGCAGGGATTTTTCTAGAGAGCATTTTCCTCTTTTTCCACAAGAAGGGGCTGGCTCATAGAGGCAGCTATCTTTGACTTGTCTGAACACAACTTTCTGATGGGGAGAAGTGCCTAATCCAGGGGTGGGCAAACTTTCTGGCCTGAGGGCCACATCGGGGAATAAAATTGCATGGAGGGCCATGAATGCTCAGAAAATTGGAGTTGGGGTGCAAGAGGAGGTGAGGGCTCTGGGGTGGGGCTGGAGATGAGGAGCTTGGGGTGTAGGAGGGTGCTCTGGACAGGGACCGAGGGGTTTGAAGGGTGGGAGGGGGATCAGGGCTGGGGCAGGAGTGCAGGAGGGGTGCAGGATCCGGATGGGGGTGCAGGCTCTCGGGTGCGACTGGGGATGAGGGGTTGGGGCTGCAGGAGAGTGCTCCAGGCTGGGATCAAGGGATTTGGAGAGCGGTAGGGGGATCAGGGCTGGGGCATGGGGCAAGCCCCGTGGTGTGGCCCCGATCCAGAGCCTCAGCTGGAATGCCAGAGTGGGGCCAAGCCGCGTGGTCCAGCCCCAGCCCTGCACCCCAGCCAAAACGGGGCCGAGCCACATGGTATGGCTCATGGGTCAGCCTAAAATGGCTTGCAGGCCGGATCTGGCCCGCGGGCCATAGTTTGCCCACCTCTGGCCTAATCCAACCATCTGGCCCAACCATACTTCTGTGCAGCCTCTACACTTATTATGTACAGCTATGATCGTCCCTCTGCTAAGGGAGAGTATATCAATCCTCTCCCTTCTAACCATGTGAATGAGACTGTGAAGAGAAGACATTTTTCAATTACCTATATACGAGTAATAGGAGTCTGGGAAACAAGCAAGAGGAACTGGGAATTCTTACTGATGAGAAGAAATTTGATATATCTGACATTACTGAAATTCGGTCGGATGACTTGCGTGATTGGAATGTTAAAATCGCAGGTTATAACTGCTCAGGAAGGACAGAGTAAGCAAGAAAGGTGTGTGTGCGGGGGGGCACTCTACATTAACACCATTACCTGTTTTAGAGTTACTGATAACTCAGAGCCACAGGATTGTTACTGCATACAGATCAATGTGCAAACTAATAAAGCCCAAGAGGCCTATGGTTGGAGGCCTGTTACCAACCACTGAATCATATCAGAGAACAGGATGAGTTATTCCTTAAACACATGTCTGCAACATGTAGAAAATAAAATTGTGTTGTGATTAAAGTCTTCAGGTTAGAAGCCACATGCTAGAGGTCTCGGAGTTTCTAAAAATGATATGATAATTTTCTAACACAAAAAAGATATTGCATCCAACACAAGATAATAATCTCTCCCTTCTAACCATGTGAATGAGACTGGGAAGAGAAGACATTTTTCAATTACCTATATACGAGTAAAAAATTGGCACTATACAATATCCACAGAACACACACTGAATGGACTAAGAACTGGCTAACAGATCTTAAAAATTACACCTCTACCCCGATAGAACGCGACCTGTCATAACACGAATTCAGATATAACGCAGTAAAGCAGAGGAGAGCTCCGGGCACTTTAAAGAGCCACCTGAGCCCCGCTGCTTTAGTGCGTTATATCTGAATTTGTGTGGCGCCCAGGGCCCTTTAAATCCCCACCCGAGCCCCACTGCCAGAGCTCCGGCGGTGATTTAAAGGGTCTGGGGCTCTGGCCGCTGCAGGGAGCCCTACACCCTTTAAATCCCCACCTGAGCCCTGCTGCCAGAGCTCCGGCGGTGATTTAAAGGGTCTGGGGCTCTGGCCGCTGCAGGGAGCCCTAGGCCCTTTAAATCCCCACCCGAGCCCTGCTGCCAGAGCTCCGGCGGTGATTTAAAGGGTCTGGGGCTCTGGCCGCTGCAGGGAGCCCCAGGCCCTTTAAATCCCCACCCGAGCCCCACTACCAGAGCTCTGGCAGTGATTTAAAGGGCTCAGGGATCCCTGTAGTGGCTGGAGCACTGGGCCCTTTAAATCACTGGCAGGGAAGCCGGTCCAGTCCAGCACAGCGTACTGGCTCTTGCTGGTACGCTGTACTGGACCAAACCCAATATAACGTGGTCTCACCTATATGGCGGTGAGATTTTTTGGCTCCGGAGGATCGCGTTATATCGAGGTAGAGGTGTAGTTGTCAGTGAGGAATCAGTATTGAATGGAGGTGTTTCAAGTGGAGTCCCACAGGATTGGTACTATTCAACATTTTCATCAATGATCTGGAAGTAAATATAAAATTACTGCTGATAAAATTTGTGGATGACACAGATTGGATGTGTGGTAAATAATGATGAGAACATGGCAGCCATACAGTGTGACCTAGATCACTTGGTAAGTGGGGTCCATTCAAATAAAATACAGCCAAATGAAAATTTATATATCTAGGAACCAGGAATGCAGGCCATATACTCCGAATGGTAGACTGTATGTTGAAAAGCAGCGACTCTGAAAAGTATTTAGGGGTCATAATGAATAAGTAACTCGACATGAGCTTCCAGTGTGATGCTGTGCCAAAAAGGGTTAATGTGATGCTTAGATGTATAAACAAGACAGAAGTGAGTAAGAGCGGGCAAGTGATTTTATCTCTGCATACGCCACTGGTGAAACTGATACTGGAATACTGCATCCAGTTCTGGGCTCCATATTTTAAAAAGGATGCCGGAAAACTGGAGAGGGCAAAGAGAAGGGCCACAACAATGATTCGAAGGCTAAAGAAAATGGATTACAGTGACAGGCTCAACTGGTTTAGTTTTTGAGAGATTTAAAGAGATGAAATTGTTCAACTCAAAAAGCAGCATGAGAGGTGACTTGATTACAGTTTATAAGTATCTTCATAGGGAGAAAATACCAGGTACTGAAGGGCTCTTTAATCTAGCAGAGGAGGGCACAACAAGAACAAGTGGTTGGAAGCAGACACCAGACAAATTAAAATTACAGATCAAGCCCAAATTCTGCACAGTGAGAGGGATTAAGCACTGGGAAAAACTACCAATGGAAGCAGTCAATTCTGTATCCCTTGATGTCTTCAAATCAAGCCTGCATGCCTTTCTGAAAGATATGCTTTAGCCAAACACAAATTATCCTTACATCAATCAAAAGGTATTGGACTCAATTACTGTGGTAAGTGGGTGAAACGTAATGTCCTGTGATATAAATAAGGTCAGACTAGATGACCTAATCGTTCCTTCTGACCTTAAACTACACAAATCTATGACTCAAAGGACAGGGTATATACATTTTATCACTGGGAATAATGTGTGAAAAAAGGCACTAGGCTTTGAGGTGTATGTAGACATCCCAGTGTGCCCTTGGCCCCTTTAAAACTGGTAGCGATAGGCACATGGCACATGACTTGGAATAAGCATGTGACCTACAGGAAGCCAGACATAAGGCTTCCTGCCTCTTACACAGGGGAAGGCAGCAGATGGGAGAGAATCAAGATTAAGAAAGCTCCAGTGTGAAACTCTTCATAGCAGTCAGTAAAGGACTATCAGGAGAAGTATGTGCCCTCCCCACTTCCCACCTGTGCAAAGCAGGAAAGGTCTGGTACGTAGTGTTTTGTTTTATTTTGAGCTTTTTTCCATCTTCAGTTTATTAATACAGTAACCTTGAGGAAATAGATGTGGATCTAAACTCTTAACATTTCAGCTTTATTTGAGCTGCCCCAGCTGATGTAATCTGCCCACTGATTTACACAGTGGCCAGAGAGTTGTGCAGAACACAGATCCATAGCTCATAACCCTACCTAGGGATAGCACGAAACACTACGCTTCCCCATCCCTAGATGTAGCAGCCATTGCTTGGCCATGTGTGTCCAGGTCTTATGAGAAGATAACCCTTCACCATACATGCAACTTAGTTCCTGTGGACTGAACCAGGATTTGGGCAGTAAACATCAATATACACATACCAATGAATGGAACATAAAACTGTAGGTCACTTTTTAACAACACATTTCAGTTTTAAAAGATTTCAGAAATGCAATATTAAATTTTCTACCTCAAGGTTAGAGAATAGTTTAATTAGGTGATTTGACCCAGACTTGTTTCCTCCAAAGCGATTAAAAAGTGAAATCTTTACCTTGGTGAGAAATTCAGTTGTTTATTCGAAGCTAATAAAATGGCAGTAACACAAATAACATATGTGAAAGATCTAAACAGGATCTGAAATTACACATTACACAAATTCAACTCTACATATATTGAACTTTTTCTCCTATTCATGATCTTTTTAATGTGCCATCTGTAGACTTGAATAATACTGCTGAGTTCAGTTGTTTATTCTCTCATTACTAAGCAACAGAAGATGGCTTGCAACCAAAATAGAAGTTTTTTTTCTTTTTGGGTGGAAAGGGCATGGGGAGATGAAGAGGATTTTGAGTTTGTATCCAGACTCGCAGACACTTTCCTATCAATATAAAATGATTCATCTTTAGAGATTATAGTTTTTCCTTTGTTATTTGGAGGCTCTCTAACAGAAATTAGTTTATAGTTCATCCTTCTGGAAGCAAGCATTTCATCTGTGGAAATTTTAAAAAAAATAGACAATTTCAAATTTATCAATAACTTACTGGACAGTTATCTAGAGGTCAAAAACTCCCTCCTGTTGCTTTGTGGGGCTGAGGGGAGCAGAAGAGCACAAAAAGGGGCAGAAACGCTTTGAAAACAGAAAGAGGGTGTCTGTAAGTACAGCCTAATTAGCACAGTCCCTTCTTCATCAATGCTGCGTGGACTGGGCTCTGTGGGTATTTATTTAAAGGGAGGGCGGAGGTATATTGCAAGGAAGAAGTGTTGAGGAGTTGTCACTCTACCTCTACACACACACACACCCCGAAAACTGGCATAAAATACTGCCAGACAAAAAAAGTGGAATTCCACAGTTTGCTGGCCAAGCCAAAAAAATCAGTTATATGCCCAGCTCTAAAGGTGACTCAATATAGCAGATGGCGCCAATCTACAATGCACCAAAGACACCGCATAATTCACCACCTGAAACTCAGGGATGGACTAAATATACGGAAGGCTTCCTTAATGCTAATCTGCAAACTCAACAAAACTAGCCTTATAAACCCTTAATGTCCTTGGGGCAATGGAATTTTCCACCAATCCTAAATCTGTCAGGAGCCATGGTTCCACAAACTGTGAGGCATCACCTGTGGGTTTTGGCTGGCTAACAGCACTAGGTTCTGTAATCTGTCAACCTGAAACTGAGACAGAGCACGGACAATCCCATTATCAACACCAGAAACATGTACTACACAGAAAATATGTTAAATAAATGGCAGTGCAATACATATGCCCTTACCAGCCACATTACTTCATTGACTCTGAATTAAAGTGAACCTCTGCCTGTTTGTCACACCAAAACCAAAACCATTTATTTCTAAATTCCTCAACTCAAATAGTGACAGCCACAATATCAGAAAAAAACTTAACAGAAGTAATCTCTTATTATACTATGCTCTGCCCACTCCTCAGGCCACCTCTATGCACACCAATTCCCTTGGTAATGAACTCCAAAAACAATTTTCCAAGAGGTGTCAGACAGTTCCCATTAACTCTGATCCTAGCATCCAATTGGATCACTTAACTGATAACCCATTAAACTGCTATAAGAATGCTTCCCCTAATCCAAATCTTCCCTTCCTTCTTTTGGTCATCCTGACAAAGCGATGAGGCTTCTTAGCTCCAGAAGTGACAGCCAACACATGGGCAGAAAAGACCCTAGCAAAGGCCCCTGCCTTACATGCAAAATTTAAATACCACAATTGTTATTTATACCTATTTTAGAGGGGCTTTCGTAGGACTTTTGATCATCCTTATCAACACCTTTATATTACCTAAGCTGTCTCTGGGTATCCATGATACACCCTGTCTTGAATCCAATTCAGTTCTCGAGTATGTTAACTATGCTGGGCCTTCTGCCTTTTCTGAAGACAGTGGGATCCCAACCACTCTGTCATCTCCAGAAATGCTCTCAACACACAGCTGTGCTCTACTGATCATATTTCCTGCCAAGAGGAAGTAACTGAAATAGTGAACTGCCTCACGTGCAAGCTCATTTCTCTCACATCTGACCATTCTAATGTTATGCTAAACCTTTCAAAGGCTGAACATGGTGTGGAGCATTGGCATGCCTGTGTCAAAACAGTAATATCCTCAAACTGAGGACTGAACAAGTTACTATTTTTGCAATGAACAGGGAGTAATGTTGCATTTTGCAACCTGTGTCCTTATGCCGCATTCCTTAACCATGGCTACTGCTGCACCAAATGAGGACTATGAAAGTGAAAATAATTGAGAATCAATACTGTCTTTAAGGGAAGCTTTGAAGGTAAGATAAATGGTTGATAATGCTGTTTTTTCATGCATGAACAGCCGCAATTTTAGTTTATTTGAGAAACATGATGATGGATGTCATATATTAAAGATTAGAATCTGACCTCATAGAACCTCTCTAACCATCTAACTGCAGAATGTTGGTCACTGTATAAAAATAGAGCCCTATTGTGACAGGCATTGTACAAATGAGGTAGTAGACAATCCCTGCTTTGAAGAGCTTAACATCCAAACAGAGGAGACAGGCATAGGATAGAGAAAGATGTACTAGGCAGAAAAGTACTGTACTGTCAACAAGTATGACAATATCTCACGCACAAAACTACTTTTCTGGAAAGATAAGTCTGTTTCATTCCCACTTTCTCAATACACCCGTGCTTTCATTTGGCAATAAAATGCTATGGTGATTTCACAGAAAAATCCCATTTCCTATTGCCTACAAATTCCTCCACTTCCTGCTAACCTGTGCAGGTTCTTGTTACACAGATCTTTTGACAGAACTAACCTTCCCCTTTGATCCTCTCATGGCTCAACTACCAAAGGATCAACAGACAGCTTCAGAAGATGTATGTTATTAGTTAGATCTCATGTGGCCTGACACTGACTCTTCCTCTTCTTGGCATGCAAGCATCTGGACTGAGTCTTTTGCTACAGAGACTATGGTTCAGACTAATTAAACAAAAACATGTGCACAAAGAGAAAAAGACAGAAAGGACAACCCACATACCTGGGAACCTCATTTTTTGAGCAAGTACATCGATTAATTCAATTTTCAGGATTTATTTCCTTAGAAGGTTTCTCTTCTTAAAATAACAGAGACTTTTCCCTCCTCTCTCCCCACTCTCAGGGTATTTTTGTTTGTTTGTTGTTTTTGTTTGGTTGTTTTTTTAAGTGCATAGCACTAAACTTACCATGTCACTTTGAGGCTGTGAGATGACAATAGGCTGGCCGGCATCACAGGTCTCTCTTATATTAACATTCAATGGAATGTCTCCTGCATTAAAAACACCAAAACGTATTTACATAAAGACTTAATATTTCATAAGCTCATTTCATTAAACTAGCCCTGAAGCTACTTGAAATCATATTTCAGTTCAGGCTATCCTTAGAATTACTTAATCTCTAAAATTAGCATTTAAAATTAAAATTAGCTGCAGCAGAGTTCCACATGTCCTTAATCATTAGTACCAAATATATTTCAAATTTATTCATTTTCTGGAAAAAGAACAGATTGCTTTGCAGTAATCTGTAATGACAGGAAGTTTGCTTTATTGCTTTCTGGAGAAGCAGAAAAGCTCAAACCGAGACATTTCTATGGTCTAGACATTTTGGAAGGGTACAAAATAAAAACACTTCTTTGAGCGTCAGGATAACATACTATTCAACGCATTTCTTACTTTTGTATTTTCAACAGTGTTTTGAGATATTAATCAATATCCAAACTATAGCACATTTTGTTGCCAAACAACAAAAGGTACTATAGTCCTTAGTAGGCCATTGATTTAATTAAGTGCTAGCTGTATATTCAACTCATTCTCTTTTACAAGGGCTAACTACTGTGTGTTTTGCTTGTGTAATCAGCAGGGAACTGTTATAAAAGAAAAATGTACTGAAGGAAAAATCATTTATCAGCCCATTGGATATTTTCACTTAATTCTGAAATTTTTTTCCAGCACTAACTATAGTAAATTTTTAAAGTTCCTATAATTATTATATCACAACACAGATACTGCTTGTTAGATAAAATCCAGTTAAAAACTGATCTTCTGCCAGTATTACGTTTACAGCATGCTGGAGGCCTGACTACTCTTCACGCAGGCCTTGTCTATACTCAGAAGTTTCACTGATTTAACTAACAGTGTGTTTTTAAATCAGTTTAATTAAACTGGTGTAAAATCCTGTGTAGGTACTCTTAGTTTGGCTAGTAAGTGTGTTATTTTGCTTTAACTTAATTTATTTTTAATACCAGATTAAGGTAAATGAAAAAATAGCTAAACTGAAATAAGTGTTCATATATAAACTTGACTAAATTAAAGCAGTTTCAAAACAGAACTCTAGATAAACAGATGCAAGCATGGGTATTGTCCGGCCGGCTCTACCAAGCCAAAAAAAAAAAAAAAAAAAAAGCCCGGACTGCAGAAGCAAAAAAAAAAAGCCGCCCAGATTGTGCCGCCCCAAGAAGGGATGAAATGCCATCCCTTAGTATGTGCCACCTCAGGCACGTGCTTCCTCCGTTGGTGCCTGGAGCTGGCCCTGGTATTGTCAAACCCTTAGACGTAAGTAACATACAAGCATTGGTCCAAGAAGTATCTGTAATTGAGCCCCTTTATAATGGTGACCAAAATAAATTTTAAGTTCAACATCATTAGAGGAGGAAAGGCATTGAAATCTTGTACTGAACTTTAAAAGAGGATTTAGAAAAAAAAGTTAGGGATGCTAGTGAAAAAGACCCTACAAGAAAGAAAATAAACTAAAAAAAAGTATGGAATTGTAGGACTTGACTCCACAATTAGGGTTCAGTTGAATTCTACACGTAAAGATGACATGCAACTTCTGTTATATATGAAGACTACGCTCCATCCTCCCCAAAATTGCTCAATACTTACGCTTTTGGCACAAAATGAATTTTCTGAGAATCTAGTGCATAGGCCACATTCTGAAGACTATTATTTTTAGGATTCAGAGTAATTTTTTGCAGTCGGTCTTCACAACTAAAATTTACTGCTTCAGCAGCAACAGAATTACACAAAGAACTGCCTTTTTCCAAAATGGCTGCCATCTCCTACTGTTCTCAAAAGGATTCAGGGCCACATTTACGAAGGTATTTAGGTGCTTAAAGATGCAGATAGGTGCCCAGGGTGATTTACAAAAGCACCTAATAGAGTTAAAGAGAGTAACTAAAGGTATAAAAAGAAACAAATTATTCTGTGAGTACATTAGCAGAAAACCTGCAAGAGAATCAGTGGGTCTGCTGGACCACTATGGGTAAAGCAAACAATTAAGGAAGATAAGGATATTGCTGAGAAACTAAATGATTTCTTTGCACGATTCTTCACCACAGAGCACACCTGCCTGGGACCTACTCTTTTCTGGTAATAACAATGAAGCGCTATCAGAGAGTGAGATAACAAAATAGAAGGGCTGGAAGAAACTGATAAACTAAAAAGCAACAAATCCATGGAGTCCTGATGGTATATGCCCAAGAGTTCACATTATATCTAAGAATGAAGTTGCTGAGCTCCTAACAAAAACATGCAAACTCTTATTTTTTAAAGAAGTTACTATACCAGGGGATTGAAGGGTAGCAATTGTTGTGTGTTTTAAAAAGGTGATAGAAGCGATCTGGGATATTACAGACACGTAAGCCTTACTTATCTATCTGATACATGTATTGAAAAACAATTAAAATAGAATTATAAGAGATCTAGGAGATCACAAATTTATTAGGGTCTAACCAGCATAGCTTCTGCATAGGAAAATGTCTCTACAAATCTGTTAGAATTAACTGAACATGTTAATACAGAAATCGATAAAGGGGAACTGGTTGATGCACTTTTATTAGAACTTTTGAAGGCCCTTAACAAAGCTTCTTACAAGAAGCTACTAGAGAAACTAAGTATTTATGTTGTGTTGGTTAAAGTAATGGATCAGAAACTGGCTGAGACACGGAAAAGAAATGGCCAATTTTCTTCATGATAAAATTTAAATAGTAGAGTGTCACAATGTTCTATACTAGGACCAGTGTTGTTTAACATATTAATCAATGATATAAAAAAGGCGGTGAGCAGTGAGGTTGCAAAATTTGCAGATGACGCAAAATTATTTAGTCAAAACTTGAGAAGACTCAAGAACATCAGAGTCTTCCAAGCTCAGTGTCAAGTGCTACCTCTCAGTAGTCAGGCTTAGTGGCTGGACCAGAGGTCAAAGCCAGACTTCGAGTCGGGACTGGGCCAAGTGTAGCATTGGAATCGAGATCTGGGGACAGATCAGAGTCAGAACCAAGATCAGGGTCCATAGTGAAGCCAGAATTAGTACCACAGCTGGAGTACAAATAGGAGCCAGGGGTTGAAGCAAGGTGGTCAGAGTCCAGGGACAAGCCAAGTCACAGTCTTAGCCAGAATCTAGATACAGCTCAAAGATCAAAGCCAGGTAGTCAGAGTCCAGGGAAGTTCAGGAGGGAGAGATAAGCCTGGAGTGGGTCAGTAACAGGGCTGGAACAAGAGCAGGGTAGGGCAAGGACAAGATTGGAGCAGGGCTTGGGCAAGGCTGAGGCAGAAACAGGTATAGGGTCAAGAGCAGGAGGGGAGTCTCAAGAGTCTGTGACTCTGTGAGGCAGAACGAGGGTTTCTGACTGGGTAGTTGCACAGACTGATCTGCAGCTCTGGTGCGGCTGAGGAAATACTTGAGCCTGGGATATAGGCTGCAGCTGCATGCCTGAAGGCTGAGTCACGGCAGGCTCTGTGCAAAGGGTAAGTCAGTACACCTACTGAAGCATGGGGATGGGTGAGCAGAAACCTGCCCACATCTAAAGGCCCCTGTTCACAGTCTAAGGGGACCAGCCACCAGACCCAGGTATCAAATGATTATGGGAGACAACCAACAAAGGGATGGAAATGGCAGGGGGGGTCACAGGTTCAAAATCAGGAATCCAGATGGGGACACCAAGCAGAAGACTCAAGACAGCGTCCTCAGCTCCTCAAAGGCATCCAGAGAGCATGGCCCAGAGGAACTCTGCCCAGAGACGTGGCTTGAAGGAGGAGCAGAAGTAGGTCTCATAGTCGCAGAGCAACCCCTCATCCAGCTTCCTCCTCATGGGTCCTGAGGAGATCCTGGTAAAAGACCGGCAGCTCAGATTGGTTTTGGAGGACAAGAGCTACTGGTTGTATCGGAGCCCTCAGAGGGGGTGGATGAAAGCATGTGCCAGCGCACTCCATGCCTTACTACCTGCACTGCAAGGAATTCTACAGGGCCTTGAGGTGGAAGACACAGACCTGACTGCAGACACAGAGCAGGCCCTTTCTCCCTCCTCCAGAGAAGGCTCAGGACACCTGCAGAGACCCAGTGCAGCCCGAGCCAGAAAAACTCCAGGATCTTCTGGAGGCTGACCGGAATGTCTAGGGGCAGGCTCAGGGTGTTGAGCTGGTGCCAGAGGATGGACAGGGCCAGTTGGTTAAGCACTTGTGCCCTCCCTCATAGAGAAAGGCACCAGAGCAGCTTCGGTCACTTCTGCAACCAGTCACCCACCCTGGCCTCGAGATCTACCCAATTCTCTAGTGGGGAGAGACTGGTGACAGAAAGGTGAACACTAAGACACAGCAGCAGGCCCACACTCTACCAGATGGCTGGGAGTGCTGTAATAAATCACTTCACTTAGAATCATTTAAATTATATGCTATTATAATTTGAATGCTCTTTAACCTGCAGTAAGAGATTGGTGTCAGGGATTTTGTGCCTGGTTTAGGATTTTTAGGTCATATCACAGTAGGGATTATTAGTTACTTTACTAAAACAATACATCGTTTTGGAAAGGAATACTGCCTGTGTCAATTACTTTATCGGAAGGTTACATCTGTGTCGTTTGGTGTTTCCTTAACAACACTGGGAATTTATACCTCAGGAAGAACAGATTAAGGGGGCATTGGCTAAGTTGTTTGCTGACAGCAGATCTTAAATTCTTTGAAAGTTACATAGATATGATGCAATTAATAACAGCGCAGGTGGGAGGGAGCTCACTTGCCAGCCATCCCCGACCTTCAGGCCCAAGCTCTTGACCCAGCTGAAAGAGGCTGCCAAGTAGATGGCTTGGCAAGCTTCCACCTGCACCAGGTCACCAGGGTCCTGGGCCATGAGGAGCACACTGACAACATATGCCAACAGGACTACCCACAAATCTGGCTCTCTAAGCACCAGGAGACAATGTTGGAAGGGCAGCTAAGCAAGCAGCCCTGATTTGGCTGCACGTTTGCCTCACAATAGATGAATGGGCAACATAATGATGGACTCATTCAGTGTTAGTTAATGCACAAATGCATGAATTGGAGAGAATAATTTAAACAGTTAATTGTATCAAGCAAAGAAAAAGACCTGGTATTGGTCAATATGGACAAAAATAAAAATGTTAGGCTACATAAGGAATAGGATAGAATGGAGAATAATACAGAAATTATTATTATGTTTCCTTATATAAATCAGTACAATCTCATTTGGAATATTGTGTTTAGTTCTTGTCACTCCCTTTCAAAAAGCATTTAGAGAAATAGAAGGATTCCAGAAATGGGGGCAAAAATAATTAGTGATTGATAATCTCTCATCTGAAGAATGACAAGACTTGGACTATTTCCTTTAATGAGGAGATTAAAAAAGTGGCATGATAAAAAACATACAAAATAATGAATGATACTGAAAAGTTATGTTGGGAACTTCAATTCAGTCTCTCTCATAATACAAGAACAAGGGGGACATTCGATGATATTAAAAAGTGGCAAATTCCAAACAGATAAAGGAAACACTTTTTCACTCAAAACACTGTTAACCGGGGGGGGGGGGGGCGGGGGGGTAACTTGTCACACGGTATCATTGGGTATGTCTACAGTGCAATAAACACCCTCGGCTGGCCCGTGTCAGCTGCACCACAAGACTGAGTCAGCTGACATAGGGCAGCTGCAGGTGTTTTACTGCAGTGTAGACATACACATTGAGGCCAAGCTCTTGGTAGGATTCAAAAGACATTTACAAGGATAACAAGAATGTCCACATTTTTACTTATAAATATGAACAAAAACACACCCCAGAGCTTTGGAAGATGTAATATAAACCCTCAGAACTTTTGGTCATAAGTCAAACTCTAACTATTGGGCATTGGAAGGAGATATTCCGTATGGGCAGGTTATCTCATAACTGATTCTTGCAGGTTTTCTTCCTTTGAAGTACCTGATACTGGCCACTCTTGTAGACAGGACGATACTGGTCTGATCCAGTACGGTAATTCCTATGCTTCTATGTACAATATAAACTAATTTTAACCGTTACATCACTACATTCATGCTCTTTAATGAGAAGCTGGATAACATTATGTTTGTATCCACTCCTCTTCAAACCTCTTCCTCCCTCCTGCCAAATCAGCAAATCCCTTGGCTTCACCCTGACTTCCCATTCCTGGCCAACTTTACCATTTTGGGGGCAGCAAAAGCCACTTATGGAGATCAATGGCTGACCAAGCACCTTGTGCCACTGTGGATGGAGACTTTGCACCCACCAGCATAAAGCCAGGGCTGCAGCAATCCCCTTTGACTCTGATTCCCACACATTATGCTTCCACCAGGTGACCCTAAATGTGCGTCTTCAATTCTAAATTCCATTCCTATGTTAGATTTGTATCAGACCTTGATGTCTTTATGAAGATTTTAAATGAACTTCCTGATTCATTTTAATGACAAGCTGTGGAATATCATTGACATAATTACAGTAATACATGGAGATACATCATTAGCATGCACAATTATCTCATTTACCAACTTAAATATGCTTTTATATTTTATAACCTCTTCCTGATCACTTGGGTTTAAACATGCTATTTTTTAAAAAGGTAAGCAATTAATCCACATTTTAAAATTATACATAATTCCACATTAAATCAATATGTGAACAATTCTTGTTTTGAATTCCTTATGAGTCAAGATCAATTTTCTTTTGAAACCACATTTTGCAATCCAGTATAATCCTGAAATCCCAACTAACAATAATTAAGGTGCTCTAGACATAACTGACCTTTGACAACCAGTGTGTGTGTGATTCAAAACAAGATGTAAACTACTTACTCGCCGTGCAAAATGCAACAATTCAATATTCTATATGTAGGCACAAAAATAATGGGCCTAATGCATTGCTGTTCAGATTACAAAGTTTTCCCAAACAAGCGCATTCCTGTTCCCAATAGAGTCAATGGTCCAACTCTCACGGACTCAAATGGGAAGAGTTTAGGTCCCAAATGTCACTGAATGCATGTTACTAAATTTCACCATAATTACCAGTACCACTTTATTATTTAACAATTATATAATGTATCTGATAAATAATACTATATGTTGTATGATATATAATACATAGATATCAGAACAGTCCGTGTTCTGAAGAGTTTACAGTCTAGATGACAGTCAAGATCACTGAGATCCAGTGGATGGAGTTACCATAGACACTATCCCACCTGTGGCCCTATATATGTGAGTATTAGCCATATTTGTCACAAACTTCCAAATCTAGCCAGCATTTCATTAAAAGAAAAAATCCTGAGACAATGATAATAAACAGCATAAAAACTGTAATGAAACTCAGCAATTTAAGATTATTACTGTACCTTTTTTTCTACTTGACCATTATTTGAACATACAGTATCACAGTAATGCTGTCCCATACTTTTTTCAAGCAGAGTTTTCCTTATGCATTTCATTAATTCATCCATCAAGAATAAAAATCATATCCGTATTCTTACCTAAAACATCTAGTCCAAGAGTTTTTGCTAGACCTCTCACACCATCAGCTCCAAAAATATGGGTCTCATGTTTACATTTTGGGCACTGGAAAACACTCATATTTTGGACAAGCCCCAAAACCTGTTAAGTTAAAAAAGAATGTTCAAACCTGGAGTCTTAGTATCAATGCTAGTATATTATATCTATCCGCATATGGCATCAGAGAAATAGATCTCAAAAAGAGATCTTAAAAGTATTAGTTTAAAATGAATAGACCGTTTTAAACAGTGTCCCCATAGCCCCTAGATTTCTGGCTCAGCAACAAAGTAATTTTGTTTTATTTTTATTTTATCTTCAGTTTATAAATATTAATATATCATATATTTCATATTAATTGCAAGATTGCTGCCTTTCAAGTCAAGATTATGAAGCACATTTGTTACAAAACATCTCTTATGCTACCCAAACTACAGTACTTAACTTGCAAACATCACTTTCTGACATTTCAGTAAACAATTGTTGTATTATATAACTTTGAACCCTGGAGGTTTTATGTGCTGTGTTTTACAGTCTGGTAGTTTAAAGTTTCATTTCATGAACTGTGACATATTATTACAAGAAGTGAGACAAACTGTGGGAGGTAATATCTTTTATTGGACCAACTTTATAAGTTAACTTTATAAACTTGGTCCAATAAAAGACATTACTTCACCCACACTGTCCCTCTAGTATCGTGGGACCAACACGGCTACCACTACACTGCATTACAAAAAGTGTCACAACTGGACCTGTTTTTTAAAAAAAGACATTTTTGGCTATTAGCAGGAAAATATCTTCAAAAAGGAACTCAGATTTGCTATTCTCTCTGAGGAGCAGAGACACATTTAAAGATCAAAACAATAGAAATAATTATGCAAGGCAGAAACTGACAAAAACTGTGGGATAAAAATCTAATACACACAATTTTGTTGATGTCCAATTTCCAACATCTTCCTTGCAAAAATATGAAGAAAGTTTGTCAACCTGGGCACAAAATCTACTTTTCCATATTTTAGAATGATGCTGATAACACTAATCACATTGTGTTTATCTGGCAAACAAAGTTAAGCACTAGGGATGACCAGAATTTTGCAAACCCGCCAGGAATAACTTTCACCCAAATTTGACATGTTATAAGGCTCTGTGGTTTCTTAATCAACAGAAAACCTGCACAATCTTAGCTTCATGTTGCAGAGTCAACTGTTATATATTAAATAAATAGATCACCTAGATACTATAGCCAAAATTTCCAAATTTCAGAGTGAAAGTTTCAAGAAACTGAGGGCCTTTGAAAATTTCACCTTGATTTCCTAAACTTCGGCATCTGAATAAAGTGGCCTGTTTTTCAGAAGTGCTGATCATCTAGTTTCCACTGAAGTTAATGGGAGCTGCAGGGGTTCAACACCACTAAAAATCAATCACATTACTTAGGTTGCTATTTATAATAAGCACTCAAGTTTGAAAATACTGGCCAATGTAAAGAATATGGAGAGAGGAATATAAACAGGTAAACATGTTATTTTTACTTTATAGCATATAACTGTGCTCAATGTGCAATCAAATACAACATAAAAAAAAGTGAATCAGCTTTGCTGAACTGGCTTTTCTATACCTGCATTTGGTGTTCTGAATTTTTCACATGGTAGCATAGGTTTACTATTTAGAGCTTTCAGCAGATTTAAATCAGGACATTTTTACTCTCAGTTCTTTGGCTGGGAAGGATTACAGTTGTTGCAGGGGAAGCACATTCAGTTTCAAATGGGAGGCACAGGGAGAGAGGAAGAAAGACAACTGTTTTACAGAGCTCTCTGTAGCCAATGTAAGTGCTCTGTTGATGGACTCCTAAACGAGTGATATCATAACATGGGGATTTAAATGTGTGTGTAAACTTGAAACTGAAAGATAACGAAGTAGGATGATCCTTTGAGATTTGAGAGACATCTCCCAAGGGAGGAGGGAAGGGGAGAATAAGATGATTTACCCAATTAAGTATGTCTATTCCTCACACCTTGCAAAAAAAACCTTGCATTTGTCGTACAAACGTACTCACCCATTTTCAGGCACCTAGCTTTTTAAATTTCTGTAGTCCTCTTACAGTACATGAACACTGCACACTTCTTTTGGTGACATTTAGAGTACCTACCTGAATAGCCCACAAAGGATGGATATCAAATTGCAGTGTAGCCAGTGAGGCATGGCTTAGGCAAACAAAGACACACCTGAAGGGCCTGGGTATGTATGTGAGTACATCCCCAACACGCTCTCACCCAACCCATGCCACTGATATTTTTAGCAGTATAGCATCCCACTGCCTCCCCACTGAAGCCTTTCCCTGCTGCAGGAAAAGACTTCAGGGGGGAAAGGCATGGACACCTCCCACTGCTGGAGCCCTTCCCCACAGCGGGGAAAGACTGTGGCAGCAGGGACCCTCTTCTCTGCCAGACCCTTTTCACTGCCAAGTACAGCTGCACACTTGGATGCAGCCTACTTTTCACTGCGGTAAGTAGCTACATGTACATTACACACCATCCACTGCGGTAAGTAGCTACATGTACATTACACATCATCAGCAATGGTGTGTAGTGTAGACACAGCATTGAAGCATTAAAAAAAAAAAACTGGTCACAAAAAGCGATGTTGTCTTACAGGGCTATCAAAATTCAATAGGCAATCACAAAACAAAAGATTTGTTAATTGCTTTATCCACCCATGGAGAAGTACATGCAGAAGGCCTTGTCTCATTGGTTTGAATGCTGGAAGAGGGAAATAAAAATAGCTAACATGAAGATTTTTCTTCTCTTTGCAAGTCTGGACTCTAACAAGGGCTGGAGCTAAGAAACAAAAAGCAGAGATCCCCATGGTCGACATGGTTAAGCTCTAAAAAGACATTCAGTGGTGACAGATTACTTAATCTCTGTCACTTTTTGAATCAGACTCAAACTAATTTGTGTATATACGCTTGCTTGCTTGAACCTGTAAATAACTTTTATTTCTTCTTTCCTAGTTAATAAACCTTTGGTTAGTTTATTACAATATTGGCTACAGGCTTTGTCATTGGTGTGAGATCGAAAGTACAAACTGGTCTGGGGTAAGTGACTGGTCTCTTGAAACTGGGAGCAACCTGAATGTTTTGTGATTTTTGGTGTATGTGACCATTTATCACTAAGCCCAGCTTGCCTGCGTGGCAATTGTGAAAGTAGAATGAATTAAATTGTAAAAATAAGAATGGATTAAAGAAATGTTTTATGTACCTTTAAGCAGAAATAAGAAATGTTGAAATACAGGTGCCACGAAAAGAAACATTAGGCATAAACAAGAGTGCTAATGGCGAAACATTAACAGAAGATCGGTAATAGTTAGTAAGGAAATAAGATATGCATGCCTAGCCCAGGTAAACTTATCAGATTCTGCTTCCTTTGTTTTCTTGTTAAGTGCTCACCCTTTTATCTGTATAAATAAGGTAGTTTGTGTCTTGCATGGTGCTCACGTTATCTGGGTGTTATTGGCGGAGCGCTGCGCTAATAAAACAGAGTGGTCTGACAAATTGTGAGTCCTGATTCTAACTTTGACACAAGATAGACTGGAGAACCCAAGGGGACTGTCTGGGATTCCATGGTAAGACTGTTAAAGTGATCTAGAGGTTCATGTTTGTTACTGGATTGGTGAAATCTAACTGTAGAACATAGAACCAGCTAGGGGGGTCTGCCCTGCTTTTGATAGTCTGCCGTGAGATTGGCACTCTCGATCATAAGTCACTCCAGATGGCGTGACAGACACACAGTCCCTTAATGCCTATGCCACACGCTCATTTTTACATTCCTTCTACATTATTCTTGTCTATCATCTACCTAGTAGTGTATTTTAATGTATAAATGGCTCTTTCTGAATATCAGCAGAGCTTTGGAATACTGGACTGTTCACTCTCAGTGTGAAATATTATGCAGAATTCACTTTCTCACTTAGGATTCTCTTATTTATTTTTACAGTTATTAACTAAGTTGTTATTTTTATTATTTGAGTTACTGTAATGCCTAGGAGCCCTAATCACAGACCAGGACCCCCTTGTGCTAGGCGCTGAACTAACACAGTTTGTCCCACAAAGCTTACAATCTAAATGTAAGACAAGAGACAAGAGATGGATACAGCCAGTTGGGGGAGTACAAGGAAACAATTAGATAATATTGGTCAGGATGACAGGTTGTGGTCTCAGCACAGCAGTGGCATGTTTTTTGCAAGCATTACTGAAAAGGAACATTTTAAGAAGGTTTTAGAAGGAGGCTAATATGTTAGTTTTCTGGCTGGTCATGGGAAGCTCTTCCCAAGCATGATGGGCAGCATGGGAGAAAGCAAAAAAGATGTCTGTTTGAAAATTTAACAAACAAGTGTGTCAAACACCATTTTCACATGGATATTACTGTGGGTTTACAATTCCTTCTGGTTGAAATTTGTTCCTCAAAGTACTGGTGTAAGAGGAACCAATATAGTAAAATTGGAAATGAAATGATTTAATAAATTTGAACAGCAGCACCTCAAAAGATAGATTTTATGATTTTGTGGAACTTTTGTGCGCTACAATTATAAACTTAAAAGTCTGATGTTTTTTCCCCAGATCAAATTTGTCAGTTCATTAGCTCACAATATGCATTAATCAAAATGACTATTTTAAAAAGATATTATAATTTATATAAACATTTTTATCACTCTGATGTATTTGTTAATATGCATATTGTTGCATTTGTAAAGAAAGAAAGATAGTGAGACTTCACTATTATCCTCAAAGTTTTTAAATCCACAGACCGAAAGTAATACGTCTTGCTAATTAAGACTGTAATAGCTCTCATCTCCCTGTTCAAATAACAGAGCTGAAAAAGTTACAAAGTGGCCTTTACAGTCTATACAAACTATTCCATAAATATGTATGAATCTAATTCCACTCCCTACTTCTTTGTGAGCTGAGCCTCACAGTAAATTCTCTGGCAAATCTAGTTCACGAAAGATATAGAAACTAGTGTGAATTAAATCCCTTTCAGAAATGGTGCTGCCTGTGGAATGGGAGAAAAGGATAACTACATAGTACTCCATCATTAGAAATTTCATATGCTGGAGAGAGGCCCACAGAGAAATAATGGGAAATAAAGAAATTGGCACCTTAACCCAAACTCCTTATCTCCTACAGTCCCTGAGCATCTTTCCAGGTTCTGTTAATCTTTTGGTAACACTATGGGGCATCTCCTTCAACTGGATACTTGGGTGAGGTATCTTTAGCCATTTTCTGCCTCTCTCAAGAAGTCAGAAGTTAGTTTTTTCCTTGTATCAGAAAAGTACAATACTGCAATAACCAATAAAAAGTTTGACATCCAAAATTGTCTAAAATAAAACTAAATGTATTTAGAAAATTGAGAGAAGATTAAAACAGCAGCTAAATGATAGTAAAATACACACATCTAAACCCACATCTGGATTCACCTAAGAAGGTCAAAACCTTTTTAGTTACAGGAGATAAAGTTAGAATGAAAGCCTTTCATTACATCTTTAGAAATCTTGAGGGGAATCCGGGCTCTACTGAAGTCAATGGGAGTTTTGCTATTGACTTCAAATGGAGCCAGGATCACCCTCCCACCTCCGTGTTTCAACGGTCCACTTCCAAAACGTTTACCAGTCAGCATTTCAACTTCTCAGATGTCCAGTTGACTGGCGTCAGTGACCACTCATGTGCCTCCTCTTGCTCAGCAGCCCTTCATCCCAAGTTACTTTGGCCTGGCCAGATTCTACTTGTACTACATTTGCAACTGAATCATCGTTAAATTCAAAGTACAGGATGTAGTAAGGACATTGGACCAAGACTCAGCAGACTTGGATTCCAATTCCCTCTCTGGGCTGCCAGAGATTGCCTGTGTGACCTTGGGCAAGTCACTTCATGTGTCTTTGCTTCAGTTCACCATTTACAAAATGGGGATAATAACACATCCTTTCCATCCCTCCTCATCTGACTGTAAACAATTCAGGGCAGGGACTGACTCTTACTACGTGCATTGGTCCTCTAGGTGCTACAGTGATACAAACAAATAGCCAGATAGACAACAATATTAGTACAGTTAAAAGAAAATACACCTCGGATTCTTTCTCCAGTACAACAGCCAATTGTATATATAGCTGGCCTTTGGAACCAGTGAAAGCCACATCTTCTACCAATCTGAACATCCTGGAAGTTAGTCCTTTTCCTTTCAGAGACAGTCTTGAAAACAAAAACCAACAGAAACTGATCTCTAAAGTTGAAAGCACTTCACTGATTTTTTCTAAATAGTACAAATTATTCATGGATTTCCCCACCAGCTGCCCTGTGCTGGCCTTTGGGGTTCATGAAAACCACAGCCACAGATTCTTAGATTTAGGCTAGATTCCAAAAATTCACAGCTATGGGAGGCAGTGTCACACTGCAGCAGCGCCAGTGCAACAGAGGCAAGCACACTCCCTGCCAAGTGAACGCCACCAGTTGAACTGGCTCCTCTGCTCACAGCGAGTGTGACTGCTGCCCACAGCAGGTAGACTTCAAGACAATGAGAGGGCACATGATCTTCTAATGGAGAAGTAATGGGACTTAAAACAAGAGATTCTTGCATTGTAATTCTGTCTACAATACGGATACACCTCTATAGCTTTGGTCAAATCATTTAATCTTTCTGGTTTAGTATCCAATCTGTAAATACTTCGGACCTAAATATCTGGGGGTTAATCGGTTAATGTTTGTAAAAAGCTATCATAATGTTTGTATGATAAAATTCACCAGAATACATGCAAAATCCTTCAATTGCTTAGGGTTTATCAGCCCATAGGCCATCTACTTATCTGGAAAGCTGTCCCTTACCAAATTCTGTTAGATGGTGGTAACCATGCATGAATTCCAGTGCAAGCAGGTGGCCTCCATTTCTGCAGCAGGCCACTACAGTTTCAAAGGACTGGTCTACATTGGGGGAGGCAGGGAGGAAATTGATCTAAGATACACAACTTCAGGAAGGCGTTCGGGGATCAATTTATTGCGTCTATTCGAGACGCGATAAATCGATCCCCAATAGATTAATCGCTACCCGCCGATCCGTCGGGTAGTGTGGATGTACCCAAAGATTCCACCTCTGTCATAAACAGATAGCTAAGGGTTAATGTCTCTTTCACCTGGAGCACCTGACCAGAGGACCAATCAGGAAACCGGATTTTTTCAACTTTGGGTGGAGGGGATTGTGTGTCTGAGGTCTTTGTTTTCTGGCTGCCTGCTTTCTCTGAGCTTTGGAGAAGTAGTTCTGTTTTCTAATCTTCTGTTTCTAAGTGTAAGGACAAAGAGATCAGATAGTAAGTTATATGGTTTCTTTTCTTTGGTATTTGCATGAATATAAGTGCTGGAGTGCTTTGATTTGTATTCTTTTTGAATAAGGCTGTTTATTCAATATTCTTTTAAGAAATTGACCCTGTATTCGTCATCTTAATACACAGAGACCATTTGTAATTTTTCTTTCTTTTTTATATAAAGCTTTCTTTTAAGACCTGTTGGAGTTTTTCTTTACTTCAGGGAAATTGAGTCTGTACTCACCAGGGAATTGGTGGGAGGAAGAAATCAGGGGAGATCGGTGTGTGTTGAATTGGCTAGCCTGATTTTGCATTCCCTCTGGGGGAATAGGAAAGTCCTTTTTGTTTCCAGGACTGGAAACGGAGAGGGAAAGTCACTCTGTTTGGATTCACAGAGCTTGTGTCTGGGTATCTCTCCAGGAGCACCTGGAGGGGGGAAGGGAAAAAGGATTATTTCCCTTTGTTGTGAGACTCAAGGGATTTGGGTCTTGGGGTCCCCGGGGAAGGTTTTTCAGGGGGACCAGAGTGCCCCAAAACACTAATTTTTTGGGTGGTGGCAGCAAGTACCAGGTCCAAGCTGGTAACTAAGCTTGGAGGTTTTCATGCTAACCCCCATATTTTGGACGCTAAGGTCCAGATCTGGGACTAAGGCCATGATATGGTGTAGCAGTGGTGGGATCTAGACAGAATCCAGAAGCCAGTAGGAAGATTATATTTTTCTTTTCTCTGCTAAGGGCTTTTTAGCAGAGAGAAACAGTTTGGTTTTAAAAGGGAACCAGAGAGAATTTTTTTTTCTGCTCTCTCTGGCAGTTTGTGGCTTGCATGTTAAGCAAGAAGTCGTTAAGGGCTATCACGAGTCTTTTGTCACACAATAGCACTCCCATTGAGAGTCATACCAGCACTATATAAATGCAAATAAAGTGGTTTTTCAGGTTTACTTAACATTGAAGATTAGCTAAAGGCACTGTTGCTAGGCAGACTTCAGGAGGCAACAGAGAACCTGCAGTTCGGAAGATAAACACCGGAGGGCACCCCAACACAAGAAAACAGGAACCGTGTCTACCAAGACAAAAACGGTGGCTGAAGAGCACTTCAAAGAAGCTGAACACAGGCGAGAGATGGAAAAACACAAACAGGAACTAGAAATAAAACAAAAAGAGATGGAGCTGAAAGAAAAGGAAGAAAGCATCAAACTGGCAGCCTTCCAAAGAGAACAGGCGGCCAAAGAGGCAGCACACAAAAGAAAACTAAAAGAAGAAGAGGTGGCCCACCGCCGAGAAATGGAAAAACAACAAAAAGAAATGGAAAAACAACAAAAAGAGAATGAAGAGAAGGAAAAACAGAGAAAGCATGAACTGGACTTGGCAAAAGCTGGGCTGCATGTGCCAGCCAACCCTAACAACCCGGCGCCAATTATTGCTCCACAGCACAGGAAATTTCCCACCTACAAGGCAGGTGATGACACCGAGGCCTTCTTGGAAAATTTTGAAAGAGCCTGTCTTGGGTACAGCATCCCCGAAGACCAGTACATGGTAGAATTAAGGCCACAACTCAGTGGACCTTTAGCAGAGGTGGCAGCTGAAATGCCTAAGTAGCAAATGAATGACTATAAACTTTTTCAAACCAAGGCCAGATACAGGATGGGGATAACCCCAGATCATGCCCGTCGGCGTTTCAGAACCCAAAAGTGGAAACCAGAGGTGTCATTTCCCAAACACGCCTACTACATTGCAAAAAACTATGAGGCCTGGATAACAGGAAACAACATTCAAACCTTGGAAGAAGTGAACCTCCTCATACAAATGGAGCAGTTCTTGGATGGTGTTCCTGAAGACATCACACGGTACATACAAGATGGAAAACCCAAAGATCTCGCTGAGGCGGGGGAGATTGGAGCCAAATGGATGGAACTGGCAGAAAGCAAGAAAGCTACTGTCAAGGGGAACGATTACCCCAGGGGGCACACAGACCATAAACCCTACAACCGAGGACAGCCAAAGACCCCACATACCACCCAAGTAAAGCCACAGACACCCTACCCTTCCACCTCACCAGTCTCCAGTAACTCACCTCGGCCCAGTGACCCATCAGATGGAAGATGCTTTAAGTGTAATGAACTGGGACATATCAAGGCCAACTGTCCCAAGAACACCATGCGAGTGCAATTCATTACACCACCATCACACCAAAGATCCCCAGGCCCGGATGCCTCTCAAATACCCTTGGAGCGAAGGGAAAATTTGAGAGTGGGCGGAAAGAAGGTTACTGCGTGGAGAGACACGGGGGCACAAGTGTCAGCTATCCACCAATCCTTCGTTGACCCCAAATTCATCCACCCAAAGGCCAAAGTTACAATTTACCCCTTCATGTCACAAGCTGTAGACTTGCCTACAGCTCAACTGCCTGTCCAGTACAAAGGCTGGTCAGGAATGTGGACTTTTGCAGTCTATGACAATTATCCTATCCCCATGCTACTGGGGGAAGACTTGGCCAACCAGGTGAGGTGGGCCAAGAGAGTGGGAATGGTTACCCGTAGCCAAACCAGGCAAGCTTCCAGACCCATTCCTGTTCCTGAGCCGTCCACAGAGGCCCCGTCTGTGTTACCAGAGACCCAGACAGAGGTAGTGGACCCGGATTCCATGCCTATCACTGAAACAGCCACAGCATCTCCAGTCCCAGGCCCGGAACTGGAACAGCAACCAGCACCAGCAAGTGCAACCACATCTTCAAACTCAACGCCAGAGGGCGACAGCGAGCCAGAACTGGCAGAAGCAACAGACAGCCATACCCAAAAGGCTCAGCCAGAGCCTGAAATAACCTCAGGTGCACCAGCGGAGAGTGGTTCACCAGCAACGGAAACAACCCCATCACCTACATCGCTTCCAGAGGGACCAAGCCCAAGTCCACAGTCTGAGGAAGAACTGGTGACCCCAGCCTCAAGGGAACAGTTCCAGGCTGAGCAGGAAGCGGATGACAGCCTTCAGAAAGCTTGGGCGGCGGCACGGAGCACCCCACCGCCTCTCAGCTCTTCTAATCGATCCCGGTTTGTTATAGACCAAGGACTTTTATACAAGGAAATTCTTTCTGGTGGACACCGGGAAGAATGGCAGCCGCAAAAACAGTTGGTGGTTCCAACTAAGTACCGGGGGAAGCTCTTAAGCTTAGCCCATGATCATCCCAGTGGCCATGCTGGGGTGAACAGAACCAAGGACCGGTTGGGGAAGTCCTTCCACTGGGAGGGGATGGGCAAGGATGTTGCCAAGTATGTCCGGTCTTGTGAGGTATGCCAAAGAGTGGGTAAGCCTCAAGACCAGGTCAAGGCCCCTCTCCAGCCACTCCCCATAATTGAGGTCCCATTTCAGCGAGTAGCTGTGGATATTCTGGGCCCTTTCCCAAAAAGACGCCCAGAGGAAAGCAGTACGTACTGACTTTAGTGGACTTTGCTACCCGATGGCCAGAAGCAGTGGCTCTAGGCAACACCAGGGCTAACACTGTGTGCCTGGCCCTAACAGACATCTTTGCCAGGGTAGGTTGGCCCTCCGACATCCTTACAGATTCAGGGTCTAATTTCCTGGCAGGGACCATGGAAAAACTGTGGGAAACTCATGGGGTGAATCACTTGGTTGCCACCCCGTACCACCATCAAACCAATGGCCTGGTGGAAAGGTTCAATGGAACTTTGGGGGCCATGATACGAAAATTCATCAACGAATTCTCCAATAATTGGGACCTAGTGTTGCAGCAGTTGCTGTTTGCCTACAGGGCTGTACCACATCCCAGTTTAGGGTTTTCACCATTTGAACTTGTGTATGGTCACGAGGTTAAGGGGCCATTACAGTTGGTGAAGCAGCAATGGGAGGGGTTTACGCCTTCTCCAGGAACTAACATTCTGGACTTCGTAAGCTACCTACAAAGCACCCTCCAACACTCTTTAGCCCTTGCTAGGGAGAACCTAAAGGATGCTCAAGAAGAGCAAAAGGCCTGGTATGACAGACATGCCAGAGAACGTTCTTTCAAGGTAGGAGACCAGGTTATGGTCTTGAAGGCGCAACAGGCCCATAAGATGGAAGCATCATGGGAAGGGCCATTCTCGGTCCAAGAGTGCCTGGGAGCTATAAACTACCTCATAGCATTTCCCAATTCCCCACTAAAGCCTAAAGTGTACCATGTTAATTCTCTCAAGCCTTTCTATTCCAGAGACTTACAGGTTTGTCAGTTTACAGTCCAGGGAGATCATGCTGAGTTGCCTGACGGTGTCTAGTACAACGGAAAAAAAGACGGTGGCGTGGAAGAGGTGAACCTCTCAACCACCCTGGAACGTCTGCAGCAGCAACAAATCAAGGAGCTGTGCACTAGCTTCGCCCCATTGTTCTCAGCCACCCCAGGACGGACTGAACGGGCATACCACTCCATTGATACAGGTAATGCTCACCCAATCAGAACCCCACCCTACCGGGTGTCTCCTCATGCCCAAGCTGCTATAGAACGGGAGATCCAGAACATGCTACAGATGGGTATAATCCGCTCATCTACCAGTGCATGGGCATCTCCAGTGGTTCTGGTACCCAAACCAGATGGGGAAATACGCTTTTGCGTGGACTACCGTAAGCTAAATGCGGTAACTCGTCCGGACAACTATCCAATGCCACGCACCGATGAGCTATTGGAGAAGTTGGGACGTGCCCAGTTCATCTCTACAATAGACTTAACCAAGGGGTACTGGCAAGTACCGCTAGATGAACCTGCCAAGGAGAGGTCAGCATTCGTCACCCATGCGGAGGTGTATGAATTCAATGTCCTTCCTTTCGGCCTTCGAAATGCACCCGCCACCTTCCAGAGGCTGGTAGATGGTCTACTAGCTGGACTGGGAGAATTTGCAGTTGCCTACCTCGATGATGTGGCCATTTTTTCAGACTCCTGGCCCGAACACCTACTACACCTGGAAAAGGTCTTTGAGCGCATCAGGCAGGCAGGACTAACTGTTAAGGCCAAAAAGTGTCAAATAGGCCAAAACAGAGTGACTTACCTGGGGCACCAGGTGGGTCGAGGAACCATAAACCCCCTACAGGCCAAGGTGGATGCTATCCAAAAGTGGCCTGTCCCAAGGTCAAAGAAACAGGTCCAATCCTTCTTAGGCTTGGCTGGATACTACAGGCGATTTGTACCACACTACAGCCAAATCGCTGCCCCATTGACCGACCTAACCAAAAAGACCCAGCCAAATGCCGTTAAGTGGACTGATGAGTGTCAAAAAGCCTTTACCCAGCTTAAGGCAACGCTCATGTCTGACCCTGTGCTCAGGGCCCCGGACTTTGACAAGCCATTCCTAGTAACCACAGATGCATCTGAGCGTGGTATAGGAGCAGTGCTCATGCAGGAAGCAACAGATCACAACTTCCATCCTGTCGTGTTTCTCAGCAAGAAACTGTCTGAGAGGGAAAGTCACTGGTCAGTCAGTGAAAAGGAATGCTATGCCATTGTGTACGCCCTGGAAAAGCTACGCCCATATGTTTGGGGACGGCGGTTCAAACTACAAACTGACCATGCTGCACTAAAGTGGCTTCATACTGCCAAGGGGAACAAGAAGAAACTTCTTCGTTGGAGTTTAGCTCTCCAAGATTTTGATTTTGAAATTCAACACATCACAGGAGCTTCTAACAAAGTTGCTGATGCACTCTCCCGTCAGAGTTTCCCAGATTCCAGTACTTAAAAAGTGTTCTTAAAATGTAAAAGTCTGTTAGTTATATACTTAGTAGTATATGTAAAGGTGCATGTGTTGTATTAATCTGTTTATTTTCAAGTTCTAGAAGGAAATCGCCGCCAGTGAGCTTCCCCACTGTCTGCAATTTGGGGGGCGTGTCATAAACAGATAGCTAAGGGTTAATGTCTCTTTCACCTGGAGCACCTGACCAGAGGACCAATCAGGAAACCGGATTTTTTCAACTTTGGGTGGAGGGAATTGTGTGTCTGAGGTCTTTGTTTTCTGGCTGCCTGCTTTCTCTGAGCTTTGGAGAAGTAGTTCTGTTTTCTAATCTTCTGTTTCTAAGTATAAGGACAAAGAGATCAGATAGTAAGTTATATGGTTTCTTTTCTTTGGTATTTGCATGAATATAAGTGCTGGAGTGCTTTGATTTGTATTCTTTTTGAATAAGGCTGTTTATTCAATATTCTTTTAAGCAATTGCCCTGTATTGTGTCATCTTAATACAGAGAGACCATTTGTATTTTTTCTTTCTTTTTTATATAAAGCTTTCTTTTAAGACCTGTTGGAGTTTTTCTTTACTTCAGGGAAATTGAGTCTGTACTCACCAGGGAATTGGTGGGAGGAAGAAATCAGGGGAGATCGGTGTGTGTTGAATTGGCTAGCCTGATTTTGCATTCCCTCTGGGGGAATAGGAAAGTCCTTTTTGTTCCAGGACCGGGAACGGAGAGGGGAAGTCACTCTGTTTGGATTCACAGAGCTTGTGTCTGTGTATCTCTCCAGGAGCACCTGGAGGGGGTGGGGGAGGGAAAAAGGATTATTTCCCTTTGTTGTGAGACTCAAGGGATTTGGGTCTTGGGGTCCCCAGGGAAGGTTTTTCAGTGGGACCAGAGTGCCCCAAAACACTCTAATTTTTTGGGTGGTGGCAGCAGGTACCAGGTCCAAGCTGGTGACTAAGCTTGGAGGTTTTCATGCTAACCCCCATATTTTGGACGCTAAGGTCCAGATCTGGGACTAAGGTTATGATAACCTCTTCCAGCAATTCCAGGCACCAGGGCAGAACAGTCAACGGGCCCCCAGCCTGTGCAGACGCCATCCGCCTGACATTTGGGTGGTGTTGCGCTGGTACTGGCTGATGCCCAGTGAGCTCCTGGCTGTGCTGCTGGGGGTGCACTTCCAGCATAGCCATGGCTTCCACATGCCTGCCCAGCTGCCTTCACTGCCGCTGGTACCACCCCGTGCATGCCTAGGAACCACAAACTCTATGTAAATTAAGTCTCGTGTTTGGGCTGCATGTCAAAAAATCATCTAATCCCCCTAAAATCATCACACTTGCTCTACCCACTGCACTACAAATGTGGAAAGGAGCTAGCTTTAAAACAGAAGTAAATGTGATGCCTGTGTTCAGGTGTGGCTGGAAAAGTTTATTGTTTCTCAAAAAAGGAAAAAGCAAGGTGAGAAAAGAGAGCAGACAAGGTGTCACAAACAGATAGTTAATGGTTAATGTCTCTTTTGCCTGTAAAGGGTTAACAAGCTCAGTGCACCTGGCTGACATCTGATCAAAGGACCAATCGGGGGACAAGATACTTTCAAATCTTGGTGGAGGGAAGTCTAAGAGGGACCAGACATGCAACCAGATTGGTCTCCATTCTTTCTAAAACAGTCTCTCATATTCATAATAGTAAGTACAAGCTAGAAAAGGCGGATTAGTCTTTTGTTTGTTTTCTTTATTTGCAAATGTGTATTTTGCTGGAAGGCTATTTTACCTCTGTTTGCTGTAACTTGTATCTTAAGCTAGAGGGGAGGGAGTCCCTCTAGCCTATATAAGCTAAAGACCCTGTAAACATTTTCCATCTTGGTTTTACAGAGATAGAAAAAATAAAAAACTTTAATTAAAAGCTTTCTTTTTTAAAAACCTGATTGATTTTTTCCTTGTGTAAGACCCAAGGGGATTGGGTCTGAACTCACCAGGGATTGGTGTGGGGAAGGTTAATTTCTCTCTGTTTTAAGATCCAAGGAGTTTGGATCAGTGTATCTCTCAGGGAGTCTGGGAGGGGGAAGGAGGGAGAATGGTTTATTTCTTTCTGTTTTAAGACCCAAGGGGTTCGGGTCTTGGGTCCCCCCAGGGAAGGTTTTGGGGGACAGGAAGTGTACCAGACACTGGAATTTCTGGTTGGTGGCAGCACTATCAGGTCTAAGCTAGGAATTAAGCTTAGAAGGGTACATGCAGGTCCCCACTTTTTGGACGCTAAAGTTCAAAGTGGGAATAATACCTTGACACAAGGCCACAAAACATGGGAAGACCTGGTTGCTCTTTTCAGAGCCCATCCTACTAAGTACCTTCAACTTCCATTGAATTTGGTGGGCACTGAGGTTACCCAGCATCTTGCAGGATTGGTTTCCATTGGACTTCCATTTATGATCAGAAATGAAAAGGCCAGCAAACTAGTCTGAGTGATAGAACCATGGCATACAGATTGTTTCATTTACCAAAACTCATACCAAGGTCAGACTGAAGGAGCTGAGCCAATCTTAATATTCATTCCTCTTAGAAAAAGCTACTCACACTATAAGAACAGAGTAAATTTGGTCAACTTTCTTTAAAATAATTTGTCATAAACCTACAAATATATAAAAATTATACGAAAAACAGGCTTAGCATAACATGTTACACCTATGTACTGCAGGCACTATCAGAAAAAAAAATCTTCATGATTTTAACATATGCTTCTTTCATCAGACTTAATGGTAAATGTCAATTTAAGATAAAAAACAGATGTTATATACTACATTTCTGTCATATGTTTTTATTACATCTTGCAATGGCCCTCACTTGGGGTCTGATTGGGAAGCATGGCCTAGTGCTCATGGCCACAACCCCAGACTGCCAAAGGGGTTGTGAGGCCCTCTCACTCCACCAGGTTCCTACACACAGCTCTTTGGGCTACCAGTAATCTGGCGACCAAGACTGCTTAAGGCTGTCCTCCCTGGGTCTCTTCCTCCCATCTTCCCCTCTGGGGTCAGCTCAGTCCAAGGCCGCCTCCTGGTGGGGAAATCCAAACCAAAAGAAGTAAGAGGGAGTTATAATGTCCAAGGTCACAGAATACTTCCCTCTCTGGTTGTCTCTGGGGTGGGTTGTCCCTTCCCTCAAGGAAGACTCCTTTGGGCAGCAGTGTCAGAGCCTTTAGGCTTCCCTCTGCTCTGCTGGAGCTATAGGCTGCAGGTCAAATAAGCCACCCAAATATGCTAATTCCTCCTGCAAATGGAGCATTTGATGCAGGTGTGGCAGGGCGGGACTGGCTGAGCCCAAAATGATGCCTTAACCCCTTGTTGCACAGTGTGGGGTTTGTACACTTCATCACACATCTTTAGCACAAAATGCAACAGATATTTTATACTTTGAAATTTTTGTTACTAAAAAGTTGATGTACATATACATATTTCGGCAGTCAACAAATGACATTCACATTTATTGAACCCATTCATGTATTTTCTTTGTTAAGATATCCTGCGAATTAAAAATCAAGTAAAGGCAATAATTTCAACATTTCTGTCTCAGTTTCTATTAAAAGTAAATTAGGCACTAAAGAAATTTCTACTTTTTAAAACAGAATATAAATGTTATCTAAATAGGTAATGGAGAAAATGTGCATCGCCAGAGAGAACTTTTTAAGGAGAAGATTGAAAAAAAAATAACGAGGTGTACAGGATGCTTTCCTTTTTAATTAATGCTTAAAATTAGCAAGTATTTGAATCTGCACGTTTCTTTCCATACTTTTATTCCTTATGAAAAAAAATTTCTTTGTGGTCATATTCCAGAATGCAATACTTTGTTATTTAGAAACTTGTATTATGGTGTCAAGTTCAAAACACAATTTAATCATATGTTTTCTGAAAAACACTATTTGATTATTTACCTAGTTAATATTTAAATAATGCTTATCTTTTTTGTCCAGACATTAGAATTCAATATCAAGTCCTTTCACTGTGAACTTATTAAGCTTTTGATTTTACATTTTAAATGTTAAATTTAAAAATTAAATTAAAAACGTTACAAGACTATAATTAAAAGATTCATAGAATACTGACACACAGGAAATTAAGTTACCCTGTCAAATTTTCCCAAATTCCCTACAGGTATTACTGAGGTTTCCAAACTTTGTGTGATCTCAAATATTGGTGCCACTACATATGCTACAGCAACTAGCTCGAATAAGGTAAATTAAAGATAAAGGCAGACCTCAGCTGGTTTCACTGATCTGTATTAAAATCAGCTTCTTGATGTACTGTAATGTTGTACTGTATTTAATGCTTTTTTTGTACTTTGTTCCTAGGTTCTCCCTCTTAACAGTAATTTACATTTCATAGGCCTGATCCTAACACACTAGATCATGCTGCCTCTCATGGTATTGAACTCAGTGGGAGCTGAAAGAGCTCAGCACCTTGTAAAATTTGCTCCATTACAGCAATCAGCAACAAACAGTCTCAGCAAGATAGATTTGTACCAGGATAGATCCCCACAGAGAAGAAGGATGATTGATATTAGCAGTAATGAAACTTAATGAAACATCTAATGAGTAATTGTTTCTTGTACGTAAGTGAGGCAAAGATGCTGGATTGTTCTTTTCCCTTAAATATTAAAGTAATTTATGACATCCACAAATGCTGAGGAGGTGCAGGAGAGAGAGACAACACAGGGGAAATCAAATCAACAGTGGGCAAATGCCTGAGCATCATGTTAAGATACACATACCATACACAGGTGAACATACCATGAACAAGACATGCATACATACACACTTGCCACATATATTTTTAGCCTCAAGCGCTATCAGTAATCTGGGGGGCAACTTTTTTTTATTTTTGTATAGGGGTTTTCTTAAAGACCCATATTAACTCTTGTTCTCCAAAACTATTGCTTCCACTGATCCACAGTATAGGAGTTGGCCACATGGCTACAGAACCTTTTAAGAAGTAAATGGCACAGGCATATATATTACATTCTTACAATCCTTCTCCATTTCCAGAAGTCTTAGGCCTGGTCTATACTAGTTGGTTATTTCAGAATTAGCCGAGTTAATTAAAAAAAAAAAAAAGATTCCGTCCAAACTGTTTTCTTTTTTTTTATTATTATTTAAAGGGCACTTTACTCCGATTTCTGTATTCCACCTCGGCAAGTAGAGTAGTGCTTAAATTGAGATTGTAATCCCAGGTTAAAGATATTGTGGAAGCAATTCGATGTTATTGGCCTCCGGGAGCTATCCCAGAATGCTCCCTTGTGACCGCTCTGGACAACACTCTCAACTCCAATGCACTAGCCAGGTGGGCAGGAAAAGCGCTTGGAACTTTTGAATTTCATTTCCTGTTTGGTCACCATCAGCACAGGTGACCATGAGCACAGTCCACCATCACAGGCGACCATGCAGAGTCTACCATCACAAGAGACCACGCAGTCCCGGATTCGCAGACGGGCTCCAGCATGGTCCAAATGGGAGGTACTGGATCTCACTGCATGTTGGAGAAACTAATCTGTTATGGCAGAACTACTTCCAAAAAAAGGAATATGTACACTAAAGTCTCCAGGGCCATGACAGAAAGAGGCTACTCCAGGGACACAGAGCAGTGTCGAACAAAAATCAAGAAGCTCAGGCAAGCGTACCAAAAAGCCAGGGGGCGAATTGGCTCTCTGGGTCACAGCTCCATGTATGCCGCTCGTACCACACGCTGCAGGCAATTATGGGGGGTGATACCACCACTACCCCACCACTGTTCGTGGACACCTGCAAGGGGGGAGTTGCACAGAGCGAGGAGGATAAGTTATTGGAGGACGAAGAGGAGGACGATGACAACAGTGCACAGGCGGCAAGTGGGGAATCCGTTTCTCCCCCTAGCCAGGAACTATTCTTAATGCTGGATCTAATAGCCTCCTCCCTACTCCCAAGGAGCAGGGAGGCTACGGGGACCCACACACTCAACCCCAGAGGATTGCCCAAGCAGCAGAAAGCTGGCATATGCGAATTTTTGATTTGGTTTATGGACTTGTCCTTCCCTCCTCCTCCTCCCCCAACCCAATACACACCCCTCCCCCGGTCTACCTTCTGATTTATCTCAGTGCATTGTGCAAGAAATAATAAAGAACGGTTTTTAAACAATTGTGACTATTTCCTTTCAGATATATAGGGAGCAGGTAACTTCAAGAGAAACAAACAACTGCCACATCATACCCTGGCCAGTCATGAAACAGGCTTTCAAAGCTTGTCTGATGTGCAGCCCATGCTCCTGCGCTCTTCTAATTGCCCTGTTGTCTGGCTGTGCAAAATTGTCCGCCAAAGCATGTTGCCTCAAACTCCCGCCCTGCCATAAACCTCTCCCCCTTACTCTCTCCACAGATATTGTGGAGCACACAACAAGCAGCAATTACAATTGGAATATTGGCTGTGCTGAGATCTAACCAAGTGAGTAAACTGCGCCAGCGCGCTTTCAAACATCCAAAAGCACATTCTACCACCATTCTGCACTTGCTCAGCCTATAGTTGAACCGCTCCTTACCACTGTCCAGGGTGCCTGTGTACAGCTTCATGAGCCATGGCATTAAGGGGTAGGTTGGGTACCCGAGGATAACTATAGGCATTTCAACATCCCCAACAGTAATTTTCTGGTCTGGGAAGTAAGTTCCTTCCTGCAGCTGTTCAAACAGACCAGAGTTCCTGAAGATGTGAGCGTCATGCACCTTTCTTGGCCATCCCATGTTGATGTTGGTGAAACATCCCTTGTGATCCACCAGTGCTTGCAGCACCATGGAAAAGTACCCCTTGCCTTTTATGTACTGGCCACCCTGGTGTGCCGGGCCAAGACAGGGATATGCATTCTGTCGATTGCCCCGCCGCAGTTCAGGAACCCCAGGGCATTAAAGCCATCCACAATGGTCTATACATTTCCCAAAGTTACTACTCTTGATAGCACCTGGTCAATGACTGTGTTGGCTGCTTGCAGCACTACAGCCCCCACAGTAGATTTGCCCACTCCAAACTGATTCCCAACGGACTGGTAGCTGTCGGGCATTGCAAGCTTTAACAGTGCTATGGCCACTTGCTCCTCAACTGTGAGGGCTGCTCTCATTTTGGTGTCTTTACGTTTCAGGGCAGGGGACAGCAAGTCACAAAGTTCCACGAAAGTGGCCCGAAACATACGAAAGTTTCGCAGCCACTGGGAATCATCCCATACCTGCAACACTATGCAGTCCCACCAGTCTATGCTGGTTTCCCGGGCCCAGAATCGGCGTTCCATGGCATGAACCTGGCCCAAGGCCACCATGATCTCCCAATTGCCACATGCCATGCTTCTAGGAACGTCTGTGTCCATGTCCTCATCAGTATAGTAATCATGCTGTCGTCGCTTCCTCGCCTGCTTTTCCAGGTACTGCACATACTGCTGGATAATGCACGAGGTATTTACAATGGTCAAAATTGAGGCGGAGATCTGAGCGGGCTCCATGCTTCCCACAATATGGTGCCTGCATGGGTAATCCTGGAAGGAGGGCACAAAATGTAGGAGAGCTGTTTGGTTCAAGATGGTCAATACAAGGCAAGAAGTGGTTGCCTTCGGTAGCATCTACTGTAGTTTTCGCATAGAGAGGAGCAAGTGATGACACACACCCAGAAACACTGGTGAGAATGTTTTTGCCCCATCGTGCACTGGGAGCTTAACCCAGAATTCCAGTGGGCAGCGGGGACTGAGGGAACTGTGGGATAGCTACCCACAGTGCACCGTTCTGACATTCGATGCTAGCCTCGGTACTGCGGACCCACTCCGCTGAACTCACGCACGTTAGTGGGGACACACAACACTGAATGTATAAAATTGATTAAAAAAATTCAAATAGAATAATTTTGAATTAATTTTGTACTGTAGACATACCCTTAGAACTTAAGCTCCAAAGCAGAAGGCTTGGGAGAGGCTCACTGTAGATCTATTGAAGAACATTTGAAGAACAAGGGTTACTGTGGTAAGTAATCTCTTTTCCGCCTTTATGACACAGCCTCTACAGGACCACTCTGTAGATGGCAATCTAGCAGTGACCTCTTTCGGGAGGCCAGATAATTAAAACAATGATTGAACCACTGCTCTCCTAAAACCAGCATGAAAGATGAAAAGGAAATCTAAGATCACTGGAGAAGAACTGGTCAAGGCCTTTGCCTCGGATTTTTTTTTTTTTTTTTAAATTTCACTGGTTTTTGCTCCTGATTTTCTAAAGTTTGTATGGTTGGTTCTGATTTAATATAAGGAAAAATGATAACCCAGAGAAGTATCTGGTCCAATCCATCAGATTGAAATACTTTCTCCTGAGAATCTTCTTCCAGTTTCCACTTCAGTATCTAATAGCTTCTCTTCTTTTGTAGAGGAGGAAGATGAGTGGAACCTGGAAAAGACTTTTGAGGTTTCTAATGACTTGCATTTATTGCTTTTGCGGAGTGTAAGAGTATACCTGGCATTTGGTTTCCTGAATATTAGAGCTCTACAAAACCACACAGTCATAATCTTATATGATCTCCTGCAACTCTCTCTGTCTGTTCTTAGTTCTTTTAGATTGTAAGTTCTTCTTAGCAGAGACTGTCTTCCTGTGTGCATATATAGTTCTTAGAACATCTTGGGTACCACTGTTAGAGAAGCAGTAGTGGTAAAAATAATGATAATAAATAAATAATACCAGTGCCTTGGATTTTCCATTTTTTGTAGGCGAGGCACTTGTGTTTCAGTAGTCCAGTACAAAGACATTAATGATGGATTATCTATGATCCAGTCTAAAACTATTTAATTAATGGATACAAACAGACAGGTAAATTCATCTACCCATGAAAATTACAAAGTCAGAGTAACCCTTAAAAATCTCCTAAAGAAACATCTAGAAAAAACAGCAAGGTTTCAGCAATTTTCTGCTGAGCAATAGGAAGAGGACCAGAAGTTTCATCATCCTTTATATTTCCAAGACAGCCACCCAGTGCAACAAGGAGTTTCAGAGGTGAGGAGAAAAACATGATTTTCAGTAGATGAGCTAGTTTTTCATAATATACTTGTTCTTTGGCTCAGGAGCATGGGTGCCAGAAAAAGCACTGAGTGTATACTTAGAGTGTATACTCACTGAGGCACAGATCATGTCCTTCTATGTGTGTTTCTACATCAGCCCTCACAATATTCTGACTTAGGCATCTGGACACTACTGCAAAATAAATATTAAATAAACAACACTGTACACACTGAACTATCATATTCATCTTAGCAGGGCCGGCTCTAGCCATTTTGCCGCCCCAAGCACGGCGGCACGCCGCGGGGGGGCGCTCTGCCGCTCGCCGGTCCTGTGGCTCCGGTGGACCTCCCGCAGGCATCCCTGCGAAGGGTCCGCCAGTCCCACGGCTCCGGTGGACCTCCCGCAGGCGTGCCTGCGGATGCTCCACCGGAGCCGCGGGACCAGCGGACCCTCCGCAGGCACGCCTGCGGGAGGCCCACCGGAACCGCCTGCCGCCCTCCCAGCAACCGGCAGAGCGCCCCCCGTGGCATACCGCCCCAAGCACACGCTTGGTGCACTGGGGCCCGGAGCCAGCCCTGCATCTTAGAACAGCTAATGTTTGGTGGGAACACGAACTTTTAATAGAGTCCTAGAATGTGTCATCTTTCACTTTAGGACCAGCCTGAAGGTGATCACAGCAGACTGAAGGCTGCTCCATGCCACAAAAATGACATCCTCATCATGTCAAGCAGTAACAAGCTTGTGATGGGGTATCCATCCCACACAAGGAGAGGAGGTTGTTAGGACAATTAACCTGATAGGTTGCACTTGTGGGAGAACCAGGGACCGAAGGCTAATTGATGATGAAGCCCAGCTGGCAGGGGCAGGCTGAACTTGTATAAAGTCAGCAAATCGAGACCAGAAGAGGGCTGCAGGAGAAGAGGGCTACAGTCACTCCCTGGAACCAGGGACAGATGTTTGGGGGGGTACAGTTTCTGGGAAGAAGTCACAAAGAGAAGAAGTAATCCAGGGAAATACTGACCAGGTATTTGGAGCAAGCAAACCATAGTTACTATACAGAGGGTACCTGGACTGGAACCTGGAATAGTGGACAGGCCTGGGTTACTCTACCAGACACTGGGGAAGTGACACAGGATCTGATCTTGGAGCAGAAGACTGTCTGGAAAGGGGAGGACTAGACAGTGACCTGCTGCAGGGCTGAGTCATGAATCATAGACGATTAGGATTGGAAAATATCTCAGGAGGTCATCTAGTCCAACCCCTGCTCAAAGCAGGACCAATCCCCAACTAAATCATCCCAGCCAAGGCTTTGTGAAACCGGGTCTTAAAAAGCTCTAAGGATGGAGATTCCACCACCTCCCTAGGTAACCCATTCCAGTGCTTCACCACCCTCCTAGGGAAATAGTGTTTCCTAATATCCAACCGAGACCTCTCTCACTGAAACTTGAGACCACTGCTCCTTGTTTTGTCATCTGCCCCTCCCCACCCCAGATCAGCCTAGCTCCTCCCCACCCCAGATTAGCCTAGCTCCATCCTCTTTGGAAACTCCCTTCAGGTAGTTGAAGGCTGCTATCCAATCCCATCCCACACACACTCTTCTCTTCTTCAGACTAAATAAGTCCAGTTCCCTCAGCCTCTCTTCATAAATCATGTGCCCCAGCTCCCTAATCATTTTTGTTGCCCTCCACTGGACTCTCTCCAATTTTCCCACATCCTTTCTGTAGTGGGGGGCCCAAAAGGGGATGCAATACTCCAGATGTGTCCTCCCCAGTGCCGAATTAGAGGGGAACAATCACTTCCCTCGATCTGCTGACAACGCTCCTACTAATGCAGCCCAACATGCCGTTAGCTTTCTTGGCAACAAGGGCACATTGTTGACTCATATCCAGCTTCTCATGCACTGTAATGCCCAGGTCTTTTTCTGTAGAATTGCCGCTTAGCCAGTTGGTTCCCCGCCTGTAACAGTGCATGGAATTCTTCCATTCTAAGTGCAGGACTCTGCACTTGTCCTTGTTGAACCTCATTAGATTTCTTTTGGCCCAATCCTCTAATTTGTCTAGGTCCCTACCCTCCAGCATATCTACCTCTCCCCCCAGCTGAGTGTCATCCGTGAACTTGCTGAAGGTGCAATCCATCCCCTCATCCAGATCATTAATAAAGATGTTGAATGAAACCAGCCCCAGGATCGACCCCGGGGCACTCTGCTTGATATTGGCTGCCAACTAGGCATCAAGCCGTTGATCACTGATGATCTAGCCAACTTTCTTACAGTTCATTCATCCAGTCCATACTTCTTTAACTTGCTGGCAAGAATATTGTTGGAGATTGCATCAAAAGCTTTGCTAAAGTCAAGGTATATCACATCCACCGCCTTCCCCATATCCACAGAGCCAATTATCTTATCTTAGAAGGCAATCAGGTTAGTCAGGCATGACTTGACCTTGGTGAATCCATATTGACTGTTCCTGATCACCTTCTTCTCCTCCAAGTGTGTCAAAATGGATTCTTTGATTTTCCCTTTTTTAAAGATGGGCAATATATTTGCTTTTTCCAATTGTCCAGGACCTTCCCCGATCACCATAAGTTTTCAAAAATAATTGCCAATGGCTCTGCGATCACATCAGCCAACTCCCTCAGCACCCTTGGATGCATTGTGTCCAGCCCCATGGACTTGTGCATGCCCAGCTTTTCTAAATATGCTGGACATGCAGCTTATTTAGAAGCGGGAGCACTGCGAGACCTAGAGGGGATGTGTTGAGAATAGCTGTTGGAAGGAGGGGCATCAGACCTGACTGAAGCTTAATTCCCGGACACAGTCAAAAAGAGGCGCTCAATAGTGAATAAATCCCATGACAAGGCCAACCACCTGAAATGTTGTCTAAAGCACTGTATATCTAACTTTGTTATTTTAGTTTTCCAGAAATGGTCCTTACACCTGAGCCAAGTTTGACTCTAGATCCAAACCTCAAAACATGTTCCAATTTGGGGTGTTTCTTCCCTAAAAACAACATGAAAATCTAAAGGGAAAGTAACTTTTTTGTGCAAACCACTACCCCGTCACCAGCAAAGGAATATAGTACACATACATAGAAGGCTGATTTATAATCCAGTCTATTTGGGACTATAAGGTCATTTTATTTTAGAACATCACGTGGTATTGTGATCACAATTAAATTCTTCTAAAACAGATTCTTTCCATCATCCTGTTAAAGAAAGCAAGCAGGCTTCTGCCTTTTATATCACAGGCTAGAGAAATATACTAGTTTTTAAGTTTTACCGAAACAGAATTTGTGAAATTCAGTAGTTCATTTAAAAAATTCACCTGTCTCCATAATTTAGAAATGTTTCACTTTTTGGAAGAATTCAATATATTTCTTTCTATTTTTACTTACAGGCACACGGACTTTTCGAAACATCTCAGCTCCTTTGCGTGCATCCAGTAAAGCAATGTCTTGTGGAGTGGAAACAATCACTGCCCCTGGGAACAGAAAACATAAAATTAGATTTAAAATTTATACTCAAAATTATACTATCAAGCTTATTTTGGAGTATTTTACTTCACTGAAGAAAAAGTAGCTTCTTTATATACTTATAGAATCATAGAATATCAGGGTTGGAAGGGACCTCAGGAGATAAAATATAGGCAAAAAAAAAATGATGAAGAGTTTAGTTTTACATTATAACGTGACTGGAACCAAGGTTCCCAAATTATGGTACAGAGAGTTAAAAAACCATCATATGCTTTCTAATATTATTTTTCTATGTAAACAATTGTTGTAGTTGCTATACTATTGAGAGGGAAAGGGAGTGGCCCATGCAATCACAGAAGGGAAAAGAGATGTTCCATGAAACAATATGTTCATAAAAATGTGGTCCACTGTAAAAAAAAGTTCGAGAACCTTTGGATAAACAGTAACAATAGCCTATCTTCAAGTAATAAGGCAGATACCCTGTGACCAGCCCACTAGCTTTGTGGCAGGGTTATGCCAATTAATACAAGTGATCTATGGTCATGAGCCTGCAACCTTTACATTAGGAATAGTTCCTTTGAGTGCTTTAGGATTTCTCATGTGAACAAGATTACTTGCATGAGTAAGAATTTGTATGCTTTGGCTTTTAGGTTTGAAAGGGGCAAAGAGTGACTCACTGCTCAGGCAGGAGTTTAGACTAAAGATCTGTCTCCAGGCTACTTGCCTACTGATAGCTAGTGTTTCCATTATTATTCAATATATAAACACCCACTAGAGCAGGGATCGGCAACCTTTCAGAAGTGGTGTGCCGAGTCTTCATTTATTTACTCTAATTTAAGGTTTTGCGTGCCAGTAATACATTTTAACATTTTTAGAAGGTGTCTTTCTATAATATCTAACTAAACTATTGTGGCATGTAAAGTAAATAAGGTTTTTAAAATGTTTAAGAAGCTTCATTTAAAATTAAATTAAAATGCAGAGCCCCCCAGACTGGTGGCCAGGACCCAGGCAGTGTGAGTGCCACTGAAAATCGGCTCGTGTGCCGCCTTTGGCACACGGACCATAGGTTGCCTACCCCTGCACTAGAGCCTAGCAATAGGATTTGCCTCTGAGTACAATTTAAAGCATTTTACAAAAGTTGCTATCAAGGCTGCTGATTACTATGCTATAATGTTCCTGGATTAATACATTCTGAAATAATGGTGTGAACAACACCTTTTGCATTCACTCGTAACAGTAACTCCTACATGTTTTTGGGTAAGAAGCACTACTATGAAAGTCTGGATTAAGAATGTCTTCATGATTTTCCCTATTCCGAAAAAAGAATGTAGTGTGAAAGATCACAGTTTGGGAGAATTGTTTAGCTCTAGTTTCATAAATAGTACCAAGTCTCTCAAATATTTGTTACCACAATTCTCTTATATAATCATATTAACCTACAACCACAGGAAAAATATGCCAGACTTCACATTTAAAACAATTGAAAGTTACAGTTTTACACACATAAAATAATCTAAGAGGGGCAGAGTAACATTACGTATTGAAAAGTATATGCAATTTGCTAAAGAAATATAATTTTCCTATTGTACTGTGATGCTACTGTTCTCCAATAATTCCCAATTTTTTCTATTCGCTCTAAGAATTTTATCTTCTAAAATATTATTGCATATTCACAAATACATTTTATATGTACAGATATTAGTAAAATATTTTCAATTAAAAAAACAAATTAAAAAAGATTCCCTCCTTATTCCAACTCTGTGGTGTGGAAACCGATCAACATTTCATATGTAATTTATTTACACTCTGAAAATTTACATAATAAGCTTTTTATATTCAAATATTCCAATAAAAATTAATTTAAAGGCATACATAGGAAAAAAACAATTACTGTGTAATCAAATGAAGAAACTAAAATTGTCCTTGTTATAGATAACAAAAGTGGTAAATTCCTAAAGGGGAAAATTGTATTAGATGCTTTCATGCCTTGTCACACATGAGGCAAGCTGTGTTTCCATCTCCGTCTAGTGTTATGTTTCTTGCTCCATTGTAGTCTACTTCCATGAGAGAGACATCTTTCTCAATGGTTTTCTTATGTCATGTTCTCCTCCTCTTTTTCATCTTCAACCAAGTGATATTGTGTCATGGGTTTGTCTAGAAATAAGGGTTTTTTTACATCTGTACAATATGCCCAAACCACTTCAGCCTTCTTTCTCAAATCATTGTCTTTGCATCAGCATTAGTTATTATTTATTCCACCAATGGACACCAAGTATTCTCAGCAAGCATCTATGCTGGAATGCATCAAGTTTCCTGCTATGGGCTTCAGCTATTTGCCCAGTTTCAAAAGCATGTAACAATACCGGTATCATAACAACATTGTACCATTTTGTTTTGGTTCTTGTGTGAGTCTCCCTGTTTTTCCAAATATTTGCCAGTCACAAAAAAGCTCTACTTATTTTCCCAATTTTTGCTTACACCTCCTTACAGAGTTGGCACTCAGCACTAACTGTGCTTCCAAGATATACAAAATCACTAATAATCCTGTAGTCTTCACTATCAATCACATAAGCACCATCAATGCTGACTCCTCTTTCAACAATCATGACTTGCATTTTCTTTTGGCTTATTCTTAAACCTACTTTAGCACCCTTACTTTTAACATTGATAGTTATCATTTTCATGGCATCATAATCCATCTCCAACATGTCATCTGCAAATTCAAGAGCTTAAAGTTTTCTTCTGCTCCACATAACTCCTGTATCTTCCTTTGATGTTGCTCTATCATAATGCAGTAAAGAAAGGGTAATAAAATGCCACATTCCAGTGTTGATATCAAACCAATCGGCCTGTGTCTCTCTCTCACAGCATTTTGACCTTCATAAAGCATCTTGATCAGTGACATTGTTTCTAGGAAACTCTTTTGTTGCAAGATCTTCCTCAGAAACTCTCTATGAATGCATTCAAAAGCCTTGGTGAACTCTATGAAGTCCAAGACTAACCTTCTATCATAGGAGAGCCCTTTCTCAATCAATCGTCTCAGGATAAAGATGTGATCTACACACAATCTTTCTGGTCTAAAGCCTGCTTGCTCATTACAGTTTTTCATCTATGTCCAGTCTGACTCTGTTCCACAACATACTGCAAAACACTCTTCTGGGTACTGAAAATAATGTTATTCCTCATAAGTTATCGTATGCTGCTTCCTTTTTTAATATTTTACTGATCACACCTTTCTTCCAATCCTCTAGGGAAAGTTCTTTTTCCAAAAGTATATTACAAATTAATATCCAGATCCATCCTTTTGAAGGTGTGCCTTGAGGAGAAAACCCATTGTCTAGCTGATTACCTATTCACAGTCTCCTCGAAATCCAAAATGGAAAAGTAAGTGACTCAGATTCACAAGTTTGCTTGTTCTGAGCCAAAGTGGTTATGATGTAATCACAGGGAAAACTCTTGGAGGGGTTTAAAGGATTGTTCACCAGCCACAGCCCTTCTTGGAGTCACAGGGCAATCTCAGGTAAGCTTAGCAGTATGTGTGTAGGTTTTTTTATTGGTTTTAATATGTTTTCTCTGTAACATTTTTACTATAAGAATAAGTGTGCTTGCTTATAAAGAACTATGTGGTAACTGAACTGTGGCAATTACACTATTTGTAGCCTTTGAAGAGTAAGCAAAGCAGAGCCATTATGTTTAGTGAGTCCTTCCTTGCTGGGGAATAACATGGTGTAGGCAGGGAACTGTGCAGCCTGGAAAAAATCTCAGTAAGCAGGGAGAGAGATGTGGGTCTCCGCCCAACAAAGGTGATGGCTGGAGAACTGGAAGTCTGAGGGTATGGCTACATTTGGAATTCCAAAGCGCTGCCCGAAGTGTGAGTGTAGTCAGAGCAGCAGCGCTGGGAGAGAGCTCTCCCAGCGCTGCATGTAAACCACATCCTTTACGGATGTAGCGTGCAGCGCTGGGAGCCGCGCTCCCAGCGCTGCTGCCCTGATTACACTGATGCTTTACAGAGCTGTATCTTGCAGCGCTCAGGGGGGTGTTTTTTCACACCCCAGTTGCAGCACTGTAAAGTATGAGTGTAGCCAAGGCCTGAGAGTGAGTGTCCTTGCCGGACCATGGAGGGGAAATACAGGTGCAACTGCCTTGAACTGTGACAGAGACAACTGTGACTTTGGAAGCATGATGATAATTGCTTACACACCGGGAACAATTTCTTGGAGTTGCCTCTCATTTATGCTTCTTTGGCTTTTCTCACCTTTTTTTTTTTTTTTGTCAAGCTATTCTTTCATCTTTCAGATACAACTTCTTTACTTCTAACTTTTTCTGCATACTCCCATTGCAGGGTGTATTGTTGTTTTCCATATTTCAGCTGCTTAATTGCTTTCTCTATTTCTGCTTTTAAAATTGGACTGGATGGGGAAGACTCCATTCAGACTGTATTCAGTACCCTACTCAAGCAGGCAAGATGACATTCATGTGGAGGGAGTTGAATAATCCTTGACAACACCAACTCTAGTGGAATGGGAATTAGTCGACTCAAATTATAAGAGCATGTTTTGTTACAAATCATGATAAATTAATTATCCTCCAGTGTTGAATGATATAGAGGAACAATAGGCTTGCTTTAGAGGTATTTGCTGGAAGCCACCCCAAATCACTTGGATCAAGAGAATCAAGAAAAGAAGGGTGGATACAGCTACACACATAGAAACTGATGGAGGAAAGAAAAGCCTTAAAAAAGAGGCAAGTGTAGGTGACACAATAAGAAAAACAACCAACAATGCAATGGCAGTATCTAGAGCAGGGGTCAGCAACCTTTCAGAAGTGGTGTGACGAGTCTTCATTTATTCACTCTAATTTAACATTTCGTGTGCCAGTAATACGTTTTTAGAAGGTCTCTTTCTATAAGTCTATAATATATAACTAAACTATTGTTGTATGTAAAGTAAATAAGGTTTTTAAAATGTTTAAGAAGCTTCATTTAAAATTAAATTAAAATGCAGAGCCCCCCGGACCGGTGGCCAGGACCCGGGCAGTGTCAGTGCCACTGAAAATCAGCTCGCATGCAATAGGTTGCCTACCTCTGATCTAGAGAGACAAAAGTTTTGTCAAAAATGAGAGAAAACAGCTGGATAAAAAAACAGGAGAAGGTGAAGAAGCATCAGAAAGAGCTGACTCTAAGAAACTGTTTCTGGTGTGTAAGCAATTGACATTATGGTTTCACAGAGTCACAGTGACAAGTAAAAGCAAAAGATGGAAGACTGTAAACAAAACAAAAGGAATCATGGTGAGAACATTTTAATGGAGTATTCAGCCAACCGCAGACAACAATTCCAATTAATGAATGCAAAGAAAGTGAAGAAGTCCAGCTGAGGGGGGCAAGGAAACCCTAGAAATGATCTGTTAAATATAGCTACGTCCCATTTCTAACACGCTAGTTAACACGTGTGTTAAAGCAAAGATCCTGCACCCATGAATGGGAAGTTATCAAATACAATTTATATATTTTTCCCATTGCACCTTTTTGCCTAAAATTAGTAAGAGGAGTAAACAAAGTATTGCCAATAGCAACAATCTGACTTGGCACTCCCGGGCTATATTTTAGAGTGATGTGACTCTCAAGTAGTTATGTACTTCAAAATTTCTTTGTTCACATCAAATCACAGAAGTTGCTATTCACTTGTCATGCTTAGACCAAAATACAGTAACTCCTTGCTTAACGCTGCAGTTATGTTCCTGAAAAATGCGACTTTAAGTGAAATAATGTTAAGCTAATCCAATTTCCCCATAAGAATTAATGTAAATGGGGTGCTTAGGTTCCAGGGAAATATTTTTTTACCAGACAAAAGACTATTTTTATATATATATATATTCACACACACACACACACACACACACACTATACATTTTGAACAATTTAATACTGTACACAGCAATAATGATTGTGACGCTTGATTGCGTTTGTGAAGTTAAAGGGTGGATATTTCCCAGGGATGCCTTACTGCTAAATGATGAACTAGAACAGCTGAGCCCTCAATGGTTAACACACTGTTGTTAATGTAGCCTCACACTCTACCAGGCAGCACAAATGGAGGGAGGGGAGATAGCATGGCAGAAAGAGACAGAGACACACACTCTATGTGTGTGAGAGAGAGAGCCGCACTGCCCCTTTAAGTATGCTGAACCCACTCTAAGTACATTGCCTTTTTAAGTAGATCAGCAAGTTGAGACAGGAGCTGCTGTCAGCACGCTCTCTCCATCCTGAGCCCGGTTGTGTCAGCGCCCCTGCCCCATGGAAATGGAGTAACCAAGGGGCAGGAGCAGGGCGGAGGGGGACACCCTGACATTAGCACCTGTCTTCCTCTCCCTCTGCACAGCAAGCAGGAGGCTCCCAGGAGCAGCTCCAAGGCAGAGGGCACGAGCAGCACATGGCAGTGGGAAGAGGGACAGCTGAACTGCCAGCAATTGATAGCCTGCTGGGTAGCTCCCACACAGAGAACTTAGGGGAGCGGGGAGCTGATAGTGGGGCTGCCGGTCCACCTTGATTCCAAGCCCCCACTAGCTAGCTCCAACAGGCTGCTCTTTCTGCAAGCAGTGGACAAAGCAGGCGGTTCGCAAACAACGTTATAAGGGAGCATTGTGCAACCATGTTCCCTAACTGATCAGCAATGTAACAACGTAACGAAACAATGTTAACTGGGATGACTTTAAGTGAGGAGTTACTGTATAGAAGTATTAAGTATTTATTTCTAACATTACATTTTTGTTTGCTCTCTATTGCCTACACTACTTTCCTAAAATATTAGCCGTGAGTGTTCCCTCTCCTCTGCAACACTATCTCCCTACCTGGTCCGGGCCCATTACTAATCCCTCTGTGGGTCCAAGGGAGGAAGAGGTGGAGATTGGGAAGTAACAGATTATTATTCCTGTAGTCCCACACAATTTACCTAGGAAGATATTGCAGCTCAGGGGTATATTGTCTTTTCTGCAGAACTTTGACCAAAGGAGTCTTGATGGGAGCTGCAATCAGGGAGCTTCTGATACCGCAGTGCCAGTGTAGCTACACTGTCAGATTTTAGGTCAAGTATGGTGCCAGAGCTGGTGTGGGAGCACAGGGTCCCTACATGGAAAGCCCTACCTGTCCATATATTCCCACGATCAACACAGGTTTGGGTTCAATCCAAATGGCCTATTCCATAGGAGGAGATCTTATGCTACAAATAGGTTAAGGTTGAGAGGGTGGGCAAGTGAAATTTCCTCCTCCACGTCCGCTTTACCCTTCGGAAAAGATGATCTGGGCCACTGACAGTAACATTTCTTTCCCAGCTAGTTTTGTTCTTTTCCATTTGTGAGCACTGAGTTGTTCTTGTTTTTTCAGAGCAGAAAGCAATATGAATCTGTTTAGTTTATTTACCTCTATTGGCATCATCACCGAGGACAGTACACCTTTGGGAAGGGAATGAGAACTTGTGCTCCCTCTACTGACCATACAGATATAGTAACAGCACAAAAATCTTGCATAATTTGGAAACAGTGGCTCAGAGAAAAGGTTTTTTTGGTTTTTTCCCCAAAAAATCTATATAAATTACGATAATTTGGTGAGTTTTCTCATCTGGTGCTAAAATGATTCCCTATGGCTCAAACTACTTAACAATGTCCTTAATATTTCTGTCCCACTCTCTTCCATATTAAAATAAGACAGACCTTCTCCTAATTTAAGCTTCTTGCATCAAAATGTAAATTCAATGAAGTCTCCAGCAAGTACTGCATATCAACAGTGCATGCAGTAAAAATAAGTATTTAATATTTAGTTTCTTTTTATTCAAGGAGAATCTGAACCATTTTCAATAACTGAATTTCAGAGAGTTTAGCTGAACATAGCTGATTATTACAGTATAAGTGCAGTTCTATTCTTAGAAGGGTAACAGTTTGTATTAAGGTTCCATTTATAAAAGTTTATAAAAGGTTAAGAAATGATTAATAGATGCTGTAAGCATGTTATAGATGCGAGTAGTATGTGTTGCATATGTTATAAGCCATGGATATAACCTATCTACTGACTCACTGGACTCTATAAGAATATATAACAATTTAGTACAATATCAATCAATCATTTAACCCTTTATAAACTACGAACCAATGGAACGTTAAGTCTAACCCTCAAAAGTGACGCTCTAAATCCTGAAGAAGAGCTCCGTGTAATTTGAAAGCTTGTCTCTCTCACCAACAGAAGTTGGCCCAATAAAAGATATTACCTCACCCATCTTGTTTCTTTAAAAATGTCATTTTAGGAAATTGTGTCTCTACCTTCATATTAAACATGGTCTTTTTGCAAGGTTTGGTTTTGTTTTGTTTAAATTGTCAGCACAGCAAACACACCCTGAGATCTGAGACTTCAGCTGGGTTTTGTTTTGTTTTTAAATACATAACCACTAGTAATAGAACTTCTACAGGCCAATTTAGGCTCTAAGTTGGCACCCGCGGGGGCATCTAAATGCACCCATGTCCTGGCCGGTGGTCGAGCATCTGCCAAAATGCTGCCGAATTTCTGCGGCGATGCCTCTCGATGACGTTGCTTGTCAGCGGCAAGCGGCGTCACCGAGAGGCATCACCGCCGAAATGCCGCAGAAATTTGGCGGCATTTCGGCAGATGCTCCACCGCCGCCACTGCTCTAAGTGATACATGGGCTACTCCACTCCCTTCAAAATTGTCATATAGGTATAACTTAAGTGAACAGTTCTACTGATGCACAAGAAATAATCCAGCTCTCTACTTCTTTGCTGTGTTGGCTCTGCAGGGTTAATAGCAGCCAACAAAAGTAAAACATTATTTTGATCACTAAAGTAATCAAATATGACTGAATTCATATATGCAGCAGGTCTCTTGAAGAAAAATGTGCAATTTTTACATAGTCACCTTTCAGAGTGAACCATACATAAGGTTGATTAATTGCACAAACAAGAAGTTGCACAGATCATAATGCTATCACAGCATGTCCTGAAATATTCTTCATATTTTACGTGTACATTTCTGTGCAGAGGAATAATTTCTGTGCGCTGAGTATACTACAGACTTCCAAGTTCAGCCTGGATAAATTTAAGTGACTAATCTACTTGTTTTTACGTAAGTACTTTGGCAATATATTGGTTGACAAACCACTGATGTGGGTTGTGCTAACACAAACTTTTCTACTATAATTTTAATATTTAATATGTATAAAATGAACTAAGAGTAGCGTGTCAGTGACATTTGCATTTCATTCAACCCCAGATGTATATTAACAGTGATCAAACTGCATATCACATTAACACTGACATCTGACTAGGGAGCTAATCTAACACAGGAAGTTAAAAGCATTGAATGAACTATTCCAATTTTTTATAAAAAACTATCACCTGCATACATTGGAACTACTCAGAATTTATCGGGAGGAATTCAGGTCACAAGAGGTTATGGGATGGGCCTTGTGTACAGCCAAATTCTTGGCAACCTAGAAATACTACCTAATATGATAAAGGAACATGAGTAATGGTAATTATCTGCCCAGGAGTGCTGTAAATGTAGTGCTTTGGACAATGAGATGCAAGGTATCTCTGTAGCATCTCCTTCTGCAGATAAAAAGAGTGACATGGTGTTCTTGGAAGGAGTCTGTGATGGGCTGTACCAGCCCTTTGTGGCCCCCAGCTGGAGGCCCCGCAGTCCTACTACACCCTTCCCCAGGAAAGGACAGGCTGGAGAGGTTCATGGAAGCAGCCAGAGAGAGCCCACCAGGCTCAGATAAAAGGAGATGCAGGGCCTTAGCAGGTCAGTTTCTAGTTGGGACAAGAGGAGCAAAGCACAGAGCTCTTCTTTGGCCATAGGAGCTCAAGGGATAACCACAGTTTGGTTCTGGCTGCATTTACCTAAGCTGAGAGAGGACCTAAATAAAGGGACCAGGTGGGAAGAGGTCAAGGAAATAACAGCAGAAGATTGCAGTAAGCAGTACGCTGCTACTGTTTACAGGATCCCAACCCACTACTCAGGTTTCTCCCAACCAGCAAAGTGATATAAACCCCAAGACGGGGACAAGGTTTACTGGGAAACCTGAGTGAAGGATATAATTTAAAGGACTGAAGGCCCTAATAAAAACTCTTTTGCTACCCCAGAAAGGGTTCATTTTGACTGTGTGACTGGGACGCTGAAGACCTGCCAAGTGACCTCAACAATCTATAAGGGGTGCCAAGCGTGTGAAAGGCCTGCAGTACTGCATTCATCAGCAGGAGGTGCCCAAGAGGACAGTGCCCCCATTACAGAGTCACATGCAGACCTCAGTGCAATGACAAACAGCTTGATCTGACCATGTCTCACACATTCCTCCAGCTTTGAATCCCCCTTTTCCACTAAAATAACAAGATGCTTTTAGACAAGATTTCCAGATTGTAGATGGACTGGGGAATCTGTACTGTGTCCACTCTGTAACTGCTTTGAGCTGCTCCCATTGTGATGAAATGTCTTGTTATTTTTCAAATAAATTTGATCAGATTAGGGATGAGCTGTCTGCTTCTGTGGTGACAGAGCAAAGTCTGGAAGGAACCAAGGGCCTTATTTTCTGTGCTAGAATTTCAGCTGGTGATGCTCACTGAGGTACTGGAGGTGTGGAGAAAACTCAGTCCCACAACCTGTACTTTGGATCCATGTCCTTCCTGTTTTCTGAAGGCTAGTGGAAAAGTTCGTGGTCCTTGACTTGTGGAGACTGTTGATACTTCCGTTGGAGGGCAGTCTGCCTGTTGCTTTGAAGGAAGCACCAGTGTTTCATTATTAGTTTTGACTTTGCCCAAAAAGTCATTGTTTGATGTTGACACTCTAGTTAATTCTTGGCCAGTATCACATATTCCCTTTTTGGGTAAGACTGTGGAGAGAAAAGTCTGTAATGAGAATTCTCACAGTACCTAGATTCCTTTGATCTCCTTGACTCTTGTCAGGCTGGGTACAGACCTGGCCAGGGTACAGGGACTGCATCGACTGGTGGTGGATGAAGATCAGGTGTCCATGCCGATACTATTAGGTCTACAAGATGCCTTTGATGCTATTGATCATGAAGTGTTGTTAACTCACCTGAGGAGCCAGGTGGGAATGAACAGGGCTTCCCTTCAGTATCCTCATTCTTTTCTCTTGGAGAGATCTCAGTGGATAATAGCTATCATTTGCTCCTATTCCTGAAGAGCTCTTAGATGTCTGGTGCCACAGGGTACAATTCTGTCAACCCTCCTGTTCAACCTATCTATGGAACTGTCGAAGGAGGCATAGGAAGCAGTGTTTGCAGTATGCTGATGGCACCCAGGTGTAGGTCTCCATCTCATCCAATTCTGACTGCAGTTCCACACCTCAGCCAATATCTAGTTAAGATTGGGTCATGGAGGACAGTGAGTTGTCTGAAGCTCAACACACAACAGATTGAGGTGAAGGTGGTGGGCTGGGGAAAGCAGTAAGAGGAAATGGGGCACAACAGCAGTCCCTTTAATTGAGGGGGTGTATTCACCATTAGTTACCAGGGTTTACAAATTAGGTGCAGTTCTACACCCCAAGCTGCTGCTGGATGATAATTTTTCAGCAGTAACCAGTCCACTTTCCTTTCGGATGCAGATCTTGACAACATTGCCCAAGGCCTTGTTACTTCAAAATCAGACTACTGCAATGCCCTCTGCATGGCACAAAGTCTCAATACATTCAGAGGCTGAAGCTGATGTAGAATACAGCAGCTTGCTTACTGAATGGGGACAACATGTTGGGAGCATAGGACAACAGTACTGTGGGATCCATGCTAGTTGCCTACTGGTTTCAAAGCCCTTAACAGCCTCAGAACTGACTGCTTGAGAGACTGCCACTCCCCCGTTCCATTCTGCCACAGCAACAATCCGCAGAGGCTCTCAAGGTGGATCCCTTCTTGTTAAAGGAAAGGGGGCTGCTAGCAGGGCATTTACTGTGAGGTCTCCTAGACTCTGGAACTTGCTCGCCCTTGGTCCAAAATAGTCCAAATTTGGTGACATTATGGGCAAACAAAAAAAAGACATCTGTTTGGCAGGATTTTTTGAGATGGATGAGAGTATGTTTCTGAAATGATAATGTGGAAGAAAGGAGCTTTTTTTTGTAGAAGACTAACTGGTTGAGTTCCTGTCTGAATGACCATTTTTATACTGTGGGGATTATGTTGTGATATTAATTAAGTGTTAGGGCACCCAGAACCTTTGCACAAGCATCCTTTTTATTATCTAAATCAAAACAGTCACTGCCTCGGATGCTCTGCATACTTCTCCCTTTACCGAGTTATCAGCTGTTGCCTCTGTCTGCCCTGTCACACTCCACCAATCATACAGCCTTGAATGCTCACTTGCCTGGTTATCTACAGATTAAATCAAAATCTGAATGCTTCCTTTGATGGACAATCATCCTTTTAAAAAAAAAGGCCCACTTCTGGGAGGCTTTCAAGCCAAGGGATGAAAATGTGGTGAAGGAGGTCTAATTTCCACAGAAGAGCATATGTTTTATTTGTAAAAGAAGACACAGCACTAAGATTCAGCTTTAGTTACCGCCAAATACCATTCCATACTCAGTATGTTTTAAATCATTTATTTTGTCACCCTCTGAGAAAATAACTAGAGAAGAGGATACAGTACCATTAATCATATGGGTATCTCTCACCCTTTGTAACTGTCAGACCAACCTCATGTTTTATCTTCCTATTCATAATACTTGGTCCACAAATGTAGTCATCATAGCTGATCTAGTACTTATCACATATATATGCCTTTGTTGGCAAAGCCCAGAGAGAACCTCGGATAGTAAATACAGTATATTGTGCTGCTTTTTCCAATACTTAGATACTATTTTCCAGGACAAAAAAAGTTCATAGAAGTCTGACTGAATATATAATCACTTCAACCAGTCCCTGAAATATGTGTTAAATTAGTCTGCGTACACTATCAAAGAGATATTAACATTTAAATCTATACTAAAAAAGTTCTGAGCCATTCATGCATTAACCTGTACTATACTTGGAGCTATAAATTATATTTATAATGTCTGCTGTGGATGGAAGACTCACACTGAAATACTAAGTGTGTCCAAAAATTAGATAACCCTGGATAATTATCTGAATTCTTCAACCACCAGCTGCGCTATATCTGACAACAAAAAAAATTAGTATATGAATTATATCTTGATGAATAAAACAAAAAAAAGTTATATAGTCACACAGGATTATAGATATGTTCGCTATTTAAATTGACCTAAACCTATAAGGATTTTCTTTAGTGCAATTATACAGAAACTGGAATGCATTATGGGACAGCATGATCTGACATAAATCAATGTGGATGTCTGAATTAACATGCAAGAATCTCACACAATAAACCTGACTTTCAAAAAAAACAAAAACAAAAAAACCACCAGCTAACTTCTACAAAAGTGCCCACAAAAAGCTGCCAGAAAAAGCTGCCTTGCCAACTCTCGTCAGTAAGAAAGACTGGAGGATAGAATGAAGTGTAAGGAACAGACTAAAAGATGTGAAAATGACAGTATTTGATTGGATGCACTCCAAACTGGATTTGCATAAGTGTAAGAGAGATCCAGTGGTTACACTAGTGGGAAAGTTCAAAAACACCTTTGAACTTAAACTGTATGAACAAATGTGATTTGCTCCTGTTTGGTGAGTTCTTATAGAGACAGATTTCTACAAAGGGTTTTGGTCATTCCTCTTCCAAATGCACCAATGAACAGAAATCCTACCAGGAAGCTTGCCATTTCAGTTGGTTCAAAGGGACACAGAACTTGAAAAATCATGCATTCTTCTCCCCTAAGGTATGCAACAACATCCTAGAAACATCAACTGCAATTGTATTTCAAATCCGATTTGAAATTCTCCAGTTTTATGACTTGCTTTTATATGTTAATTTCTGGGCAGAGTGAGAGGGTTGTTTGCACATCTGTGACTTTTGATTCATGGGCAGGAGCACGACGACATATGGCGAGGAACTACTCTGGAAGCTACATATTCTCTCCTCTGTTTACTCTGTGAAACTGTGTGAGGCCAATAGCTCTAGGCTGGAACAGAGACGTGAATTTGAGTACATTTATTACCTTGCCAATCATGATATTATGGCTAATAAAACCTTTTACTAATTTATACTTCTTGTTTCTATTAATTATTATAATTTGTAAGTTATAGTTGATCTACTCCAAAGTCTACAGAGTAGAGGGTGGAATGACATCTATCCTGTGTCTGCTCTGTCAGAGAATAGAGACTGTCAGTCTCAAATGCCATCAATCTGTCACATTTCACTAAAACTAATTCCACTTTCATTTAAATAAAGGGACGAAAAATAGGCAATTTTTCATGTAGTTTAAAATCAAGCCTGATAATTCAGACTGCCTAGGAAGAAGAAAGGTTTGTATTTATAAGGCCCTAGGTCCTTCTTTCTCTAAGAGATCCAATTCCTACTGTCCATGTAGCCTTCACTGCCCGATGGTTAGATAATCTTCCTAAACGGAGGGATAGATAAATATATCTCTTGGCTATAATCAAATGTGTTTTTATTATGGAGGCTAAAACTAGTTATTTTTTATTTATTCTTCTATATCCAATTTATTCTGGATTTCAGATTTTTTTATACAATATAAATTTATATGTTGTAGTCCATTTTCACATACAATAGATGAAAGATTCACCTTATCCCCTCCACTTCATTAGTTTATGCCAAATGGCTGCCAATTTGATACTGAAAACAAAATTTTCTAGCATCCCAAGAACAGAGAAGTGTTAGGAAACCAGCAGGCTACTCAAACATGTGCATTCAATATAGATGGCAAGGCAGTCACCTCTGCACCTCCATAAATTGAAAATGAAATGGGAGAACAATGAACAAGTCTGAAGGAAAACAAACATGAATGTAATCAATGGTTTCCACTCTAATCTGACCGAGAGAACTACAATAAAATTCCTTATTGGAAGGCAGATCAGTGGTGGAAAAAAGGAGTTCTTGCCAAACAAGAAAATACATCCATTTTATCTTGCCACACTTTGTTTAATAGTTTTGTTGAGGAATTACAGATAGTAAAATCATGCTAAATAACTTGTATCTTGACTGGAATGTGGATCAGAGTGAAAAAACCAACAGTTGTTTCCTACCCAGCACAACTTTAAATAAACAGCTGTAGACACACACAACTGCCACCATTTGCTCCCTCCAATCAAAAGAATGAGAGGATGATTTTTTTTGCTAATATCACAAATGAGTCAGAGTTTAAAAATGTATTTCATTGTTTTGTTTCTTACCTGTCATTTGGGTATTGCTCCAACTACCTCCTCTTTCACTGAGGGAATTATCTGTATACGATGTTACGTTTAAAACATTCTTTCAGATTTTTTTTAGAAGTGTCAATTCCTACCCTACAACCAAAATGTTGTAACCCATCATCTTTTCATTTCTCATCTAAGCAACCCTAAAAACAACCACCTTTGCCAGTACAGTTTTTTTTTCTGATTGTGGGAACATGTGCACATGACTGGCATAGGTTTCATGTAGTGAAGTCCCTCCACTACAAGTTTCCTTCAAGAAAGAAAGAAAGAAAGTTTCCATACATTGTCTGTTATAAGAAAGCCACAGTCAGACAGAATGCAAAACATGTAATGCAAACACTACATCTCAAATGTGCACACCTGCAAATCAAGCCAAATATAAACTTCATGCACACCACACTTAAGACTATACATCTAAATTCAAAAAACTGTATAGTGACCTTGAGAGAAAGGATTTATACCACTAGCACTATCACAATCCATGTTACCCTCAAGAGAAACACAAAGTACAAGAAAATCAGAGAAGTAACTGATGATGGAGCAACAACAGATTCCTTCTGTAAAAACTGAAAGAGAACAATCAGCTAAGAATAAGATGGCACACAGAAGAGTGCAGCAGAATATTGTGTGCAACTCTGCTAGAATTCATCTAGAACCATGTGATACTGGGTATGTCTACACTGAAAAGAAAAACCTGGCACTGAGTCTTAGAGCCCAGGTCAACTGATTTGGGCTCACACGGCTGGTGCAGCAGCACTAAACAAACAAAAGAAGAGTAGACTGAGCAGGAACATCTGCACTGTTGTTTTTAAGGCCTGGTCTACACTATGCGGACTGTGGGATACCGCCCAGAGGAAATTCCAGAGAACAGGATGAAGCTCTATAAATCACCATAATCATCTAACCAATGAAGACCCAAGGCACTATAAATCCAATCAATCCTTGTCTGCCTAATTCATTTTCAGCACAAGCACAATAAACTTATTATTACGTTGTATTCCAATCAGGCTAGAATCAACCTCAAACTAACACTCTCTACATAAATGACTATTGGGAATGACAAATGAGAACTGCTGCTGTGTACTGCCAAACCTAACTAGAGAAATCTAGGAATGAAAAAATAAACTTGAGTTAAATTAATACTGTGATTAACACCCTCTCATCCCCGAACCCCACTATGTTAAAATAAAGCCCTGCCATTTTAGAGTTGAAGTTTAAATGCCATTCTTAACTCAGCCCAGAATTTAGGGTCACCTGGAGTTATGAAAGCTCAGATTCACAGGAGGATATCTTATCAACAGCAACCACCAGTTTTAAAGATGACACAGAGAGAAAAACAAATGAATTTGTCAACTTTTCTGTTTCTTTAGAAAGCTTGAAGAAAGCCTAATTTTTTTTTAATTGTGCTTTTTTTTTTTTTTTAACATCTTAGAAAAGATTTGGCATACTCTACTTTTCTTGGAAAACCTCTATAGACATATAGAGAACAAGTAGGTTTATAAGAATCACAAAAACTCTGGAAATGAAATCTGATTAACAGAGGATAAATAATTTGCATTCTGTTTAAACAGTGGTCCTAATTCTCCAACCTTTTACACTAGTGTAACTCTTTATATTGGCATAAAACAGCTGCAACAGACAGAAGACTCAAGCACACTTTTGTTTACACTTGTTTAATTCACAGGACAGGCAAATACAGTCAGAAAAAAAACTCCAGTGTTAAGAGTTAATACCCTCACTTTGTCAGTTAAAAATGTATAGAGCTTCCAGTACATATGGATGGGTTTGTCTACATAGTAAATGGAACCAAAATAACTAAACAGATTGTAATTCACATCTTTAGTTATTTCAGTTCACGTTTGTGTGTGGACATACTTGTTTCAGAACACAGAAGTGCTCTATTTCAAAATAACTTAATTCAATTAAAAAAATCAAACTTTTCCTAAATAAGGCACTTAATATAAAAAAAATGAAAATACAGTTATTTGCAGTATGTAATAATAATAATAATAATATAATATATGGAGATATACCTATCTCATAGAACCGGAAGGGGACCTGAAAGGTCACTGAGTCCAGCCCCCTGCCTTCCCTAGCAGGACCAAGTACTGATTTTTGCCTCAGATCCCTAAGTGGCCCTGCAAGGATTAAACTCACAACCCTGGGTTTAGCAGGTCAATGATCAAATCACTGAGCTATCCCTCCCCCTAAATAAAACACTTATTCCAGAATCAGAATAAGCCATCTGGTGGTTTATACCAAAATAAATATTCTTGAATAATTATTTAGGAATAGCTATTTCGGTAAATTTCCAAGTGTAAACAAACCCTAACTTATGCTCTTAATCAGCTTTCAGGTCTTACAAATATTACTGTCAAAGGCAAACCTTTTCTTTCATATAACTCATTTATTCTCACATTCTCCTTCAAACACCCTGTCAGATAAAGATACAGCATACAGAGCATGCTCAGCATACAATATCCTGATTGTACACCACATTCAGTGATGATATAAGGTACTACAAAAGTGTGGTATCCGCAGATGTTTCTTAAGTACATGCTGGGATATTTCTACAAAAGCCTTCAGTTAGCAAATGTAAAGCAGCTACTTCAAAAACCTAATATAGTTTTAAAAACAAAAGGGAAACAGGTTTGATGTGCCATATAGGGTGAGGAATTCCCAGCTCAAGATGCACAAATGAACATTTTTCTTTCTTTTAAAAAGAAATGCTGACAGGAGACAAGCAGTGAAGGAATACGCATAAATTAGACAAGTAGTTGACAAGTATGTTTGTTAGAAAGAACAGCCATGTAACACACAGCTTTTAGAAGTATACCATACAATTTTATATTCTGTTAGCAACATGTTAAGAGCCTTAGGCACAAGTGAAATAACCATCGAAAACTTTTAGTATTACTTCAGTTTGCTACTGCTTAAAAAGAAAAGTAGGAGGGAAGGAGTGCCAAAGGAAACGGATGTATGTATGCACATATGAGCTTGTCTGTTTGTAACTTTGGTGTTAACAGAGTGGAAGCTGTACAAGGCAGTACCATATTATTTCCCTTAGACATCAACATATTTACCCGATAGTCGCAAAAGTATTGGAGGAACTTCTCTAATTAAGCTAACAATCGCTATTGACATGAGAGTTACTGTATCTTCCTGGAAACATAATTTAAGACTCCCCTCTCTCCTTCTTTAGCCAAATACTAACAATGGTATGGTATCAGAGGGGTAGCGGTGATAGTCTGGATCTGTAAAAGCAGCAAAGAGTCCTGTGGCACCTTATAGACTAACAGACGTATTGGAGCATGAGCTTTCGTGGGTGAATACCCACTTCGTTGGATGCAACAGTGGTATGTAATCTATCACTGAAATAAGCCTCTGTAACAGAGGACTGGGGGATAGCTAATCTAATGCCACTTTTAAAAAAGGCCCCGGGGCAATCCTGGCAACTACAGGCCAGTCAACCTAACTTCAATATCAGGCAAATTGCTTGAAACTATACTAAAAAAACCAGAATTGTCAGAACCAGATGAACGTGATTTGTTGTGGAAGAGTCAACACAATGTTTCTAAAGGGAACTCATGCTTCACCAATCTATCAGAATTCTTTGAGGGAGTCAACAAGCAGGTGGACAAGGATGATCCAGTTGATATAGTATACCTGGACTTTCAGAAAGCCTCTTCATATAACGGAAGAACCAGGGGTTCCCCAATGACGTTAATAGGCAGCAGGTTTAAAACAAACATAACCAAGTACTTCTTCACGCAATGCAGAGTCAGCCTATGGAACTCATTACCAGTGGATGTTCAAAGGCCAAAAGTATAACTGGGTTCAAAAATGAATTAGATACATTCATGGAGAACAGCCAAGATGATAAGGAATGCCATGCCATGCCCTGGGTCTCCCTAAAACGCTGACAGGCAGAAGCTGGGACTGGATGATGGCAGATGGATCACTCGATAAATTGTCCTGTTCTGTTCATTCCCTCTGAAGCATCTGGCACCGGCCACTGTCTGAAGACAGAATACTGGACTAACTGAACCTTTGATCTGACTCAGTACGGCCACTCTTATGTTCTTATGTTTTAAATTTCTGTCATTCATTCTGTTCACTGCTGACAGTGGTCTCTGGCAAAGCATACTAGATGGACAAACCTACAACCACTCATTCAAGGCCTGACCCTGTAGGAAATGCCTTTGCCTTTTGAAAGGCAGCATCTTTAACTCCCATTGTGGTCAATGAGATTTGTGGACACTTAGTATGTCATAGAGTTGAGCCATACGAATTCAAATCTCCAGCTAAAATTCAAATTCAGACCACCAGAGAAAGGAGGATCCATTAGTGTGTTAAAGCATGGTGTAGTTTGCTTGATTAAGCTTTGTGCATTAAGAAGATTGCTTGACTTGTAACTAAAAAAAAAAAAAAAAATTATCAAGACAAACTTTTTAAAACTCTATTAACATTCATATGCCACAATGAAAAGTGACAGGGAATATATTTTCTAATATTAACTACCTCCATCAATTTACAATGCAATTGCTTTTTCCCAGAACATTGATTTGTTCAACTTCTCTATCTTTCTATGTCTGTTAACTTAAAAAAAAGAAAGAAAAAACTGTCACTGCTGACATTTTAAAGATTGTTTGTACTTTTCATCAGCATTCAGAGAATATTTTCATATTATGTTTCTATATATTTCTAGTATTTTCAACTGTAATTTTCTGAAAGATGTTTCTATTGCTATGAAGAATTAAACATATTGAAATATTTGAAAGAGTCACAGTAAAAGTGTACCTGTAACTGGAACATTTTGTGAGACTGATAACTGTACGTCTCCTGTTCCAGGCGGCATGTCAATTACTAAGTAGTCCAGTTGACCCCAGTCTACCTAAAAAAGAGTCAAATGCATTTTAAAAAGAGAGTTGCACCTTCTGGGAAACACAGCCTGAAATTAAACTTGGTACAATGTATAATAAATGCACCAATGGCACACCTCAGGAGACTGATATTATAAATCCCTTTTAGTCTTGCTTTTAGCAAGCAATCAAGACAGATTTTTTAAACAATTTGCAAATTTGTTGGCTTCTTGAAGCTATGCCTCTGAGCATAACTTTGCTCTTCTTATGAAGGATGATCTTCTTTGACATTTTTCCCACAAAATGTAATAACAATCTCATTATTCTAAGTTGTTTATGTCAGAAATGCTGAATCATGTAACAGAGGTCATAAGAAAGTGTTATATAAATCTCAAGTCAAACTACTACTTCTTGTAACAGTATTCCTTAGCAATTGTTTTCATTAATTTTTAAAACAATTTTGCTCACTGTTTATAACTTCTTAGATGCTTGAAACTATATAAACTGCCTTACCAAATTTTTTTCTAGTTTATTATTGTGATTTTACTCATGAATGAAGAGCTTTCAAGACTGGCTTTTAATTAGGGAAAAACTAGCAGTGAAGTATTGGGATAAACAAAATCAAAAGAGATAATTATACAGATTTAGCATGTTCATAAGACACAAAGAATATATAGTTTAGATTTGGTGCCTAACAACCAGCAAAGCTGCCTGTTAAAAATACTGGGCCCAAATCTGGGGGTGCTGTGATTATTTTATGCTATTTTGTATGATGCAAAGTAAGCATATAGTTTGCTTAAACATTTTTCTACTGTTAAGCAAGATTTGCCAGATTGCCTTCAAACACCATTGCTCTTTCTCATCTAACCTTGCTGGAGATGCAAGGAGCAAAATCGGACTGTGATGCTGACTAAGGCGGTCAGGGCAAAGAGATATGGGAGTCTGAACCAATAACATGAGAAGGTCAGAGAACCAGCAATGTCTCAGCCATGCTGGAGCAATGCGAATGAGCTTGGCACAATCCAATTTCAGCTTGAGAATGACCTGAGGGATGATCAAAATCAGACATCATGCATACAGAAGTGCTAAGTCTCCGCTCAGGTGAAAAGCAGTGCTCAGGGAGCCCAGACTGAGATCCCCTATAGAGCAAAACAGAAAGCATTTTTTGTTGTCTCTTGTGACCTGGTTGATTGTTGGGATGTCCCAAACTGTAAAGATGGACCACAGGACGCTGAGCTTCAGGGACCATTTGTGATTCAGGGAGACATTTCTACCAGGTTATTCTGGAACCCATGTAAGTGAATGGCCATAGAGATCATGTTTTCCCCACTGTAAAACTGCCAGAGCCTGATCACCTCCTCACACAGCATGTTGGTCTGTTCAGATAATATATCACAGTGGTATTGTCAGTATCCACAGAGCCAATTATCTCATCATAGAAAGCAATCAGGTTGGTCAGGCAGGGCTTGCCCTTGGTGAATCCAGGTTGACTGTTCCTGATCGCTTTCCTCTCCTCCAAGTGCTTCAAAATGGAGACCTAAACTCAAGTTTTGCCTGAGCAAAGAGAAGGTGTTAGATTGTGTCCTACCATGCTCATGTGCTCTGTTTCCACTGTCCTGTAAGGGCAGAGTACTAGTATGGGTGTTAGTGGCATGTTGGGGCATTGCTCAAAGAGGGTAGTGTTAAAACTGAGTTGCAGAAGTGGCATGTACCTTAACTTTGTATTTCCTAGTACACGTCAAGACAGGGCAAGGGGCTTGAATACTGCCCCCAAAGATTCCAGCTCACATACAGGGGGTGGGGAGAGGGACACAGATCCCCCCCAAAGGACAAAGCCTCCCAATCTTGGCTCATGTGAGGGTCAGGGAGAGTGGTTCACACCCTCCAAGAGAGGCGTAGCCCCCCCAGATGTGGGCACACATGAGAGGGGATAATGTGGACCTGACAGACTCTGGCATCCCTCATCTCCTCTACTCCTCCTGCCACCTCCCCCATTTTCCGTCCATCTACTCTCCCTAATTCCATTGGCCTGCGCACCCCCACAACTCCTCTCTTCTATCATCCACCCCCATTTATCTGCCTCCCCCTATTCCTACTCACTTCTGTTCCCCACCCCTTTTCCCCACCCTCCAATCTCCCAAACCTCACACACTAGCACTGCTTCCACATACACCTACATTCCTCCTTTCCACTCCAACCTCCTACACTCCCTACCTCTGAATCAAAAATGTTAAGAACATAAGAACGGCCATACTGGGTCAGACAAAAGGTCCATCCAGCCCAGTATCCTGTCTTCTGACACTGGCCAATGCCAGATGCCGCAGAGGGAATGAACAGAACAGGTAATCACCAAGTGAGCCATTCCTTGCTGCCCATTCCCAGCTTCTGGCAAACAGAGGAATCTAAAAATGTTACGAGCACCTCATGTTAGGAGACTGTATATCATGAAACCTTTGACTTTAAGCATATTCAGTTCCATTGTTCTGGAAACACAATTACATTATTCTGTCTTTCGTTTTCCTTCCAGTTAATCAATGCTAATTGATTAATCAATGCTGGCACTCTCCTGTAACACTTCCCCAGGTGGAAAAGGGGCAACATGCCCAGTAATTGTTCTCACATATCTGCACAAAGGATGTATACTTTATTATCTTTCAGAAAATACTTAGCACCTCTTCTAAATTAGCTGTACAAATTAGTAAGGCAAAGTTCCCAGAACACAGGTGGATGGATGGTAGCAGCATGCCTACATAGCATTAGCAGATTTCTGCTAGGGATCCATGGGTGTAGCTCAAACCCAATGACTATAGTATGTCCCCTTGAACTATCCACCTACTGTGCCTGGAAACCCTTCATGCACACTTTAATCCTTTTTTGGTTCATGAGTTTTGCCATATGCCATTCCTGACATCCAAACTCTTAAAGTCAATAACTTTTTCAATACTGCTTCCCCAAAAGGGCCATATGTTCCACGCACTAACTAAGATAAATGTTGAGTGACTTGGATCGGTTGGGGGATGATCTGAGCAGATCCACAGCCCCAGCTGTGTACAAAAATAATTGTAAGAACCAGATGATTTTGTAAAATGGTGGGAGAGGGGTGCTTCAGAGGGCTACATCTTTCTGAAAAGACCCCAAATTTGAACCACTACCACTGCCCAGCACTCTATGAAAAACAGAAAATTCCATGCCACCCAAGTAAGAATGTGCTCCACCTTAACTATACAAATAAATATAGTAATGAAAGATGGCAACGTGCCTTTGTTAGCAATCTTGGTAGAAGATTTTAGTGAATTCCAGTTACTTTAGATAAAATGTTAAGATATCTCAATCTCACAGAAAAGCCCTATTTTAGCCTCTGAGATTATAGATGGAGAACTAAAGTAAGCATTTTCTACAGATGACATTTTATCTTGGAAGTCTCCCATTTTGTGTTTTTAACATCTAAATCCTGCTTGCTTTTAAAACCAGAAAAGATTAAGCATTCTCAAGCACCTACACATTGGTTGGCCTATTAGAATTTGTGTCGCTGTTAAATTAATATTTAAGTCATTGTAAAGGCGATACACTGAAAGGTAAAGGAGGTCCATTGTTAAAAGAAAAGGATATTAAGCAGTTCACAACATGAATAAAAAGATTCAAACCCTTTAGATATATGTACACACATGTACTTCAGGATTCCCAGAAAAACGTCCATGTCTAAGCTCACCAATTGATTTGCCACATAATGCTGAGTATACAATCTACTTTTGAAATAACAAAAGACAAAAAAGAATGAATGTAACAAATAACCCTGAACTTTTTAATGAATACATTGAAAAAAAATATTCCTTCATTCTGAACTAAATGTTTTAGTTACAATTTCTAGACTACCTTTCAGCTACCCCTTAGTCCAGTGAGCAAGTGAATTTGGCAATGCATTTTGTAAGCTGTACTTCAGTGAGCATATTTCTTACTATTCTTCAGCCAGACACCTTTGGGCAGTTTTTAATACTACCATTCTGCATGCCTAAAATATTTCTTTCGAATGGCATATTCGTAAAGATAAATTTTCATACACAGACTCAACTATTACAGGTTTTCACAAAGTTTTTGATTTGCTTAGGCAAACATTTTGTAGATTGGTAGGAATCCTAATATGACAATTAACTTTTGAGGCAGGGTCACAGATCCTTATACTATTAAGAGAAGCAAATTATCTAAGAGTCTGATTATGCCACAATGCAGTGAACAAAGAAGCAGTAGCATGCAACAAACAGTAGTCATATCAAGTCTACCCCAGCCAATACAATGTTCTTGAATGCCCCCTTCAGATCATAGATGACACAGGAAGCCAGAAGCAGGAAGGAGATGTTCTTACAGTTTTGCAGTCAACTTCACTTTGGGAAGTTTTCTACCTTTCGTAAACCTCTTGATTCTCATGGTTCACAACACAAGCTGAGAATAACCTTGTATTCACATTTGGGTTATTTATCGTACATATTTTATCCAAACCACAGTTGAGGTTATTTGCAGTCATACAGCCCCTTGACAGGACTCATAAGATACCCAGGGTCACGGCTGATATGTATTTGTATGCTAAAACTCTATAGAAAAACGAAGTGCTGCAGAAGTGAAGTGAATGATTCAATAGATGGCACACCTCTCTTTGTATCATTACTGAAGTTGTGCCTCAGCAGTTCAGGTTGCCACTCTGCTACTGAAAGTGACACATGCAAATGAAATCTTTACAACTTGTGGCCATTAAGAAAATTCTAACAATTTTTGCAAGAGCAGCAGTTTGTAAATCAGGTCATATTCCAGCATGTGCAATCATTTTTTCTATCTCCTTAAAATTCTCCTGTAGATTAAATTAGCCAATTTATTCTTCACTTCCTCTCTGCACCAAGATGAGTCCTGAAACACTCCCCCTGGTGGTGTAGCATGGAACTGCAGTCAACCTGCCTTAGCTTTCCTCTTGGTTTACACAGATTCTCTTGGCCTTCAGCTTAGTTCAACTGCTAAGGTAACTTGGCCCTCCAGCTAAGTAATAAAAGTCTACCCCTTCTGGGGTAATCGAAGTCCAAAGAAAAATGTCAATCTTCTGTCTCAGACCTGTGCTGGGCATACAACAGTCTTTGGCCCTTCTCTTCATTGGCTCAAAACTTGCATATCTTCTGGGCTCTGGTTAGTTCCTTCTTCTTCTGCTTAACTGCAGGGGTTGTTGCACCCTCTATCAGGCTGGTAGCATAGGGGGAACCCACACACACTCTACTATGTATTCCTGGCCCTGGGAACCCTAAACAGTTGGGCTGTTTGATCCTGGTAGCCACAAACTGCTTTGCTTCTCCTTCCCAAGGCCTCTTTCTATACCTGCTGTCCCCCTTCCTGAGGTCAAACCACTTCACCCTTGGAACAGGGGATTACAGCCCTCCTTCTTGGGGATGTGCTTCCTTTCTGGCAGACTTCCCCCAGCTTTTCCTTGAAACAGAATTACATAGCCCATCTTCCTGAGTCTGCGTGGCAGTCTGAATGAGCTTTTCTTCTCATCTTCAGCAGGGTTCAGTTTCGGCACCAGTGAAACCTCCATCCAAGGCACTCCAGACTACGTGCCCTTCATTAAGCTCCATGCAATTTTCTACCTTCTGAGCATCAGTCACCTGACTAGAACACCTGAACCCATCAGCTTGAATGCTGATACTGCCATGGAACACATTCTTAAAACAGGAGTTGGCTGGCCTCAAGGCCCCAGTATCTTTAAATCGGACAGAGACCATCCTGTTACACTCTCTTAAAAACTGTTGGTTGTGTTGATAGCACAAAATGGTTGCTGCTTTTCTGTCAGCTGACTGGGATGAGGGCAGTCTAGTATAGTGGCCAGAGCAGGTAGCAGGCCTATGGCCAGGGTCAGAGCTGTAGTGTTGCATCGGGAACCAAATCCAACGGTCAAAAACAGATGGCAGAAACTGGGTCCAGAGCCAAGGGTCAAGCTGGTGTCCATAATCAAGAGCCAGAGATAAGGATCAAAAACAGAGGTCAGGAACTGGAGACTGAGCTGGGGGTTAAGCTGAAGTCTGTAGTCAGAACCAGAGCCATATGTCAAACAACTGGAGTGAGCAGTGTATCAGGCAAGGAGAGGTTCAAGGCAGGGGCAGGACACAGGACAGGCTGGATGCAAGACAGGAGCAGAAGAAACATGGTAACATGGTAGCAGGCACAGTGGTGAGCAAGAGCATTGAGAAGCCAGTGAGCTGTGCTGACTTAAGAGCCAGCCTGCTGGCCCCTCTGAAGGGAATCAAGTTGCATGGTTAATCAGGCAGCTGTACTGGTAAGGCTGCCCAGGGACTAGCTCTGCTACAGGCCCTGATTCCTGACATCTTCTACCCACAGACAGCTACCTACATTCCAGCGATGGATAAATACAGATTTTGCCTCTGTATCTGGATCCTTTAGGATGAAAAGACTTCAACGTGATAATTATTACATAAACACACAACATGTACGAATTGACAAATTCTCTACAAAAAGGGGGGGGGGGGGATCTAGACACTAAATCTCTCCAGCTCTATCACCAAAGGAACATTTGACATCATTTTCTGAATTGTCCTGAAGTAATTCCCTGTTGGGTGAAAGTAAGTTTTTTTCATACAGAAGTTCATAATGGAATACCTGGCACTTTCTCAAACATCATTGCTAGGCAACAGTAAAATACACAGTTAACACATATTGCAATTAAATTATTATGGTGCATTTAATTTGACAATTAAACAAGCTTCTCTCACATTTTTCTTCTGAAATCACATAAAAAACAAAATTACATACATTATATGAACAGTGCCCAATTATGGTTCTCGTGAGCTACACTTGCAGATGTAGAGCGCTGGGAGTTAAACCAGCCTTTGGAGACCACAGCAGGGAAAACGCTGCCGAGTGTTTACACGCTCAGCTGGAAGTGCACTGGTGTGGCCACATTAGCAGTTCTTGCAATGCCACAAAGAGCAGTGCATTGTGATAGCTATCCCAGCAGTCAAGTGGTTGCAACTTGCTTTTCAAATGTGGGGGGGGAGGGGTGTGGAGTGTGACAGGGAGTGTGTTGTGTGTATGTAAGGGGGAGAGAGAGTGGGTTTTGGGGGTTCTGAGAGTGTGTCAGCATGCTGTCTTGTAAGTTCAGATCCCCCTCTCCCCCACCTCTCTCTCACACACTCACAGCAAGTAACATTTCATACTAATAGCTTGCTTTGTCCCGGAGCAGATAAGCATGCTGGATATCAGAAACGGAGCTTTGAAAGGGAATATCTGCATTCCTACAGCTAGGGTGACCAGATGTCCCAATAAAATCGGGACTGTCCCAATATTTAGGTGTTTGTCCCACGCCCTGACCAATGTTCGGTCAGGCTGCAATTTGTCCCAATATTTCACGGCACGCCGTTGTTGTTTTTTTGCTCCGCCAGCGGCCTCTCCCTCCCCCCTCCACGTGTCCCCATAATTCCTTCCTCTCATCTGGTCACCCTACCTACAGCTGATTCCAAAACAATGACAAGATTGGCCACTTGACTTAAGTGGAATTATGGGACATTTCCAGAGGCCGACGAAAGCGCAGTAATGCAACACCGCGTTCACACTGAAGCTGGAGCATTTCAGCCGAGGTGCAACAGGCATTATGCTTCTCAGGGAGGTGGATTACCAGGAGCGCTCCAGCTGCAGAGTCCAGGCGCTCTAAGTGCCTTGCCAGTGTGGATGGGTCAGGAGTCAAGGCGCCTGGGTCTGCTTTAATGCACACTAACTTGCAAGTTTAGCCATGCCCTGAGCACACTGGGAAGGGGAGGAGATATACTGTTCCAATATTATGCCCTGCAGGTGTGTGGATGGCATTGGAAGGGCCTGTTCAAGAGTATCCCCTCCAATGGAGCTGTCCTCATGTGCAAGGGCCACAGCTATGGCCATGCTATTGTCCTGGCCAGAAACTACTCCCTCTTGACTGCTGCTGCTACTGACCGTGCTACTCAGTCCCCCTTTATGCTCACCACTAAGAGCTTAGAAGGGAATTAAAGCAAAACAAAATGAGGTGGAAATGCCCAAAAAGCTATGGAGGGTGAAAAGGGGGGAAGAAATAAGAAACCTTAGTCCTGTAGAATTTTATTCTGCTCAAATTCTCAGAAACCTCTCCTTTTCCCATTTGGGGGTGGGGTAGATCTAGGATCTGTAGGACCAAGAGCTGCAGAGATAGGTAACATATAACTGAGCATAAAACTAGGCACCAAGGGTTTGGAGGTTCACCCCCTTACATCTATTCCCTCCCATTCTAGACCCTTGGGGAACATGGATGAGCATTCATATCACACTTCTCATCAGTACATGGCCCAGGCCAGGGAAGTTAATAATCGAACCAGCAGATCAAATTCAGTGATGAATCCTAGTCACGTGTCACCTGAGCCATGTTGCACCATATGCCAAGATGATTCTGGACCCTGTGGCCCATGGAACTTATAGATGTCAACTGACATAGCACACAGGAGGTGTACACTGTTTTTCAAGGATCCCCTGGGGCTGATATCTACATAACAGTTTACCAAAGGATAGCATGTGAGGTCTCTATCAAGGGCCAACAGTTCACTGATTGTCACAATTATTGCAAAATGTTTGTTAGTGAAATAGTTTAAGAGATATGTAAAATGTAAAATATTAGGTTCCAAAACTGTCAAAGTAAAGCTTGCCATCCTATTTGAGGTGAGCCTCAAAGCTAACTCCATCAGCATATAGATCAATGGATATCCACGGAGACAGGCTATGTTTACCGTGTGGGTTCAGGACCAAGGATTTACAAAGACAAAGGAACCCCAGATAAGTCACTAAAGAAGGGACTTCCTGGGGTAAAAGACAATAGTCTGTAACTGCATTAAAAAAAAAAAGGACAAGGGACAAGATTTCATCCTTCACCAATGAAGCAAACTCACTGCACGTTTGTCATATTAAAGGAGGGTCAGAGCCATATTGGATGGAAAATACTGCAAGGACTTTGGGTGAGCAATATTCTACAAGACATGTTAATTAAGTGTATGCTCCACAATGGATTACAATTTTGCTTTATATATATCCATTTGTTTCCAGGACTTCTAGTTGCTATTACTTGAATCTCTATACTTTGTTAATACACTTGATTTCACTATAAACATATCTAAGTGCTTTGTGCGTAGCAGAGCAATGATCTGAGTAAAAACTGGGGTGGGCTGTTTGTTTGGAAGCAGCAAATCTGTGAATACTGCAGGTGTCTAGCCAAACATGGCCTAGACACTCCAGAGAGATGATCAGAGGGCTCAAAGACTGGAGTGCGCCTATCATTAACCCTTAAGAAACAGCAGGGCCTGCGAGACCTAGAGGGGAGTGCTTGTGTTACCCATAGCTGGTAGAGTTGAGGAGGTGACCCCCACCAGACACAGACAAGCATTCTTCACACTAAAAGAGAGCAATAGCAAGATGCCTCTCCGACCTGGGTACTCTTGGGAAGTGCCACACTTCCACAAGGGAAACTTCATGGAGTTTCCTGGCTTGTCTCTGTCCCAGTGTATAGGGTTTTACCACAAGCGGATATGAGACAAATATTAAATTTTAAGTGCAATGATCTCTTACAACAATTTATATCATTTAATGGAAAGTTTTCCAGTACTACTATTACTAAGTCTCAACAAACATTAAGAAAGGGAAAGTTTAATTAAATTTGAAATGGTAAGAGGAAATCAGATGATAGACTTTTTGAAATCCACTATTGCTATTTCTTAGACATTATTAAAATGGTATATGCAATCAAGCTATAATATAATAAAGTTATTTGTACTCACATCCTGTTTAAATGCAATATTTGACCAAATCATGGCCATTAGTTCTCATGTTCCCAATCAGTTCTACGAAATGTGTCTATATGTAAATACTACTACTTGTGGACAACTAAATGTGTTTAGATTAACACCACATTATAGTGAGGGAACTCTCTTTGCAAGCAAAGAGGATGGTAAATGACAAAAATCTGCACTGTAACATCTGATATCTTTGCATGTGGAGAAATGTTTGCCACTTTAATATGTACAGCATATCCAACATTTCAAACCTTGGAAATGTAACTGTGCTTTGCATACATGTAGCATTCCTCTTTTTTTAAAAAAAGATGAAATTTGACATTTATTGTTAAAGCAATGTGTCATGTGCGTCTATGTATTTTCCCTTACTCAGAAATATCATGAATGCTTCTATGTAAATTGCTTAATCTCTTTGTTTATGTGACAAATCATAAACAAAATACCAGGTATTCATAATATGCATTCTGAATGAGTATTCTAAATATCAAGTTTAGTATGAGGCAGAACATGCAAATGTCATTGGTATCTGCAGGAAAGTACACTCAGTGGTAGCTGTAGGAAAGTATATGGTCAGAGTAAACTGTACACAAGGCGGCACTGGAAGAGTTTTAACAAAGAATTACTCCTTGTAATAATCCTGACGTTTAGTAAATAACAGAGATAATCTTTATTTACTCTCATTAAGAGAAGCACATGCAGAGTTCCAGTCAAGAAGCACTTCAGACACAGATTTGGCAGCAGCCAAGCAGCTACCCCAGCTTGGAACACCAAGAGGTTCATTTAAACAGGGTTAAAGTATATTCACCATCTGATCTCTTGCTTTCAGCAGATACTATATACCAATAATTATATAAAAGTAAATGGTAAATATGGGGACAGAATGAGGAAGCCCGGAAATTCTCCTGATGACTGCATAGACACAGCTGTCCCCATCTTTTTATTCAAGATTAAACCAATACCAAAAAGTAATCTTTCAAGGGAATCTTTTCAGGATCCCACTTAAGCCTACACATACAATTACATAATTGATTTTATGATTTAATTAAGGCTTTTGACAGTCCTACATGACATACAAACAAACTAGGGAAATGTGGTCTAGATGATATTACTATAAAGGTGAACACAACTGGTTGAAGACCGTACTCAAGGAGTAATTATCACCAGTTCAGTGTTAAATTGGAAGGGTGTATCAAGTGGGGACACGCAGGGGTCAGTCCTGGGTACAGTACTATTCAATATGTTCATTAAATTACGTGGATAATGGAATGGGGAGTATGCAGATACAATTTGAAAATTTACCGATGACACCAAGCTGGGAAGGGTGGCAAGCACTTTGAAGGACAGTGTAGTAGGGCAGCTCCCCCAGTCCAGCAGAAAAAGGGTTAACATCAGCCCTGGGAGAAGGTGGTGACTGAGAGCTGCTAAGCTGGGCTGCTTGGGGAAGTGGCTGCAGCTGGGCCATGCCCCAGTCAAGCCACAGCTGGCCTGTATAAAAAGCCTGGGAGCCAGAGGCTCAAAAGAAGTCTCTCTCCAGGATGGGAGAGAGCAGGGCCTGGCTGCCTGCAGAAAGGGTACTGGAGGTGAAGCACGGTTGGGGAAAGGACAGAGGAGCAGGGGAGCTCCCATCTGGCAACTTCCCAGGCTGCAGGGCCTGGTCCTAGACCCACAGAGGTACTGGGAGGCAGGCAAAGGCAGCAGATCCGAACCCCCTTGCCTATGATGAGTGGCTTTTACACTGCAGTCTGCCCCAGGGACCGGGGGGCTTAGTAATGACTGGCAGCAGCCCAGACCAAGGCAAGGTGGTGATTAGAGGGTTTGGAGTTCCCCAGACAGGGGAGATCAAAGGCAGAGTGTGGGGGTATTGCCAGGGGGCAGCACCCCAGATAAAAGGGCACCAGGGTCTGGGAGGGACACGGGGCAGAAACAAGTGGGACACTGACCTGCAGAGGGCGCCCAGGCTGGAAAAAAGCTAATTCCCTGAGACAACCAGCAGGAGGCGCCACAGGGGTGAGTCCTGCACGTTTACAGACAGGATTAGAATTCAAAATTAGCATGACAAATTGGAGAACTAGTCTCAATTCAACAAGATGAAATTCAATAAAGATATGTGCAAAGTACTTCAGTTAGGAAAAATTAAACGCACAACATCACAATGAGGAACAACTGGCTAGGTGGTAGTACAGCTGAAAAGGATCTGGGGGTTATAGTGGGCCACGGATTGAATACAAGTCAAGTGTGATAGTGGCAAAAAAGGCTAGAGGTAATTGTCCTGTCCTGTTCAGCACAGGTGAGGCCTCAGTTGGAGCATCATATCCAATTCTGGGCCCCACACTTCAAGGAAGATGAGAATAAACTGGAGGAAGTCCAGAGGAAAGCAACAAAAATGATAAAACATTTAGAAAACCTGACCCATGAGGAATGGTTAAAAAAAACTGGGCATGTTTACTCTTGAGACAAGAAGTCTGAAAGAGGAACCTGATAACACTCTTCAAATATGTTAAGGGCTGTTAAAAAGAGAATGGGGATCAATTTTTTACCATGTTCACTGAAAGTGGATGTATGTGTAGTATGGGTATAACCTGCAACAAGAGAGATTTAGATTAGATATTAGGAAAAACTTTAACTATATGGATAATTAAGCTCTGGAATAGGCTTTCAAGGGAGGTTGTGAATCCTCATCATTGGTGGTTTTTAACAACATATTGGACAATCACCTGGCAGGGATGGTCTACATTTACCTGATCCTGCCTCAGTACACAGAGTTGGACTTCATGACTTCTTGAGGTCCCTTCCAGCCCCACATTTCTATGATACTATGATTTAAGAAAATTATTTTAGGAATAAATGGTCTACTTTAGAATTAATATATAATAAAAATGAGATGATTTGAATAAATTTTTCCCTTCTATTTCTTTGAAAATATTTTACCAATCCTTTAAAAAAAGATGGAGACGTTCCCCAAACATACCACCAAAGATGTTTATCCTTAGTGGAATTTACCAACTGGCATGGAAATGCCTACCATAGCAGGATTTCATACAGAGCCTAAGTCACTTAAACACTCTTTGAACAGAGATTGCTGCCCCCTTTGGAACTTATTCTTCCAATACCACATCCAGCCGTGAAGACTTACAAAAAGGTCACACCACCACTAAGAAACCAGATGCGGAGAGATTAAAATATTGAAAACCCTGTCAGAACATATTTCCTTCAGAAGCTAAGAGTGTGCCTATACCAATCATGAAAGAACTACAGGGGCAATTCTATGGACCACTATTAGGTGGATTATAGATAGACTTAACACAGTTCAATTTACTTATTTTATAATTTTGATGGCTAATATTGGTTTATTTTTAAGCACTTTTTCTGATTTTTATAGATTTAAAATGTTCACAGTTGTGCAAAATGATGAGTTAAAAGCTTTTTTTCCTATTTTTACCTATTTAAATTTTCACAGCTTCAGGAAATTATGGAGGATGTCAGGTAATAGTGGAATCAGATAATATTTATTTAATGACAGTACCCGTTGAAAGTAAAAAAGTTAAAGCTTTATACTCATTAAAATACAAACTGTCAACATCACATCTCAACGTATACAATAAAAATATCCTTAAATCAAACTCTAAAGTTCTCAAGCAGCATTTTTCTTACTCTGCCTAACTATACATTGTGATTATCATTAATGGAAATTGTTTTCTCTTTGGTGTAAGTGTACAGTGAAATCAACATTTACCAATTGTGACAGACCCAGACCACTGGGGTACAGGAGTCTGGTAGAGGGCAAATATACTGGTCACCGGACGAGTACTTTTCTGTTCCCTGAGTGATGAGAGTAGGGGCTGCACTAGAGTAATTAGGAACCTGCCAGAACCAATTAAGGCAGACAGGCTGATTAGAACACCTATAGCCAATCAAGGCAGGCTAATCAGGGCACTTGGGTTTAAAAAGGAGCTCAGTTCAGTTTGTGATGGGAGTGTGAGGAGCTGGGAGCAAGAGGTGCAAGGAGCTGAGAGTGAGAGGGTGTGCTGCTGGAGGACTAAGGAATACAACCTTTATCAGACACCAGGAGGAAGGTCTTGTGGTATGGATAAAGAAGGTGTTTGGAGGAGGCCACGGGGAAGTAGCCCAGGGAGTTGTAGCTGTCATGCAGCTGTTACAAGAGGCACTATAGATAGCTGCAATCCACAGGGCCCTGGGCTGGAACCCGGAGTAGAGGGCAGGCCTGGGTTCCCCCCAAACCTCCCAACTCCTGATCAGACACAGGAGGAGCTGACTCAGACTGTGGGTTCCACCAGAGGGGAAGATCACTGAGATGTGCAAATCTGCCAATAAGCGCAGGACCCACCAAAGTAGAGGAGGAACTTTGTCACACAGTAAAAACCTAATCCTTCCAAGCCTAATCTTAGAATTGTTCCTGTTACCAACCCCACAACTCCTGAGGTTCTGAACCCTCAAACGGGGGACATAAACATCCAAACCACAGGTTTCTAATTTTATATATTTTATTAACTAAACTAAATAAGAATGAATAAAAATACCTGTAGCCTGATTTAGGGTGTACTGATTAATATTTAATTTGGATAATATGGAAATTATTTTAATTTGATTTGACTTTAATAATAATAAATATTAATTAGTATGGGTTTTAGGCTCGCCAATCTGTTTGATCAGAAGATAAAAGTTCTTGTCCTGAATCAGGCTCCACAGAATTTATAAAGGACCCTCGGGGGATGACAGGAAGCTCACACTGAGACAGATATAGCCTTAAAGACTTTTTATTAATGAATAATAGTAAGTAAATGGTAAAATACCCAGAATTACAAAGTTACAATTGCATTACTGCTATTCAAAAATGCAAATGATAATATAGTATTATATGCAACAAAGCTTTGGTTAACATACTCACACCCTCCTTGATAACCTGGTGGTAAGAGACATAGGAACAGCCTTGCAGTTCAGGTTTCTCAATTCTTGAGTGAGGGATGCAGTGCTTAGAAAATGCTAACAGATCTCAAAGCTGACTAGGATTTACTTGACTAACAAACTTAAATCAAAACCTAATAAACTAAGAATAAAACTTAGCCTAGTTCCTTTGAAACTTAAAGTTTAAGAACAATATAGCCTACTAATAATTGCAGTCATCATAGATAGATAGAGTGGAGGAAGTAAGTAAGAGAGAACTGGAGCAAGTGAGAAAAGGAGTACTCTGTTGAGGTGGGTTACCTCTTTTATAGGGCAAATGCCAGAAATCCTTCTTCTTATGCCCAAATTTCATTCCTCACCCACAGAAGTGTTAGGGTACACTTACCCCATAGGCTATTATGTATGTACATATTGATGACAGGTATGTACGCAAATCAGTCTCTTGTGGTGTAGTTGTTAAGTCTGTGGGAACAACACTGAAAAAACCCCTATGCCATTCTCCATTGTCTATTGGTCTAGATAAAAGGTCATGGACATAAACATGGGTACTCATCTATTTAGGTAACAAGATATAGGTCAACTTTGCTTTCTGAGTAAAAGGTCTGCTAACTTTGCCTTGGCTTGACATAGAGGAAATGGCCAGTAGGTCTCTTGCATTACAGCCAAACTTACTTTAATATAAATCTATAAACCTATTACAATTAACCAAATACTTAAATTATAAGAAAAGATACATACAAGCAAGCCATTTAGTCCTATAAGCTACAACACACCTCTACTTTGATATAACATGATCCGATATAACATGAATTTGGATATAACGCGGTAAAGCAGTGCTCCAGGGAATGGAGGCTGAGCAATCTGGTGGATCAAGGCAAGTTCGATATAACGCAGTTTCACCTATAACGCGGTAAGACTTTTTGGCTCCTGAGGACAGCATTATATTGAGGTAGAGGTGTATAAACACATCAAACCATGCAGTTAATTTATCAGGTTGATTAATCCATATTAAATGGATTTATAAGCTTTATCTAATAATTTAGCAAGTCAGCAATCATGTTTAGCTATTAGCCCCAAAAGCAAGAAGGTATTATCAATCTTATTACCAAAGGTAGTTCAAGGAAATCTAATTAGAATCCTGCTTAAGCACACATATACAGTGGGCACACAAAATATTTCTTCCATTTTATATTTTGGGGGATATTTCTCATACAGATATACAATTGTAATACTACTGACAATGGCAGAAATAGTCAAAGGAAGAAACATTTTAAGTCCACCTCCTATTACATGCATTTTTGATGATACGATTAGACTATACTAACTTCAGTATCAGTACAAATATAAAGTTTTGCAGTAGAAATCAGGATTCCTGGTTCCCTGGGCAAGTCATTTAACTTTTCTAAGCTTCAGCCTATTAACCTGCAAAATGAATATATTAATACATTTATTTTGGGGGTATTGAGAATCTTAATTTGCTGCCTATAAAGTATCAGCTTGATTTTAAATTGAAACTGTGTAAAAAAGATCACTTAAAATTCCAGGAGAAGGCCCTTGGCTAATAATTCTGCATCTCAGGCATAATAGGTTTGTTCATGAGATGCAGTTCTCTCAGGGGCCAGTCCAAGACTGACATGAACTCCCCAAGGAACTATGAACATTACAAGCCAAAACACCTTCCTTTCCAAGTGCAAGGCTTGCTTCTTTGATCTTGCTTTCCTTATTACAGACACACAGCACAGAGCATGTAGGATAATAAAATATCCTACCAGGACAAATTGTACAAATAATTTCCCTATAGAGGAATGTAAGAGAGTGAACAAACCACAAGTGATAGATGTTAGTCATGTCATTCTTGGAAGACACTCAGATACTAGTATGGTGAGGGCCATACAAGAATAGAATAGACTGCTGAACTAGGGACAAAAATAGTAAATGTATACCTGACTATCCAATGAGAGACAATAAGTAATCAATTCCTTGAGAGTCAGCTGCCTGGTGTAAAACATCCTATGATTATCCATAGCAAATAGGATGTCTGTGTTCTGTTTCCTTTTTTAAATAATTTGATATTTAAAATATGGATTCAACTCCACCACCATAGTTTTCTATGTTTAAATTTCACCACCAAATCCTAAACAGTCATTGAATAAACAGGAACCAAGCCAGCCTTACCAAGCCAGCATGGTTGGGTGTGTTTGAATTGTCCTGGAGCACAGCAACCAATACCACCCACAGAATATAAATCTCAGCTACCCTACAAAATTACAGACCAATTCCAATTCCAGAAGATGCTATTAAGAGACAGGGAATTAACTGTTGAGTTACTGATTTGTTGAGGAGGGATGCTCAGTCAGAGCCTGATCCACAACCCACTGATGTCAATAGGAGTCTTTCCATTATCTTTAATAGGCTTTAAATCAAGTCCTCAGAGAGGAACAATTGCACAGCAATTTTCCTGGCACACAAAAGGAGAAGGGTGGGCAATGGAAAGGCACAGACCAAAAAGTCAAGAAAAAAAAAAGAACATTTAAAAGTCATCTATAAATTTACATACAAAATTTCTTCACCTTAAGCAATACAGTATGTGCTGAATGTCTCCATTAGCCTCGCTATTATGAGCATTGTATTACGGGACAGAGTCTGTGAAAGATTACCTGTAAAATTGCTCAACTCCCTGTTGTGCCTCTAAAACTATGTATTTGTGTTGACCCATGATTACTTACATGTGCAAATAGGGTGGCTGCTTTCATAAGTGGGTACAGTACAATACAGACATTTGGTTGCAAATAAAAGGTTTCTGTGGACATATCATGCCCACAGCTATGAATTTGGTCTCATAAATTAGAAACTATATTAGGTTTTTCAATTTACAGTTAGTGTGCTGAGGTCCCATTGCTAAACTGAGGAACCATCCCCATATTTTCCTTTAGTTTCCTGAGATTTTTGCTTTATTATTTCTTATACCTTTTTACGGAGAAAAACTATGTTAATCTAAACAGAAAAAAATCATTTCAAAATGGGTTCCCATTTAGTTTAATAAAATAAATGCATTCCAAAGGCACTGTTCTGCTGGCATAATAAATTTTCACTCTAAAAGATAATGTTGATGGAGGAGAACATTGTCACAGAAGAAAGGTCTCCTGCTGCTAGATAAATAGCACAGCAAAGAGAAGATATTTATTTTCAAAGCCAAAGCCAGAGACATTAGTGTGTACTACATATAAAGTAACTGCAATAAAATTAAGTCAATCATTTGGTGTGAGAGAGACAATCATTTTCACAAATGGATGCTGGTGCAACAGAATACCACAGATATAAGCTTATTGAATGTCTGCCTTTTTGGGGGGTTAAGGACTGATCTTTTTCTGTGTTTCAGCTACTTAGTGAATAGTTTATTAATTTAAAAAGCTTTATAAATAAGCTGTTTTGTGACTAGCTTATTATTAAAAATTAAGCCAATCAGGAAATAAACAGATGTGTGTGGTATCTGTTCCCCACTTTAGGCTTTGACTCTTTACTATAGTTGTGACATTCTCCTCTGATATTATCTAGACCGGTGATGTGCTAGGTCACTCCAAACCTTGAGTCTGGGAACCAGCCTTACCCTGCCCTGCTGTAAGAACCCTCTCTCCTGGGCTGTTCACACATAGCCTCTAGCATGTAAGCTGCTCCTTGGATTGTGCAACTGAATGACACTAGCCAATATCTCCAGTCCCAGACGCAATCCTAGGAATCTCCGTCTTGCAGTATCCAATTATGCCCACTGAATGCTGCAAGCTCATATGAGTTTGTCAATTTAGCAAAGGAATTGACATGTACCAGGCTTGTTATTCCAAGGGGAGTCTCTGACACACTTCATACCAAATGCACTGCTTCAGGTAGAATAAACAAGCAGATTTATTAACTACAAAGATAAATTAAGTGATTATAAGTCAAAACAACAAGTCAGATTTGATCAAATGAAATAAAAGCAAAATGCATTCTAAGCTGATCTTAACACTTTCAGTGCCCTTACAAACGTAGATGCTTCTCACCACAGGCTGGCTGGCTGCTCTTCAGCCAGGCTCTCCCCTTTGAACAGCGCTTCAGTCGCTTGGTGTGGTGTCTGTAGATGTAGGTGGAAGAGAGAGGAAGAATATGGCAAAGGTCTCTCCCTTTCATCATGTCCTTTCTTCCCTCTTGGCTTTGTCCCCCCACTTCAGAGTCAGGTGAGCATTACCTCATTGCAGTCCCAAAATGACTGAAGGAAGGGGGGTGACTCTCTAGTGAGTCCAACAGATCCTTTGTTGTTGCCTAGGCCAGTTCCTTTGTTCTTGTGAGGCTGGGCTGGATTCATCCCATACATGCCTGATGAGGTGTGAGCTGCCCCTCTGCTTTTGAAGAGTTTTTGCTGGAGATTGCTTTAAGCCATGAGGATATATTTTCAGCCTCATACCTATACCATTACTGTAACAACAATTACTATAACATCACTATAACAACAATGCTCAGTGCATCATGACCCTTCCGAAGACACCCAACATGACAAACTTTGCATTGGATACCACACAATCATTTTATAAAGATGAACATGGGGGTGGCAGGGCGTTGCCACGAGGTACAGAACGTCACAATAGTGTTCTCTTTACATTGTTTAAAGAAAATTCTATGATGCATATCTGACACCTGCATTCTTGATCAGATGTTTGGGATATTCTTCACTGTGATTCTGATCAAGAATACGGAAATAACTTTATGGAAGAGTTGAAAAAGTCAGTGCCAGGTAATTTGCTTGCCTGGTCTCTGTTTCTGTATTCAGAAGCAACCTCAACAATCTTTTAAAGATCTGGGAAATCTATTTTAAAAATATTTTTTTGTTTCTTTTTGAAAAATCTGCTTTTCGTGAGCTTGGATTTACTTGCTTCCTTTTTTGTTCTTCTCTACCATGTCAATCCTCATTTTTGTGAACTTCAGATATGGTCTTGGGGCTCTAGAAATGCAGTCCATATTGTCACACTGGGCTTGCCAATATTCAAACAATTTGGCAATCACTCATAAAAACTTCTCTCATTATATTCAGATGAATAGCACTGATGGGAATAACTTGTGAAAGCTGTATCTGTAGTCTGTGCAAGCTGAACTTTTAAAAAGCATGGTAAATTTAATCTTCTTGGTTTTGTTTCATCTATGATGATTATAGTATTCTCTGTCACATGCCCTTCAGGGATGTCTATCTATAATTTGTATTTTCTTGATAATTATGTACCCCACATTGTGGATGGGTCTGAAGGGGTTATAGGTCATGGTCCATGACCTATTATTTCTTTCATTAAGCACAGCTCTGTTGGAGCCTTTTCCTCTGCCTCCTTCCAGTTGGAATTAGAGTTTTGTCTGATTTTGTTCAAGAGATGTAGGCTAAATTTCTAATGTTGCTAAGGAAGATGTCCCTGGGCATAGGCCACTGAGGGCCTAGAAGAAACGACTGAGACCTTAAATTTGACTCAATATTCCATAGGAAGCTAGAGAGAAGAGGACAGGTTTGATATGTGATCACAGTAGTCTTATTTAGCAAACAATTGATGTGCTCACGGTAGCTCTGTTAGCAAAATGGGTATTCCTCTTTAGTAAATATTTAAGCACATGCTTAAATTCATCTCTCTTCAGCAAAGCACTTAAGCACAGGAGAAGTTATGGTATGACTACACAGCAAAGAAAAACCTGCGGCTGGTCTATGCCAACTGACTTGGGCTCGGGCTGCTGGGCTGTCTCATTGCTGTGTAGGTTTTGGAGCAAAGGATGGAGCCTGGGCTCTTAGATCCTGTAAGGTGGGAGCATCCCAGAGCCTGGGCTCCAGCCTGAGCCCGGAATTCTACACAGCAATGAAAAAACCTTGTAACCCGAGCTCTGGCACAGGCCAGCCATGGGTTTTTCTTTGCTGGGTAGACACACACTCAGTGACCCAAGAGGCAAAGTATCATGCAAGATGTTTGGTATCTTTACAAAAGTCAGGGGAAGAAAACTGAGCAAAGCAACAAAAAGAAAATGTCACATGGAATTGCCTTCATTGAACTGATAGCATATACTGAAGATGCAAGACTGAATGAAGATGGCTTCAAGTCTTTGAACAAGCAGACCTCATGAGGCTCTATACAACTAGATTAGAACAGCTGGGAGTGACACAGGATCATTTGACCCCAGATGCCAAGCCTGATTTGCCTGATTCACTAGTGGCACTGATGCCCATGATATTGGATGGGCCAAACATTAACAACTCAGCCAGAACACATTTCCATTCATCCATCTACCCTTATTTTGGCACAACTATTGCTGTACAACAGCAACATCATTGCCATGAAAGAAACAAACAGACACAGTGGATCTGGCCTGCTGGGTATGGAGAGGACAGCTCTTTCATTATGCTGGATGGTCTTCACCTAGAAATGGCAAGTCTAAAACTGACCAGAGACTGGCTTAGATAGTGGATGGATGGAGGCCCTTGTTCAGGCCAAAGTGGCCTCCCCAGGAAAGGTTGAGTTCTTGAAAGTGTCATGTCACACATAGTAGTTGTACCCACCAAATAACTGCCAGCATCTTTCCCCAAAACGCAAATACACAGTATACCCAAGATCTCATGGGAGATGAGGCCCCCACAGTGTAAGATAAATGATGTGACAAGTGAAAAGTAGAAAGCTCACTGTTCCACTTCTGGGAAATCACACTTCTTCTGGAGCGTCTTGTATTGACATATGCTGTCAATCCACCAGGCAAACTTTGTTCTCTATACTGATTGCCTTGGAAAGTTGTTATCTTAGTTCCTCACACTAGCTCATACTAATTAGGTGCCTGTTCACCCCCAAGACTTGGTAAGCTTTCACATAGTGCATCCACGCAACTAGATAGTTCCTATATGGGAACTTCACTGTTTATGAGACACTGAGCGTTTTCTCTGCAATAGCTCTTGACCAAGCTCATGGCATAATCAAAGGAGATAGTGGAGCTGTTGGACTAACACAAAGCCCAGAGGCCCTTCAGTGCTGAATCAGTGGTGGCCAGGTTGATAGGAAAATTTGAAGCTACAGCAGACAAAGAAACCACCTGAAAAGGGTCTAACACAAAGCATCACAAGCAAGTGAAAGGTGTCCAGCTTTCATTTCAACAACAACATGTCAAGGCACTTGTTAGGGTCATGGAAGACAGGGGTAACCCCTTCTCAGAATAGAGTATAGACATCAAAGACCTTGCAGTGGTTGTCTCCGTTAGGGAGTTTGAGAAGACTGGGAAGCAGTAGTACACCATGTTTGTAACAGAGATTGCAAGACAAAACCAAGCCATTAACAGAGCATATTAAGCCAACTAAACTCCTCTGGTTCAGCAAACCTCCTGCCAGGGAGACTTCTCAAAGCTTGAAGCTCTCCTCCTCCTCAAAAAATGACTTCTCCCTTTTCTTAAAGCTGTAGATAGCTTCCCAAACATGGGATGGTAATCTGGATGATTTCTTTCAGTATGAGAATCAAGCACACCCCCTCTTAGTTGTCTCAGATGAGACAACTACACCTTGGAAAGAAATCTGACCTGATGGGTATTCTGGAGCACTATTTTCAACCACAAGATATGGATCAAGCAGTTAATGCCATAATTTTTGATAGGGCAGCTCTTGTGAACATGTGGAAATCTACTGCTAGAAACATCTGATGCTATGAAAAGTTTTAATTCCATATCTCAAGATACAACTGCACTGTGGTAGAAGGATGGATATAGTGTGGGATGTTTACATTGCCAACCATCTCAGGGCCCAGACCAGAAGCAGGAAAGGAAAGGAAAGGAAAGGAAAGTGAAGAGGCACGCCAAACCTTACATCCCTCTACCACTAAACTGGCTAGAGTTTTTTTTCACATCAGTGAAAATAAAAATGAACTCTTCCACTTCCTTGCAAATCATATTGCAAAGTTGGCAGTAGAAGGCAAAAGAAGTAATCACCACCAATGGTCAAGATGTACACTGCAGACCTACAAATGATAAGACCAACCTTTCCTCATGCAACTACAAGGAAACAGATACCAGAATGATACTGGATGCTGCAGATGCATTTAGTCAAAGATTTACTAAAGTGCTCATATGCACAACTGACACAGATGTGGCAGTCTTTGCTGCTACATAGGTACAAAAGATTCAGATCTCTGAACTTCGGACTGGATTTTGGACCAGCCAACACTTAAGATACCTGGTCATGAAACAGCTTCTTCACTTGGCTCAAACAAGTCAAAGGCTTTACCAGTGTCTCATGCCCATACTGGATTGGACAACCCTCCCACAAGCAAATGATTATTGTCATGATCTCATAAGATATGGCTGCAAAATGGGGTGCCAGGCAAGGTGTCAAGGCAGCACTGGGTTGCACGGCCCTGTGCACTGAAGTGAGAAGTGAGATGTTTTAAGAAATTGAGAACTGACAGACTTTCTTGTTTCTTAGTTTGTTTTAGGCTGCATGTTTATGTAAGCTGTCTTTTCAATCTTTTTGAGACAGCAATATCCTGTTATGCATAGATCAATCTAAAATATCGCTATTAGAAAACAGAAATGTAACTTTCCATTCATGAACAGAAACTTGTAAGCTTATTGTATACTCCCTGGTGATATGCTACCGAGTGTATTAATTCTTAATAATTCTGTATAAATCTCAAGCTATCACAATTCATTGCTTTAATTTTTAGAACACTTAAGACAATAGGTATATATAAATATCCAAAAATAAAAACCCACTGTGATGGTTTAATACCATAGGAAGTTAGTATCAGAAAAATCATCAATACAAATAATGCATTCAGAATTTAAAATGGCTGATAGAGCCAATATGGCATGAGTTGGCTATGGACCCATAGCTGAAAATCTTTATTAGGTCATGCCCTAAGATTCTGCTAAATTTCATGCTTTTATCATAAAATCCAGAATTCTTTCAAAAATCTGACTGGCTACCAGTAAACCTAGCAGAATATTAGTACATTTTGCATCTGTTTTATTTTATGTAAATAAGGCTCAACACATTCACATCTGTTTCATTTGGAGGAGGAGAAGAGAAACACTTTTGCAGCCTGTTCCCACAACAGCAGCCCAAGCACAAGCATGGAATCCGAGGAAGCAGGCCAGGAAATGTTTGCTGTAACTACATTTTCACTGTGTTGGGTTTTTTACCTCAAAAATGACTAAAATAAATTTACAGCAAATTTTTCCCAATTTAGTAATATGTCGGCTCATGTTCTTGTTTTCTCCTTGTTTTCCTATTTCTTTTATGATTGTTTATTCCTTTCACACACCATAATCCCTTTACACACTGGCTGCTTCTGCTACCCAGTAAAACAACAAGAATCCATGTAAATCCTACTACTTGCATTAAGTAAGGAACAAAAGAATAGAAAACAGAGAGAGAAGGAATCAAGCATATGTTCATTCATCTATATTCAGCTGAATAAGAACCTACAAGAACACTTGCGCCAAAGGGAGACACTGAATTGAGCTGAAGGTAGGAATATTCTGATCTCCTGGCTCCATACGAGACAGGAAAGAGAGGAAAAGGAGCATCTATTCTTTTCTTTCTTCCACCTCTGAGGTGGCAGTATCTCCTCAAAGCTATGCTTAGTTCTAGACTGGAAGAAATGTAATTATTTCCCTTGTCATACCTACTGTGACAAAGTTCCTCCTCTACCTTGGTGGGTCCTGTGCTTATTGGCAGATTTGCACACCTCAGTGACCTCCCCCACAGTCTGGATCAACTCCTCCGGTGTCTGATCAGGAGGTGGGAGGTATGGGGGGAACCCGGGCCCGCCCTCTACTCCGAGTTCCAGCCCAGGGCCCTGTGGATTTGCAGCTGTCTATAGTGCCTCTTGTAACAGCTGTGTGACAGCTACACCTCCCTGGGCTACTTCCCCAAGGCCTCCTCCAAACACCTTCTTTATCCACACCACCCTCTCAGTCTCAGCTCCTGGTGTCTCTTGCTCCCAGCTCCTCACACGCACTTCCTCTCCTCTGGCTCCTCCCCATCTGACTGGAGAGAGCTCCTTTTAAAACCCAGGTGCCCTGATTAGCCTGCCTTGATTGGCTGCAGGTGATCTAATCAGCCTGTCTGCCTTAATTGGTTCTAGCAAGTTCCTGACTACTCTAGTGCAGACCCTGCTCTGGTCACTCAGGGAACAGAAAACTACTCACCCAGTGACCAGTATATTTGTCCTCTATCAGACTCGTGCACCCCACTGGCCTGGGTCTATAACACTACATACTGATTAGGAATGGTTTGGCCAGTTCTTTGTGGGCAGACAAGACCCTTCAAAGTGATTATTAGCATTTCATGTTAGTGAAAGGCAGTTTTCTAAAGATATAAACATCAGGAACCTGATCCAAAGCCCAGTGAAATCAATGCCAAGGCTCCTACTGATTTCAGTGGGCTTTGCATTAGACTCTAGAGTTGTGATGCTCAATTAGAGCTACCAATGGGCCAATTTGAGAATTTTATGACAAGAGGTCAGCCATTTGTACAGAAGGCTGACAAAATAAAATTAAAAAAATAACTTTAGTTGCCAGTGAAGACAGACTTTGATTGCAATGTACATATTAGCACGTATCTTTTAACAAAGTTTATATAAATCAACATGATTACCTGTGTTTGTGTTAATCTCTAATGGGAGAGGTGACATTGATGACCTCTGGCAAGCTTTGTAAGAGATCAAGGCAAGGCGTATGCACTGGTGAAGATGCTAATCTGGCAAACAATGGTTTTTTATAATATTCATGGTAAAAACCTAGATTTGCAGAGGTACATCGATCTGAATGCTAAAAGATAGATGGCTAGATTCTGGCAATTTTGAAAATGGTCAGCATATTGAGTCCAGAATTCAAACTCCCACTTCTCTGAATTTTGACTTCAAAATATCTGAGTTCTGGAGCCTTAAAATTTCTAATTGAAAGGCACCTTCATAAACTGAATCAAGCATAAATGTCATAAATTAAAATTACCCAACAAATGTTGTGCTGCGACAGGTCACTGTATTCACTAAAATATCTTGTAAAAGAGCTTTAAAAAGATGGTGTTTCAAACAAGAAGTTGAGTGTATGTAGTTCACTAATCTCATCACAATACCCATTGCTTTTTTGAAATCCCCAAACAATTTATTGTGCAGGACAGTCTGGTGAATGATGCAGTGAACAGTATTTAATTATGAGAGTATTGCTGCCAAACATGAAGCAAAACCCTTCACTTTCCCTGTCAGAGCGGGACCTTCGTCTGTAACAAGCAAGTTTACTTTCTGCAGATCTAAACTTTTTTTTTTTTTCCCAAAAAAGCCTTTTACCCTTTTCAAAAATGATCTCTCCTATGGTGTAGGTTTCTAATAGTATTAAGCACAAAAATTCTTCTTTGAAAATGTCATCACCATAAAATCTAACAAACAACATTAGCTAGGCAGTGTTATTTAAATCATTTGATTTGTCCATTGCAGCAGACATGTTTGGCATTTTTTTTAATTGGAAACAGTGCTGACAAACAATCCTCGTAAAATATTTCCAATCAGACAGGGGAACTTGCTTCACACGGTTCACAATATCATCTTTGTTTTTATGTCTGGCAGAAAGCTCTTCCAGCATTTCCAACGTGAACTCCTTTACAAGCTCAGTATCCAGGAAAGGCTTTTTTTTTTTTTTGCTAGTACCAACATTATTTGAAGAGAAGCAGCTGTTGCTTTTTCCTGTACAGTCACTGATGTTGTGAGAATAACATTTGAAGTGTGTGATATAAACATTTCAAGTTTTCAATTTTGTCATGTCCTGCAACATTGACAGGAGGCAATGCCACATTGAAGTTACTGTACTTTGATTCAAAGTGGCACCTCACATTGATGACCTTACAGACATACAGGTTTTGCATTTAAATGAAATGGTGTAATAAGAGAATCCACTGTCCAGTTCGGGTTAAAAGCTCTGTTTTCGCTGTCAACTTTGCGATGGTTACTCCCACTCACATTCCTTTTTGGCTCCATTTCCATCACTAATGAAAAAATGGGTAGCATCCTAGCTCAATTTTAGCTAATGCTATCACGAAAATGTAAGATCCAGTAAGTAGTGCTTAATTTGTTCAGAAGCTTGCTGGAGCTGAGCCCCGGCACCTCTTTCATTCCAAATAAAGCACTGCCAGTAAGTTACTTACTAAGGAATTCATAGGCAAGTGATAGGCAGCATATCACTGTTCATGACTTTAATTATAAACGCTTTTTAAGGTGATCTGGCGGGCCACAGAGGAAGTCTTGGCAGGCCACATTTGGTTCACGGGCTGCCTATTGAGTATCACTGCTTGAGTGGAATTAAGCTTGTTGGTCCTCTGGGGTAGTCTACACAAGGATAAAAGACCTACAGCACAGCCACAGCTGGCCCAGGTCAGCTGACTCGGGCTCCCAGGACTCAAGCTATGCAACCAACCCTCCACCCTCACAGAGTACCAGAACTTGGGCTTCAACTCGAGTCCGAATGCCTGCACAGCGATTTTTCACCCTGGAGCCCAAGTCAGCGGACCCAAGACAGCCACTGTTTTTTTTATCCCTGTGTAGACATAACCCATCTTTCTGAGACTAAGAGTAACAATTTTAATATTATAGTCAATATAAATAAAAAATGGTTAGTAACTTTCCGTAACTGCTGTTCTTCGAGATGTATTGCTCATGTCCATTCCACATTAGGTGTGAACACACCGCATGCACCATTGCCAAAGAGTTTTCCCTTAGTGGTATCCATCGACCTGGCTCTAGCCGGTATAAGGGGTGCCACCAGTCGCACACCCTCTCAGTTGCTTCTTGCCAGTCAATTCCATCAGAGGGGCACACAGGTGAGTCATGGAATGGACATGAGCAACACATCTCGAAGAACAACAGTTATGGAAGGCTGGTAACTGTTTTTTCTTCTTCAAGTGCTTGCTCATGTCCATTCCACATTAGGTGACTCACAAGTAGTGCCTGAGGAGGTGGCCTCAGACTCCATGAACATGCTGACTGTAACACTGCTTTGCCAAACCTGGCGTCATCTGGAGCCTGTTGGGTGATGGCATCTGTCTGCTCCGAGAATAATGAGGAGCCTTCAAAGGGGAGGTCCTGGATGGACTCCTGGACCTTATGAGGAAGTCCCGAGGATTGGAGCCAAGAGCATCATCTCATGGTGACAGCAAAGGCCATTGTCCTGGCTGCCACATTGGCAGCATCCAGAGCAGCATGAAGAGAGGTCCTAGCCACATTCTTACCTTCCTCCAAGAGGACAGAAAATTCCTGCCTTGAGTCCTGAGGCAGAGAGTTCTTAAATTTTGCTAAGGAGTCCCACACATTGTAGTTGTATCTCCCCAGTAAGGCTTTCTGGTTAGAGATATGCAGCTGTGGGTTACCCATTAAATAAGCTTTCCTCCCAAACCAGTGCAGTTCTTGTGCATCCTTTTGTTTGGGGGTAGTGCTTATCTGGCCCTGCCTGGACTTTATGAGGAAGTCCCGAGGATTGGAGCCAAGAGCATCATCTCATGGTGACAGCAAAGGCCATTGTCCTGGCTGCCACATTGGCAGCATCCAGAGCAGCATGAAGAGAGGTCCTAGCCACATTCTTACCTTCCTCCAAGAGGACAGAAAATTCCTGCCTTGAGTCCTGAGGCAGAGAGTTCTTAAATTTTGCTAAGGAGTCCCACACATTGTAGTTGTATCTCCCCAGTAAGGCTTTCTGGTTAGAGATATGCAGCTGTGGGTTACCCATTAAATAAGCTTTCCTCCCAAACCAGTGCAGTTCTTGTGCATCCTTTTGTTTGGGGGTAGTGCTTATCTGGCCCTGCCTGTCCCTCTCGTTGGCTGATGATACAACAAAGGACCCTGGCAGAAGGTGGGAGTACAAGTACTCATACTCACTTGCTGACACAGAATATTTCTTTTCTTCCCTCTTTGAGGTGAGAGGCAGACAAGGAGTTTGCCACAGGGTCTTGACTGGACCCATTACAGCCTCATTAATAGCTAAAGCCACTTTGGAGGGAACTGCTGCAGCTAGAATATCAATAAGGCTGTGGGATGATTCCTTAAGATCCTCAATCTCCAGCCCCAGGTTAGCTGCTATCCGCTTCAGAACATCCTGATGGGCCCTGAAATCATCCTGTGGAAGCGAGCTACTCAGCCCCAAGATGGCCTCATCTCTGGAGGAGGAGGAAAAGACTGACTCCTTCCTCTTCCTCAGCCTCAGTTACATCCATGGGGGCCACATCCTGAACATCAGTACCAGGGTTGGAAAAGGAGTCATGGTCCGGTGCCGAGTGGGAAGAGATGGTAGCCTGCCTCCCAAAAACCAACTAGTATGATTGATGGGAGGGAGGATCCGGTACCAGGGGAAAACCCCCAGGGTTCCAGTATAGCCACTGCATAGGCCACTGACCTGTTGGCCAGGTGCTGGTGTGGGACCTTCACAAAGGCCCAGTGGTACATAGGCTGCGCACCAGTGGTGGCCCTTAGGCTGAACCTTTGGACCCAGAAGAAGAGTCCTCCCTCAGTGACCACAGTGGAGCAGTAGTCTTCTCTGCCTCCATTTGGTGCTGGGAGTCCAGGGACCGATGGTGGACCGGAGATGGTCGTGACAACAGTATCAGGAGCAGCTTGCCCCTAGAAAGTCCGGGGGGGGCCTGGTGCAGGGAAGGAGCTCGAAGCTCCATGCTCCTTCATACTCAAGGACATCATAGCCAGTGGCTGTCCCGTCAGAGTCAGGGGAACTGCGAGTTAAAGTATGTCTCTGGCCACTGCAAAACCCTCCGGGGTTGATGGAACCACTAGACTGCTGGTGCCACAGTGCCTTATGGGTGTTGGTGGAGGGTCCCGCAGCAGACTCACTCTGACTGGAGTCAACAGTGCCCCTATAGAACTGGGGGTGGAGGAGTTGGAGGATGAGCCCAATGCAGTTCATACTCTGCTGCTTTCCTCATGCTTGTCCTTCTTCTGCATCAGCAAGTGCCCTGTGTTGGTGCTTCTTCCATGACATTGGAGATGGTGAACGGTGCTGGGAAGAGCACAGTGCTGGAGGAGTGTTTTGCACTGAGGTCGAAGTGCTTGGTGCAAAATCAGAGTGGGTTGGCTCTGAGGCCGGTCTGAGACTGGCTTCCATTAGGATAGTCTTCGGTCTTATTTCTCTATCTTTTTTGTGTAAAGTCTAAAGCCAGAACAAATCTGGCACTTACCCTCACATGAGTTACTCCCAAACACTTAAAGCAGCTGGAGAGCTGGACACTCACAGGAATAGATCTGCTGCAAGAGGCACAAGGTTTGAACCCCAAGGACTAGGGTATGCCCAGGCCCTCAGGTGAAGAGAGTCCCTCAATGATAGGGACTATCTACTTACATTATTTACACTAATGCTAACTACAATATCTATATACACTAAAACTATTCTTAAACTAACAAACTATGAATCAGATTCCACTGAGAAGAAGCCTTGCCGAAGGAAGAAGGGTCGTTCCAGCAACCGTCACAGGGAGGTAAGAAGGATCTGAGAGGGTTCCTGGCCACCAGCACCCCTTATACCGGCGCATGAGCATGTGGCACCATGGGGCACAAGAGCCAGCCCCACGAATACTACCGAGGGAAAAATCTCTGGCAACAGTACACGTGGCAGGCAAACACCTAATGTAGAATGGACATGTCAGTGTCAGTAAAGCAGCCCTTCCTCCCAGAGCAGTTGGGCCCCATGGCCAGAGTTACTAAGTGGCCCTTCCACCAAGGCAACATGGCCTAATGGCCAGAGTCAATAGAGTAGTCCACCCCTGTGGAATTGTGTGGCCTATTGGCCTGATGGGGAAGTGGGGTGCCACTTATTGGGGTGTAGTGCCCAGGGTAGTGGGACTCAGGCCCTCCCTGCTCCTCCGAGTCCCAGCCCAAGGCCCTAGTGGGGGTGGGGGTGCTCACCACTGAATCACAGGGATGCTCCCGAAAAACACTGACTGGTTCCCCAGCTCACTCCTCTGGGCTTCTTCCTACCCTTTCTCCCTCAGCAATGCTCCAGGGTTCCCCGGGATCTCTGAGGTCCTTGAGTGGCATAGCTCCTGCCGGTGCGGCCTCTTCTCTGTGCTCGTCGGGCAGCCCAAAGACCAAAAAAGAGTGTTGGGTCTCCTGTATCTCCTCCAATGTGATATGTAGACTCTCTCTCCTAGGCACCTCATAAGATGCTGAAAAGCCTTGAATCAGCTGCATAAGAAGGTGGGGGGAGCCACGACAGCCTCATCTGATGAAGAGGAAGATTTGTTGGAAGGCTCCTTTAAGCAGTGGCTCCTTCACTCCTGTAATGTCTGCTGTGTAGGAAGACTAGAGGGCGGCAGTTGTGACCCTTGACTTGCCCTTTTATGAGATGGGACCCTGGTCACCATAAGTGGCCCAGGGGTTTCAATAAGCTCACTTCAGTGGGTTGCAAGGAAAAGGGGCAGGACCCTTATATTGTCCTTGCCCTACTAAATGTTTCGTCATCAGAATGTACCCTGAGTGAAGGAGATTGGAAAGGGGAACCCTGTTTGGACACATCTGAATCTGAGGAGGACTCATCTGCTGTGTCAATGGGTGGGGCAAGGGAAATGGTACTGGTACCAGTGGAAGAGTCAGTAGTGGGAGCCAAAAAGGATCCTGTAATTGTATAAGTACCAGAAGCTATTGATAAGAAGCTACTGGATGGTGTCAAGTTGATATTGTCCAGAAATGTGTCTGTGAACCCTCAAAGCGTTTATTAGGGACTGGAGGCCATGACAGTACCAGACAGCAAGACATCATTGAAGCTGGTCGCAGAGCGTAAGTAGGCTCCTGCAGGTGAGAGGGTAGTGTCTCTTGGTACCCCTCAGTAACAGTGACTCAGGCTCTTCCAGAAGCTGAAAGGGCACATGGGCCAAAAGACTGGCCAGTACCAGCGACTCTGGGAGTCAGAATATCTAGTGGTACCAGGGACAATACTGAAGTACAATTGGTAAGTCCTTCATGTGTGATTGCTGGAGGCTGTAACAACGATTTAGGCCTAGCTCTAGAGTCCTTGCAGACACAGAATCCGGTGCCAAGTAGGTATCACTTCTTAGGCAGTACTGTGGTCTCAGTACTGGAGAGAACAGGCGCCTCAGCTGCACCAATAAGGAAGACCAGAGACCCAGATCAAGGGAGTGACTTTCCCTTTCCCTTATTCCACTCTGGGGAAGGGGCCTTCTCTTCTTTGCTAATCCTTGTAGAGAGACGATCATTGGAGCTCTCCAAGGATCTGATGTACAGAGGCCTGACTTGGATCCCATGAGTCTCAGCAAGCACTCCATTAACAGAAGTCTGAGCCTGTCCTATCTAAATTTCTTAGATTTGCTCTTAAATCCTGAGCTGATCTTACATTTGGAGGGGATGGGAGACTCCTTGAGAAGTGAAGCCAGCTTGAATGTCCACCACTGCAGGGGAAAGATCTACGGGCAGGTCTGGCAGGTTTTGAAGACTAGGATCACGTGCATAACCTGCACTTGACGCAACAGTTCAAATTCTAGAATCAAGCAAAAAAAAAAAATGAGGAAACTCTCCTTTTCAAAAGCACAAATTGTGCTAAACCAAAAGTAAAGAAAAAAAAAATCTAAGAAACTACAGAAATTTTAGCGAGAGGTGTAGCAAGCCACGGACTAGCTAGAGGACACCATAATGCCAGCAGCTGAGAAAGAACTCAAGTGGTGGCAGGTCCATCTCTCCCTATATGCCCTCATTCTAGAGTATGAGGGCATCTAGGGCATAGGCATAGACTCGCAGACACTGCTGATGAAAAAAATATCTGATCCTGAATGCACAGTTGCGTACATATCCTGACCTCTTGATGTGGTATACCTATAGAGACAATACTCTAAGAACAAAGGATTTTCTACACAGCAGAACCATTGTGACGGATAGAACTGCAGCTTCTCAGCCTGGGCATATAGCAAAAGAACAGAGATACTGTATTTCAGGGTACATCTACACTGCATTTGGGAGCATGCTTCCCAGAACGAGAAGGCAAACACACATGCTAGCTCTGCTCAAGTTAACATAATAAAAATAGCAGCACAGTTCCAGCAGTACAGGTAGCAGCTCAGGTTAGCCAGCTGTAGCATAGACATAGTGTAAGACCATCGTCATACGTAAGCAAGACCAGCTAGAGAGAAAAACATCAGAAAGGACTATGGATCGTCTGAAATATTGAGCAACCTTGGACTCTCAGAAGTGGAGAGACCAGACTGCAGGAGTGGGAATGTCATAGAGGTTCTGTTATTTTGCAGAGCTGTAAGTCTCTGGTACGTTTTCAAAAGAAAATGACTGATTAAGGAATTTCTTTGTTAACCCCGTGTTTCTTAGTTTGCTGTCAAGTTGTTCCTGAGTGATCACAGCCTAGAGTAGGGCCATGAGGGACAGTGTTCAAACAATTTTGGGGGTGGATCTTTGGAAGTAAGGGTCTGGGGTGGCTGAACTGTGGAGTCCCAGGTCCCAAGGACAGGCACAGAGAAGAGGTCTGCACCTGGGAGTGTACCTTACAGACTTAGAGCTCAAAACAGTGACTAGGAACTGCCCAGACCAAGTTGGCTTGGAAGCACATGGGGCCCTGTAATTAGATCCACTTGCAACATACAGGAAACATTATGGAGAGGTAGTGGGCCAGGTTGTAACACAGATCACATTGTTCTGTCCTTGATTCTGTTACATACTATTTATGAGACCCTTGGACAACCTATCTGTGTGTTCTTTATTTAAAACAGCTTTAACATTAGTTTCCCTACCTCAAAGGGTTGTTGTGAGGCTTGATGTTTACAAAGAATTTTGGAATGTGAGAATGTAAGATGCTATACACAGTAACTGCTAAGTATTATTAGGTTTCTCCAAGTAACAGAATCTACTTTATAAAAAATTGCATATCCGTGAACCTTAGAGGTTCCAAAAAATTTGGGAGAGAGAGACAGAAGGTGCTTAAGTACCATCAATACTGTTGTCCAGCTCCATCAACACATGATGAATTTGCACACTAGACCTTTTGATGCCTCACTGGAATTTCTGAAGAACTGAACAGGTCCTGCAGAACAAGTTTATTTGTATATTAAAAAAAAGAAATAAGAGCTTGTTAAATGTACTTAATGGTGCAAAGCTATACACCGGGAATGCATAAGTAGCTTTTATACTCTGAAACTGATAAAGAACATTAAACAGTATTACCTATTTTTAATGGGAAAACCCTATAAACTTTTTTCTACTTTATGCCATAAACTGCATTAGCAGTCTCAGAGCTGGCTGAATTAATTATCTCAGAAACTTTACTTAATATTTTATCTCCTTGTCTGAATGTCGGAGAGCTCCTTAAACTCAATATATTATACTATAAACCTCGATTAAGAGAGTAATTTGGATTGTTTATCTATAGCTGAAGGGGGAAAATGGGCTATTTCTTAAGGACCTGCTTTAAACTACTAAGAGATTAAGTGTGAATATAAACAACTAGAAGAATTTTGATCTCCTGTGAAGGATCAAACCACAGACTAAAAAATAATCCTGTTGAACAACAGTTAATGGCTGGAATTGACCAGTGACAGATTAAGAGAATTCAGGTCCTAGAGGGAGAGATTTAAGAACCTCTAAACATCACAATATAATTTCCAATGTATGATGGAACACTACTATATTTAATAATAATATGGAATGTCTCTCTAACTTAGGTTAGACCACAGCTCTATCAGCCTTGCAGTTAAACTGATCTCAAGACTGACTAGTAATCATGTGAGTAGGAAAGTTTATAACTTAAATGTATTAAAACAGCATGTGTCAAGGCGGATAATTTACTAAAAACTACCTGTGCATTGGAACCTACTGATGCTTCCTGTGATCTATGAGTTTCTTTCTTCCTGGAAAGGAAGTCAACAATTTATTTTTATGAATGATTAATAGGTGCCTAGTCCACACACACAAGAAAATTCTTGCCAAAAACCAAAAACCACTAACAGTTTAAACCTGCTTCATTCAAACGCGAAATTCCATTGTCAAGGAAATCACTAATGCTCCCATAGTCAAGGAACTATGTCTCATTCCTACTGATGGATCTGCTGGAGTGCAACTGCTTCTTTAGTTGCTAGGTAACAACCAACTCATTATATGCCATTATCAGCACCTGGAAAAGGGAACTGGCATTTGCTTCCCATTTGGAGATACGAGTGACTGAAATAATAGCAATGGTCTGACTGCCAAAAATCCTTGGTCTCCCAGGGACTGGTTTGTGAATAAAGCAGGTGCTGACTTCAGCATCATCTCTGAAGTTTTAGGTTATGTAGCTTTTGTGATCTTGACCAACACAGCATGCCAGGGGGATGGAGTTGCCAGTCCCAATCACTGGCACATTATTAATGCAGAAAAATATCCTCCCCCTAAATTATGGCTATCTGATTGGTGGGATGTTAACCACAAAGACCTATTGTGAAGCCTGTGCTAGAAACAAAGGGGAAATCAACAGCACTAGGATGGGAACAGGCTGGGAATGAAATGATTTGCAAGAACTTGCTGAGGTCAATCAGAACCTTTGCAGTCACCTAGCTGTATTTTTTAAATCCCTGAAATACATGTCAACAGTGAGCAATGTGGGCCACTATGCAAAAGCCTAAACATGTAGCCTTGATGCATTTCTTTTAGTTCATTAGTACATCACAGTTCAATTCATACGGAGAAGGGAAAATAGGTCTGTCAAGAAACAAAAGAGCCACCCAGCTTCCAAATGCCAAAACCAGAAAATGAATACATTAACTAATGATGTATTTGCATCACACAGAGACAATAGCTAATGATTTTCATAAAGCATACAAGAGTACCCCATCAAAACACTCTGGGTGGTAGGTGAATAAACAAATATATAAAGAAAGTAGGTCCTAAAGACATGCATGGTTCCTTGTATTCATATTCAAATATCTACATCTGATTTAGTCAAATCTGAAAACACCATTTTCAAAAATAGTACAAAACTCACAAAAAGAATCAGGAAAGATATAAACAGTGGAGATGAACACTTTAAGCATGTATGGCCCCTAGCACAGCCTTGTCTGAGGAGCATACTGAAATGCAACAAGTTTTACTTTTCATCTTTCCTAATGTTTAGGTTCAATTCTCTAACCCTCGACAGGGTTGAAAGCCCACCATAGTTAAGTAGAAGATACTCATTTTTAAATTCTTCAATAAATAAACTCAATGTATAGGAACCAAAATGAAGGGAATACCCAGAGATTTTAATTTTTAACACAAAAAGTCTCAGCTCCTAACATCCATTCAAGAAATTTATGAGCAGTGCCACTGACAACACTGATATCATTAGGACTACTCACAAGCTTAGAGTTAGGTATATGTTTAAGTATCTGACTGAAGCAGGGTCATTTTGAACACTGCTCCTACACTAGACTATTGTTCATAAGTGTCCATTTCCACATTAGTGATATGCTTATTTTATTTATGCACATTCCTTGTCATTGGTGTATTAATCCTGCAACTTTCAACTGCACATAAACAGATTTTCTAACAGTTAAGCACAACTCCCACCAAGTTTCAATGGGAGTTAAGTGCCATTTGAGTCTTTGAAATTTCCCCTGAAGTGACTGATATTAGGAAGAAAATAAATTACTATAAAGCATGTTTTCCCTTTTTCCTCAGACGCTTATGAATAATAGTACCTAAAAGGCAGTGCAAAATACTAAATCATGAAAAATGCACATTTGACACATTGTGAAATGTGCAACATACATTCAAACATTGCACACTAAGGGCATTTCTTTCAATAATTGCTCAACTTGGAGTTCAGCCTTCAATAGAGGTGCTTTTTTCTATCAAGCAAACAACATTTTAGGTAACACCTTACCTGCCTCAACAATTTCTCTATAGCTGACATTACCATGAGTCCTCTCCACACGACTGGTGCAGTCTCTTCTACAAAGAAACCCATTGACATACTGAAACAGTAAAGCAAAAATTTATCTTTCAAATATGATATACAACAAAATTATCTGAAATAAATCTATAAAGTAGCTTGATGTAAAATAAAACAAATGCTCACCATGCGATGCCATAGTTCTTAAGGGGTCTCATAAAGTTTTCTAAAATAGAAACAAAATTATTTGATTTTTTAAAAAACTAAGCAATTATTTTATATTCATAAATACATACTTCCTCACCTATTCTTACTGAGCAAGTTTTTCACCCAAATCAGCAGTAGGAGTTGCCTCAGCACCTTCAGTATTTTCTCCATCTAGCCACATTTTCAAAGTAGAATTATGCATGATGGTGAGTTTTCAGGCCCATCCCTTTCTTAGGAACTCTGGCCAGGTCTACACTACAAACTTACGTCAGTGTAACAGCATCGTTCACAGATGTGAAAAAATCCACACTTCCAAGCAACATAGTTATACCTACCTAACTCCCAGCATAGACAGCGCTATATTGACGGGAGAGCTCGTCCCACTGACATAGCCACCACCTCTCATGGACGTGGATTAACTCTCCCGTCTGCTTTGTAGCATCTTCACTAAAGCACTACAGAAGCACCGTTTTTTAAGTGTAGATCTGCCCTCAATCTCTACTAGCTCAGGCTTCAACCTTCAGCTCTCTCTCTATTAGAGGGCATCAATACAAACTCAACCATGCCTTCTGTGACATCCTATGCAAAAAGAGAGATCAAGCCTCCGAGTGGTTTGCCCAGCATGCCATGTGATCAATCATTTATACCTTATGTATTTCCTTTGTTGGCCTTCTACCAAAATCTGTGGGACTCGTTTATCACAAATTGTATATGGTGAGGACAGCAGGTCTATCTTAGAATGAATAGTTAAGATATGAATATAACCGATGACTGCAACACCCCGGTGTGACCCAGAGGCCCCTTGCCAAAGGTTCCTCCATGTTCTTGCAAACAACTCATCTCAGAACTGACAAGACCAAACATCTTACATAGTACTTATCCGCAAGGGTAACATGTAAGGTTTCTAGATAAAGCTCATAACTTGTCAAGACTCAATTATTCTGATATGTGCATACAAGTAATATTTATGGAACAATGTAACTACATTGAAAGTATGCTTTCAGATGTAAAAGTTAGTCACCATGGAATACGTGATGGCCAAGTGGAGCAGGCGGGAGTTGTCATTCCTCCCTGCTTAGTCGGGTATGTAATGCAAGTCTCTAGCCTTGCTCCATCCCAAGACTAGCAATGGTAAACCAACAGAGACAACTGCAATCAAAACTTCTTGGAGGTAAAAAGGAACATTATTGCACACACAAGACTGTCTCAGCGTAATACAGAATGAGGAGAGGAAACACATGGTGGAAAAGGGGTGTTTTTCCATGAAAGTTTGGATCCTGATTTAGGTGAAGCCAGTCAGTTCTGCAACAGACTGAACTTTGGGAATGAAAACCTACTTTATTAGAAGGGAACAGTAACTATTAATAAATGTAGGCCCTAGTTCTCTGATCCTTCCACTCATAACAAAGTACTTCAAAACAGGTTAATTATAAACAAACATCTTAGAAATGTGGGTCAATTATGTTGCTTTACTAAAGTTGTTTAATATTTTCCTTTGGTGAGGAGAAAACAAAGTCTGGGCATAAAGCATAATAAACTACTGTAAGAAATGCTGCACCAGTGTTTATATTTCTCAATGTCTTTTCACTCAAGTCTCTAAACAACATTTGTAATGCTTAAACTAGTTCGTTTATACATGAGATCCTGTAGTGACTATAGATTTAATAGTGTATTCATGACTAAAAGTACTAATTCCTCTACCACAATATTTTTTTTAAAATAAAATTCATGCAGTAACCTTTCTACATGCATTTAAGAAAAACTGTAGCAGGCTAGTATTTGTTCAAAGTTTATACTGAAGCTTAGGGATCTACTGCACTGTGAAAAAAAGCTTTCTGTAGAGCTCTTTATTAGTTGAGTTTATCATGATATGGGTCATTATTTCCCACCTCTTCACATCTCCATGACATCTCATCACCCAAAACGCAAAAGACATTTGCTGCAAGACGAACTGTGTCATTGCCACAATGCCAGGGAAGGAGTGAATGACATATTGCAGCATATACACTGTATTCGGTAACATAAAAGCAATATAGACTATATGAGACATCAATTTAGTTAATATACTATCTGTACAGGCAATTGGAACAGATTTTAAACCTTCCCCATTTGTAAAATCTTGAATAATTCTGGATCACATGATTGAATGTAGACTGTATGATTTGGTACTGCAGTGACTGTAGATTCCTTCTCCACCATCTTAATTAGGATTCCAATTTCTACACCACTGTAAATAGTAATTCTCAGATGCTGTCCGTCTGAAGGAATGAGAAACACGTACTTGCTGCTTTCCTGGATCAAAAAGGAATTTCCAGTTAGGTTCCAAGACTGACAGTTTGTCATGGTTTACCACAGAGGATTTGGGGCCAGGTAAAGGATCTGAAGACTCCAAACTATATGAGACTAAACAAAAAGAACTATAAAGGACTGAAGAAAACAGACATGAGGCTGTGGAAGTTAAAGGAAGATTTGACATCTTAGGACATAACTTTTCCAAGAATTTTGACAAGAGGGAGAGAAGTAAAAAAAAAAAAGGTGACAAAAGAATACAGATGTGTGAAGCCATTAATAGGAAAAAGAGTAAAAGAGGAAATATCACAGGCTTCAACACCATATCCGTTCAAGGCTCTAAAACATGAAGTACCTGAAAGGCCCAATTTCAAGCCACAATAGTGCTTGTCTCCTTGGATTATTTTATACTTTTTGGGAAAAATAAAAAGTGATTCCCAATCTTGAGGGTGGCACCAAAATCTTCAGGGGAGTGCACTGTCCCTCTGACCTGCTACCTGCACATTCTACTTGATGCTAGAGTGCTGCTCTCTGAACGTGGCCCGATAGTCTCTATGGCAACATGCACACAGTCATGCTGTCTAGTAGGGAAAAGATACAATACTGTATATAGTGACTGAACAGAACAGAACTGAAGATGAGGCGAGAACAGAAGATATGGAGCAAATAGTAGAAAGCAAAATCATAAACAAAGGAAAACATGAAATTACAATTAAAAAAAACAAGAGATAGGCAAGAGAGAAAGTGGCAAGATGGGCTGCAGCAAGTGTTCCAGGGTATGGCACAGGAGGACACAGGAGGCACCAATCAATCACAGAGGTGAAGAGTGCTGTACCCAAAGAGAGGTTAATCATCCAGTTACAAATTTTAAAAATCCAACCATTGCTTTAGTTGCGTATGCCAGAAGGCCAAAATAGTCTATGAGAAGTTAGACTAATTGAGACTTCAGGTCTGACTTCATACTATATCATCAATGTATATGTCAGGGGTCGGCAACCTTTCAGAAGAAGTGTGCCGAGTCTTCATTTATTCACTCTAATTTAAGGTTTCGCATGCCAGTAATACATTTTAACGTTTTCAGCTCTCTTTCTATAAGTCTATAATATATAACTAAACTATTGTTGTATGTAAAGTAAATAAGGTTTTTACAATGTTTAGGAAGCTTCCTTTAAAAGTAAATTAAAATGCAGAGCCCCCGAGACCAGTGGCCAGGACCCAGTGCCATTGAAAATCAGCCTATGTGCCGCCTTCGGCATGCCTACCCCAGTATATGTAGTACTGCCTCAAAGGTACTGCAACTGGTATTTTCAGTTCTCTCATGAACAGTCTAGCTTGGACTAGGACTGCATAAGGAACCGATGCGCTGCCATTATATCCTGCATTAACAGTGTTATTTGATATATACTCTAATAACATAATGAACATAAATTAAAAATGAAATGTAAAATAGTGTTATCCAACAATAATGTTCTCAAAGTGCAGTTCTCTTCTCAGAAGTGACTGTAGAAATAGGGACTTCCTTATTCAACAGATCTGCTCCTTGTATTTAGTCATATCAGTGAACTTCCGTGACTAAAATAAGTTTTCACTCCATACTCCTATTAGCCCAGCACAGACAACACAGCTAAGAAGAGCACACTGCTTCATCACCAACAGAATTGTTTCCCTAGGTTCCATTTACAGAGCTAGCACCTGTGCATTACCAAGAAGGGCAACAAGGTGGCATAGAGGGCAGAATTTGTCCCACAGAATCTCTATTACTTATGTAGTTCAATGAGTAGGAAAGAACTCATACAATGCCATTTTCTAGGGAACAAACAATCCTTTTCATAACTATGAAACTATTAGCTCTCTACAAACACAGAAACAGTTTTCATTTTAAATCATGCTTTAAATAGTAATTCTCAGACATACTGTGTGCTGTCACTGCTAAATCCAATGAAAATTATAAACCTTTTTTTTCTTCCTTTTTAAGTTGAGCAGCAAATTTGAGAGTTCCTTACAAGGATTTCTTATGTTTCTCCAACCATTTGAGTAACTATATATGTGGCATTGCTCAGCTTTAGCTTCCTAATGATACACTAGTATATAATCCCCAAATGAAGTCTAAAGAAATTACAAAAAGTTAATTTTCTGAAATAATTAGGTTCATTTTTGAAATTTCATTTTATGATTTTTTTGCCATTAGACAACAGTAACAAACCATCAACTCTCATCACCAAAAACAAAGAAAAGCTTAAAAAGAAGTTTACAATCCCTCCATAGCCCTTCCACTTTACAACATAGCTCTTTCCCTCATCAACTTCTATTACATTAATTTTCTGGGGGTAAAATGCAATTAATTCAGAATACATCAATTCAATTTTAAAGAGAGTTAAAAATAAAAGCAGAAAAACAGCTGCTTGCTGTAAGATTATGACATAAAAGTAGGTCTGGCATAAGTAGGGAAAATATGCCAAATTTGAACATATATTAGTCAACTACATTTCAAAGTAGTGTTCATGTATGGTTTTGTCCTAAAAGCACAAGATGAGTGAGTTCTCTGAAGCCACTACCTTCCATCAAGGGTGCCTTCCCTCCAATCATCTAAACTGATTCACCAAATAGCCTTGAGGTCTTTGTGGATCCAAAGCCCTTTTCTACCTGTAGCTGGCTAGAAGACAGAGTGTTATTCCATTAACCTGATTTGGCTACAGTGAACCCCAAATTAGAGACCACTATGATTGATTATTTAATTCACTGTATCTAAGAGGAATGAAGCTGACAACTCTGAAAAACTTCCACTTGATTCAAGATGCAGCATCCTACCTACTCAGCAGCAGATCACTCCTACATTTAGCTCTCTGCATAGCTCTATTTGCAGCACAGAATCAAATGCAAGCTTTTTTTCCAAATATTCAAAAGCCATTTACTGGATTAGCCCATGTTACCTGAAGAACTGACTACTTCCCTCTATTCAACTATAGCTGCCCCAGTGAGAATTGTGAGGACAGTGAATAGTGCTTACCTACAACTGGACTACAATTCTGAAACTAACTTCTATAACACATCAGACATCCCCACCTTCAGAACAAAATACAAAGCTCACTTATTTAACTTAGCACTCTCAGAGGAAATAAATTAATATACAAAGATGAAATTGATAGAAGAAAAGGAAACTGGAGATAAAGGTCCTGTTAAAAATATTTTTTAACAGTTGTAATACCCTGAAATACCTTGGTGATAAGCATGGTATGAAAATGAAGGGTAAGTAAACGGAGTTTTATTCCCAACTCTACCAAAAATTATTTTTTTAGATTTTTTGAATGTCTTAGTTCTTTTTGTGCCACTTTAAGCAAGTCAGTCTTTATAGCCCAGATTCTCCAATTGTAAAGTGGCGTGAGGCTTAGAGAAACACTATCAACCTAAAAAAATTTTTAGACAGGTGTCATTTTTATTTCTTTATTGTTACTTTTAAAACCTATAATCATTAAGGAAAACCCATATTTTCTCTATTTTCCTATTTGTTTATGTACTCAATAACACTTCAGATCTATTAAACTTCACCGTTTCTCCTGGAATCAGTAAATTTTAGTTTATGTGGGACAGGCAAGAATCAGGCAAGAAAATCATGTTAAAAATAGGAAAGTGTGATTGTAAGATGACAAAAATTAGCAGAAAGTCAGGAATATATGTAGTATTTAAAACTATTTTTAAATTATTTTTTAATTGGCTAGATTTTAAGTTGTCTATGATGTTTTAATATCTCTATTCTACTGAGAAAAGTTACTCTAAAAATGGCATTCTGGATTTTCATATTTATTGCCTGTCAATTTATTCTAGATCAAATATGTTCAGCTTACAAACAGAAACACAAGTACACATGCAAATATATTTATGACTGCCATTCTTAAAAACTCTACCTGAAAGCTCAGAGTTAATCTGGTTTCTTCCTTTATTACGGCAGATGATGCATAAGAAAAGTTATGCAGACTAAATTATTCTCCAATTTGCACTTGTGCAACCTAATTGTTTTCAGCAAGGTTGTACAGATATAATTTATTGGTCCTTGTGATAAATGAGAGGTGGGATGGCAGCCTTTTATGGACACCCAGCCAGCCAGCCAGCTATAGACTCCTTCTAGGTAGTTGTTCTCTATTTGCTTTACCTGTAAAGAGTTAACAAGTCCACAGGTAAAAGGAAAGGAGTGGGCACCTGACCAAAAGAGCCAACGGGAGGTGAGAACTTCTTAAAATTGGGGAAAAGCTTCCATTTGTCTGTGTTTTGTGGTTCTACGGGGAAGAGGGGAACAGGGCAGCAATTATGCTGTGAGAAGCTTTAAGCCAGGTATGAAAAACCATCAGATCATACCTAGAGATTACTTATCAGACGAAGTGGGTATTCACCCACGAAAGCTCATGCTTCACAGAACTCTTTGCTGCTTTTACAGATCCAGACTAACACGGCTACCCTCTGATACTATTAATTTTTAGAATCCTTGTGGGTCCCCACCTTCTGCACTCGAAGTGCCAGAGTGGGGAATCAGCCTTGAAAGCCCTGTAAATACAATTTACTAAATAATTCTAGGTACTGACATACTGGCTCAGACTAGTGGTTCATCAAGTCCAAGATTCTGTTTTTGTGATAGCTGCAAATTCCAGATACTGCTGAAGAGGGTGTTAGAATCCTTTTAAGAGTTAATTATCGACTAATTTGCCTAACCCCCATCAGTTAGTGATTAATGGTTTATATCCTTTTTTAATTCTTATCCAGTGTAATTTAATGTAAGCCATTAAGCTGGATAATGAGTATAACTTTTTAATATTTTCTGTGCTCTTAGACTCCATAGGAATCGTGGTAATGAGTTCCACAAGCTAATTACATTTAACTGAGTAAACTGTAAATGTGTTCCTATTCAGATTTGCTTGAATGGTACCTTGTTCTTATATAATGAGAAAGTATAAATAAAAAAGTCTCTTTTCCCTTCTCCGTACCATTATTTTATTTTCCTGACGATACATGAGAAAGAACAAAATGCAGGCTCCTCTCTCATAACTGCTGTCACTACACAGCTAACACCAATACTAGATTAAGGCAATCCAGGGCCCTTGCATACCTACCATGCCCCTCACTCTCAATAATCCCATCCTTATACTGCGGATTGGCATCATGAACCCTGTTCCTGGTGGGAGTGGAAATGGCAGAAACCGGAGGAGGAAGGATTTAGGCCCCACTAAGCAGAGGATTCTGCTGGGGGGCATCCATGACAGGATAGTAACACACAGTTCTATGCCAGGATGGTGGTGGGAGCAGCACAGTTGAGGTTTCCAGCCTTAATGACTCACTGAGATGAGCAGACAAATTCACCTCTTTCGGATCTAGGATTACAGGCAATCTGCAAGTCAGGAAAAATTCACTGCGACAGTTAAACTTGAAAACATGATCAGAGTGTATCTCCACAACCACAAGGGCTAGAAATAAGTATGGTTTCTTGGTATTTTTTTTTTTTTAATTACAGATGAGATTCTGCACCTTGTGACATCAGGAACTAGGGTCAGATGAGTAGGCATATAGTGCCAATGCTTTAATATAGCTCTGGTTAACAGAAGTAGTTTAAAACAAAACCACCAGGCACAGCACACTTATTTTTGTTACAAAAGTAAACAGAAAGAACAGACTTATTGATTAACATGTTGCTATTTTTATACTGTCTCTTTTCAAAGTAGAACCAAACTAACTCAATCATGTATGCAAAGATTTCAAGATATTCAGTCTGAAGCTGTTTCAAACATGCAAAGTATTATTAATAACAGCACAAAATTGTTAATATTAATCTGCAACCTGACAACAGTTTATCCTGCTTTGATATCAAAATCCAGTCACCTGATATACCAGGGATCAGCAACCTTTGGCACGCGGCTCACCAGGGTAAGCACCAGGGCGGGCCAGGCCGGTTTGTTTACCTGCCACGTCTGCAGGTTCAGCTGATCACAGCTCCCACTGGCCACGGTTCGCTGCTCCAAGCCAATGGGGGCTGCGAGAAACCACAGCCAGGCACATGCCACGGCCAGCACATCCCTTGGCCTGTGCCACTTCCGGCAGCCCCCACTGGCCTGGAGCAGTGGGAGCCACAATCAGCCGAACCTGCGGATGCGGCACATAAACAAACTGGCCTGGTCCGCCAGGGTGCTTACCATGGGGGGCCAAGTGCCAAAGGTTGCCGATCCCTGTTATATACTGTCCAAGATTTCGTTACAAACATGAGCGAAATCTGAGTCATTACATTTTAGTCTCTTGTACTAACTGAAGGAAAAAAACCAGCTTTAAATCTCAAAAGGTGTTGGATAATACTGATTGCTTCTCCATTATGCTATAATAATTTGATTAAGCTTTTCAGCCTTCTACTTCATGTAGTCAGCAGCATCAAGAATGAGAGCTTCCAAATCAGCAGTAGAGGTAGGAACAGTGAAGCCAGATCTCAGCCAAGCACAGACAGAGGACCGCAGCAAAAGGCTAATCTTTCAACTAGCTATATAATTTGATACAATATTTTAAGGGACACTGCCAAATAGATTTTTATTTTTTTTTACATGGACTAATCTTTTAAAAATTTAGAGAGAGAGAGCGAGAGAGAGAGTGCACCCTTTTAATAGCAGCAAAGAGTCCTGTGGCACCTTATAGACTAACAGATGTTTTGGAGCACGAGCTTTCGTGGGTGAATACCCACTTCGTCATGCATCCGACGAAGTGGGTATTCACCCACGTAAGCTCATTCTCCAAAACGTCTGTTAGTCTATAAGGTGCCACAGGACTCTTTGCTGCTTTTATAGATCCAGACTAACATGGCTACCCCTCTGATATTGACCCTTTTAATAATATATCCTGAATTTTTTAAAATTTCTATTTTAAGTGAATGTTAATTTTTCTGCTCCAGGGCTGTTTTTAAAAGGGTTTGAGAACTGAACTGACCAAGAAGTTCAACCCCACCCATCTTCAACCCTCAACGTCTCTGCCTGCACACATTCACCTGTTACCCCTTTCAGTTTTAGCTTTGCTATTGCCACTGCTTGACATACTTCCCTTTGTAAATCCTAAGGCAATCCAAGCAGTTGCAGTTCCACAAGAGCAGTGCATGACAGTAATGCAGCAAAGGAATGCCTCTATACATAAAGTGCTGCCAAATGCACATACTAAACTAACAGAGAAAAATAATTTTCCCCTAATCTTTCTCTTTTTTTATTTTAAAGGTCACTCATAACATCAGCAGAGTACAAAATGTTCATATACAAGTGTGATTTTTCAAGTTGACCATATCCCTTTAACAACCACAATGTTCCGATCAGAAAAATACACAGTACTTCATTTACTTAAAATGCTATGCATCTAAAAATAATTACAACTTTAGTTTCACACAATATACTACAATAGCTAGAAAAATCAGATTATATGAAAAATGTGCACTTGCATAAAAATGTTAAACTGTTGAGCATGCACAGATTTATCTAAAAGAAATGCCAGCAGTTTAAAAGGTTAACACTCAACTATCATCCTGCATTAAACAGTATCAGAGTAAAACAATGTTAAAAAATTGAACAAGTAAACGTTTTGCAACCAATGTAAAAATCTATCTTCACTCAAGAATTATAATAGCCATTTCAGGCTAAAAAATTTGTAACTAGGATTTTTTGAAGATAGCAACAAGAATATTCATCTCATTTGCTCAGCGACCAGCCCACCGCACCCTTCCTAGATATTTCTCGCTCTCCTCCCTCTTTTCCCAGTGCCTTATTCTGAGAGCTAAACAAAAAAATCAAACATTTGACTGAATATTCTATTTGTAATGGAGGTGAAATTGGTCAGCTTGAAGAAACTCCAGTCTACTTATTCCTGATGGCTGTATCTTGTTAAATCCAAACTTCAGATAAAAAAAATTAAGTCTAGTCATTGCAAAAACAGCCTTCAATGTGAAACAGAAGTAATATCATCTATCTATTGAGTCTGCAGATAACCTGTAAGAAAAGGATGATTCAATTAAACAGACTGGGACAATCTACAATGAGCAACCTTATATTTTTGGTGTTGTCACTAGGCAGAGTTTGGGTTGTGAATGGAGGTTGGGAAAGTATCACTACTTTTTATTTCGTAATGTGATTTCTGATTTACATCTTTAAAAGATGTATACTGATTCCTGTTCTACTGTATCCTGGCCAATAAATCTAAACACACTATATCAAGCTATAGCCACACTAAATGGATTTTTGTGCTAAACCAATTAGCAGTAATACATTTAATAACCGCCACAAAAATGAACTGCAATCATTAAGTTTCAGAATTAACATGTTACTGTGACAGCGCACATCTCTTTAGAGCTTTCAGGTAAAATTCTCTGCTGGTGTGAACTGGTACAGCTCCATTGTAGCCCATTATTTCAGACCATATGCAGACTTGGGTTTGCATCAGTTCAGATCAAGTAGGTTTTCAGTCTACAGTAAAGTTAACCCCTCTGGCTGCCAAGAAAATTAACAGTTTCATTTTGAAGTGAATCTTACATTTAGGAAATAAATGGAAATTCATGGAAAGAGCCTAAAACTGTACAGTGTGGAATTTTCAAAGCACAAATCTGTACTGACACTAATTGTGGCTGATGCCAGGTTTAGGTCTTCGTCAAGTTTGGAGAAGCCGATGATTTTTGACACGTGTCAGATTTTCAGTAGTCTTCCTTTACTGGTGACCCTTGTGAAGAATTGAGCCAGCCAAAAGCACGAACATGCTTTTTTTTTTTTTCCCCTTTTGCACCTCAGTCTTCACAGACAGCTCAGCTCCCAGACTGCTGCAATGGGCAGCACAGTACAGGGAGTAGATGAGCAGCCCTCAGTGGTGAAAGAACAGGTTAAGGAATGCTTAGAAAAGCTGGACATACACAACTCCACGGGGCCGGATCTAATGCAGCCGAGGGTACTGAAAGAGTTGGCTGATGTGACTGCAGAGATATTGGCCATTATCTTTGAAAACTCATAGCGATCAGGGGAGGTCCCAGACAATCGGAAAAAGGCAAATATAGTGCCCATCTTTACAAAAAGGAAAAAGGTGAATCCGGGGAAATACAGCCTCACCTCAGTCCCTGGAAAAATCATGGAGCAGGACCTCAAGGAATCCATTTTGAAGCACTTGGAGGAGAAGAAGGTGATCAGGAACAGTCTACATGGATTCACCATGGGCAAGTCATACCCAATCAACCTGATTGCCTTCTAGGAGGAGATAACTGGCTCTGTGGATATGGGGAAAGTGGTGGACATGATACACCTTGACTTTAGCAAAGCTTTTGATATGGTCTCCAACAGTATTCTTGCCAGCAAGTTAAAGAAGTATGGAGTGGATGAATGGACTATAAGGTGGATAGAAAGTTGGCTAGATCGTCGGGCTCAACGGTTAGCGATCAACGGCTCGATGTCGAGTTGGCAGCCAGTATCAAATGGAGTGCCCGAAAGGCTGGTCTCGGGGACGGTTTTGTTCAACATCTTCATTAACGATCTGGATGACGGGATGGGTTGCACCCTCAGCAAGTTCGTGGATGACACTAAGCTGGGGGGAGAGGTAGATACACTGGAGGGTAGGGAGAGGGTCCCAGTTTGTCTAGGTCACTCGAAGGACTGGGCCAAAAGACATCTGATGAGGTTCAACAAGAATAAGTGCAGAGTCCTGCACTTAGGATGGAAGAATCCCATGCACTGCTACAGGCTGGGAACCGACTGGCTAAACAGCAGTTCTGCAGAAAAGGACCTGGGGATTACAGTGGATGAGAAGCTAGATACGAGTCAACAGTGTGCCCTGTTTGCCAAGAAGGGTAATGGCATATTGGGCTGCATAAGTAGGAGCGTTGCCAGCAGATCGAGGGAAGTGATTATTTCCTTCTATTCGGCATTGATGAGACCACATCTTGAGTGCTGCGTACCGTCCTGGGCCCCCTACTACAGAAAGGATGTGGACAAATTGGAGATAGTCCAGCAGAGGGCAACAAAAATGATCAAGGGACTGGGGCACATGACTTATGAGGAGAGGCTGAGGGAACTGGGATAATTTAGTCTGCAGAAGAGAAGAGAGGGGGGATTTGATAGCAGCCTTCAACTACCTGAAGGGGGGTTCCAAAGAGGATGGAGCTCAGCTGTTCTCAGTGATGGCAGAAGACAGAACAAGGAGCAATGGTCTCTAGATGCAGTGGGGAAGGTCTAGGTTGGATATTAGGAAAAACTATTTCACTAGGAGGGTGGGGAAGCACTGGAATGGGTTACCTAGGGAGGTGGTAGAATCTCCATCCTTAGAGGATTTTAAGACCTAGCTTGACAAAGCCCTGGCTGGGATGATTTAGCTGAGGTTGGTCCTGGTTTGAGCAGGGGGTTGGACTAGATGACCTCCTGAGGTCTCTTCCAACCCTAATCTTGTATGCTTCTATGCAGGTGGGCCATGGCTAAGGGGTGACTTGTTTACAGTCTATAACAAGGGTGGCCAAACCACGGCTAACAAGCTGCATGTGACTATTTTACAGTTGAAGTGGTTTCACTTTGCTCCCTCCCCCAACCCCCATTCTCCACTTAACAGACTGAGGGGAAAGAAACTCAGGGCTTCTACTCTGCAGGGGCTTCCAGGTGTTACTCTGTGTGGAGAGGCAGTGGCAAACAGCTGGGACCTGCAGGAAAGGGTCAAAGCTTTAGAGCCACAGAGAAAGGTAACAGCAAAAGCAGCTCTCCTTGCAGCTTCTGTTTGTTGCTGCCTCGCCACAAGGCCACAGCTCCCGGCTTGCCGGCTTCAGCAGCTGCCATAGAGGGGGCCCTGCAGCATAATGTAACCAATCAGGGCCAGCAAACCCTGTCAAAAATCAGTAGGAGGGGGGTTTGTGCACATGACTCCACATGCCTCTCCCCCCTTCCCCATTTATCGCCTCTGGCTTCTACTCACTGGGAAACAGGGGTCTCGGGGCTCCAGCCCCATGGGGCACACCTGCCGGGGGGGTCAGGGCTTCAGCAGGAAGGGGGCTTAAGCCCCAAGCCCTGGCAGGCACACCCCAGTTCTCAAACTTCTGAAAGTTGTCGTATGCGGCTCAGAGGGTCAGTAAGTTTGGAAAACCATGGTCTATAAGTATGTACATGGGAAACAAATATTTAATAATGGGCTCTCTAGCAGAAAAAGGTACAACACAATCCACTAGCTGGAAGTTGAAGCTAGACAAATTCAGACTAGAAATAAGGTGTAAAATTTTAACTGCGAGAGTAATTAATCATTGGAACAACTTCCCAAAGGTTGTGGTGGAGACTCCATCACTGACAGATACTTTTTCAATCAATTTTGGAAGTGTTTTTTTAAAAAAATATGCTCTAGGGTCTGTGTTATACAGCAAGTCAAACTTGACGTCACATTGGTCCCTTCAGGCCTTGAAATCTATGAGTCACCCTTCAATTTTTTAGAAGTAGTTGCAGTCTTTTGCTAGTCTTTAGAATGTATTGCTTTATATACAGATAAATAGTTTTGGGCATCACTAAGTGGCAATAAAGTTCTGAACTATTATAGAAGCAATTAATAGTTCCACTGGAGAAAAAGATCTGTCAGTATCTTCGTAATAAATTGTATATCCACCCCCCTTCTTTTAAAATGTGATTTATAGGTATTATGACTATCACGATCATAGCAAAAATAAACCCAAAATGCCATTTTGGCAATTTCAGTCACTTTTGCTCTCTGCCACCTAGTGAAAGCGATGGATTTTTTAAAATGAAATTTTGCAGTTCACTAGCCCAGAATGTTAATTTGAGTTTTTTGTTAAAATTATTTTGAAGGCTGTGAAGCAGCAAGTAAATAGTCATGTTATTTATGTCATAAAAGTAGCATCTGTGCACGTGCAACAGGCAGTTTTCATATCCATGCCACACAGACGAGAGATTATCCAATATCTAGTATTCAATGGTGTCTTTCAAACTAACCTTTACACGTCGATCTTTTCCTGGGATTCTGCATAATATCCTTATTAGACACTTGCAGGCTTATTAATTTACCTAGATTTTGCATAGTAATTTAAGGGGGGAAAAAACATATCATCTTACATTTATGGAGCATCTCATGTCCTGGGACCCTAAAAGCATTTTGAAAACTGGAAATATATAGAGAGATTCATTTTATTCATCATTGCAATAGGGTAACTGCTAGATAGCTTTGTCCCACTAGGTGCTAAGCACCCTCAATCCTCCTGAAATGTGTGGCTGGGTGACAAAATTGAAATCAATGGGTATCTGTACCTCACAGGATCAGTCCATATATGTTCAATACTGATGGGTGCTGAGCACTGCAGGCCCAATCCAGCAGGCAAAAAACTCTAAGCACAGGCTTCAAACTCAGTGGCTTCTATGTGCACAATTAAGTTCTATGGAACTTAATTATGCACATAAGTTCTTTACTGAATAAGGATGAATTCAGCACACGCTTAAGTGCTTTGCTCAGCCAGGACCTAAGAGTGCACTGCATTACATAGCTAACTAAAAACAACTAACACAGAAGAGAGAGGGTAAAATTTTGGAGCTACCAATCTTATTAAATCACAACAAAGTCATCCAAGGAAATCTTTAAAAGAAAAATACATTAAAATTGAAGTAAGATGGAGAGTTAAATCAAAACAGACTTTGGCTACCACATCATCCTTAAAACTTCAAACTGATCCTAGGAGTTGTTGTCTCTAAGGTAAATAGTGGGCGCCTTTAATGTTCATTCTTCTTGTTTTTACTCAACTGAAGGTAGAAACAATGGTATTCACAGAGATTTTATATGGAATACTTGAAACCAAATTTTAAAGTTTTAGGCTTAACCAAGAAAATTACCATGCTATTCACAGACTCCAAGGCCAAAAGGAATCATTGTGATTATCTTATCTGACCTCCTCCATGACACAAGCAATAGAACTTCCCCAAAATAAGTCCTAAAACATATCTTTTGGAAAAACATCCAATCTTGATTTTAAAACTGTCAATGTTGGGGTTATTCCAATGGTTAATTACTCTCACTGTTATAAACGTATGCCTTATTTCCAGTCTGAATTTATCTAGCTTCAACTCCCAGCCACTGGATCATGTTACAACTTTCTCTGCTGGATTGAACAGCCCATTATTAAATATTTGTTTCCCAGGTACGCACTTGTAGACCGTAATCAAGTCACCCCTTAACCTTCTCTTTGTTAAGCTCAGTATATTGAGTTGTTCACTGTTATAGCAACACACACAGAACTGAGAATGCGTGGAGCAGCTGAAGTGGTGTAGGAAAAGGGGCAAAGAGCTGGACTCAACATAAGGCCCCAACATCCCACATGAGCAGAAGCAAACTCCACATATCCTATTAACCCCACAAAGATCATGGTATGGATAAAAAGCTAGAGGGTGTAACACTGCCTTTTACTTAGCAGTGAATTCCTGTCCAGAAATGTTGTGGATGACTGTAGCAGACCGCTGTTGGGGGAAGGGGGGATTCACTCCTCCCTGGGGCGTCTGGGAGCCCGGCCGCCCTACTACCTGGGGTGACCACAACAGTTCCGGGCTCAGACCCTCAGGCAGGGGCTGAACAAGCAGTTCAGTTTATAGAGCCCAGGCCCTGGTTCAGGGCGGGGCAACAAACACTGGTGCAGAGCTCAGACCCTCAGGCAGGGGCTGAGCAAGCAGTTTAATTCATAGAGCCCAAGCCCTGGATCAGGGCGGGGCAACAAACACTGGTGCAGGGCTCAGACCCTCAGGCAAGGGCTGAGCAAGCAGTTCAGTTTATACCAGGTAAGAGGCCCAAGCTTCTGGGCCTGAGGGTTGGGGCAAGGGGGAGACTGCCACCCGTGAGTGGGGTGGCAGGGGGGACGCAGGCCCGCCCACTCCTCTGCGTCCCAGCCCAGGGCCCTAACAACGGCAGGCAACTTGCTGCTGTGTCAGTGGGGATCCTGGCCGCAACACACTGACATTGGCTCTGGGTGTGCTGCAGCCAGACTAGGGTCGGCTGCCCCCAGGCTACTTCCCGTCTCGCCCTCGGGGCTTACCTGGATCCTGGGGTCGTCCTCCGCAGGGTCCAGATGCATGGGTTCATCCCAGTCGGGGCTGGAGGGTAGGTCCGGCAGCTCCTCGGGATAGCGAGCACAGGGAAGCTCCGGCAGCTCCTCTGGATAACGAGCACGGGGAAGCTCCGGCAGCTCCTCAGGATAACGAGCACAAGGGAGCTCTGGCAGCTCCTCAGGATAACGAGCACAGGGGAGCTCTGGCCACTCTGGGCGGCTACCCTGGGTTGCAGGAGTCTCCCAGTGCCGAAATCCTGGAGGGACGTCCGCTCGCTCTAGCTGCTGGGGCCTCACTGAGCTCAGAGGGCCTGCCTCTATACTTCCGAGTCGGCGCTTGACCCTTTGCGGGGCAGGCTCAGAGCTCTGTAGCTCCGTCCAGTCCGGCCTCCGGCTGGGCTCTTTGTCCTCCGGGGCGGCTGGGAGCCACGCCGCCTCATTACAGTGCCAATGATTCCTGTTAAAGTTGCAGCCCATTTTTGTCACGTTTGAGCTAAAATTGACATATGCCCTCATTTTGTCCTTGTCTACAGAACATTACATGTTGACAGCACTGTCCATTTGTCCATTCGTCAGCCAAGTGACAATTCTTGATCATCACTGGGTAGAGAGTATTGCAGTGATGAGGATGAGGATAGTTTTGTCTGTGGCCAAATATTATTAATTTTTGTAAATGGGCTCATTTATTGTCATGACGGATATAACAAATCATTAAATACATTCTGTTTTCATAATTTGGATAGAAAGAGATTCTCCACTGTACCAGGGCTCTGCCTAGGCACTCTGCAGAGGAGAGACGTACAAGGAAATTATTGTGGCTCTTGGATTCTCAGGTGCCTGACCCTAGTCTACGTTAGACACAGCATAGCCTTGGCTCCTCCAAGCCCCCTTCTCTCCCCACCTCTTTCTTCCCCTTCCATACTCTTGCACCCTTCCTTCTCCCAACAGATCTTGTCTCCTCTAACGCCAAAAAGAACAGGTGCAAGAGGCAGCAAAACTTCCTCTCCCATTTTATACTGGTGGAGGTTTCCCCCTACCCAGGGGAAACTCTCCAGCACAAATCTCTTGCCAAAAAATCACTATGGTGAACTGGAGAATCTGGCCCCAAAGCATTAAGGGAAAAGACAGGAAACTGCACTATATCAAACGTCTTTAACCATCACCCTTCTCCTCTTCCTTAGATATATTTCAAAGTATCAGAGGTGTAGGCGTGTTAGTCGGGATCTGTAAAAGCAGCAAAGAATCCTGTGGCACCTTATAGATTAACAGACGAAGTGTTAGTCTATAAGGTGTTCGTTTTGAAAACAAGTTCATTTGGAAACACTGAAATAATGATGAAAGAAAACAAAACTGGATACATCAAGTCTTCATTCTTATGTTAGTGGCCATTCAACATCATACTTAAAATATGGCAGATTTTTAGGAAGTAATGAATGAGATTTGACCAGCAACATAGAAAAAATATTAAAGTAAACAAGACCTTTAAAAATACCTCTCATAACTTGAAGAAATACATTTTCTTCAGAAACTCCATTAGTTATTGAACAAAAAAGTTATGTAACTTTATACTTACTTGGTGATAATTCTGGATTTCCTTTCAAATTCATCATCTTTGGAATTGAAGGGCCATATACATCTGCATCAAGCAAACCAACTGCTTTTGTCTGTAGGACCAAAAAGTTGTGAAGGTCAACACACCTTTTCTGCTTCAAGAAAAATTATCAGTTAAGCAAAGTTTCAAAGCTGGCTGCAGAAATAAATGTATGATCTTGATTTCATTCATAATTTAACGCTGTTCCCGCCCTTTCTAAGTTACATTTGAAGCAAAAAGTATTATGCATTAAGTACAACATTGTCCCTCTAGGATTTGAGCCGCTGGATTCAACTGCAAGAACTACACCTCTACCCAGGTATAACGCTGTCCTCGCGAGCCAAAAAAGTCTTACCGCATTATATCAAACTTGCTTGGATCCACCGGAATGCCCAGCCCCACCCCCCTGGTGCACTGCTTTACCGCATTATATCCGAATTCGTGTTATATCAGCTCACGTTATATTGGGGCAGAGGTGTAGTTTCTCAGTAACCAGCATCCTCATTCACACTATGAAATATTCCTTATTCATGGTGTTTGCTGTTGATTATTTATGGAAAAACTACACCACAAACTTCCTTCTCTATACACACACATATATACAGAAGTGTCACAGTCTGGCAAAATATATTCTGCCTCATTATACTTAAATTTTGACTTTTTCTATATTAACCAACTGGTAGTGGACAAATAAAATGAAATAATAAAAGGTTAAAATTAAAAGTAAAAATATATTTATGGGACCAGAATCCCTGTCTTCAGATTGCCACATGACAGTTAAAAGAAAATTCAGACCGATGAAGCCAATGGAAGCTGTTATATGTGATCCATATTTATTACAAAGAAATGCTTAAAATGTTCTCATTTTTGAATTGCTGCCATTGACAAGACAAATAAAAATATGGGATTATTCAAATATGTAGAGAGGAAATTATTTAGACAAGGAACTGTACATACAAAATTATAACTACTGTTTCCAGGCTTACAACAGAAGTCATTTCAAGAATGGTTAAATAAATTTTAATTTAAGCAAAAAATGTTATTATTAGCACCGACAGCCGAGATGCACTGCAGGTTACAGCATCTTGTAAACTATCAAGTAAGGAACCAGTCTTATAAGTTCTTGAGCACCTACAACTTCAATGAAAGTTGATGGCATTCAACACCTTGCAGACTCAGCATCTCAGTAAGCAAACAAAATTTGGGCCTGTTTTAAAGCCCATGGAAGTCAATGAGAGCTTTTCAGTTGACATAGGTCACTTTGAATCAGGCAATTAATGGCCATGCACCAAAAAATGTACTTTGGTATTTACTTTGAATGAAGTCTTAATAATAGGAGACCTCACCACTATAGTCTTCTCCTATCACACCTGTGATGAGAAGTAGGGTGAAACAGTTGAGCTCTTGAAAATAATCATATTTGTGACTTCGAGCGTAGAGAGGTTTCTACTGAATATCTTAGAACTTAATAAAGAAGTATCTCTAGCTTTGAACATATCCAAATGTGAAATGATATCCATAACGTCATTCAGGTTACTGTGAATTTTACAACAGCACAAAATAGCTTTGATTAATCAAGTTTTCCAAGTCAGATGTGTTAAAAAAAAATCATGAAAGAAATGTACTTTATAATCAAAATTATAAATATTTAGTTCACTATTTGTTAAATGATTCTGAGTTATACGTGTATATTTTAAAATTTTAAGTTTTTGAATAGGCAGGATTTAGTTCATAAAAATGTGTGCAACTGAGTGGTAAGTTTGTCGGTTTATTTAACATTATTTTATTACTAGGTTATCAGTCAAGAGAATTAGAGATTTATATTGTTGTAACAGAATTCAGAAAGACAGCAATAATAATCAATTTTAAAGGTTTCATCTTTGCAGCATATAAACCTAGTGCAACAAGAAGTATTAGTGATGAAAGTGAAAACTTATTGCTATAAATCATGGTTGTGATCTTTACATAAAAAGTAAGAATCAACTGTCACCATAAACTCAAACTAGTATGTGGCTACATAACATTTTGTTCTGTTTGAATGTGTTCTTTTATCTGAAGACTGGCAGACAGGACAGTATATGTAATCACAGAGATGAAAGCTTAAGATCTCATTTAGTGGGCTGTTTGGTTTTTTTAACTTTTTTTTTATAACACTTGTGAAAGCTGTAAAAAAATACTGTTGTTACTCTGACACATTATACTGTTTCATGCCTAATACATGAAAGCTGCAATTTAAAAGATCGGAAAGCCACATTTTTACGCTAAATTTCAAAAGCACCAACAACAGTTTTTGCGCTTCTTTGTTCTTTGACAAAAATGCATATTTTAAAAGATTATAACGATTCCTGACTCAATCCTTTTATCTATGTCAGCAGCTAACTGAACCCATCAAAACATCATTTTAGGGACTACTTCTGAAATCAAAGTAAATATTACCAGCAGAACCTAACTACTGCTTTAAAATTGATTGACATTCTTCCCTCCACTGCTTTTTGTGGACTTTTTGCAGCAAGTCCCATGAACATCCAGAGAGGTAACTGAATGAGTTTTGAGAACTCCTTGCTACAATTTTGACATCAGATTGAGGGAAGTGAAGGTTTAAGATAATTTCACTGCCACTGACTGAGTTCATGCTCTCTTGCTATACTGCCAAACAATCCACACCAGAGATGATTTCCTCCTGGGATTAAAAATATTTATGAGCAGCAAATACTGTGCCTATGGAGTGCAACAGATTACACTAAATCCAAGATATATAAAATAAATAAGTGTTCTGGAGAGGATACCTTCATATCTCATGGTCTTCATACTCCAAACATTATTTCATATTATAAATCTGATTGTTATATAAAATACAGTGCTAGCTTAATACATTTCCTCAAAAAAAAAATCAATGTAATATGTTTGCCAAGCAATTTTGCCTCTTTCCAGGGTTACAGTTAAAATGAAGTGTTTTTGTAATAACAGAAAAAAAAACACAACAGATCCTCTAGTTGCTTAACCTCTCTTTTCTGCAAGCTCAAAAACCTCTCGTATGTGAAGTTTGTAACACATTTACAGAAAAAGGTCTCTTGGGAACCCTCTGCTAAAACACTGGCAGAACATCACTGCAGACATTGTAGTGTAGGCTTTTCTTCACCAAGCCATTCAATCCCATATGCTGAGAGGGTTCACATCTCCCTTAGGCAGCAGCTTGCACAGAAAAGGTTGGCCTCAGTAAGTGAGCTTTTATTTTTTCCTCCAACCTTTCATTTTGGGCAGCCAAGTATCCCTGGTGTACTAATATCAATCCTTTATTCTATTTTAATTACACTGGCAGAACCTTACTGCAGCTACCAAGGAGTCTTCTAAGATTGGCACAGACTGAAATATCTCTTCCAATATTTTCACAATGCTCTAAACCCCACAGGCCCAAGAGAAGACATTTTAAGGGTTCACCAGAATACCATCCTTATCACATTGCTTTATCAGAGCTATTCATCCAGTCTATTTCAGATACTGACCAGAATGTAATGCAGGTATATGAAATATGTATTTAAAAATAAGAGAATTTAAGGAACTCAAATATTTTTTAAAACAATATGGATTTCAAAAGTAAAACTACTACTTATACCAATGATTTTCTTAGAAAGGTATAAATATAATAAAAACTAAGGCTGTCAAGCAATTAAAAAAATTAGAGATATTAATTGCACCGTTAAACAATAGAATACCATCTATTTAAATATTTTTGGATGTTTTCTATGTTTTCAAATATACTGATTTCAATTATAACAGAATACAAAGTGTACAGTGATCACTTTGTATTTTTTTATTATAAATATTTGCACTGTAAAAAACAAAAACAGTATTTTTCAATTTACCTAATACAAGTTCCATGGTGCAATCTCTATGATGAAAGTTGAATTTACAAATGTAGAATTATGTACAAAAAAATAAGTACATTCAAAAATAAAATAATGTACAACTGTAGAGCCTACAAGTCCACTCAGTTCTATTTCTTGTTCAGCCAACTGCTCAAACAAGTTTTTTTACATTTGCAGGAGATATTGCTGCCCACGTCTTATTTACATCACCTGAAAGTGAGAACAGACATTCTCATAGCACTGTTGTAGCCAGCATCGCAAAATATTTACATGCCCGATGCACTAAAGATTCGTATGTCCTGTCATGCTTCAACCACGATTCCAGAGGACACGCGTCCATGCTGATGACAGGTTCTGCTCGATAACAATCCAAAGCAGTGTGGAGAGATGTATGTTCATTTTTGGTTGATTTTCTTTTTTGATGGTTCAGGTTCTGTAGTTTCCACATCAGAGTGTTGCTCTTTTAAGACTTCTAAAAGCATGCTCCAGACCTCATCCCTCTCACATTTTGGAAAGCACTTCAGATTCTTAAACCTTGAATTGAGTACTGCAGCTATCTTTAGAAATCTCACACTGGTACCCTCTTTGTGTTTTGTGAAATCTGCAGCAAAAGTGTTCTCAGAATGAACAACATGTGCTGAGTCATCATCCAAGACTGCAATAACATGAAATATATGGCAAAATGTAGGTAAAATAGAGCCTGAGACATATAATTCTCTCCTCAGAAGTTCAGCTACAAATTTAATTAACGCATTATTTTTTTAACGAATGCCATCAGCATGTAAGCACGTCCTCTGGAATGATGACTGAAGCATGAAGGGACATCCGACTGTTTAGTATATCTGGCATGTAAACATCTTGCAATGCCAGTTACAAAAGTGCCATGCAAAGTGACATTGTAAACAAGAAGTGGGCAGCATTATCTCCAGTAAACGTAGACAAACTTGTTTGTCTTAGCGATTGGCTGAACGAGAAGTAGAACTGAGTAGACTTGTAGACCGCTAAAGTTTTGCATTGTTTTGTTTGAAAGTGTAGTTATGTAACAAAAAAAAAATCTAAATTTTTAAGTTACACTTTCACGATAAAGAGATTGCACTATACTGCTTGTATGAGGAACTGAAAAATAGGGTTTCTTTTGTTTATCTTTTTATACTGCAAATATTTGTAATAAAAATAATATAAAGTTAGCAGTGCACATTTTGTATTCTGTGTTGTAACTGAAATCAGTATACTGGAAAATGTACAAAAAATCCAAATATTTAATAAATTTCAATTGGTATTCTATTGTTTAATGATGCAATTAATCACAAATTATTTTTTGAGTTAATCATGTGTGTTAACTGTGCTTAATCGACAGCCCTAATAAAAACACATATCGATTAGAAAAACAACTTGGTCTCTCACTTGTGGATTGGCAGGAACTACAACAGGAGCTGACCCACACAAGGCCCGCAATTTCCTTACCCTTCTCAGCACTACCAAAACTACTTCATCAACTGTAATTAACATCTCCTAGTCAATGTACACAGTTTCTTCTAAATTTACAGAAGGATACTAGTATTATTAACACCAATAGCAATTAAAAAGCTTCTTACTCTACACGCGAAAAAAACAAACCAACCAACCAACCATCAATGTGTAGAGAGAAAAGCCTTGTGGTTAGCAATGCTGCAGACACTGGAGGGGAAGAAGGGTAGAAATGGGGCATAACCTTTTCTTCACATTATAAATATTCAGCCACTCAACTCATGTTATTTCCTAAAGCTTCCAACAGCTGATTTTGATAATATCAAGAAAAAACAGTTTCTCTTGAATTTCACATGAGACTCTTCCTTCTTCCATTTTCTGAAGTGCTTCTCATGTATGGAGTACCAAAAATAGATTTCTTGGCTTATTGGGAGTGTTACCTCAAGATATCCTGATCTGACCGAACCGCTTTACACTGCAGTTCTAATTTTACATGCTCATAAATAAACTCTTATATCTTCCCATACCTAATCCATTTTTAATGGATGTGAGGCAATTTGACGTATGCTTTCTATAGAAAAGGAAATGGAATTTAATCTCCATTCTGTTAGTAAAAAAATGTGGATACAAGATCTCATACCCTAGGAAGTACTGCAAGTTCATGGTCTGGCTATAAGAGGAGGACTCTCAAGCATGGAAAAAATCAATAATGGCATCCTGACACAAGTACACATCAGATTATTTCAATGAATGTTTAACCAGCAAGAGACTGCAGGACAGGACCCCACCAACAGATTGCAGGACAGGATCCATATTAGGACTCCCACACCGCCCTAAAAATCACATATGCTAGTTATTTCAGATACCTGTATTTAAATAAATACAAAATGTCTCTGAGAAACCTAGCAGAAAACTACTGGATTCTGAGAGAGACAAATGATATCACATTCATTTCCATTGTAAGAGACTGATGTCACAAGACTATTTGCCTACCTCCGACACATTCAATGCATGTGGGGATAGTTTTCAATTAAATTAACCCATGTCCTTGTTTCTCTAATCATTTGCCCATTTTATAGAGCTGGACAAACAACATGAATATTAGCAAATATATACAAAAGTAATGACATTTTTTCTAATAAAGTATTCTTTTGTATATATATTATTCACCCAGCTCTATGCAAGACTAACTTACTGCAAGGATTAAAAAAAAATAAAAACCACCACACCACACACCCAGGTGGATTATGAACCATTTATATTTTTCCTCAACCAAAGAATACACAAGCTTTGAAACAAAACAAAACTCACAAGAATTAGCTCTAATCACACAATATTTATACATAATATATAAATTTTGTATTTAAAAGTTCTTCCCTTTTTGTTTTTCCATTTTACATTGTTTATAATACTATCTTAATAGCTGAATACACTTTTATCCAACTGTGTTTGCTGTCCTTCTCCATTTAGCTAATCATTAACTTTTCCCCATTTCTCCTGCATTATGAGGCAATGTGTTTATGTTTATCATTTCATTGTGTGATAATGAAGATAATAAAACAATTGTTTAAGAGCTCCTTCTGCTGGTTGACTGCTTCTTTAACAACACAACAAAATATTGAAAGTCCTTATATTAAAAACGCTTTTATATATTTCTTTTGCAATCAAATGATTTGCTATGGAAACCAAAGTCTATTCCTTAAAAATGACAAATTTTAAGTACCACAATTTTTGGTGCCAAATCTACTTAAACTCCCTTTACAAGGAGCAGGTTAGAATATGTAAAATCAGATACTTGCCCATCACGTAACCAAACTACACAGAAGCCATTTGCTTAAACTTACACACTAATTTGTTCCATACTGTTTTACCCCTGGCTCCTCTGCCTCTCACACCATAATAAATGGTTTCACTCTTTACTTTGGAATGCAAATCTTCTTGGGAAGAAAAGGAGATTCTAAAGGCGGCTGACTAGAGAGTTTGCCTCATAGTGACAGGATAAACATACACAGTCTCCCAGCTGGATTTGTGCCATCCTTAGTCACGCACAGCTGGTGTTTGCTCACTAAAATACTCTGTTCATAAACAAGCAATCTCAATCCTATTATTGCTGGCATCTATTAATTCAAGTTGTTTCAACTATAATAAATTGTCTCTGGCCATGTAGCTTTCATAAATAGTCATTCCACTCTGAATACGAATCATCTGGCATAAAACCCAAAAATTCTTTTGAGTGCTCCTGGGGGAGAGTAACTAACTGCTGCTACATCAAAGGAACTAGAAGAATAGTCTGTCAAAACTAAGCAAGCAATTAAAAATAGGACACAAGAGTAAAACTTAAGTTACCTCCCTAAAAGTATAGATTTATACATCTCAGCACAGCCTCAAGAGCCTGCACAATTCTTAACACTAATTAACTAATCCACATATAATAGGTAACTCACGGGTGCTACAAGTCTGAGGAGCCAGCACTAAGTCAAGACTACATTCCTAGCCTCTCTGGTCTTGCATAAAAAAAAATAATAATAAAAACCTTTTATATTGGACATGAAGTTTTCATTAGATAACTAAATGAAATCCTGTTTAAAATTAAATTATTTTCTGTTTAATTAGTCAGAGATGGGGTATACAGGGTGAGTTCAAAGGTAGTATCTCTGCATAGCAAAAAGCCACACCCACAGGGGTGGTTTGCTCGCACCTGGTCCTGGCAACTCACAACTCTCAGCAGTGGTCTGGGTGGCTGTGTGTGCGCATCACAGGCCCACACCTTGGGACCTTGCCTTGGCTTGAATGCTAAATCTACCAAGGGTAACTAATTGTGACAAACACTAGTGAAAGGGCATGTCTGGCCCACGAAGTGTACAAATGTCTGCAACAGTGAAGCCAGCAAAACAAAGTATAACAAGGCAGAAAAGTGCTATAGCAAGCTAGTGGAGAGCTTACAGCAGTGTGGCAAACAAATTACGATACACTGATCAACCAGAAAGCCAAGAAGTCATGGTTGAATACTTGGCAAATAGTGGATGATAGAAACCAAATGAAGAATGGAAGGAGAAACAAAAGCATGCCAGCTTGCTCATTGCCCAAACAAGAGCCAACTTGTTCATTACTCGGAAACCAAGGTGGGGGATGTGTGAAAAGAATGTGATCAGAACACACACACAACAACACACAGAAAAGGGAATTACATGATGAACTTGAAGGATAAGACATGTATAGGAACATGGAATACAAGAACATTACACCATGCTGGAGCACTTGCAATAATCTACTAATTGAAAAGATACGAGTGGGAAATCACTGGTCTATGTGAAACAAGATGAGAAGGCAAAGGACAATTCTATCACGATGAACTGATGGTGGACACTAGGACGGAGTTGAACTGGTGCTGAAGCAGAAGGCAAGCCAGGCTCTTAAGGCATTTCACATGATATCACCTCTTACACTGAAAGCAAAAAGTGTAATAGAGATGAGAGGTTTTAATGCAAAAGTAGGACTGGATTGGACTTCCTGAGCTCCAGAAATAGACAGATTTAGACTCAGTGAAGAAAAGGAGAAGAAAAGCCACTAAATTTCTGCCTAATCAACAACCTGGTAATAACAAACAGGCTATTTCAACAAAGAAAGCTGCAGAGAAAATGGATTGGATATCACCTGATGGGCAAACAAAGAGATGACAGACTTTGTATTTGCGAATCACAGATAGAAATCAAGTGTGTTGTCATGCAGATCATTTGTGGCCAGTATCAGATCATGTATTAGTGTTGGCATCAAATGATGTCGAGACTGAGAACCGCCTAAAAAGTGCCAAGAACTAAGACTTATGACATGGACAAATTGAAAAAGCGAGACATAATCTAAAAATACAAAAAAAGCCATGCAGAAAAACATCATGGCTCTGGTGAAAGAAAAAATTAATGTTGAACAGACATGGAACAGTGTAAAAAATGGGATTACAAGAGCAGCTGAACATGTAGTGGGCCAAAACAAAGAAAGTAGAGTGGATAACAGATGAAATGCTGAAGGTGAGTGATAAGTGTAGGAAGCTGAAGTAGAGTGAAAGAAAGACACTAGTCTAAGAGATTAGTACAATAGGTTGACCAGAGAGATAAAACAGAAAGCAGGGAGAGACAGAAACAACTGGATAAGCAAACAATGTGAAGAATACATAAAAGAGAAAGATAAGAGAACTGAGTCAGACATACAAGTTGAAGATGGAAGTGAAAGAAAAGCTTAAGTAAATAACTGAGGATGAACGAGCAAAAATAAGCAATGAAAAGAATATTTTGAAGAGCTGCAAAATGTGCAGAACACAGTAGATGAAATGGATTTAGAGAAGCTTCCCAATACAAATAGGGGAGAGCAGATACCAGAATTCTTAGAAAATAGTAGTAAAGATCTCAATAGAAAGGCTGAAAAAGGTGCTGGAAAATGACAACATAACTACAGAGCTGTTGCAAGCAGGTGAGAAACAAACAGAGGAAAAAGAAAGAAGAGAGAATGTGCTGAGTTTATAGGGGAAAGAAATAATCTATAAAGAAGGGAGGTAAGTGAGTCCATGAATCAAAGAGGAATTAGAGTGCCAGGCAGGGCCGGCTTTAGGACTGTTTGCCACGTGGGGGACAGAGAATCTAGGGCTACGTCTTCACTACCTGCCATATCAGTGGGTAGCAATCGATTTCTCGGGGATCGATATATCGTGTCTCATCTAGATGTGATCGATCCCCGAACGAGCTCCTGTCGACTCTGGAACTCCACCAATGCAAACGGCGGTAGCAGAGTCGACGGGGGAGCCGCGGACGCCGATCCCGCGCCGTGAGGATGGTAGGTAACTCGATCTAAGATACTTCGACTTCAGCTACGCTATTCACGTAGCTGAAGTTGCGTATCTTAGATCGATTTCCCCCCCTAGTGTAGACCAGCCCTAAATTTGTCCAGAAGGAGGCTGGGAGGAGGAAGTCAAGAGTTGAAACAGCCAAGCACCCAGACACAGAAAAGAGAAACTGTGACCCACAGAGATTGGGAAGAGACTGTTTTAGTTACTACATGCTAATGACATAGCTCCAAGAAAGGGTGTATTACATGACTCCAGTCTTGGTCATATGATGAAGACCCCTAGGGAAAAGGAAAACAAAGGACAGATATTGCTAAGCTGCCCGAGACAAGGATGGGATGCCAGAGAGTAGGTGTACACATCTACAAGGATTTACAGAGAATAATTCACAAAGTAGGCAAAAGGCAAAACATTCGGACTGAAGATCAGCATGGAGAATGGGAACTGTCAGGATGACAAGAAGAAAAATTGAACTAGCCACTACTGCATTTAAAAAATTCTGGAAGATCTGAAAGTCTGAAGACATTTCAAGAAACATGAAGCATATATGAGACAACTGTTGTGCCAATACTGCTGAACAAGTCAGAAAGCAGATAAATGAAATATATTGACTGCAGATGTGACCTGGCTGAGGGAAATAACAATTCAGGAAAGAAGACTGGAGATCATTCATGGTGATACATACCAGAATGCAAGAAACTAGAAAGAAAGGAAGACCAAGGCTGTGTTGGATAGACACAGAACTAGAACGTTAAAAATGAACAAAACCGTAAAGCTGGTACAAGACAGAAAGCTGCAAAGGGTACTACTCCATTGTTACGCAAGTTCTTGTGGACTACAGAGGGCAATTTATGAACGTCAATGTGGGTTGCACTGGAAAAGTCATGATGCCCAGGTTTTCAGCTGATCACAAGTTTACACTCATGGACACGCTGAGACACTATTCCCACCTGTCATAACCCTAAACCCTTGCTCGAGTTGTCGGCCTGGCCAATTGTCGGTCAGGCCAGAGCCGTGTGCAGACATGCAAGCATGTCAGGAACAAAGGAGTAGTGTGCCGGGTGCACCAGTAGTGTGTCGGGTGAACCCCCCGTGAGCCATATATGGACATGAAAGCCTGTCTCGGACAAAGAAGGCAGTGTGCCGAGTGCAGCCTCTGCCGACGTAAGGGGCTCCAGCCCAGAACCCGGAAGGTGAAGGAGCTAGGAACCAATCCAATGCCAACACGTGTAAAAAGGGAACCAATCCAAAATTGACACAAGTATGGACCCCCAAATAAAACTATGTCCCACGCCAAAATCAGTAGGAGTCCCTGCGTGTTAGCTGAGAGGCCTGATCACCTTGTCAGCCAGGAGTCTCCTCCAGATTTTGCCCGCTCGTGTCGTGTCGAAATAAAACCACGATCCCTAATTCGTTATGTACTCGGTGCCTATGCTGCTGGTCAGCTGTATTTGGAGTGTGGTACGTATTTTGTAACTTCTGCAAGTATTCTGCCTCTGCTAACTCCCCCCGCTCCTTGCCTCCTTTCTTCTGTCCCTTATTCTGTGTATAGAAGAAGTGGTTACTTTTATAACCTATACTCCCTGCCTTTGCTTCCCTTTTTTTTTCTTTTTTTTGTATGAAGAAGTGTATGGTTTAAATAGATAATAGCTCTAGTTGATAAATTGTTTTTTCCCTGGCCCAAGCTGTAACTTGTCCCCGTTACTAATTAAAGAAGAATAAACGCAGCCATTTGGCTTTTAAACCCAATTCTGCCGCGTTCCATTGTTCCTCCCCCATTAAATAGCCACTCAAACCTTACATGTCCCAGTCATGGCGTCACGAACAGGATGGGGCGAGGAAAATTGCTCTCTGCCACCAACCCACAATAATTGTCCGTGGCGAACTAAAGCTACTGATAAAACCCCCGATGATGAGTTTAACCATTTCCAGCACCATATCTTACTTGATCGGGGGTATTCTGAGGCAATTAGCTGGAATTGCATTATCGGAGTCGGCTATTTGAGTCAAACCTATACTGCTAGCCTGTTAATTGGCACTGCAGGCTGCCTTTTAACGTGCCACTCGGGCCTTTGGCTAACCCCTACAGAGGCCAGTTACTGGCCGACTTGTATCAAGTTGGGGGAAGCCGGTGCTGGCACCGATCCAGCACGATTGTGGAAAGATACCCAAAAGATTTTAAAAGCTGCTGGGGGCACCTGTCCGCCCACCCACCCCCGAGACTCCCAAACGGGGGCCCTGCACACGAGCTAGTAATTCAGCTCATGCAGGAGTTAGAGGATGGAAAGGTATCTAAAAAGCTTTGTCCCAACCAGTATAAATCAGAGGCTGTTGCCAGTGCCTATCACAAAATCCTAGGCTTAGCTCTAGATAAATTAACTATTGTAATGGGGGCTTTAATCTCCACCGCTCGAAATATAAGTGATACCCCCAAGGCTGCTGGTGCAACCCAACCATCATCAGAAACCTCACCTCCTTCCTCCCTGCCAGATCTTAAAATTCCTGAATCTTCTCCCCACCATATCCGTCAGCTCCACCCCTTACCCCCAAAGTGAATTTAGAAAAGTCAGCTCCCAGCTTCTACCCAGTTTTACCACCCCCAACTCCCGAAGAAATTCCTTCCAGTCCCATTGAGGCCATGCTGGTGCAGTTAACGGGCATTAAGGTAGACACAACCAGGGCTCAAAATATCACCTATGAATGGTGCACCCGCAGCAAAGCGGAAATGAAGGAGTTTATTAGCGACACTGGTCGAGAACCAAATGAGCCAATATTTACTTGGTTGGGACGGCTCATTTTAGAATTCGGCCAGGAGCTGTTTGACCATGAGGAAGCAACCTTACTTTCCCGAAGCACCTCCTGGTCTAGAGGGACTGCTCGCGGAGTACTCTTTGTTGCCCCTATCTGGCCCATTTCTGTTCCAGTGGCAGCGTACTTACAAGTCCAAAATAGCCCTCAAGTGTTCCAGCTCCCCCAAGAAGGTATTTCTACCCCCTGCAGTTTAATTTATACCATTGCAGGGGCATCCATCGTTTGGTGGGATCCCGTGCAAACGCCACTAGGTTTAGCACAAGCACAACAGCACTTACGCTCATTTCAGGCTTATTGCTGTTACTGATTCTGCCAGTATCCTTGTACATGAACAAGCAGTAGATATCGCACTGGACAGTAGCCCCCTTGGAGATACAAGCACGCTATTATGGATACGGGGGTTCCAAGGGCGACCGGTCACTTCCCTGTTCCAGGCTATGGATCGCTTAAAGTGGCCTACCCCCCAACCACCCATAGTGGCCACACGCACAGTAGCCCCTAGGGCTAAGCCCAAGTACCCCGAACGTTCTTATATAGAGCGAAAAATTTTGGGGTTCCTATTATATAAGGGAGGCCTTAGCAAGGATGCTGACCGCAAGCTAACCCCCTAACAACAAAAAGCGCTAGCCATAACTTTGGGGTGGGAGGACCGTCCGGAAGGCCCACATCAGGAAAACAACTCAAGACCAGTTGCATAATGGCGGTCAACACCCGGTCTTGTGATCCGAGGCCGTATTTTCCCCTAGTTACCCGTGATAATCAGGAAGTTCAGTTTCTATTAGATACAGGCGCCCAAGTATCTATTATTCCCCCATCCATACCCCACAAACGTATGGGTCGTGTCATCCACATCCAAGGGCTTAACAGCATCAAGTCTCGACCGGAAGTTAAAGTAAAAGCTACCCTTTGGGGCACCCTGTCCAGTTTACCACCCTTTTAGGAGATCAGGCCATCCTTGGGGTGGGTGAGCTTAAGGCTTTTAAGCTGGCCCCAGTCATTGTTACTGCCCTGCCTGCTGCTTTAATTGCCAATCCCCACGAACCCCGTGCTAGTAATCCAACCCCATGGAAATATCAACCTATCCCCACATCCCCCCAGGGAAAAGCCGCCATTAGCCAACTTTTAACTCAACTTGAAGCATATTTGTTGTGTCACCACTAGTCGATATGTCCAATGCATGGGACATCCCAAAGCCTCATAAACCCAATGAGTATTGTACGGTTATTGATCACCGTTCGGCTAACCAATATATTGAGACTATTGCGTTCGCAAGCCAGTGGGATCTACCTACAATTGAACGCGTCATCCTTAATTGCCAGGCTAAATGGGCGTGCACCCTTGATCTTAAGGATATGTTCTATCAGATTCCCCTTTATGACCCACAAGGGCTTCTCAATTTCGCATATGAAGTCGCCCAGTATCAGTGGCGGGTCTGCCCTGAAGGGTATCAGAACTCGCCAGCCGGTGCTACTGAGACCTTGAGTCGGACCCTTCAAGTCGTTTCACCCAAGCCCGGATGTGAGGTTGTTCATTATGTAGACGACATCCTTATTTGTGGTCCTGACTCTAGCCCCGTCCAAACTCTTACCGATAAGGTTCTTCAGGCTCTAGATAATGACAAATGGGAGGTTAATAAGGCAAAAAGCTGCCTATTGCCCTCAACCTCGTTCCAGTTTTTAGGGTTCAGTGTGGAGGAAAGGATCCTCCAGCATTCCTCGTACCATTCATTACAAACCCAGTTTAAGGTGGGAACCCACCCCCCCAAAAAAACAAATTCAAAGGGTGCTCAGAATACTTAACTATCACCGAGCTTTTCTTCCAGCCATGTTACTCAATGCTCTTTCTTCCGTCCAGCAATTTGCAAAAAGAAAAAGGCTGTTCTGGACTGAGGAAGCCGATCAGGCAATAAATAGTTTAACAGCACGGCTTCACTCTAATCCAGCCCTTTACCGATGGGACCCAAAAGATCCAATCCTCATCAAGTTGTCAATCACAGCTCACGGCACAAGTGCCGTGATCACCCAAGAAAACCAAGCGGTATATCACAACACTCACACCTTTAATAGTCCAGAGCACTGATATGGGTCAGTAGGACACATGCTCCTCGGGGTTAAATTGGCCACCCCTTGGGCTCAGTTAGCCTGCGGAAAGCTCCAAGACCCCCACGTACAGCTCATCCCATGGCTGTCGTTTACCCCAGCCCTGCAGTTTCACGGCTCATCAGGCACTTGGGAGAAACTGGTGTTTACAGGGCAGAAAGCCTTTAGTCAATGGGTATTATGTTCAAGTTCCACTACTGAGGACCCCAGCCTAGCCTAGTGCATTTGAACCATGGATCGTGTCCGATGGGGGCACGGCCCCTTCCCCCCATGCCGGTATGTTTTGCTAACAGTGTAAAGTATTCCAGGCTGAGCTCCTCCCAAGTCATGCCTCAGCACAACTAGCTGAGGTCCAGGGCATATTCCTAGCCGCCTCCCACCTCGCCTGTGCCCATCCCCGTACTCAAGTCGTTCTGCGTATATATAGACTTCGCTTACGGGGTATCCATCCTCACTCGTGAGGGGCAGCTGCAAGCACATGAGGAATTATGGGAGCAAATTTTTACCCTTATGCATAAGACCAAATTGCCCTGGTTCGTTACTCATTGTCCCTCCCACCGATCTGACAGTAATCCTTTACATACCGCTCTTGACCAACGCCTCCAAGCCTTTAAGGCCGAGAACCCTAGCAGCTCCGAGGTAGCCTCTATCGCCCTTACAGAAGCCCAAGACCCCTTTTTAACATGGCTACATGAGGAATGGGAACACCTACCTGGGCAAGCCCTTCACCAAGTTCTTACAGCCCACGGGTACCGCAAAGCGGATTTGATCCATAAGCACTGTAATGAAGCCATTCATGCCTGTCAGCAGTGCCAGGCAAGTCGCCAGATGTCCCAGCCTGCCATAGCTCACGGAGCGTTACGACCCCAGCTCTTCAGCCCTGGACATCATTGACAATTAGATTTAATTGGCCCCCTAGCTGGAGCCAAATTGTTTCCAAAGGGGCTGGTAGCTGTAGATCTAGGCTTGCGCCAAATCCATTGGTCGCCCCTCAGGCGGTCTACAGCCCCAGCAGTTAACAAGGCATTACTTCAAGTTTTTGCAGCCTGGGACGTCCCCTCTGAAATCCAAACAGATGGAGGCCCCTCATTTACCAGTCATAGTTTCGAAACGTTAGTTGCCAAATGGGGCGCCCGGCTTCACGTCCATCTCCCCTACCAACCCCCATAGCAATGGTGTCATAGAGCGCCGCACTGGAATTCTCAAAACGCAACTCCGTGCCATCATTGGAAAACCTGACTACAAAGGCTGGCATTTGGCCCTGCCTCAAGCCCTTATTACATTGAATGCGGCTTATAGTCGGTGGCCACAGATTGATCCAGAGCCACTCCCGCCCTAGAAACTGGTTTTCACCCCCCAAGAACCAGTATGGCTACGCACCCCAACAGCATCCGGGCGCTCGCAGCCCCTTCCAGTCATGGTTCTCAAGCCTGGCCATTTCCCCAATACGTATCAAGTTGTGTGCACCGGCCAGTCAGAAACCCATCTGGTTCATCACAACTGGCTCAGGCGGCGATTATAATGGGACCTGCCCTAGGGCTCTTCCCATCCTCTGTTTTCTCGTTTCAGGTTTATTCACAACCAAATCAGCTGCATCTGAACCCTCTGGTGAACTGGATCCCAGCCTATGCCCGTCAGGAACTCCTGGCCGCTAATTCAGGCGATGTTTCTTCCATTCCCCCAAATCACCAGTGTGTGGTATGCTCTAGCCCCCTATCCATCCCTGGGGGGACTCCTTTTCCCTTGAGTTTCTCCCCCTTAAAGATGTGTCTCGCGAGGAACCCGTCTCGCAGTGTGATAAACCTGATTGGCCCTGGCGACACCTGTTTACCTGTAATTCTACCCAATCAGATCGATTTGAGACCCCTAGCACTTTTATTTCTGTGCTTGACCCCAGGCCTCCTGCCAGCCCGTTTTGTATTTTTGGGTCCCACCTCCCGCCATTCCTGGGGAGCGTATCCCAACTGTTCTCACTTATGTATGCTCCCACCCCCTTGTCACTGGGGGTGGGGGCATACATATGATGATCCTTATAGGCCAGGGAACTCCCCCAGCTGGTATTATCAAGCATTCAAGTCCACTCTAGCCACCCTTAATCAGTCTAATGTCCCCATTACTGTTTTTGATGCCAACTCATGGTTATCTTCTTCCCGCTTTGCGTTTTCTACTAATGAGCAAACAGTTGGCCTTAGAACCATTGATTGGGCACGTCGTTACTGGGTCACAGCTGTATGCAACCCCGCAATTGAAGATAAAAGAAACATGCTCCTTAGATGGGCCAACACCTCTAGCTTGTATTCTCCCCCTGGAATTTATTGGTTGTGTAGCCATGGCATTACCCACAGTCATCTCCAGTCCCCCAAGAGCATTTGCGCTCTTGGTGAAATTTTCATTAAAGGAAGGGGAGTCTTTCACAGACCTCCCCCTGTATTTGGCCCACACAAACGCGAATTCGCATGGTGGACCCAGCTCAAATCCGCCACCAACACCCTCTTCTGGGGCTATGTACAGTTTAACCCCCTCAGTTATGCCTTTACCCGCAATCAGCTTCGCAGCCTTTCAGTAAATTTAGGGATGCTTACTAATCTTACAGCCCTTGGATTCCTCCAGGCTGATGATTCTCTTACTATCTTAGCCAAGTATGCTGAGCAGAATAGCTTAATGCTACAACCCTACTCCACTAGGACTTTTGTGAAGCCCTAGAAAATCTTGACCCCCACTTCAAGGACCAGTGCTGCCTTCGCCTACGTCCCAGATGGAACAACGTCTCCGCTCTCTCTCAGCAGCTGTCATCACTAGCCGTCCGCATCCGTGATGAACGCCAATCCTGGGACTGATGGCAAACCACTTTGTTGGGGTGGGGACTAGGATCTTGGGCACAATCCCGTAAGCAATGGTTAATTATTGCAGTAGTTATTATTGTTATTTTTTGTTTAGGCCTTACAATTATTAAAGCCTTCATAGTTAAAGCTCTATCTGCTTTTCCCATTCAAGTTAAATACTCCCCACTCCAACCCTCCGACCAGTTGGACACTGAGTCTTCGATCTAAATTTTTACCCCTTTCCTAGGCTCACCCCCTCTTCCTGGGCATGGGCTATCCCTTTCATAGCGGACCGACAATCGGCCACATGGGCATGTCGCAACCCTAAACCCTTGCTCAAGTTGGCAGCCTGGCCAATTGACGGTCAGGCCAGAGCTGTGTGCAGACATGCAAGCATGTCAGGAACAAAGGAGTAGTGTGCCAGGTGCACCAGTAGTGTGTCCGGTGAACCCCCCATGAGCCATATATGGACATGAAAGCCTGTCTTGGACAAGGAAGGCAGTGTGCCGAGTGCAGCCTCTGCTGACGTAAGGGGCTCCAGCCCGGAACCCGGAAGGCAAAGGAGCTAGGAACCAATCAAATGCCAACACATGTAAAAAGGGAACCAATCCAAAATTGACACAAGTACGGACCCCCAAACAAAACTATGTCCCGCGCCAAAATCAGCAGGAGTCCCCACGTGTTAGCTGAGAGTTCTGATCACCCTGTTAGCCAGGAGTCTCCTCCGGATTTTTCCCGCTCGTGTTGTGTCGTGTCGAAATAAAACCACATCCCCTAATTTGTTATGTACTCGGTGCCTATGCTGCTGGTCAGCTGTATTTGGAGTGTGGTACGTATTTGTAACTTCTACAAGTATTCTGCCTCTGCTAACTCCCCCCGCTCCTTGCCTCCTTTCTTCTGTTCCTTATTCTGTGTATAGAAGAAGTGGTTACTTTTATAGCCTATACTCCCTGCCTTTGCTTCCCCCCCCCTTTTTTTTTTTGTATGAAGAAGTGTATGGTTTAAATAGATAATAGCTCTAGCTGATAAATTGTTTTTTCCCTGGCCCAAGCTTAACTTGTCCCCTTTACTAATTAAAGAAGAATAAATGCAGCCATTTGGCTTTTAAACCCAATTCTGCCGTGTTCCGTTGTTCCGCCCCATTAAATAGCCACTCGAACCTTACGTGGCCCGGTCACCAAGTGACATTGTCATAAATGGAATTACTGTCCCCACTGTTATTCTGGGGGACCCTGCATACCTCCTTTTTACTAGGCTTATGAATCCATACCCTGATTTCAGAGGCCCAGGCAAAAGAGGATTTAATTACACACTCAGCAGGTGCAGAATGGTTGTTGAATGTGCTGTTGGGAGATTGAATCCCATTGGAGACATTTACAGAACCATTTGAATGCCAGTGTCATCAACACTGTCCACATTACCGTGGCTTGCTGTGCTCTTCACAATCTTTGTGAAGCCAGAGGCGAGCCATTTCCCTCTGAACAGACCTATGACACTGAGGGGCCACTGAACCAGCACTTTCTGGCTGAATGAACACCTACCACATCTGGAGCTGGATGCATCCAGGTAACAGAGGTCAGAGATGCTTTGTGTTCCCACATTGTGGACCTGTATGGCCCAATGGAAGAGAGGGAATAGTACCTTTATGAATGTGCTGGGAGGGCAGGGTACAGGGGCAAGTAGGGTGTTTGGGGAAGAGGTGTGGAATTTTAGTGCCAATACATCGTACTTATGAATGACATGACCACTTATAAAATGGGGGATGGATATTATCCACAGTATAGAACCATAGGGTTAGGAGGGACCACAAGGGTCATCTAGTCTAATCCCCTGCCAAAATGCAGGATTTGTTGTCTAACCACCCAAGAAAAATGGCTATCCAGCCTCCTTTTGAAAAACTTCAGTGAAGAAGCTTCCACAACCTCCCTAGGCCATCTGTTCCCTTGTCCTACTGTTCTTACAGTTAGGAAGTTTTACCTGAGATTTAATTTAAGTCTGTACAGATTGATGTAAAAAAGTGATTGAAGTTTGAACTAATATAGATAACTATATTGAGGGAAAGTCTGTGCATATTAATTCCTAATTGTCCCTGCTCATGTGTTCACCTTATCATTTTGAATGACGTAAAGCAGTGACAGAAACAAACTTCCTTGATTAAATAAAAAAAATGTATAAACGTGTTAGAAAAGTACAACATTCACCCATTGCCAGGCAGGTCAGCTGCCATTACCACACCAAAACCCCAGTAACAGCAGAACCTTACAGAAATCAAAAACAAAAAAATATCCCACTTTCACTATATGGCAGGGGAAGAGGACCAATTCCTTCTTAAGTTTTAACCCAGTGGTTAGAGTACTCACCTACAATGAGCAAGACCCTCCAGTTCAAGTCCCCCATCCTCCTGAGAGAAGAGATTTGAACAAGCATCTCCCACCTCTGAGGTGAATGTCCTAACCACTGGGCTATGGGATATTCTGATGTAGTGCTCTCTCAATCTCTCCTGTTGAAACTGTTCCACTGAGCATAAAATAATGAAAAACTCATTGGGTCAGAGAGAGAAAGAGAGCAAGCATGAGGATCACTCTAGCTTTTTATTTAGAGCACTCCCCAGGGAGATGGGAGAGCTAGAATCCAGCTCCCTGCTCCAATGACTTTGTAAAATTATTTATCAACAGTAGAACAACTTCAACAGAAGCGACCAGCAGAGCCTTACATCAGATTATCCCATAACCCAGTAGATAGCGCATTCCCTTCAGAAACTGCAACTCCCTGTTCAAATCCCATCTCCAATGGAAGAGGAACTTGAGCATCTCCCAAATCCCAGATGAGAACTCTAACCACTGGGCTAAAAGGTATGAGGAAGGTTGTTCTCCCGCAGCTTCTTGTAAAAGCAGCATATGCATCTAACCCCAAAAAGAGTTTGCAGCTGAGAATCCCAAACAGAGGGAAGCGCTTCCCTTCAACCTGGACTTGGGCTCCAAACTGCTAAGGGGTAGGGCTTAGAACACAACCTTCACATTGGCACTTCCCATTGGCTAGCTTAGGCAGGTTGTCACCTAGCATGCTGGCTTTTGTACATCCTATTTGGCCGTGTCTACATCTCCCCATTCATTGCATAAAGAGCCCTAGCCGCCTAACTCAGGCTTGATGAATCCCAGTGATATTGTAGGCACTTAAAATTTAGGCATCATCATGCCTAACTTTCTTTCTGCATCTAGTCCTATATGTATTTGCTCTGTACAGCAGCTAATGCCTTATCCATACAAACAGTATTTTATAGATCTTCCTTTGCTCTTAGATATAACGGATACTTGCAGAAGACAAAGAACCTGGCCTACTTCTGAGTTGACTTACTTCAATGGAAGTATTCCAAATTTACAGGTTTCAGAGTGGTAACCGTGTTAGTCTGTCAGTAAAAACAATGAGGAGTCCTTCTGGCACCTTAGAGACTAACACATTTATTTGGGCACAAGCTTTCGTGAGTTAAAGCCCACTTAAGCTGATGCCCAAATAAATGTGTTAGTCTCTAAGGTGTCACAAGGACTCCTCGTTGTTTTTTCCCAATTTACAGTGGCTGGTGAGCATAGTAAAGCCCTCTTATTCTTAACAGTACGCTGGTTCCAGCTGCCCATTTCTGACCTGACATTACAATTTTAGCTTTGTGATATCACAAGTTACAGTAATAATCTTGTGTTAGCCTTTATAAAAAACTGATTTAAGGCTTCAGGGAGACATTTAGTTCCTTTTTCTTCAGCCTTTCATTTCAAGTATTTTTGTATATTAATTGCTCCCATAGAAGAGTAAACCTCTGTTACCATTATCTATCACCTACACAACTTTTTTTTCCAAATCAGTATCATGAGAAAGTAAACTCAAACCTGTGCCAACAGCCACTAGTATGGACCTATGTGCCCTTGAAGAATCCAGCAAACTCACAGAGACACTGATAGGGGCAGAGGACAGTGCTAGCAAACCCAGGTGAAGGATCAGGACTACTGACTCATTCACTGTGCCAACAAAATAAACAAATCAACATAAAATGTAAATTCCTTTATTTCTCATAGCATTTTACTCAGAGTAAATACTTTGATTTCATTTAACTAGTGGCCCCCACTAGTAACTTTTTATTTACATCACTCACAACAAACTAGGTTTATTTTAAGTTTGATAACTAATTGTTCACCTACCGAATCATGTGCTGCTAATGCAAGGGCTATGTTTACTGTAAGGAAGGAAAGGAAAAAAAAGTTAATCACAGCATAATTTTATTTCCCAAATATTTTACAGTATTATGAACCTCTACAAGAAGGGAAGAGATATCTAATATAAATATTGAATATGTGATCACAATTGCCACTTTAGTTCTTAAGGCTTGCCTTCACTGCAACAGTTTGGGCATGTCTTCACTGGCAACGTTAAAGCACTGGCCACGGCCGCGTGTAGCGAGGTGAGACTCATCGCTGTGGCACCTCCTGCTGTCACCCTGGGAGTTAGCTCTTCTCCAGCTGTTTGGGCGCCCTCTGCAGGCTGATGTTCCACTTTCACTTGGCCTCCGTGTCCCTCCTGGACCCAGTGCCTCGTTGTCTGGGTGCTGCCCCCTGTCCATACACCCCTTAGTCTCAGGGTCTCCCCTCTCCAGGGAACCCCCACCCCCTATCCCCACCTCACCTTAGTCGTAGGCTATTGTCAGTCACCAAGTAGCCCCCGCACCCTGGGGCAGACTACAGTGTAAGGCACTCATCATAGGCAAGGTTGGGTCTGGACCTGCTGCCTCTCTCTGCAACTCAGTGCCTCTGTGGGGCCTTGGACAAGGTCCTGCAGCCTGGGGAGTTGCCAGCCTGGAGCTTCTCAGCCCCTCTGGCCTTTCCCCAGCCCTGCCTCACTCTGGGCACCTTGAGCTTCCCTGCACTCAGGCCCCGCTCTCTCTGAAGGCAGAGAGAGACTGTGTGGGCTTTGGGCTCACTGCCCTCTTATAAGGGCCAGCTGGGCCCCTATTAAGTCAGCTACAGCTGTGGCTCCTTCCCAATCAGCCCAGCTTTCAGAGCTGCAGCCCTCTCCAGGGCTGCTTTTACCCCTGCAGTCCTCTTAAGGGCTGATTTCAAGCCCTTCAGGGCAGGAGCAGTGACCATCACACAACACCACACTTTAACATGGCTATGTAGTGGTGGCATAGGGCTGGTAGACAGCTCTCCCAATGCTATTAAAAAAGCAATGAAAAATGAGGGAAACTAAGGCTCAGAGATACAGAAGTCAAAGATGGGGTGCTGAGGTCTGCAAAGCAGTCGCATAAATCTGTAGAAATATCTCCCCAAGCATCCTTTAACAAAAAGGACAAGGTACACAACTTTAAAGGCAAGTTAATCCCAGATTTCAGCAGCGATGCAATGGGCTGAATAAAAATTCTGCAATTATTTGACCTTTAGATATTCATCTTAACACTGAAATTTATTCTCATTTTGACAAATGAGCACCCAGAGACTGCTTTATCTTCTCAGTATACATATGCAATACCCATTGAAAGGAGACTATAGCTCCAAAACACCAATCCTTGGACGGTGAATTTAGATTTAAACTACATCTTTGATATTTATTACTTAGTTATGTAGTCTGAGAGTGCAGTCCATTTATATGATCAAAGAATTGGCATTTCTGCCCATAATTTTAAAAAATATATATAGAGAACTTAATTAACTTCATCCAGACACCAATAAGTAGCCATGTTCATTTGTGGACATAAAGGAGTAAGTTGTTTTTATTGTTGGAAAGCCAACTTTACAAACCAGACTATCAACAACCTAACTAAGAACAGTGAATTACAATCACCAGCCAGCAAGCACATTGTAAAGTAATGCACAAATTAATTATTCTTCATGATGCGTCTGTAAAGAGGTGAAATCTAAAATAAGGAAATTCACTCAATACTTCAGTTTACAATCATTATGGCAATTCCAAATTAAACGTCTGTGTTTTGTTTTTGTTTCTTTAATTTAACAGCCTGTCCTTTCTGTGCCTGGCAACCCAGAAAATGAACTTAGCTCTACATATATGTAGAGCTATGACCATCTTATTTAGAATACAGACTTAGAACATAGAATCTGAGGATTTCACCAAGAAATACATATTAAAAAAAAATAGGCAACATTCAGTTAAAGGGATATTACCTTCTTAATATAGATTCTGGAAGAGAGATTTTTAAATGGATTTACAAAGAGAAATATTTCCCCAAGTAATTTTAATGTCAACAAGACTTTTTATTAGTAGTATTAAACAAACCTCTGCAGTGTTATTAGCCCAAATGTAACATCACAGTTCTATTGCCTAGGAATCATAGTTCAAGGTCAATCATTAGTTTGAAATCTAGTTAGGGAAAAAAATGAGTCAAAGCCATTTCAGGTACTATATAGATTTGTGAGGTCCCCTACAAATTTTTGTGGTTTTGAATCACTGTACTGTTTTCCCTTGGGTAATGTCCACAAAAACAACTGAGAAAACTGACAAAAGGTCCTTATCCTGCCAGCTTCCCTATATGGGCAGATCCCCGCCTCCCACTGAAGAAAATGAGTCTCCATGTGTGTCAGAAGTCCACCTGCACTGAGCAGCTTGCACAATGGAGGTCTAACTTAGATCCTGATCCTGCAGACCTCTGCATCCATGCGGAGCTACTTTGAACACAGGGAGACCCTGCAGAGGTGTAAGGATCTATCCAAAATGACTGGACTAAAGGATCAAGGCATATGAACTCTACATGGTACACAGTGAAACTGACTCTTACACAAAGTGTTGTGATTGTCAAATGCAGAATGACAGAGGGATGCTTTCTCCTCCGCCCCCTACAATCTTGTTAAAATAATCTTAGGCGTTATATGCACAATTAATTATAGATGAAAAACATTCAAACTGACAGTGTCCTTTTAAACTCTTGCAGACTGAATAGAAATGAAACTGACTTGCAGTTTCACAGTTTCAGACTGAATGAAATACAAAAAATTGCCTAAGAGCTGAAAAGTAAAGTAGATTTTTTAAATGCTTTTAGTTTTTACTAATACTGCTGCCCTGCAGATCTTTAATAAAAATAAATACGCATGTTTTTATTTTGCTGTTTACTGTCTGTGTAATTTTTTTTGTTTATTGATGTATTTGTATAAATATACCAAGCTCTTATGCATATTATAAAACAGAAATAAATACCAGCACAATAATAAAAATGGATGACAGAGCAAACACAAAAACTTACCTGCTGTTGTTGATTTTCCAACTCCCCCTTTTCCAGAAGCAAAAACTAGTACCTGCTTAACTCCTTCTATTGGCTTTTGTTTTGGAAGTCCTCGAGACATGATTTGAGCACGTTTTTCTTTTAGAAACTCATCATTGGTGCTTGATGACTTAAAACCAAAACAAAACAAAAAAAACCCACATATATACTAGTTTCAGAGTAGCAGCTGTGTTAGTCTGTATCCGCAAAAAGAACAGGAGTACTTGTGGCATCTTAGAGACTAACAAATTTATTTCATCATAAGCTTTCATGAGCTGCCCATGAAAGCTTATGCTCAAATAAATGTGTTAGTCTCTAAGGTGCCACAAGTACTCCTGTTCTTTTTGCACATATATACTGTTTTGTTATAGATGTGCAAGTCCTGTAGTCTTTGAAAGAAAAAATTTCAAAGAAGCTGGATTCCAGGAAATTAACAGTCACATTAAGACTCAGTGGCCCTGCCTACACTTTCGCATGAGAGTAGTCCTGTTTATTCAGTGGGAATTATCTTGTGTGTATAGTTACTCATATACATTTTGCAAGATCAGAGCCTAATTCAGGAGTGATCCAACTGACGTCAGTGAAGTTACAAGTGCGCAAAACTGGTGAAGTATTGCCAGCCTCAAAATGTTCAAAAATCACAAACTGCACACCCAAAAATTTATGAGTTTAACTTAAAAATCCTGAAATTTCTAACTTTTAGATTCTCTTTATTTTGTGCTTTTCTCTACAATCATGTGAGAAGGAAGGAAGAAATTCTCATTTACTTATATTAATCCAGGTGCCAGGGCCTGTGAGGTATAGATGGTCCACCAGCTGCCATTGGCATTTTACGCACCATGTCATCTAATCCTACTCAGAAGAGTAAATCAAGCTGACCCACTGATTAAAAAGGCAGAGGGTGCTGGTGGCCCTTCTACAGTAGGGATCCCAACATTACTAACACCAATGAATCTGAACCACTGTTATCAATGTTAAAAATTACCCACTGTTGCTAAGACTTTTTCTGAATCTAACTAAACCAGTTTTACATGTGTAACGTCACTAATGTCACTGGAATTACTCCTGATTTATACTGATTTTACACAAGAACAGAATCAGATCCTAAAATTTTCTATGTCCTGCAGACACCCTACTGTATAGTATATAAAGAATTTCAGCTAGGAGTTTGATCCATATACACACATGCCAGTCAATGTCTTGCCTGTCACCGGGGCAATCTTAGACAAACATATAACAAATAGACACTTGAGGCCCTATAATTCTGGAAAATTGTCTGTGGGCCAACCCAGAAAACACTCTACCATTGGCAGTTCCTCTTCTGGATCCTGTTGCCTGACTAATGTCTTGTCTACAGAGGGAAATCGACAGCATATCAATAGCAGAGTAACTATTGAGCGGCAGCTATTCTGGTCTAATTCCCCTGGCCACTCTATTCCAGAATAAATGTGACTTTATTCAAGAACAATTACTCCAAAGGAGTGACTATTCTAGAATAACGAGGAGTCCGGTGGCACCTTAAAGACTAACAAATTTATTTGAGCATAAGCTTTCAGAGGTAAAAAACCCACTTCTTCAAAGGCATGGAATGAAAATTACAGATACAGGCATAAATATATACAGGCACATGAAGAGAAGGGAGTTATCTTACAAGTGGAGAACCAGTGTTGAAGGCCAACTCAGTCAGGGTGGATGTGGACAGGGTTTGTTATAGGGACACCTCTGGCCATCACGTACAGCCCCCAGCAAAAACCTCTCCAGCGCATCAACGATCTACAACCTATCCTGGAAAACGATCCCCCACTCTCACAGGCCTTCAGAGACAGGCCAGTCCTCGCATAGACAGCCCCAAAACCTCAAGCAAATACTCACCAGAAACTACACCCCACATCACAGGAACACCTAACCCAGGAACCAATCCCTGTAACAAACCCTGTTGTCTTCTCTGTCCCCATATCTACTCTAGCTACATCATCATAGGACCCAACCCACACCAGCCACACCACCAGAGGTTCAGTCACATGCACATCTACTAATGTGATATACACCATCGTGTGCCAACAATGCCCCTGCCATGTACATTGGTCAAACTGGACATAAAAGGATAAATGGATACAAATCAGACATCAGGAATGGTAACATACAAAAGCCTGGACACTCAACAACAGATTTAAAAGTAGCCGTTCTTCAACAAAAAAAACTTCAAAAACAGACTTCAAAGAGAAACTTAACACCATCGGTTTAGGCCTGAATAGGGACTGGGAATGGCTGGCTCATTACAAAAGCAATTTTCCCTCTCTTGGTATTGACACTTCCTCATCAATTACAGTAACTCCTCACTTAAGGTTATAGTTATGTTCCTGAAAAATGTGACTTTAAGCGAAACAATGTTAAGTGAATCCAATTTCCCCATAAGAATTGATGTAAATGAGGGGGTTAGGTTCCAGGGAATTTTTTTTCACCAGAAAAAAGAAGACTATATATATTTATATCCACATACACAGAATATAAGTTTTAAACAAACAATTTAATGCTGGTACACAGTGATGATGATTGTGAAGCTTGGTTGAGGTGGAGAAGTCAGAGGGTGGGATATTTTCCAGGGAATGCTTTACTGCTAATGAAAAACTAGCAACCGGCTGAGCCCTCAAGGGTTAACTCTCACAGTCTACAAGGCAGCAGGAATGGAGAGAGGGGAGAGATCATCAGAGACAGAGACAGAGACACACACTGTGTGTGTGAGACAGATGCGCATTTCCCCTTTAAGTACACTGCCTTGTTAATCAGATCAGCTTGCTGAGACCACAGCTGCTGCTACCAGCAAGCTTCCTCTGTCCTTAGCCATGTGGTGTGTTACCCCTGCTCTATGGAAGATGGGTTAAGCAGGGGGGAGGGGGTCACCCTGACATTAGCCCCCCTCTTCCTCCCCTCTCCCCCACACAGCAAGTAGGAGTCTCAGGGAGCAGCTCCAAGGCAGAGGGGAGGAACAGAACATCTCAGTGGGGGCAGGCCTGCTGGGCAGCTGCTGCACAGGGAACTTACGGTAGCAGGGAGCTCATAAGGGGGCTGCCCGTCCACACTGGTTCCAAGCCCCCACCAGGGCCACCGAGGATTCAGGAGGCCTGGGGGGAAGCAGGGGAGCTGCAGCACTTGTACTCACCCAGTGGTGGTCCGGGTCTTTGGTGGCATTTCAGCGGGGGGGGGGGGGGGGCCTTCAGTCGCTCTGTGTCTTTGACAGCACTGAAGGGCCCCCCCTCTCCCAAAATGCTGCCAAAGACCTGGAGCAACTGAAGGGCCTCCAGCAGCTGAAGATCCAGACCACCACCAGGCCAGGGCTCATTGGGCCCCTGTGGGACCTGGGACAAATTGCCCCACTTGCCCCCCCCTCTGGCCAGCCCCTGCCCTCCCCCAGCTAGCTGCAACTGGCAGTTCTTCCTGCAAGCAGTGGCTGCCAAATTATGTTAGAAGGGAGCATTGTACAACTTTAAATGAGTATGTTCCCTAATTGATCAGTAATGAAACAACGTTAACTGGAACAACTTTAAGTGAGTAGTTACTGTACTGGGAGTGGACCACATCCACCCTGACTGAACTGGCCTTCAGCGTTGGTTCTCCACATGTAAGTTAACTCACTTCTCTTCATGTGCCAATATATATGTATGCCTGTATCTGTAATTTTCACTCCATGCATCTGAAGAAGCTCATGCCCAAATAAATCTGTTAGTTTTTAAGGTGCCATCAGACTCCTCTGTGTTTTTGTGGATACAGATCAACACAGCCACCCCTCTGATACCTCATTCCAGAGCAGCCTGTCCCCAACAGCAAAACAGCGACAGCACAAAAGTTATTCTGCTCCAGCTATGCAGATCAATTTCCCCCATGTAAACAAGCCCTAAGAGAAAGCCCCTTACCATGAGCAGCAAATACATCCTCATGGCCGGTGCTGCCCAGCCCCTAAGAAATAAAGCTCTCGCGGGACTGGCAGAAAAGGGAGGACCCGCTCCCTCAAGGGACCTGACCAGAGGGACCCAGCAGCACCGAGGGGGTGAGGGCACTGTGAGACCCATTCCCTGCAGGCACGAAGCACGAGACCTGACCCACTATGAGGCGAACGCATCCCCTACGCTAGGGGCTGGAGTCCTGCGAATGGGCCTTTCAGGGACCCAAAACGGGGCCTATTTCCCCTCGGGATCCAGCCCACAGTCCCTGTGGCGGTTGCTAGTAGCCCCAGCGCTCCCCGGGCAGCTCGGCGGGCGCGGGCAGACGTACCCCACCCCCGGTGTTTGCGCGCCCCGCCGCCCGCACAAACACAGCCGGGGCGGAGCCAGCGCCAAGGGAAGCGGGCGCGGCGGCTCCGCTCCTCCTGGCTGCACTTACCAGCGAGCGAGAGGAGAAGGCGGCGCTGCCCCAGCCCTGCAGGCGGCACAGAGCCACGGGGCAGAGCCCGGCGCATAGTACCCGGCACCACACGTGGGACACCATCTCCTGCGCCGGGCGCGCTGAAATGGCGCCGCTTAACGCCGCCTCAGCAGCCCGCCCCTTTCCCCGTGTGCTGCCGGGCCCTGTCTAAACCGCTGAGCGTCGCTCCTTCAGAAAGGGGCCGTCCGCTGGAGGCGCTGAACTCAACCCCCCGCCCCGGGAGCGGAGGCTGCTCAGCACCTCCCTGCCTCAGGCCCGTGTGAGTTGTACATTTAAAGGGCTCCACGGGAGGATGTGTGTCAGTGGCAAAACCCTTGCCTGGCGTGCACCTTGGCGCTGCGGAGGCAGGGTCCTGGCATTATACTGGCTCATAGGCAAGGGCCACACACCGTGCAATATACATTTTCAAACAAGAGGGGACTGTTTCTTCGTCAGAGTTTATCATCATGGCGCCACAAGGTCTGTGTCTACCACGGGCGCCTGTGAATACAGAGTCATCCTGTTTCTCTTTTGGCACAGGCTAAAGATAACGGTCTCTTCATGTATTAAGGGTTCCCCGCCCCCCCACATTTGTTCCCTAATACTTTGCAAGCCATGAGAAGAAACTACTAGCAAGAATGCTTTAAAAATTAGTTAATGCTTTAAAAAAAAGATATAAAAATCTTTTGCTTTGGTGTTTAAGGGAGCAATTGGGGTGACAATTTCTTGCATCTTCCACTGAAGCACTTGGTAGAAACTTTTAACAGTGCGAGTAATTAACCACTGGAACAATTTACAACTTTTAAATCGTGATTGAGTGTTCTAAAGATCGTCTCTAGGAATTATTTTAGAGACGTTCCAAAGGACTCGTCTAGCCTTCGAATCTATGCTGGTCACTGTTGGGGACAGGATACTGGACTAAATATAGCACAGGTCTGAGGTGGTATGGCAATTCCTATGTTCCAATAGAGGGTGTGCATTCCCAAGCAGTGACCATGGAAAGAAGCTGTGACAGGATAGTTTCCTGTGATATTGTGGACATCTTACTGAAGTAAATTAGGAATTCTTTGTATTAAAAATTTAAATGTTTATGGATTCTTGTGAGATTATCTGTAGGGGGAGACACGACTAATGTAAACGTTGGGAAGTGTTATGGATTCAAAGGATTATTTTAAACAATGTGCTAGACAAGAATAAACTTTTAGTTGAGTGGGTTTCCCAGAAGGTGTATGCAAATTGACCCATTCTGGTTGTGCAAGAACTCAGCCTTTTTAAGTTCGCCTTGACGAGGGGCCCTTTGTGTACTGCTCCTCCCCTATGCAAGGACAAGAGCAGAAGCCCAAACTGCATAAAGGAGTGATTCCCAGAGTCACAAATGTTCTGAGCAACAAGTGTTATGAACCCGAACCCCAGGAAAACCCCTCTGTGATGCTTGAAGGACTGATTCCTACGCAAGTCTCCGTTGGAGCTGGGGTGATCTTTGTTAAGCTTATAAGCATGCAGGTAGGTTTTTATATGCTTTCTCTGTAATGCTTTACCTTAAGAATAAAGTGCTTGCTTATGAAAAGCTGTGTAGTTCTTTATACCAGTGGGCAATTACAGTGTTTATAGCCTCTGAGAAGAACTTAAAGCTGGTCTGCTTAGGCAGTCTCACTTGCTGGTGACCTCACAGTGTAAGCAGGGAACTGTGCAGCCTAGAAAAATCTCATTCAAGAGGGAGAGAGATTCAGGCCACTGCTCAAGAGAGAAGACAGGAGCGTAGAAGTGGATGCCTATGCTGGACCATGGAAGGGTCATACGTGCGCAAGTGCTCTGAACTGTGACAGAAGCATAATCTAAATAGTTCCTTCTTAACGTTGCAGAACTACCAATACCACGAAGGAAACACTGGTGGGTGGTGGCATACGTTAAAAAATCAGCTTTGACACATCTTTCATAGAGTTGTTATTTATTGCCTTAAAATGGGACTGATCACACTATACTGTTTCATGAGTAAGGCTACGTTTTAGTCACAGGTATTTTTAGTAAAAGTCATGGACAGGTCACAGGCAGTAAACAAAAATTCACAGCTTGTGACCTGTCCATGACTTGTACTATATACCCCTAACTACTACTTGGGCCAGGGGGCTGCAGGAGCTTCCGGGGGGAGGAGTCTGCGGGTGCTGGGAGGTGGGCCAGGATCCCCACTGGTGCTGGGGGTGCGTTTGGTGTGGCTGGCAGACTCCCTACCCAGCTCCACATGTCCCTGCAACTTCTGGGGAAGGGAAGGTTGGGGGGGCTCTGTGCACTGCCCCGCCCTGTGCTCCAGCTCCGCAGCTGCCAGTGGCCAGAAACCATAGCCAATGGGAGCCTCAGAGGCTGAACCTGCAAGCAGGGACAGCATGCAGAGCCCCCATGGCCCCTCGGCCTAGGTCAGGAGCTGCAGGATAATGCCAGCTGCTTCTGGGGCACCATGACTTCCGTGATCTCTGTGACAGACACACAGTCTTATTCATGAGACACCCACGTGATGCCCATGATTCCACAACATGGTTTGTTGCTGTCTATGCTGGCAAGGCCAAACCCTATTTATACAGAATTCCCCAACATAGTAAATTTTGCATTGTGGATAGTCCCCTGAAAAAGACTGAAAACCTAAGACACAATGACCTTTTTGTTTACACCAGTTTAAAGCAGGAGCAAATCAATATTCTATAATCTGTTGAGTCTACTATAGTCTGTTGAGTTATGTTAGTGTAAAACTAGTGTGAGAGGAAAGTCAGGTCTGTGGCAAAAATACTCTTGAAGTCCTGACTACAGAGGCCAGCCAAACTGTATTTTAATTCAGTTTCTTTGGAATTCAGTTTAAGCCAAGTTCTCATGCAAGCCCCAATTTTGCAAACCCTTATGCTCATGAATAGTCCTTATTCTATGCTAGTGCTAACACTGAAGTAATTCAGACCCTTGCAGGTTCACACCTTTCGTTTTCAAATATAAATGTGTAGTTAGTGTTCCACTGTTGTAGATACTTGCAGTCTGTGATGGTTCCAATTTTCTAAAATCAATTTAAAATGTTATTATAACAGGACTACAGTTTTACTCTCAGGAGAATTTTTATCATCATTTTTTAAATGTTTTATTTTTTGTCCTATATTTTTAAAAGACACAGATAATCAAGCATTTTGTTGAAACACATGAACTTAGAAAGACTTAGTTCATGCTTCAAAGATCTCAGACAGCCACAGAAAAATTAAAAGATAGGAATACAATATTTTTGCTAACCAACAAATGACTCTCACTCACATTGCCATTTTTGTCCTAACAATAGAAGCACATTTTGCATAGAACTGACAGAGGCATGTGCAGATGTCAAATAGTTCCCCAGAAACTTACTTCTAATGCAAACCAAAGAGGCAAAAAAATACTGAAGTCTCCAGTACTTCATCTGGAAAATTATTAATTTTGGAACTCCAACATAGTTATATTCCAAAGACCCTGTCTTCACTAACCAGGGACGCCGTGTTAGCACCTTCCTAGAGTAGCTGGAGCCAATGTTAAAGTAGTGCAAAATGTTATGCATATCACAGAAAATAAACAGGTATTACAATATTAACATTTTGCATACATTTTAGCTATACATCACTATAAAGGCAACAAAATGTAAAAAAAAAAAATGGCAAAGAGCTGCACCACACTCTTTCCACTCAGCTTTAACACTGACTTGGGCAAGTTTCTTGTCCTTTTAATCCCTGTCTAACCTTACACAAAGTAAAATTGGTTTTGAGAACAATTTAAAGTTGCTAGGTGTCACATTCCAGGATGCAATCAGTGAGGGGATGTGTCACCACCTGCCTGCAACCTTTGTAGCCTCACAAAGCTTTGCTGTTGTATCTTCCAACCTGGGCTGCTCACAAACATCCAAACAGCATGCAAGTCACACCCCAAGTGCCTGTGTACAGCCAGGGGCGGCTCCAGGCCCCAGCACACCAAGCACGTGCTTGGGGCGGCAAGCCACAGGGGGCGCTCTGCTAGCGCCACGAGGGCGGCAGGCAGGCTGCCCTCGGCGGCTTGCCTGCAGAGAGTCCGCTCGTCCTGCAGCTTCGGTGGACCTCCCGCAGGCATGCCTGCGGGAGGTCCGCCAAAGCCGTGGGAACAGCAGAGCCTCTGCAGGCAAACCTCCAGAGGCAGCCTGCCTGCCATGCTTGGGGTGGCAAAATCCCTAGAGCTGCCCCTGTGTACAGCTGCAGTCCTGGTCCAGCAACTCTGATACCAGCAGCCTGTCAGCAACACACCAGCTCCACTCTGGCTTCCAGCAACCTTGCAACTCTGGCTTACTACTTGTTGATTGACCCTAACACACTCCAAGTTCCAAATTTTCCCCAAAGCATGTGTTCTGCATTGCCGAGCCCTCTTATGGACAGTTCAGACATTATAAGTCTGTTGCTCCTGTAAGGGGTCAATATCCAACAGCCTGCTATTTTTAAATGGAGTTACCAAACAGCTTGGTTTAAACACAACACTGGATTAGTTTTGATTAAAAAATAAAGCAAGTTTATTTAACTACAAAGAGCTGATTTTTAAGTGAGTACAAGTAAAAGGTATTAAAGTCAGAAATGGTTCCAAGAGAAATAAAGATAAAACTTTTTCTAGTAGCTAAAAATTAACAAACTAGACTTTGTTCAAAGAAAAATCTTCACCACATGTTCCCAGCAACATTGCGAACTACATTTTCATGTCAATATCCCTCCCACAGTCAAAAGGCTGGTTCCTTTGTCTTCTTAGGTGAAATAAGGAGAGAAAGATAGATAGATAACCTGGGGTGTTTTTGCCCTTTGCTTTTGTAGTCCACTGTGATGGGGTCCACACACTTCATGTGAGCGCCCGTGCTCAGCCATGTGTTTGTGCCTGCATTCCCTCTGTTGCTGCTTGTGCTGACCCCTGCTGGTAGTTAACCTCAGGCAGGTTTTTTAGTGACTCAGCCCTCTGGGAAAATCAAACACAATCCATATGTGAAACAAATGGAAAACAGACCCTTTCAAGGGAGTGTAAACTGAGGTAAACACACATTTCTTTGTTTAGGATAGACCTGTTTTAACAACTTCTGCCTAGTCAGGCCTATGTGAGTTTGAACATGTGCTAACAATATACAGGGGGAATTCATAACTTTACATATAATGTTGCTATATACATTTCACTATGATATTATTGACCAGTGTTAGTTTTAAAATGATACCTCACAAGGCATATTTTGTACAAAAATTATTACAATAGTTTGTAGAGCGTTAGTATGGGGCACATTTGGGCACACTGGGATAGCTTTCAAAGGCCACATTTGCCATCTCAGAAGAGAGAGTGAGAGATTTTTAGGAAAACCTTTTTAATAACTGATTTTTTTAAATGGTCTCTTTTAAAAAGTTTTGATTCCAATGTGGATTGGAGGTTATTTAGCAGCATGATGCAGTGGTTCCAAAGAGGATGGACCTAGGCTGTTCTCAGTGGTATCAGATGACAGAAAAAGGAGCAGTGGTCTCAAGTTGCAGTGGGGGAGGTCTAGGTTGGATATTAAGAAAAACTATTTCACTAGGAGAGTGGTGAAGCACTGGAATGGATTACCTACGGAGGTGGTGGAATCTCCATCCTTAGAGGTTTTTAAGGCATGGCTTGACAATGCCCTGGCTGGGATGATTTAGTTGGGGTTGGTCCTGTTTGAGCAAAGGGCTGGACTAGATAACCTTTGGCAGTCTCTTCCAACCCTAATCTTCTATGATTCACAGGTCTGAGAACCAAGAGATTTGGGCTTTGCTCCTATCTGCCTCTGATGTGATATATAACATTGTACAAATCAACTAAACCTTACAGCACCTCAGTTTTTCCATCTGTAAGAGTGAAACAACGGTACTTACCCATCTCTGTAATGAGCTTTGAGTGAAGAGTGTGTCAACTACATGAATGCTAAAAGAGCAGGAGAAGAGAACTGGAATGCCCAGGTATAAATTTCATGTCCCTGTAGTTTGTAAAACACATTTTTTTGTCTTTAGGTTTCTTTTATGGGACTAATTACTTATTGAAACTGGTCTGCAAGTCTGTGTGTTTAATAACATTTATTTGCACTATTTATCTTTGTGTCGAGTCTAATAAACATATTTTATTTTACCATCCATATATCACCAATTACTTTACAACATCTCTTTGTCAGACACTTATAACTTTAATAAAGTTATGATAAAAAGCATACCTACTACAGAATGTTAAAATCATCACAGGAAAAAAAGATATCTACTAGCAGCAATTGCTAACATTTAATTCTATCTACATTAGGCATCAACTTAATCTATATCCACTTCTATCCCTGCACGGGCAAAATAAGAGAACACGGCATCTCTTGTTTTGGTTGCATGCCTATTGCAGATTATGTTCACATGAGCAACAAGCTCAGGTTATACAGCTTGTCTGTCCAGCAGTGCATAATTTGTTACAAAGCGTGCTGCCTTTTTACTCCGTAGCATATTGAACACTTCACAAATACAAATACTATGCTGAATACAAAAGGCAGATAGTCTGATAGCCATATTGTTGATTGCACTCTTTTGAAGTCAGACATCTTCAGCTTTCTTGAAATGCACCCACCACCATTATCCTGCACCAGTTGAGTCTGTGGTAGAATCATTTTCGATCTGGGTTTGTATAATCAGGATATGGCTTCAAGAACCAGGGAAGCAATGTATATGCAGGATCACTGAGGAGTAAAGAGGAGATAGATGCCCTATTAATATCAGTTCTGTGGCAATTGCCACTTTCTTTTCCACAGTGAGAGGAGATATCATCCTGAAGGCCTGGTAGGACGTAAACTAACTCACCACAGTGGTAGAGAAGGTCTGCTTTCTCATCCTAAATTTCTACAGGCACTGTTGCTCATCCCAGGTCTTAAGATAACAGAGTACCAGTAGGCTCTGGTATGCTCAGGATCTGAATGCAAAAGTGGGACTTCACCTGGTGAATCTCTTCTTGAAGTGAAGACAGTGAAAGATAGACCTGGGCTTGGCAGCATGAACCTCCATTAATGGTGTCTCTCTTTTTATGGCTTTCTACTAATAGGCCTTGGCCACAGTACGTTTTTTCCTCCTAAAATTTTCTGACCATTGTGACATTTGGTACATCTCCACTTGAGAAGCACTAGTGTAAGCAAAGTGCTTGGAGCCGCTGGGACAGGATGGACTTTGATTGTGGTTCAGGTCAGCAGACTGAGCAATTGAAATTATTCTTATAAATGAAGATATGAATTATTAATTTTTTCAAATGCATCATTATTAATCATGTATAGAGCACTAAAAATGTGCTAAGTGCTTTACTGACAACTGCCATCCCTTCCCCAAATTGCTTAGGCCCACTATTCCAGTGTTCCAAGAGTTATTGAAAATCAACATTAATGATCCAATGAGCTCCTTAGTCTGTGATTTTAAAACTTGGATGCAAGTGTGGTAGATATAATTGTCTACTACACTTTGCCTGAACCGAACTTGTCGTCTCCTCCTGGTGACCTGCCTTTAACTTCAAGACTTTAACAACTTAATTTCCAGTAGACACACAAAACTTCTTAAATATTATCCATACAAACCTTTTGCAGTGATTATGAGGAATAAGAATTCTGGGAGACATTTGTGCTTCAGACAAGGCAGAGTTCCCAGAAAGTGCAGCTACTATGATAGCCTTTTAGGCTTGCTCTGCACCGGGGAAGGATCAAGCTAAGTTACAAAACTTCAGCTAGGTGAATAACATAGCTGAAGTCGACATACTTAGATCTACTCACTGTAGTGTCTTCACTACGGTGAGTCGACTGCTGCCGCTCCCCTGTCGACTCTGCCTGCACCTCTCATGGCAGTGGAGGATAGGAGTCGATGGGAGAGCACTCGGGGGTCGATTTATCACAGCTAGACTAGATGTGATAAATTGACCCCCGCTGGATGGCTCGCTGCCCACCAATCCGGCGGATAGTATAGACATACCTTGGAGGATGTGGCTTCTAATCCCTTCTGAACCCATCCAACACTGCTGGCCCATGTGGAAGGATGTGTAGTGTCATAACATTCCTTTTGCCCCTTACTATCACCTTTGAGATGGAGCAGTTCTTATACTCAGAAACAAGAATTGCAGGTGTGTCTGGCCCCTGTGTAGGGACGTAACGTAGGGAGAGACCCTAAATCTGACCCATTATCATTATTACATTCATTATAATCTCTTTTTGCACTTTTTTCTGCTAAGTCTAGATATCAAGCTGGCACTGATTTTAATTGGAGTTGTGCCCCCAGTACCCGAGCAGGTGAGCACAATCCAGCTAATTAAAGAGGGCTAGACTACACCTGGACCTATAAAAAGCTGCTAGTAAGCAGATGGGGGAGATTGAACTGAGACAGGCTGCACCCTGGGAGGAAAGGCCCCCACTGAAGTGGAGCTAGTGTCTATGGTTGGTGTCTGGAGCCAGGGACTCAGGGAAGCAGCACTGGGCTCTTGCTCCAAGAAAGGAGCAGAATCAACTGAGACTGGGAAGCTGCCAAGAGCTAGAGGGCCAGAAATTCCAGGAAGGGGTGACCTCAAAGGTTGGGGTCAAGGATCAACTTTAAAATACTTTTGTTTGTTTGCTAACCTCTGTTAAAGAAATAAACCTTCGTGAAAGAGACTGGGCATGGCAACACATGCTTTGGAGCTGGGGCAGAAGCATGGCTTGGTGAAATGCCCATTAATATCAGCAGCAAATTTGGTCCATGGTATTTTGAGACAATGTGTGATTTCAAAAATCCATGCAGAACAAAATGAGGTTTCTTTGTACTTTCACATATAGAATTTTTATTTCAGAAGTAGAATTGCTTATTATACTCTGCCATAGTCTGAACAGCATATTAACAGGGACAATGCAAAAAATAGAGAGCAACTAATGACAGATTTGTTTTGCATAATCATTCATGCTAACTCTTAATAAATGTAAGAACAGGGAAGTTGTTTGCATGCAATTAAATAATTAGGTTGCTTTGCCAATCCTTAAACAAAGAAAAAAAATAAAGTCTTCCCTTTAAAGGCTTCAGAATCATGCTTGGCTAAATAAGTTTGCAGTGCTTCCAGAATAGGAGCCCCATATAGTTTGCATATTGCTTTTTCATGTGATCTTGGCTCATCCTACTCATTACAGTCCTCCTCAGTCAAGAATGGCTGGAAAACCTAATTTAAAAGAAAACTATTAAAAATCAGTCAGTAAATCTCTCAAGTTAATATATTCTAATTTAGCAAAAACATACATCCAGATCCAGATCCAGGTGATTTTACAGAGCTTTTGCAGCCCGGAGCAGGTTTCTTTGGATCAGATACTAAGATTTATTTTGTTGACTATTCCCTTCAGTCACAGGGCCACACGTTCTTCTTAGAAATTTACAAACAAATATTAAAATCTTCAATAGGAGTGACTGACTAACTAAAGAAGAGAGATTTCCATATTTGAAGGGGAGTAATTTAAAAAAAATAATCATTTTACCCACTCTCTGCCAAATGATTTTATTTTAATTATTATTATGACAGCACCAAAGAGCCCCAGGCATAGATCAGGACTGTATGCCAAGCACTGTACAAGGGAACAAAATCAACAAATAATAATAAAAAAAAAAGACAGTCCCTACCCCCAAAGAGCTTACAACCTTAGAATAGTGTTGGACTCCATTATTCTGCTTTTGAATTACTGACTATGTCAAATGGGGTTTGGTCACAATTTCTGAAATCAAGGCCAGTGGTTTTGTCTCTTAAATATTTTAAATCAGTGTAGTACAGTTACATCATGTTACAATACACAATAATGTAAAATGTGTCTATTTTAGTGATACAAGCTTTCTTTCTATCCTTACTTTCAGAAGATTCATGGTCCTGGCAACTGACTATAGAATTCAAGAACAATTTGAACATTCTAACATTGTAAGCTCTTTAGGGGTAGGGACTGTCTTTTTTTTATTTGTTGATTTTGTTCCTTTGTACAGTTCTTGTAGAATGGAATGCCCTTCCTTCCCCTTGTGTCAGTTCCACAACACACCACATTCACCTGCCTGAAGGAATCTGCATCAGCATTGAAGCTCCATAAGGAAGCCATTCTTGAACTTTTGGCTCAGTGATCACTCTGGTCTGTCCTACACAAGATACCCAGACTCTCTCAGGTTTTTGTTGTTGTTTTTTAATCTTTTATTTAAGTCTTTTCATTATGCTCCCTCTAGTGGATAACAATAGCATTCATTGCAGGTGAAGACCACTAAATTGTTTAATAATAAAGTGTGAAAAACAATTAGTTTTAATATGATACAATATGAGTAAGTGAGATTAAGCAGAGCAAATGTGTCACTTGAAGCCTACAAGGATATTACGGGGAATCAGTCTCTATCCTGTGTAAAACAATGAACTCAAATGATGACTGAATGTTGTCTGTTTACAGAATATCTTGCATCACAGTGTTTTTGGAGCAGATGAAAAATAAAACCTAAGTCCTGACCATTTGTGGCACATTTTGCATGGGCAAAGATGTTTATCCTAGTTCCCTGGCCAAATTCAAGATGGATAATGAAATTCTACCTCCAATTTCACAAGGCTATGGTATTCTTCTCTTTTTGATTTTCAGTGTGGTATTGTGCAGTTATTGTTGTCACTTCAGAGGTAGTTGCACCTGGGGGCAAAGCAACTTTTGAATATACATTGTACAAATTCCTGAGTCGGCAGTTCTGTCTCATGCTGACAGCAGGAGGAATACTTGTGTGAATAAAGTTTACTCACATAAGTAAGTTTAGCAGGATTTGGCCCATAGTTTGTACAAATACTATGGATGAAGAGCACTCTGTGTGTGTATTTTTTTCCAGCCACAGTGGTTCCCAAACCTTATGTATATACATGTTATCATGACGATATTACAAGAATTAATTTCTTAAACAAATAATATATTGTTATAGCAAATGTGATGTAGTGTTCTTCACAGTGCTGAAGAGATGTAATGGATGTTAAGGGAATTTTTACTACTTCCCGAGGATAGGATGCTGTATCGCTTCCTGCTTTTCCATTATTTGACATTGATACAGTAGTAGTATCCAAAGACTAGTCAATTCAGGTTTCACTGTATCTACACTTTAAAAAAAATGCATAGGAAGATAGCTTTAAAAAGCTTGCAGTTTAAATACAAGAGATAAAAACAGAAAAGTTGCATGCCAAAAGGTCATTGTATCAAAGGTATCTTGGTTACATTTTTTTTCAAATATTTCCCCAAACCATCCCTCACATGCATATTATCTTGTCAATCTGTTCCATCATTGCTTCCCTAATGCAACCTCCTTGACAATGCACACACATACTGTGTAGAGATAGGCACAGTATGAGCGAGAGTGTCTGAAATCCATTATGGAGGATCCCTATTCAGTTCCAGTGATCGCTAGCAGTTCTTAGCCATTAGAGATGAGAAATACCAGTTTCCAGCATCTCCCATTGGCCTGGAGCAGCAATCCGCAGCCAGTAGGAACTGTGATCGGCAGGACCAGCGGACAGGGCAGGTAAACACACCGGCCTGGCCCACCAAGGGCTTTTCCTACAGAAGCGGCAACCCCGTTTGAGAAACCCTGCCCTGGTGACTCCATGCCTTCACAAGGCCCATAAGACTTTTTACTTTTGTTTTCTACCCATAGTTGTGGCCACTATAGTTCCATATGTAACCACCGTTTTTTGGGGTTTTTTTTAGGGGGGAGGGAATAGCAGCCAGCTAGCACACTGCAAAGCAGTGAGGGAGTAAGGAAAGTTTGACTGACGCTACTGAAGAGAACACCCCTGTTTATGAAAAAGTGTTATGAATATCTGATGTCCATAGAGTGCATACACAATTTCAGTTTTCAAAGGTTTAATTCAAAAGACCCATACTCAGTACACTGCCTGGGCCTTGACTCCTCTACTGCACAGAATGAAGAGCTGCAGTCACCTGGCTGGGACTTGCGCCTCTAGTTCCAAGAAATTCTAGATGTTTCAGATGTAAGACATAAGCCACACTAGTCTACAACTCTGGCATAATTTTTGGGGCTGACAGCGATGATGCACTGTTTTTCCCCTAGACTTACAGGTCTATATTTTTCTCCTTGTTGTGGCAGGGTTAGATTTAGAATATAAGAATGGCCATAGTGAATCAGATCAATGGTCCATCTAGCCCAGTATCCTGTCTTCCAACTGGCCAATGCCAGGTGCTTCAGAGGCAATGAACAGAATAGGCAATCACAGTGATCCATCCCGTCATCCACTCCTAAGCTTCTGATAAACAGAGGCTAGTGACATTTATCTCATTACATCCCATTTATGCTACTTGGAACTATTTATGTAATTTCTCTGTGCACCAGGAAAAGATCAGACCCTTTTAAATGGTTCTGAGACATCAAAAGTTACAGCACAGTTTATATATTCTCTCTAATGGCCTAGAGCCATACCATGGATCCTTTATCTCAGTGTAGACATACTTTATGTGGTTGAACTCTGAAATACAGTTGTCAGTCCAGAAGACTTAAAAACATCTTTGGGTCACAGCTCCTATAAATCTCTTCCTAGGCATACTGATGTTCAGCCAACCAAGAAAGAGCACAATATATATGGGTCATTAGGAAATGCTCTGAATAGGAAACCCCTGATGTCATTCCCATGAACTGTTTTCCATGCATCCTGATAGAACTGAGTGAAGTCTAAAGAGGCAGTAATAGAATGCCTCATCTGTTATTTGGCAGTTGCTGGAGACAGGCTACTTTGTTCCCAGAGTACAGCAGTCTCTTTAGTTGACGAGTCCAAGAAACTTGTCAAAGTTTAGTGGGCTGAGTAGGTTTGCCATCTTTTGAAGTTTGATTTCTCTCATGACATTTTGGCACAACATCTTCATATTGTTATTGCAACACTGTTATTCCATAAAGCGTCATCACACCACTACACAGAATGATGGCAGCCACAAACATGTCATCACCATAGGACAGTGTTGTCTTATGATCATGTTTTGCTGGCCTCAAATCACTTTCATGATGGTAAAACTCTCCTACTCGCATGATGCAGTATCACATGAAATTCAGAACAAATGGCAATCTAAACAACCACAGAGGTTTATTTTGTCAGGTGTCAGCCCATAATTTCAGTAGAGAAGATGTATTAACTGAGACAATACTGTACCTGCTTTACTGGTCTCACTTCTTTCGTAAGTTTCTAATCAAACATAACTGCCAGCTGATCTTGATTTTCATTTGGTTTTATGTGGAAAGTAAAATGGCTAAGGGAGAGCAGAAAAAAATGAAGCCTGTAAATCACTAATGAATATTCATTGCGTCATGTAAGATAGTAGACCATATCCAGGCAAGTTATTTTGCTTCCTGTAAGACTTTCAGTGTAGTTTAAAATATTTCATAGACTCTTCACTGCTGAGGAGTTTTAAAAATTTTGCATTTCTAAACTATCCTAAAGCGTAGGATTTTCAACCAGTTTGATAGCCTATTAACATTTGATCCTAGAGATGGGATGTATACACCCTACAAGGGCCCTGAAAGAGCTGAATTAAGATGCAAATAGGGGAGTCTTTCAAAGTCCTTCTGTACCAAGGACATCAGGCAATCCTCATGCCCACTGTCCCGATTATGTCGCTCCCCTCAGTCTTCCTATTCATTGTCCCTAGCAATACTACTCCAGAACCCAGGCACACCCTCTACTCTGAGTTTCAGTCCAAGGCCCTATAGCAAGTATTTAAGGTCTGGGACTTCACCAATCTTGCTGTTCTCTTCCCTAAACTACTTTCTATTGTGCTTCCTTAAGCTCCTTCTTCATCAGTCTTCCTAGTCATAAACACACACCCTACCCTTTTAAGGCCTGCTAGGTAAACCCTTTCTTCTGGATTCCTATCTACCCTTCCTTTCCTCTTAACTCAGAGAAAGACTATAGGTTTCCTTCATCCACTGTTTCTAGACTCCTGGCTTTAGAAAAGCCCCAGATGTTCCCCCACCCACAGGTGAGATTCCTTGTAAGTAGTGCCCTTCACTGAGCTTAAACCTCCTCTGTTTGCATCTTAATTGATTGACTGGGTCCACCTGGCCTAATTCATCTCTTGCAGGGCTGGCGGGGGCGGGGGGCGCACCTCATCACAATATCCTAGAAGAACACTAAGGCTGGAAAGGACATTCCTCCACATAATCTTAGATTTTAAAACTTCTGAAGGGTTGATCTTTGTCTTTTACAATGAATGCTAAATAGCGACTACACAATGGAAGAACATCAAATAAAAAATATTTCCCAACGTAAACAGGAAATAAATATTTGGTATTAGACTTTCTAAAGAGAGCTTTTATTTTTTATTTCACATGAGTTTTTTCACTTGCTGCGGGCTTTAGACCCCCACCCTTCATGGGGTCTCCAAGTCCAGGCACCAGCCCAAGCCTAGATGTCTACACTGCAATTTTATAGCTCCATGAGCCTCAATCAGCTGAGCTGGGCTCTGAGATTCAGTGCCAGGGGAAGAGGGGCAGTTATTGCAGTGCAGTCATACCCATACCACATGGCCTAAGGATTAACCCTACATACAGTGATTAGAGGCGAATCCCCCTGAGAACATAAGGATAGAAAAAGGCTATTTACAATATTCTTCAGAGAAGGCGAGAAAGAGCCACATCTCTGCTCACAGGAAAATTGTTTTGAAGGTGAGGCCCTAGGCCAGAATGATGATCATCATGTCCTCCTCACATCTGGCATTTGCTGCAGTCCTAGAAGGGGTAGTAACTTTCAGTGCCAATGCAGCCCAGTGACAAGTCATCACTGATACTCTTGGCAGGAGGCATGAATGCAGCAGATAGGCATACCAAAGTTTAGCATTCTAAAAATAGCACAGTTTTGGCTGTGCAGGCTAGCTGCCTGAATACAATCCTCCCCAGAATCCTCCCTTCCTCATGTATGCCTACATGTGCTGCATTCACACCTCCTCCGTTAACTGACAAAAACAGGATAGCATAGTTACAGGAGACTGTGGCACGCTAGTCCTTCTGCTTAAGGAATTGCCTTACTGCAAAGGCAGAATCTGCATTCCTCTGGAGTTGACGTGTAGGAAGACGGATGATGTATTCTGCTTAGACCCTAAGGGATCTATTTTCCCCCATTGTGTGTGGATGCTTTAAAAGTGTACTCCCTCCAGGCCCAATCCTGCCCCAGTGAAGTCAATGGTAGTTGAATTGGACTTGTTAACACCATTGTGACTTGTGCACACAAATGCCCGGCCCGATAAACATTTGAGTAAGGAAAAGCATAGTACGTTAATATCAGAACTTCATTAAAGTGTTAGACACCTGTAGACAAAGACCATGTTTAACTATATTCTTATTTTCTTTCAGGAAATCTGGTGAGTAAACAGATAACCTGTATCTAGCAACCTTTTCAACAGAGGCAAATGTCTACTTTTCACTTAGGAGTGGCATAATTGTATCTGACAGACTTCACATTTAGCGTTATTTTATTCAGAAGTTTAATTAAATTCTGATTACTCTCATTTAACATGTGCCACTTTTGTAATTGTATGAAAGACTAAACAAAACCATAATCTATTTGTAACATGGTAATGGGAGTTTTTGCTGTGTACTGTAAACATGCATAAAATTAACTACTCAAATTCTGGCAATGCTCCCATACAACAGAGATGATTGTTTATTGTAAACAGTATTCTGTCATTTATGGCTAATACAAATCTCCCAAACTACAAAGACACATTGAAAAACCTACACACAGCTGGAGAACCACAGATTCAGGTTTCTGCCCTCTAAGTACCTATAAGAACTACAAATCTATTTATTCTTTTAAGGTGTCTAGTCCCCTTTTAGCTAGTGAATATGCCTGTTTAGGGCTTTGTCATGAGTTTACAGCTCAGCACTGTATTATGGGGAGAGCTAGAGAGCTGTATCAACTCAGAGGGAACTCAAACATTGTGCCTGAAATCTTTCCAAGAGCTCTGGAGCACACAAGGGAGTGTAGTCACTGAGCCATGACCCTGGAAGAGAGTGCAATGCCCACCACCATTTGTGCTTACCCAGCTCTGTTGACCAGTATGGCCACCTCCTATAAGGAAGATAGCTCTAGCAGCAGCACTAGCTTTGAGTAGCCCTTACACTCCCAGAGTTCAAGGACTGCCATTTTGCCTGGCTTTTGCTTGATGGTTTTAGGGGGGGAAGTTCCTTGGGCCCTCTCCTCAGCCTCCTTTTGCATAATGTGTGGCCAAGCATAGTTTTGCCTATAATATCTACACAGTGCTTTGAATATACAACATGCAAAATAGGTATTAAATAGTATTATAATAATCCGTATCAATAATAGTAGCACTTAATCCTCTCTTTATTCACATCTCTTTTTCAATATGGCTTTTCCCTTGGAGCCAATCAATATTAATGGAGATAGTTTTGATGATTTTCTGGTTGCAAAGGATAGGAAATATTCTTCAACTTGAATTGGACAGACAAACTGGCTAGAATAAGTGGGTGGGTCAGGACCCTTTTACCATGGGTGGATGAGTGGGTTTGATGGCTAGAGACAAAGATAAGAAACAATGACTCATCCAAAGAAGTCAGAGAACTTGGCTCAGCCCAGGATGCAAGATATTAAACTTCATCTGTAAAACAAAAAACCCTTCACCTACTGGGTTGGCTTACTGTAGCTTTATATCGCAGTATGAAGCATTGCCATTTATTTTCTAGTCCTTGATTAAGTGGTTGTTTTCCATAAACCAAACCTATGTTTTATAGCAGCTGAACTAGGGTCATTGCAAGTGCTTCAGGGACTGTGAAGGTGTCCACTCACCAGAGGTAACACCTCCTCTTGGCTGCTCTGAGGATTAGCTCTTTCCAGGACAGGGGCCCCACTTCTGCTACTCACTGTATACACAGCTGCTGCTGTCTCTCATTCTCTGCAACTCAGGGTGCTCCCTCTTTGTGATTTGGCCCTCCAGCCAGGTCATGATGTATGTTTCCCCCTTCTGAGATATCAAGGTATTTTCTTATTGACAGTCTTAAGCAATTATTCCATTCACTGTTCCTATAGGGGCATTTCTCCAGTAGCTAACAGAGAAATCCAGGCCCACCCTTTATTCCAGGTTCCAGCTCAGGGACCTTCTAGTCAGCAGCCAAGATCTGTTCCATCCCATACCTTACTGCCTTTTCTCTGAGCTTTTCCTTATCTTCTGATTCTCTGAATTTGCCAGCCCCCAAACTTCCTCTTTTTACACAGTAACTACAGACTGCTTCCTTCTATAATCCCAACCTAGAAAATGACTATAGACTTTTTCCCTACAACTCCTTCTTCTGCTAGCCACACTCTGGCTTTACAGATGCCCTGCCTGTTCCCACACGTGAGTTTTCCCTAATTAGGGCCTCTCAGCCTTAGTTCCCCCAGTTTGCAACCCAATAGGTTAATTGGCCCACCTGGCCTCTTTTAAGCCTTTAGGGTTGAGTGTGGGGTGAACAACTTATCACAGGGACCCTTCTTTAACTCACTTGATACTGATTTGTGCTTTTGGATCTAAAGGACTCAAGTTCCATGCCTGCTGATTTCTCTGATATCTGTATGTTCTTCCTGGAGTATCAGCCTGTGTGGATCCCATAATCAGTGTGCATAGAACCCACATGCATGAGATCATAGACTCATAGACTCATAGACTCTAGGACTGGAAGGGACCTCGAGAGGTCATCGAGTCCAGTCCCCTGCCCTCATGGCAGGACCAAATACTGCCTAGACCATCCCTGATAGACATTTATCTAACCTACTCTTAAATATCTCCAGCGATGGAGATTCCACAACTTCCCTAGGCAATCTATTCCAGTGTTTAACTACCCTGACAGTTAGGAACTTTTTCCTAATGTCCAACCTAAATCTCCCTTGCTGCAGTTTAAGCCCATTGCTTCTTGTTCTATCATTGGAGGCTAAGGTGGACAAGTTTTCTCCCTCCTCCTGATGACACCCTTTTAGATACCTGAAAACTGCTATCATGTCCCCTCTCAGTCTTCTCTTTTCCAAACTAAACAAACCCAATTCCTTCAGCCTTCCTTCATAGGTCATGTTCTCAAGACCTTTAATCATTCTTGTTGCTCTTCTCTGGACCCTCTCCAATTTCTCCACATCTTTCTTGAAATGCGGTGCCCAGAACTGGACACAATACTCCAGTTGAGGCCTAACCAGTGCAGAGTAAAGCGGAAGAATGACGTCTCGTGTCTTGTTTACAACACACCTGTTAATGCATCCCAGAATCACGTTTGCTTTTTCTGCAACAGTATCACACTGTTGACTCATATTAAGCTTGTGGTCCACTATGACCCCTAGATCTCTTTCTGCCATACTCCTTCCTAGACAGTCTCTTCCCATTCTGTATGTGTGAAACTGATTGTTCCTTCCTAAGTGGAGCACTTTGCATTTGTCTTTACTGAACTTCATCCTGTTTACCTCAGACCATTTCTCCAACTTGTCCAGATCATTTTGAATTTTGACCCTGTCCTCCAAAGCAGTTGCAATCCCTCCCAGTTTGGTATCGTCTGCAAACTTAATAAGCGTACTTTCTATGCCAACATCTAAATCGTTGATGAAGATATTGAACAGAACCGGTCCCAAAACAGACCCCTGCGGAACCCCACTTGTTATACCTTTCCAGCAGGATTGGGAGCCATTAACAACTACTCTCTGAGTACGGTTATCCAGCCAGTTATGCACCCACCTTATAGTAGCCCCATCTAAATTGTACTTTCCTAGCTTATCTATAAGAATATCATGCGAGACTGTATCAAATGCCTTACTAAAGTCTAGGTATATCACATCCACCGCTTCTCCCTTATCCACAAGGCTCGTTATCCTATCAAAGAATGCTATCAGATTAGTTTGACACGATTTGTTCTTTACAAATCCATGCTGGCTATTCCCTATCACCTTACCACCTTCCAAGTGTTTGCAGATGATTTCTTTGATTACCTGCTCCATTATCTTCCCTGGCACAGAAGTTAAACTAACTGGTCTGTAGTTTCCTGGGTTGGTTTTATTTCCCTTTTTATAGATGGGCACTATATTTGCCCCCTTCCAGTCTTCTGGAATCTCCCCCGTCTCCCATGATTTCCCAAAGATAATAGCTAGAGGCTCAGATACCTCTTCCATTAAGGATCAGGATCTCTGAATAGCAGTGTCCATGGGCTGTGCTGGCACTGTGCATGCCATCATTAGCCCAACCCTCACCAAAAGTCATAGAGGGCAAAGCAACTGCAACTGTCCCCCAGTTCCCTCTTACTGCCAATGGCAACTAGATGGAGTAAGCAGTGTCTGCCTGTGACCTCTTAATGGAATATGCTTTTTGTGACTTAGCTAGTTAAGTAGTATTAATTCCACCCTACCCTCATTTATTTTTATTTCCGCCTTTAAAAAACAGGTTTAATTTTTCTCCTTGATACTCCATACCATTTTTCAAGGCTAAAAAAGCACAGCTTCAAAGCTTTCTAGATTCAAACCATGTCTGTCCTGCAACAGGCTCGTTCCACTCACCAACAGTCACAGCTGCTATCTATTTTTGCTTTGATGAGAGAAATGGACCAGACCACTGCTTGGTATGTCATTCCTTTATAATAAGAGTGAAAAAATCTGGGAACACTCAGGAGAAGTTATACATCCTTGAACAATCCACAAGATGAACATCACATCTTGAAAATCAACTTCCAATATGAGTCTCTGTGACAAAATGTACTCATCTCCACACCCTACATGTTATTGTAATAATCTTTGTACAAAATATGCCTTGTGAGGTATTTGACAAAAACCCTGTTTGCTAGTCATTATTGTACTGGTAAAGTACATGTGGCAACGTTGTATGTGAAGTTATAAAGTTCCACTGTATGGTGCTTGTGACACTGCACCCCATATTCATCATAGTGATAGGATTGTGATATGATTATGGCATAATTATGATGCATTTTGTACACAATGAGTCATGTGAGCTGTCATTGGAAAAGTTATGATTTGCCAAATATGATTATCCTATATGTGCATATATTCTTTTATATCTGAAGTTATGAATATTGACTATGGATCTGTATTTCAAATGGGCTTGCTCTGGGTAACACCCACAACCCTAACCCTGGTGCTAATTGCTCATCAACAAAGACAATGGACCATTGAAGAGCTTAGCCTTCCAGTGAACCTTTTAGCCAGACTGTAAGTAATGGCTGCTATGATTCATCAAGGCATGCAAGGGCATGTGACCAGACCACATGACACTGAACTCCATTTTGATACCTGTATTTTTCCACAAACTGGGCTGGGAATTTAGCTTGAAACAAAGAGTTCCTGCCATATGAAGAGACTATACAAGGTGGGAAATGACATCATGATTTGTCTTCACTCTCCCACAACACAACACTTTAAAGAGGTTCTGGAAGACAAAGAACTAGGAACAAGGGAGGGGAACCTAGGCTGCACAGCAATTGCAGTCTGTGCCTTAAGAATCTGCTTGCACCATCAGTCGGTGAGAAATTGCTAATTCAAATCCTATCTATCTAGTATTTTAGGATTAGATTGTCATTTTGTTTATTTGCTAGGTAATCTGCTTTGATCTGTTTGCTATCACTTATAAGCACTTAAAATCTATCTTTCTGTAGTTAATCAACTTGTTTTATCTTAACCAGTGTGTCTTTAAGTAAAGTGTCTGGGAAAATCTCAGCTTGGTTAACACAGGCTTGTTGTGCATATCTTTCTCACATGATGGGGAAAGTGACCTATATTAATGAACTTGTATTGTACACATCCCTGTGCGGTGCAAGACAGTATGATTCTAGGTTTATACTTCAGTAAGGGTGCAAGGTTGGGGAGCTGGGAAATTGACTGTTGTCTCCTATTTGTCCTTGAGTGACTTAGGTAAAGGACTCAGGTAGTTCAGTTGGGTGTGTTGCACCACCTGCTGTCCGTGTTGGGTGATAACAGGGCCTGGATACACTGGCCTTGTCACCAGCAGAACAGTGTGAGAGGGGCCAGCCCATCTGAATGGTTAGGGAGCATAACAGTTCCACTGGCTCCTAGCCTGCACCCCAAGGGGACAACCTATCACAGTGTTATTAACACATCTTTCAAAGATTGACAAACAGGTCTGTCTAAAAGGAATGTGTGTTCTGCTTAATTTGCATTTAAGCAGTAAACAATCATCATGCAAGAAGGGAAATAAAAGAAGCTCAAACAACTGAGGAAAAAATCAGCTGGGAATATCCTTCCCCATAGACTTTTGTCTCGTAGTACTTAGCTGGAAGTGTTTTCAAGAGGGGGATGGAAACTATAAAAAGAAAGGACAAATGCCCCAAGGGACCCACCCTCTCTCTGCCTGCCCATCACATTCACGACATCTGAAGTGACAAAGGAAGTATTTGTTGGATTCTGGGAGAAGAGGTCCTGACCTAAGAAGTTTGCTCAGTAGACTGCTGAGGGCATATGTTGAGAAAACTTTCCTTTGAATGTAACAGAGTTCGTTAAGTTAGGCACTACTTGCATTTTATATTTCTTGTACCCATTTCTGACTTTTATGTCTCATTACTTGTACTCACCTAAAATCTCTTTGCAGTTAATGGACTTGTTTTATCTTATCCAGTGTCTCTAAACTGAAATGTTTGTGAAACTTCATTGGGGATGGCAAGTTGTATGTACATTTTTTTCTATTAAAAAAAACCATGCTTTTTATATGAACTTATATTGTCCAGGAGAGGGCTAGGCACTACAGGAAAAAAAAATTGGGGGGGAGGGGCATGGAAACTAAGACTGGAATGTGTTGGGGTCACCCTGTAGTATAACCAAGGCTGGTGAGAGCCAGGATGTAATCCAAGTGTGGCTGGCAGTTACACACACACACACACTTAGCGTGTGGATTGCATGTTGGAAGTATGTTTCTGAGCACCCAAAGCAACTGTCAGGCACCTAGGGTTGCTGGGCAGGGGTGATACAGATGCTCATTCTTCTGGATTATGCCAGGGTATGTCGCAGTCTGGTCTGTTCCAAGTCCCAGTCAGCCAGTGTCTCTACCAGCTGGCATATAACACCAAAGGTTAGTACTGACAAAAAATCCTTGGCACCAACAGATAAAGATCCAGCTCCACTGAAGACCATCTGGTACTGACCATCACCCGGGCACCACCACCTCATAGAGGCAGGGGAAACCCAAGCACTGGGACAGACATGGTTCCCACCACCGTTCTCCATCTTCTCACAGGAAAAGGCTCAAAGCCTTGCTCTCCTCTAGATAACAAACATAAAGCCTGCTTATCTAACAGGAGCAACTGATGTCTGGACAGTCTCTTGCTCAACCCAGAGGAGGCACAAATCATATTTTATATCCACACTTGATGATGCAGGTGACCACCAGCACTAACATCAGCACCATCTAAGGAAGACTTAAAGGTACTGGACAATTTAATGTTGTAAGTAACAACTATGTCTCTGGCATCACCCTCAGTATCAATATCACTACAACTGGCACCAATACACAACTCTGATCTGTGAGGCAATCTTGGTAGCATAAGATTGATGCCATCTTTGGATGAAGTTTACTCCTCATGTCGATCTCTAGGACACATCTTTTCTTTTCCATCCAGTAGGAAACTTTCTCTTTTTCAGTCACACAGATCAAGATAAGGCCTCTCTCTGCAGATCAAAGAGTCTTGTTTTAGAGACCCACTTATCTGCCTCAAGGTTGACCAGCCCATGGCCATGCCTATCAGAACCACTCATATCCATCTTTAGATATGGAGAGCAGTGTAAGTGTCAAGCTGTCCTGCAGTGTCTCAAGAGCATGCATACCAACCTCAGGGCACGCAGTTAAGCAGCAGGGCGCAAACCCCAAATTGGTTTTGAATTCTATAGTTAGATTTCACCAACCAAGTTTCAAGTGTAAACTCCTCAGGCATCAAGCCTAACCATGGAGTCACAGACAGTCCCCTTGAGTAACGTGGTATATTTTGCCACCTAGGCAAGCTTGCCTTTGTGATAGATGGTTCCTTACACCATTAAATAAATAAATTTAAATTAAATATCACAACAATATCGAGGTTACTCCCAGTCCCAGAAGACCAGTCACTTACCCTAGGTCAATTGCACTTTAGATCTTACACCAAAGACAACAGTTAAAGATTTATTAACTAAAAAGAAGAAATGAGTTATTTACGAAGTTAAAGTAGGTGAGCTATAGTATGAGTACAATGAGTTACAGTCTTAAGTTCCAGGAGGTAATAGAAGCTGCTATAATATGCAAGCACTATTGTAGGATACATATAAAATAAAGAATTAAAATGGTCTTAAGTTTGGTTAAGGAAACATATGCTGTAAGGAAAGGCCCTGACAAGCAAGCAGAAGGAAGGTCTTGAAAATAAGTGAAAAGGCAAGAAGGAAAAAAGTAGGGAGGATGTCTAGTTCAAAGAATAACTAATGAGATATGGGAAAGTTTCTAAAAAGAAGGATTTGACCAATAGCATATATTGCAGATGGTTTTAAATAAAACAAAGAGAATCTGTCTTAAAATGAGACAACACAACCCTTCCCCAACCCACACACCACTGGTAAAGCCTAGGAGAACCCAGGTGCAATGGGAAAACTGTTGGACAGCAGGAAGGAGGGGAGGAAAGGCCTTGGAAACAAAGGAGGTTGTAAATTTTATCTGGATTAAGATTGGAAGTAAGGATGAAATTGTCTCATATTGGTTTTTATCTTAAGTCAATAATTAGCAACAACATCAATTGTTTGTTAAACAGTCTGAAAAACTCTTAAAGGGCTCATCGCTAATACCTGCCTGACCCAGCTGGAGCCAACAAATATGGTTCTAAGCATCCCTGGGTGTAGCTTGTTTGTAAGTATCTTAATCAAATGCTTATAAATGTTTTGCTACTGTTTGGATGTAGTAAATTGCTTATTATTTAGGCTTTTAAGGCATGTTTAGAGAAACTATATAAGTACCATTTGGCCTTTAGATTTAACAAAGGAATTTATAGTTAAATTAGTGTTTGGTTGCACAAATTAGTAATTGGAACTATTAATAACTGCAATATCTATACATCATCTAGGGCTAACCCAGGCTAAGCAGCTAGGGGATCCCTTGGTTATGCTTAGAAATCTTGCCCTCCCAAAGTCTAAGCAGTATAGAGATAAAGCTTCTCCTTGTTACGTATTTTTATTCCCTTCCCATAGAGCTCATGCTGATGAGTCAAGTCCACAAGTATGTCTCCTCTTTGTGGGTGTGGGTGAGGAAGCAATCAACAAGGTCTTCTGTCCTCTGATGTTCCACAATGGTTAGTCTAGTGTCTATGCACCTTCTTTTGTTGGACAGAAGATAACTCCTGTGGCAAACTAATATTTCACACTTGTTAATGCTTCTCTCCTGACTGGCTTACAGTTTAAGAGCAAACTCTTAAATATCACCTTTATAACATGGGATACAGATTTTATAAAGGAGATTAATGCATGCAGCAATTTACAAGCATTTCATAAAGACTAAACACTAACCATGTTCTTATAAACTGAATATTTATTTTAACAATATTAACACACAGGTGAGTCAGACTGATTGTAAGATAGGTAGTTGTCAGTGTTCAGTCAAGGTTTAGAAGCCTTTGCATGAGCTGGCACTTGGTTTGCCAGCATCGTAGTAGGCACAAGATACCCACCTACCCCAGGACTGGCACTAGAGTTTTTCGCACCCTTGGCGCACGGCCATTTTGCCGCCCCGCGTGCCGCTCCCACGGCTCCAGTGGGGCTGCCGCAGCCATTTCTGCGGACGATCCGTTGGTCCGCGGCTCCGGTGGAGCTGCCACAGCCGTGCCTGCAGGAGGTCCACCAGAGCCGCAGATCAACGGACCCTCCGCAGGCACGACTGCGGCAGGTCCACCGGAGCCGCCTGGCGCCCCCTCCTGGCAAAATACCGCCCCCTGAAAATCCTAGCGCTCTAGGCGATTGCCTAGTTCACCTCAATGGAAGCGCCGGCCCTGACCTACCCTCAGCAATGATCTTCTGAGTATTCACCCAGGAAGAAGCTGAGGTTATCTCAAAAGAGACCATCATCTTCCTCGGTGGTTGGCTAGTCTTCATCTGCTTCCAGACAGCAATGCTTCATGTGGAAGATTGCCACTAACTAAAAAGGTGACTGAAAGAGTTCCCTACCAAATTTGGCTTCTGATGTTGTGGCCCAGTGCTTGGGTCTCCCCCTTGACTGTACAGTTCCCTGTTCAGTGCAAGACTGTATAATTTTGGGTTTATACTCCAGAGGGGGTGCACACCTGGGAAGCTGGGAGTTGCCTTAACTGTAGCCTTTTTATGCAGGGGCTGGTCAGAAAGCCTGCCTGTAACTGCAGCAGAGTTTGTCCCTACCCGTATGTAAATGTATGCTTATGAAAGTGCAGCCTGGAAGGTTTGCAGCTTGTCCCAGCAGTATAGTGTGAGAGGAAGGGTCAGGGGGCTCAGTGGTACCCCAGTTCCAGGTGCCACCCTGGGGGGAACCTGTCAGACTAGGTAGGTGTGCAGTTTTGCCTATTTCATTCATGTATTCTCAGTTGTATGTGTGCAAATCCTGAATTGCATACACAGGTGGCTAGACAAGTATCTACTTTCAGGCAGTGTGCGCACAAAATACGCATGCATATGAGCTCAAGAACTAATCATTACTATTAATTATTATTGTTTATAATATTGGCTTCAATTTGTCCCTGGTGTAACTCCATTGAGGTCACTGACTCATTCTTGTCATATCCTCTTAATCTTAGTCAAACTCTGTTAATGCTAAAGAGTTAAATGAGTATATTAAAAGCAGCAAAGAATCCTGTGGCACCTTATAGACTAACAGAGAAACTATAAGGTGCCACAGGATTCTTTGCTGCTTTTACAGATCCAGACTAACACGGCTACCCCTCTGATACTTGAGTATATTAGGAGGCTCAAGCAGAGTGAGTAGAGAACCAATCATAGGATATTAAAGGCTGTGAGCTACTACATGAAATGTAATTAAATAAAAATATTGTGTGTTTAAGTCTAAATTGAGGGCATATGACACACAGGTTACCAAAGGAAGGGTTTACTTAAAATCATTTAAAGACTCAACGACTTGTTGTAAGGGAAATTTAGTTACCACCACCACCACTACCACCACCACAAACTTCCTTTCTCGGGTAGAATTTGAATAAAAAAAGAATCAGAAATTTTTTTTTCATGCTAGTTACATTAATCAAATTGATCTAAACAATCCAAATCTCCGCTGAAGAAGCTGTTGGCAGATAGGACTCCATCCCCACAAAATTTCTGGGACTCCTCTCAAATCCAAAATCACTAGTCTACATACACAATAGCCAGCAAAATGCCTCTAATGCAATATTTGATGAAAATCTAATTTACTTTATAGTGAGACATACCCTTCAGATTGCTAGAGAATTATATCTATTAAAAAATTAACAGAAAGTGCTAAGAAACATATCACCATTTTATGGCTCACAAAAGGAAGTCCTTTGTTTATGATATGGCCAGACAAGATAAAATAAATGCAAGACGCAGAACAAATTACTACCCAAATCTGATAATCCCAGGGACAATGCATGGAAAGATGAGCTGTAGCAGATTTATATGCTATCTGCAGCTTGCTAAAAAAAACCACACACAAATAAACAAAAACAGGCCCACACAATTTAATCCAAACTAATATACTAACACACAATAAATCTGTCTTTCAGGGGAAATACAACATAGCCCCACCAAGTGCCGGAAATCTCTACTCATTAATAATAATGCCAACCCAAACTCTATATATACTGGCTCACCTGCATGCATTTATTTGTTTACAAATAAATACCAGTTTGACTACTACCAAGGCAAAAATGGACTATTATACCTTTATTATATCCTGTTTACACCATGTGTCTATGTATTATCTGTAACAATCCCTTTAAATCACAAATAAATTACTGTAAGGAAAAGGACTCTATTGGATTTCTACTTAATCAAATTCTACTTAATGAGTAAAGGGACACAGCTTCCCAGTAAGTTAACAGAAGGTATTTTATTCAAACACAGCTGATTCTTAATAAAGCCCTACAGCTAACAGTAGTGAGCACTTCATTCATCTTCCCTCTCCTTAATACAAACACCAGCTGCCTTTTCTTTCACAGAGGGTTGCTTTTGCAGAATGCCATTACTGCAAAATGTCCCTATGTAAAAGAGACTGACACCTTTTAAATAATATGAAAATGAATCCACCCTAGGGCTGTATTGTAGCAATTAGTTAGTGCATACCGCCCTTTGACACGTGACAGATACATAACCTTTGGTAACCTTAGCCCATATCATGTGACTGAGGCCAAGTAATAAAGATCTGTCCCTGGTAAGCACTCATGCAGGTTACAAATTTATTACACAGACCACGTCCAGACTACTCCGCCGTATCGGCGGGTTAAAATCGATTGCTCGGGGATCGATATATCGCGTCTAGTCTAGATGCGATATATCGATCCCCGAGCGCGCTTACATCGAGTCCGGAACTCCATCAACCCGAACGGAGTTCCGGAATCGACACGGAGAGCCGCGGACATCGATCCCGCGCCGTCTGGACGTGTGAGTAATTCGACTCAGCTACGTTATTCACGTAGCTGAAGTTGCGTATCTAAGATCGATTTTCCTCCCCTAGTCTGGACGAGGCCACAGTGTTGTAACTACTTTGCGGAAAACAAAGCAAATAAAAATCCTGATCCTGGAATTAGTTCTGCATAGGTGGACCTCTGACTTTTCTGGGGCTCCACCTACTCAGAGTTACTTTTCCAAGGGAATTCAAGGGAGGATTGGGGCCTAAGTGCCTTGAATCTGATACAGGTCAGAACCTGGACAGTCCCACTTTAAGGGTCTGAGAAATGCAGAACTGCTGTTACTTCAGGGACTGTCCCGTGACTATTAGGATAAGTGGGAACCTGACAGAGACCTAGAAATGATTACAATGCTTCCAAATTTTCCTGGAAGCAAGTGGAAACACGTGAAAATTGTATACATTTTTTCTTTGTTGAGCTTAATTCTTTCCCATACTTTGTATTTAACATCATTTCCTTTTGTTCACTTCCACTCATTGCATGCTGTCAGCAACTGCAACATTAAAAAGGAATGTTCCAACCAAACGATACACAATAAATCATGGACAATATTTATTGGAAATCAGAGCAGACATACATAACAAGTAATATTTAGCTCAGTAATTACTTGTCTCACTTCTCCTTGCAGAAATCAACTAGCATGCTATTCTCTAGCATGTACTATTTTCCCACTGAAGGACAATATTAAGTGAGCATATTTTCCATCCCTTACCATTTAAAAGGCAGCTCTTACATGCAGGGCCAGGTCTAGGTTTTTTTGCTGCCCCCAAGCAAAACAAATTTTGGCTCCTCCCCCGCCCCGCACCTCCCTGCTGCCCTAGCCCTGGGCTCTCCCCCTGCCACTCCAGCGCTGGGCTTCCCCCTGCCCCCTCACCAGTGCCCCCCCCACATCCTGCAACCCCAGCCCTGGGCTCTCCCCGCCCCCCCACTTGCACTCTCCTTCCACCGCAGCCCTGGGTCACTGGTAACTCGCTCCCAAGGCAGGTCATTCAGCAGGAATTTTAGATGTACACAGAACACAGACAGGATTGGTTCCCATATGGTTACAGAGCTGCAGTAAAGTGGAACAATTTTCAGCTTGTGTGATTGGAGGATATCTGGATGCATATTATAAGGAAATATATAAATGAGGAAAAGTTGAGATGCCTTTTATTATTCTTTTGTTCCACTCTTTCTTTCTATGGGGAATTTGCCAATGCAATATAACTGTCTTCCTGTTAAACAAACAAAAATAGGGCAATAGCTGTTGAAAATAGAAATTCCAGTCCTAATAACCACTGGGAAGCATTTCTTGCTCAATTTTATCCTACTTTTTCTAAAGCCAGTTACAGTGGATCAGTGTATTTGATTTGGGAGAAATGAAGTAACAGCTGCCCAAACTGAGCTTCAGCACTCCTGAATTTTGAGGTGTTCAAATCTGGAAGGCAGGTGCTGGGTGGGGGGGGGCTGTGGACTCCATGGGGGAGCAGGGCAGTATGTATGCAGCAGTGTGCCTGGAGCTATGCGGAGCCAGACACCCTGGTCTGAGCGGCACGGTAATCAGGGCTGGGGGTTGAAGAAGGGGTAGAGGGTTCCGTGGGGGGCAGTCAAGGAACAGGGAGCAGGGGGGGTTGGATGGGTCAGGGTTTCGGGGGGGCAGTCAGGGGACAGGCAGCGGTTGGATAGGCATGGGAGTCCCAGGCATTTGTCAGGGGACAGGTAGAAGGCAGGGTCCTAGAGGAAAATTGGGGTGGGTCTCAGGAGGGGGCAGTTGGGGAAAGAAGAAGGGAGGTTTAGATGGGGGGTGGGGTCTAGGAGGTCAGTTAGGGGCAGGGGTCCTGGGAGTGAGTGATCAGCGGGAGAGGTGGTGTTGGACAGGTTGGAGTTTCTGTGGGGGGCAGTCAGAGGGAGTGGATTGGGGCAGGGTGGGACTTCCCTCCCCATGGAGTATCTTGTTTTTTGAATGTTAAAATATGGTATCCCTACCATTCACAGCACGCTGTCACATGAGGTCCCCCTCCTTCCTTCCCAGTCGGTAGTGGCCAAGGGAAATGTAGTTCTTTCCCTGCTCCAGGGCTGGCTTTATAGGCAGGGAGCTAACCAAGGAACTACAGCTCCCAGAGCCTCCTGTTGGTTCTAAGCTCCCCTGCTTCCCTGCCGCCTCTGCAAAAGGGCTGCCCCAAGCAGGTGCTTGCTTTGCTGGTGCCTAGAGCCACCCCTGCTTAGATGGCTTCAATTTTAGGGCTCTACTATATGCATATTGGTCATATTAGTATTAGTGGATTTGGATTGAACAGAATAATTTGTTACAGGCAGGGCAGGCTCCAGGTACCAGAGCTTGGGGCAGCCCATGGAAGGGGGAAGCATGTCTGGTAGAACAGCTGCTGAAGTGCCACCGATTGCAGCTTTTTTTTTCTCTCTTCGCCGGCTGTGATTACAGGTGAACTTAACTCAATTTTCGCTAGCAGAAAAAAAGATGTCTAAGACTCACAGATCTACTTCTTCACTCCTGATCTGTTTCCTTCAGCCCAAATTAAAATCTTAGCCTCTCTTTCTGACATTTCCTTGTAGATATCCAGCCATCAGCTTAAGCTCAACAGCCCGAGTCTGGGGTATCTCCTGGTGAGGGATTGATTAGGGGGAGCAGAGGGAGAGCCTGAGCCGGAGCTGCCTTACAGTGAGGGATTGGAATGCTGGAAGGAGAGCCCTGTCCAAGCCTGGACTGCCTCCTAGTGGGGGATTCAGGAGGAAGAGAGCCTGCTCTGGGTGGTGAGACTCCAGCTGTCAGCCCCGAGGCTACCAGGCTCCAACTGTTCCCTTTATCCCTGCCTCCAGCCTGAACAGTCTGCCTTCTGCATGAGCCACAGCCACCACAGGCCTTGACAGCCAGAGCTCTTAAATAAAGAACAGAGCTGCTGTCTCTGGACATATTCCCACCCCTCCCTTGGGAGGCATACCCAATAGTTTGAAAACCCCTGAGCTAAAACGTTTTAATAATAATTAGCTACAGTCAACACTCAGATCCTTTTTGTTGGTGTGGCAGGGTGATGAATGGCTTTTTTGCTACATCTTCTAGCTGACAACCCTAAGGGTGGGGGATAGGATACTCAAGCTGGGATTCCTGGGAAGCAGGAGAGAGGAGGGCCACACACACCTGCTAGGGAAGGAGATTAGATAGCCAAAGGGAGTCTGGAAAACATAGGCTTTTTTATTTACTGTAGGAAAATCTCACCTGAATCAAAGTTCAGAGATACAGCTTTTTCTTACTCCAAAATATTTTCATGGGGGAGGCGTGTCACGCAATTCTCCCCCAAACATTCTGCTGAAATGAGCTAGAGCACATTTATTTCATAAAACTACAATGCCTCCAAACTCATTCACTCCCAGAACTTGCCACCTATTGAGTAACACGTCAGGACAGCTCTGCTTTGCATACACTAGTCTGGGGGCGGAGGGCACCTGATACATGCCAGGAAGGAAGATTCCAGTCAGAAACATGTATTTCATACAACGCCTCACTTCTCCATGCATTCCCCCTCCCCCTCAAATAAAACCAAAGAGCCCGGGAAGAATTTAACAGAAACTCTTGAGGCGTGGCTCAAAAGGCAGGTCCTGGATCAACTCCCCGCTTCCACAACCTGCACCACGCTCCCTACCCTGCAGCAACCCAGCACCTGCGGCACGAGCCCATTCCCCATCCCAGCCTGCTACTCTGGCGGGGCCGAATGATGCTCTTCGTTCTGCAGCAGGGAGAGCAACGGGGCGGAGTATCCTCAGGCACTTGCCGATACCCCACCCCTTCCCAGGTCAGCTCCGGCTCGGCGTGCAGCTGGGGGGCGGTGCCTGCCTTTGCGTGGCCTAGCCTGGGCTCCGCAGTCTCCCCGCCTGCTGGCCATGGCTGCCTCCAGCGGATGCCCCCGCGCACGGGCTCTTCTGCAGCAGTGTGTGGCCTCTCGGCTGCAGGTGAAACCCCCCGAGCCGGGCTCCGAGGCCGAGTGGGTGGAGGTAACGTGCGCAGCGGACTGGCCTGCTCTGGCACGGCGTTTGCAAAGCCACCGCGCCTCTCCTTCCGGGCTGCTGCTGTCCGCCGCGGCAGGGACAGCGCCTCTCTCCCGGCTGAACCTTCTCGCCGCTTCCCGCTCGGCGTGTCCGCGTTGTTTGCAGTGGGGCTGTTTGCCCCAAGCCCCAGCCCTGCTGCGCTGGGAGCGGTTAGAGCGCAGCGTGTTTCTCGGGGAAGCCACGCGCCTCCCTGTTCTGGTTCTGCTGCTTGGGGACCGGCTCCCCTGGCGCAGTGCAAGGCAGAACAGGGAAGCATTGGGCTTGTACTGTTCTCCCTTTCACCCCCCAGGCATCCCATTGCGAACATGCTGCTCCCTCGGCGTGGGTGAATCTCTGGACCTAATTCTCCACCGTTTTGCCGCTGGTCTATCTACTTACACCTGTGCAATCTGTGTGTAAAATACCATCAGCTGGCACACGTTGTACAGATTTGAGTGCACGTGCAAGGCCCTGGAGAATCAGACCTCAGTGGTAGGCCTGTACATCATTTTGGGCAGGAACTTTTTTTCTGTTTTAGTAATCTCTTAAGAAGAGCCATGCAGAATTATGACACTCAATGAATGGTTCTAATAGCCACTTTTCCTTCCCTCTGTTCTCCTGTGGCAATCATTAGTGCACTAGTGGGGCATGGGAACAGTTCATGTGGTGGAGGTTATAGTGTTGGTGTCACTAAGCATAACCCTACCTAACTCGGGAGGGTGGAAGGCCACAAGAGTATGGAGCCTTCCTGGTTTTAGGCCTCAGCAGACAAGAGTCCCTCCATGTTTGAACTTTAATCTACCTAAAAGGCCAGGTGTAACAGCCGTTATCAGTTGCAACAGTTCTAACTGGTCTAAAGCAGAAATAATGAGGCCTGTGCACCTTTAGCAGAAGGACAAGATAACTTGCAGAAGGAAAACTTACTAACGAGCTGCCGCGGCCAAGATTACTTAATGCACCTGCGCTTACGTAATTGCTACAGGGGGCGGGAGGAGGGAGGGGAAACGGGGGATTGCTAGTCAGTGAGAAAAGTTCTCATGAATATAAAGGAACAGACTGCTTGTTTTAGGTGTGCTTGATCTGAGTCAATCTCCCTGCACCGCTTTGATATTTCAAATAAACTTGGTTTGCTTCTCCACCCTGGTGTGTTTATTGGCGCGGCACACCAGGCGACGGACCCCCCCGCTGTTGCTTGGCCTCAGGCAGTTATCTGCCGGCAACAATAGGATCCAGAAACAATTTGTTGGTACAAGCTTTTTTTCTTTATAATGCTTCCACAAAATAATATGTTTATGCCACATTGGCCCAGCGTACCCTTGAGTGAGTTAGGAGGTGGAGAGTAGCAATTGGAAAAGATACAGAAAGAATGCACAGAAAAATGGAGTCAGTGACATCTCTGCAGTGGACGTAGTGAAAAGAGACAGTCCATTAATCATTACAAAGGGGACTCCAATTTACAGGATTGGGAACCACTGTTGTAACCTGCAGCATATATAAGATCTGATTTCTTCCTACTGTAACTCCAGCAGAAGTACACTAGGGATGAAGTAGTCCCACTGTGTGGTATTTATTGTATTCAGAACTATTGGTTTTCCCCATTGTGAGTGACTTTTTCAGATATAAAATTCAATTTGGGAATGTCAAAAAAACTGTATCCAAAACTGTATCCATGCAGCATTTTAATGGGATATTCCCTACCAGATACTGTAAATGGTTCATTAGTACCTGAATAGTCGGTCTCCAGCAGTGGCCATTACCTGGTGCTTAAAAGAAAAGTAATCCTTACAGACATATACAGTACTATATAAGTCTGAATCCAACAAGCTTCAGAGCACAATGGAAGATGTCTTATTTTGTTTGTTTTTTGTCTGATTTGTTTGTTTTTGTCCTTAGTTTTGATTTTATTCCAGATAAAAGGACAGTGGTTTTAGATTGTATCAGGGTGGATAGTTTTGAATAATGCCTTTTGAAAAACTATTTTCAATAAGAGCTGCTATAGCAATAAATAATCTAAAAATAAATACAATACTGTGCCTTTTCATCTGTGTAATGCTATAGGTTTGAATGAGTGATCAGGTGTAGCATTGTAAAAGTACTGCAAGACCCTGTGGTGATATGTGATTATGTCGATGAGCACTTTTGCTAAATTAACTCAGGTGTATGTATATAGGACCCATTATTTTGTAGCCTATAAGAAAAGATTGCTGAAACACAGTCCAAAAAGGTGTGGCAAAAGGATTTAGACAAAAAAGAGGTAGAAGTGCTAACATGTTTAAGAGACATAAAAATTAAAATTACTTATAACTGGGTCTTTAATGTTCTATACCACCCACTACCAGTTTTTGTTGCTTTAGAGTAATTTTCCAACTGTTTAAACTATTTCTCTCCAGTTGAAAAAGAACCACATAAATAACAGAGAAAATAAGGCCTTCATACTGCAATGTGATGTGTGCAAGCTGACCCCTGTAGAGCACCACTGAAATCATGGGGGCTCTGTGAGTGCAGAAGTCCACCTGCATGAATCATATTACAGAATCAGCATCTGCATACAAGGAAAACAGCAAGATTGGCTAGGCACAAAGTAAATTAACTTAAATATTTTTCTATTATCATTCCATTATAGTCATCTTAGGGATTTGTTGTAACAAGAATAGATAAAGTTTCAGAAGGAAATATGACTGTTGACTGTGTCCCTTTACATATTCAGAAAAGAAGGATAAACCCAGAAAAGAGGGTATGTTGTGATTTAAACCATTCCAAGAATACTATAATGTTTAAATAAATCTCTTATATCACATTTTAAATTATTTAACCTAAATCTGTGAAAGAACAACATCCAGTAGAGGAATTTGCATGGGGAGTTGTACTATATAAGCTAGCAGGTCCCTTCCAGCCATAAGGTGTATTATCAGTGATCACTGCTCTTGTATCTTCCCTAGGCATTTCAATGGTATTACAAGATGAGGAGAAAGCTAGTCACTCCACAGCAAAAAGTATGTGTCATAAACAGATGGTTAAGGGGTAATGCCCCTTTTACCTGTAAAGGGTTAAAAAGTTCACCTAGCCTAGCTAACACCTGACCAGGGGGACCAATGGGGGAACAAGATGTTTCAAAAGGAAGGAGGGAAGTTTTTCCTTTGTTTAGAGTTTGTTTCAGCTGGAGTGAAAACGATCAAGGAACGCCTCTTATCAGAGTAGTAAGTTTTAGAAAGGAATAAATAGGTTTATGTTTATTTCTTTGTAATCTGTCTTATGCAATTAGAGGTAGAATCAAAATGGGTATTTTTTTTTGTGTAATTAAATTTGTGCCCGGGGAACATCTTCTGTGTTTTGAATCTGTTGTCTGTGAGAGTAGCTGATATGCTAATCTCTCCCAGAGGGTTTTCTTTTACCTTTCTTTTTTTTAATTAAAAGCCTTTTTCTTAATACCTGATTGATTTTTCCTTGTTTTAAGATCCAAGGGATTGGATCTGGACTCACCAGGGAATTGGTGAAGGAGTGTCTCAAGGCTACCCAGGAAGGGGAAGGTTTTGGGGGGAAAGGAAGTGATCCAGACACTGAAAATTCTGGATGGTGGCAGTGATACCAGATCTAAGCTAGTAATTAAGCTTAGAAGTGTCCATGCAGGTCCCCACATCTGTACCCTAAAGTTCAGAGTGGGGAGGGAACCTTGACAATATGGAAAGAGCTGAATCCCTTAGCATGACTTTTCTTTAGAGGGCAGTGGAAGGTTTGATCAGTAATGAATTTCTGCCATTGTATTTCTTACTATAATGTTACCACTTACATGTTCACCAATACAAAAATAAAAAAACTAAGACCCAGTAAACTATTACTGACACAACATTTGTGCGTGCTTGGTCATTTACATGCAATTTAAAAACATGTCCTTGCACTGAGGAGTTTATAATCTACTGTAAAATAAAATATCATGATATAGATAACCTTGAACAATTCCAGAGCCATATAAAATCACTACAGGTATTCCCAGAGTGTATGTTTGACAGTTCTTTCTTAAAAAGAAAGCCAACAGGTCTTTGTGGGCTCACTCTGCACTTACCCTTATGTGCCCATTCTTCCATAAACACTTTCATATCATAATGTTTCTCAGCAATAAGTGACTCGAACACTGGCATTGCCTATTCATGGGGAAACATACATTAGAAGGAATGTATGTAATACAAACAAAGCCTTACAGGAAAGTACGTGCAAATATAGGGCTTCTCTTTTATACATGTAACAAAATAAGATGAAATCCAATGCTCTTCACAATAATAAAAGTGAATATTGTTACAATAAAGTATGCAGTGGGAACTATCTGGACCACTTCTAATTTTATTTTGTACTGAAGCAGGATCATTCTGTGATTAAGGCACCAGATTGAGACTCAGGAGTTTGGTTCTTTGTTGTGCAATAGATTTCTTGTGTGATTTTAGGCATGTCTGTTAATCTCTCTGTGCTTTAGTTGCTCATATGTAAAATGGGAATAATACTATTCTATCTCCGGGTATTGTTAAGAAAATTTCATAAAAATATATGGGAAGTGTTCAGCTTCTGCAGAGTTGGGGGCCTTATTACAAATATATAGAAAACCCTTATAATGACTTATTCTGCAATGAAAACTGGAACAAAATAAAATATCAAAGAATAATTTACTTGACTACCCAATTTATCACAAGCTGACTTCTTAATCATTATGGAAGGGTTCCTACTATATTACCAAACATATTGTATTTTTCTGCAAAAGTTGTAGAGTGGAGATGAAAATACACCTTTTGCAGAATGCATGTTACAGCTGCTGAAAGCCTGCAAGTTTCTAGCTAACTGTGTGCGCTGCTTGCAGATTCAGGTGAGAGTGCTTAGTGACCAACTGCTAAATAATCCTTCGGTATTAACATTACCTTGGATAATGCCTATAGCATTGTTATTAGCATCAGGTACGTGCATTGTCCTGTGTATTTGAATGTGTTTGCTTGGTGCCAGGTCTAAGAATTTTTAGTAAAAAAGTCAGAGGTGCCAGGCAACTTGCTGTGCTAGTTTATTTATACAGGCATTTTACTGACAATAGCAAATCCATGTTACAGTGTGGTTTCCCCATGTAATCCTCTTGGGCACCTTTAGGCCACTATACAGGTTTATAGCAATGGTTGTCCAGACCTAAATGTTTTGAATTTGTAACCCCCTTATTTATTTTATTTTGCTTGAGTTTGCTAGTGCTGAAATTTGGACTGAACAGCCAATTGATTAGTGCTTGATTGTTTACAGAGCACTTTATAAACACTGTTGTTTTATTTCAGTTCAAAAAGCTTAAACATTCTGAGTTGCACCTCTTACTGGAAACAAATCATCATAGTGGTAAGAATGACTGAATCTGTTCTTAGAGGATTTGATACAGTACCATTATTACTTAAGCCTTTAATAGTGTGTCCAGCTTGCCAAAACTTAATATACTCAAGACATTTTAAAAAAAATGAAATGTTTTGAATTGAAGTTGTGCAAGTTAAATATAAATAGGGGCTCAAAGGCCTTACACCTGCAACATAAACTGAAGCTTCCCCCAGCAGCTTTAACTTAACACTTGGACCGTGCAGCCAAGAATCAGTGCAATACAATCCACTCTTTGTCAGCTCCTTTCTCTCCGTTGTGCCCTAGCTTTGTACAGGTGTTGTGGAATACTGAGCCCAAAGTCTGTATCACCTTTTGCCATAAAAGGCTAGGCATGACTTGTCTCCAGCAACTAGAGTGTTGGCCATTCCAAGGATTCAGATATGAGAAGTCAGGCCTCAAATCATGAGATTGACTTGAGTTCCCTTTTTTTTTTTTTAATTAGAGGTTTGGTTTTTACTTATTTGTTTGTATTTATTCCTTTTCTTTGCCTTCTAGTTTCTCAACATTTAAGCTATATTTGGTTCACGTTTTCAAGGTTGTCTTTGCAACCACAAGGGCTAGGAACTTTTTTTGCTGAGATTCTCATACAGTAAATGACCTCGGGGCAAGGACTTTAAGGAGAACGCCAAATATTGGGAGATGTGGCAGAACTGATTATCTCTTACACTGTGTGCTATATACTGTAGGCATTTTTCTCTGGTACAATGGTATAAGAATTATTATGTAGTGATAAAATTTTGATTGGATTTTTCATTACAGATTTATTGGGTCTGTTTTACCAGGACCTTTTACAATATGTATTTTTTCCTTACCAATATCATAATGTTAATCTAATTCTGGAACTAATATGTAGGTATGTATCAATAATTGCTGCTTTTGGAAATCTCTTCCATATGTATCTCTCTCCTTCATTTGCTAGGAAAAGATAGTATGAAATCACAGAAACTTGAACTTGAACTTTGAGGAGTCTAACTCCTTAAATACTTCATGGAATTTGAAATTCAGAAAACTGCTATATGTTATTCCACACTGGTCAAAATGAACTTTTTGGAAGGAATCATTTGGTTTTTCCAAACAATATCAGCATGGGACATGTCAGCCCCAAAGAAAATTTATTAGGAAGTCAGCAACTGAAAAATAAATAGGGACTCAGAATGTGTTGCTTTTTTCTCCTTTAGCCTTGAGCATACTGGTGAATCCAATACTAACGTATACAAGAGAACAAAGCAGAAGTCTTTATAAAAATAGTTAAGGAAACACAGTAACTGTTACCATAAGCTTAACAAAACAGAAGATATTTGTGAGTGATCTTTCAAAATGCCTTAAAAATTTGGTTGAGCGATGGTATTTTGAAGTGATAAACTTCAAGTCCCATCACTGAACTGAGCAACGTCTCCTAGGGTATGTCTATACTACCTGCCAGATCGGTAGGCAGCGATAAATCCAGTGGGAGTCGATTTATTGTGTCTAGTCTAGACGCAATAAATCGACCCCCGAGCGCTCTCCTGTCAACTCCTGCACTCCACTGCCACAAAAGGCACAGGCAGAGTCAATGGGGGAGCGGCAGCAGTCGACTCACTGCAGTGAACAGACACTCCGGTGAGTAGATCTAAGTACGTCGACTTCAGCTATGTTATTCACGTACCTGAAATTGCATAACTTAGATTGATTCCCACCCCCCCCCCCCCAGTGTAGACCAGGCCCTAGTTAGATGACTTTCAGTGGTTATTGCACATTGTATTCTGTTTTGCTTACAGAAGAGTACTTGTTCCTTGAAACTACAGTGGTAGAGCCCTGGATATTCTGTGCACATATGCTCACAGTAATGTCTCTTTTTCACACAGACGCTGTAGTTAAAGCAAAGATATTGAATTTTTTTCAATCAGATTAAAGGAATAAGGGACTAAGTATTGCACTTATATTGATGGGTGGAATGCCATTGGCTAAGGGCAGCGATTTTTGTTATTCTCCTTTAATATAATCACAGTGGGCTACCTATGTGTGTTGAGGGATCTAAATGAGAGTGGAAAAATTCAGCACAGTATCTGCCTTACATTTTTTCCACCTCTGGGGCATGATCCCTTATGCACATAACTAGTTCTTACTCAAAACAAGTAGTTCCATTAAATAATGATTAATCTTATACAGAATTGTTTGGAGGCTTGGCCTATATTTGTAACATTTCCTTAAGATCAGTTATTCTTTCTCTTTTGTGCAAAGCAAATTAATTTCTCTGTTTAAAAAATTAAGGGTGAAATCCTTGCTCCATTGAAATCAATGACTTCAACTAGGATAAAGTGATAAATTATGTTCTCAGTAGTTTTAAATATTCTGTCATGATATTGGTCTCTGTGTTTAACAATCTGAGTATGTTTTAACAAAATTGTGATGTGATTGAATATTATGTTAATTCCCAAGGTATAATCTACTAAATTAGCCATTACCGTGATTATCACATTTCAAATGAAGATTAATTCATATTTAAACTGAAAGTGACTTGTTTCCATGTTTGATAGGAGAAAAGCTTTGGTTATTATCTGTCTTGAAATTAAGTAATCGAATCCATTAGGTATGAATTGTTTCTGCTGCTTATTTTCATTCCAGAGCATCTTTGAAGACACAGTGTCACTATTCGTACCTGTCCATGTCTTGTTCCTCCTTTAAGTCCAGCCTGGTCATGTCCCTGTATATGATGTCCCAGTGTCTAGTGAGTGGTTGATGTCTAGGTCAAACTCACCTTGGTTGTGTTTGCATTATATTCTTTGTCATGCTACCATCTGTTTGGCTTCATTGTAATCTTTTTGATTGTAGTTAGTCCTATAACCTGATTTCACACCCTACTCTCCTAACTTCATTTGTCTTAAAATCATTCCACTTTACAACTGCTTCTTTCAAAACACTGTCATCTCTGTTGGGTCCCTAGTCTTCTGGTGTCTGTTTCATTTAAAGCAGCTGCTTCCAGGCCATGGAGTAGTACTGTTAGTACACCAGTTTGATAAATTTTCACTCTGGTACCAAATATAATTCTTTCATCAGTCCATAAATTCATCAGTTTCTGTGCAGCGCTTGTGGGTATGGTACATCTCTTTTTAATCTCATCCTTCATGGAACCAACAACACTGATCAAGATTCCTAGGTACCTATAAGATTCTGTTTGTTCCATGAGTCCACTACTGCTGCATTTCATTCCCTTGTCCCTTTTCTAGGATGCAGCTACTTTGTCATCTTGGCATTTATTGTAAGTCCAAGTCGACTACACCAGTTTTCCAAGGTAGCAAAGAGTATCATCGTTAATTCAGATGCGTCTGTCAGTTGTCCTTTGTTTAGGTTAAGGAGTTTAACTAGATTGTCCCATCTCATGTCCTTCAATTTGGCTAATATTCTTAACGTCCAGTTTGTCAAGTGACAGTGATTCCATGTCCCTTTGTCTTACACCACATTTTTACTTAAACCAGTTGCTTAATTTCCACCATTTTTACGGCACTGCAGGAGTCTTCATATATAGCTATTATAATTGTAGTGATCTCATCTGGAACTTGATATGATTTTGCTACTTTCCATAATGCTTCCCTCCAAACCGAATCATATGCTTTCATGCAGTCAATGAAAAAAGCTAACTTTTAATCCCCTTTCTCACTTTTTCCCATCAACTGTTGGAGCATGGATATCTGATCAATGCAACATTGGCCTGTTCCTTTCCTACTACTTAGCCCTAATCTGTTGAAAAATACTTTCATTGTGATTTTTCCCAATACTGACAATAAGCTTGCTCCTCTACAATTCTTTGGATCTCCTTTCTTTAAGATTGTTACTATTACCTTTAGCTAGTCGTCTGGTACCTCCTGTTGCTCCCATAACTAAACTTTTTTTCTAATGCTGTGATAGCACTTGTCCTGCCAACTTTACCAGCTCAGATGTTTATTGTCTATTCCTATTTTAACTGTCACTGTTCTTTCTGTAAATCTTCTTCTGATGGTAGTTCAGTGCTGATATCCGTTCTGCCTTACCAGCTGCCTTGTTCATCTAGCACATTTAAAATGCTTGAAGCTGAATGATCTGCAGTGCTCAGCACTTTATCAAAATGGGTTCTTCCATACTTCCAGCATGCCTTGAGTATTTGTTGTCAGTCCACTAGTAGCTTATTTTACTGTTTGGATTGTTGAGCTGATGTTTCCACGCAACTTACCCTTTTTGTATATTGTTTTCATATCTTGTTTTCTTGATGCCTCCTCGAGTTATGGAGCCTCTTCTTTCTAAAACTATGTCTTGTCCAATCTTTGTGATTTCTTCACCCCTCTGTATAAAGCTTTTACTTCTGCTTTTTCAGTAGTCTTGGCTTGGTTACACTTGTCCTGTAATTTTCTTGAATTGCTTTTTTAGCTTTTCCTTGTTTACTTATGCCTTCCAGCAACTCTTCTGCTGTGTTTTGTATTGCCTTCTTGTATATTTCCCATTCGGTCTGCAGTGAGATTTCTTCATTACAAATTAATGTTCTGAAACATCCTCCAAGCATCACCTTGTGTGCTTTCCTCAGAGAGCTACTGGCACATTTGGCACTTCTATAGAATCTAACATCCAGCAATGTTTCTGTGCAGCAATGGCTATGCCAGTGGTGGCCAACATGAGCCTGAGAAGGAGCCAGAATTTACCAATGTACGTTTCCAAAGAGCCACGTCAGCAGTCCCCCATCAGCTACACACGCACACACATACATACCTCCCAGAGCCTCCCACCCACCGGCAGTCCTGCCAGTCAGCACCTCCTCCTTCCTCCCTTCCCGCACCTTCCGATCAGCTGTTTTGTGGCTGGGAGGAGTGAGGGCATGGAAGGCTCTGGGAAGAGAGTGGGAAGGGGTGGAGTGGGGGCAGGGCCTGTGGCAGAGCCAGAGGTTGAGCAGTGAGCACCACTCAACACATTGGAAAATTGGCACCTGTAGCTCCAGCCTCGTAGTTGGTGCCTATGCAAGGAGCCACATATTAACTTCTGAAGAGCCGCTTGTGGCTCCGGAGCCACAGGTTGGCCACCCCTGGACTATGCCTTTTACAGATAATGTGATCAATCTGGTTTTTGGTTTGATCATCTGGTGGGTTCCATGTAACCTCGTGCATGTCTTTGTGAGGAAGCCAAGTATCACCAATAATCAGATTGTGCATTTCATAGCAAGTTCTTATCATTTCCTGTCTTGATGCCATGTTGTCCATCACTGTTCATTTGCTTACCATGTCTGCTACCAGCTTTTGCATTCAGGTCTCCCGTTATCAAAGGAATCTTATCTACATTGCTATCTAGCTGTTGATGAAACACATCCTCCTCTTCCTCTTCTGTTGTTTCTGTTGGTGCATAACAGCAGATCACAAGTATCAGAGGGGTAGCTGTGTTAGTCTGGATCTGTAAAAGCAGCTAAGAGTCCTGTGGCACCTTATAGACTAATGGACGTATTGGAGCATGAGCTTTCGTGGGTGAATACCCACTTCGTCGGACGCATGATGATGATGCATCCGACAAAGTGGGTATTCACCCACGAAAGCTCATGCTCCAATATGTCTGTTAGTCTATAAGGTGCGACAAGATTCTTTGCTGCTTTTAGCAGATCACAATTATGCATAGTTTATTGTAGGCAGTAGTAAACCTTGTTATGACAATCCGCTCAGACATTGGTTTCCAGCTGTTGAAGTGACTATTCTCTTATTCACTGCTATTGCAACACCATCTCTATGATTCCTTTATTCTGGACATTCAAGTGGGCAAATGAAAGTGTAGTTTCCAGCTGTCATCTTTCCTGTGCCCAACCGATGTGTTTCCCATATGTCAGCAAAGGAAGCTTGTAACTTCCTTAACTCCTCCACTATGAGCTCAGTCTGGTCTGGAGTCAATAGAGTTCTAATATTCCAGCTCCAGCTATTATCCACTTCCATTTGTTAGGTCCGGTTGAAATCTGTTTAAATCAGTTGGGTTTGTTGTTCTGTTTCTATAAGTTTCAGTTATGGTTTGTTAGGCCAGTCCACCCTATCCGGTTCGTAGGAATATCTTGTCATAGCCTGCTAGGTAAAGATATCAGTAGTTCTACCCTAGTTTACTTGCGTTCCAAGGTGAATGATCTTGGACTGCTCAGTTTTGAAATCAGGGGTTTCCCATCTTCTAGACAGACTTACTTAAAGAGGCTCTTGAATTAAATGAGTTTTCCATCTCCTAGATACTCTTGTTTCACAGCATCTTTTTTCCGTAACCCCTTCTGGGTTTCCCCCATTCACCATGCAGTGGACTTGTCTCTATGCCATTGGATCCCAGCATGAGGAAGAATTCCATATCTGCTTTTAATTTTAGCCTGTGTATTAATATATTGTAAATTCCAATTAAATTTGGGTTAATGTACAGATAATGGATTACCTTAATTATATTAGTAAGTACTATGCAGATATATAAACATATACACAATACATTTTCTTTGTGCAATCTTTCATAGATCGAAAGAGGACTGGTTATCTACATATGCTTCTTCAAAGGAGCCAGTGAGGAACTCATTCCAAAAATGGGTATGTTTTATTACTGGTATTCTTACAATAAGGGTTAAGCAAAAGAAAAAGAAAAGAGGGCTTAATTATCCAGCAGCTAAATGCATGGAGAAGCTATGGAATCAGGCCCAGTATGAGGTATGACTGGAGAGGGCAATAAGAACAATATCTTTCAAAAGAAACTTTGTAAATGAGAACTTGTAAATTACAAAATTCACACTCTTCTGAAATTATTCTGAGTTTGTAATTTTATTCTGAGTTCTCCCTTGTATCTCCCCAGTCATGAGTAGCAGGTACGCCAAACCTGGTTGTTCAGCTCCTTATCCTTAGTGAAGAAACTCATTTCTAGTCTCCTTTGATGTCCTCCTTTCAGTGACTGTTTTGGCAGTAGCTCTGTATAGAAGTCCATCAAGCTTGATGACATCAAGCTCCCTGCCTGTGAACCAAGTTTGTCTTCCTCAGTCCATTTGACAGGTGTTTTGCATATGATCTTGTGTCCATGTACTAGCGGTGGACCCTCTTGGAAGAATGGGTATATTCAATGTAAACTGATTTTATTGTTGTTAATAACTAATAGGGTTCTCACTACAAAGGTGCCTTATAGCTGCTCAGGGGATTAGCTCTGTTCAAGGTCTGACACCCTCTTCCGTCACTTTCTGTCACCACGGTCCCTTTTGCTCTCTGGGACTCACTGTGCTCCCTCTTTGTGACTTGGCCCTCTGCCCAGGTCATTATATGTGTTTCCCCTTCAGGGTGTATCAGAGTCTTGGGACTGACTGTCAGGCTACCTTTCCAGGCTGTCCTATAATTCAGGGCTATGCCACTTTCCTCAGTGGCAAGTAGGGGAACCCAGTCCCACCCACTATTGTGTTCCAGCACAGGTGTTAAACTATACAAAGCACATGGGATTTTTTTGGGGGGGGCAGGGGGGCGGAAGAAGGCAAATACGCTGCATTTATTGAAAATACAACAGTTAGCATATGCTTTTCAGTGTGTGTGTGTCTCGCACACGCGCACACACACACACTCCTGCCAGTTGATGTTTATAGTTACCGATCTGTTGTAGCTTTAGTCAATCTACTGGCCAGTTAGATGAGCATGAGTGTGGAGCTGGGCACTGTCTGTCGTGATCCAATGCTTTGCAGGACTGAACCCAGAGTTCCATGGCAAAACACCCCAACTTTATAGTTGTAAATTTCTATTTGAGTCTGTGCGTTTTGCAATGTCATCCTGTAATCATTAGTCCTTAAGTGGTGTTAATCTTGGGGTTTTCTGCTGTTATCATTTGATGGTTATTGTCGGGCTTCCCATTGTTATCTCCTATTTGTTGTCTCGCTTTCAGGGGTACTTGCTTCACCTTTTGAGGTTGTCAATGCTGCTAACAGATTTAGCATCAGATACAATGGATGTTTTCTGATTGTCTCCTGGTCTTTCCAAGTCTCTCACTTTTTCTTGACAATCTGTGATGGCTTACACACCTTATCTTTTCCTGATGCATGCATTCCTCATTCACACAATCAATCTCTTACAGAAATCTTCAAAGGTATACAGACAGCAGTATTTTATATTCAGCAGAATACATTGTAAATCAAGGCTTGCTAAATCTTATAACTAAAACAATTCACATTAGGGCTTCAGGCCCTGAACATGCGTGTAATCTCCTTAGCATAGATACAAGATCCTGTCTCTTACTTACTAAAACCTTAAAACAAAAAAATGTATGTTTAACTAGAGTGCCTTATTTGTAATACATATAGGAAACCATAGTAGACATTATAACTTATCCTAAAACAAAAGGGTGACCATAATCAGTCATAAGGATTTTTCTGGTCTGTCATTCCTTTCTGCTATTCAAAAAAGGGTGGCTGGCAGGATGAAAGCAAATCATACATTAATTCTCATAGTGCAACTATAAAATCCTGCTCCTACACAGGGACCCTCTGTTCAGCAACCACAGTCTGCTTACTCCCGGACCCCATTATTATTTCCCTGTTGTCATAAACAGATAGTTAAGGGTTAATCTCTTTTACCTGTAAAGGGTTAAGAAGCTCAGTAAACCTGGCTGACACCTGACCAGAGGACCAATAGGGGGACAAGATACTTTCAAATCTTGGTGGAGGGAAGTCTTTGTTTGTGCTTTTGTGTTGTTCGCTCTTGGGGCTAAGAGGGACCAGACGTATACCCAGGCTTTCCCAATCTTTCTGATCAGTCTTTCATGTTTCAAAATTGTAAGTAATAGCCAGGCAAGGTGGATTAGTCTTATGTTTGTTTTCTTAACTTGTAAATGTGTCTTTTTGCTGAAAGCATTTTTTACCTCTGTTTGCTGTAACTTTGAATCTAAGGCTAGTGGGAGGAGTCCCTCTGGTCTGTATGAATCTGAATACCCTGTAAAGCATTTTCCATCCTGATTTTACAGAGAGAATTTTTACCTTTTCTTTCTTTAATTAAAAGCTTTCTTTTTAATAACCTGATTGATTTTTCCTTGTTTTAAAATCCAAGGGATTGAGTCTGAACTCACCAGGGATTGGTGGGGGGAAAGAAGGGGGGGTGGTTAATTCCTCCTTGTTTTAAGATCCAAGGAGTTTGGATCAGTGTGAAGCCTCTCAAGGCAACCCAGGGAGGGGAAAGTCTGGGGGGAAAAGGAGGGGGATGGTTAATTTCTCCTTGTTTTAAGACCCAAGGGGTTTGGGTCTGAGTTCCCCAGGGAAGGTTTTGGGGGAACAAAGTGTGCCAGACACTAAATTCTGGCTGGTGGCAGCGTACCCGATTTCAGCTAGTAATTAAGCTTAAAAGTGTTCATGCAGGTCCCCGCTTTTTGTACCCTAAAGTTCAAAGTGGGGGAAAAACCTTGACACCTGTGCTCCTTCCTATTTTCTCTTCTAGCTCTGGCCCCACAAGGTTACTAGTGGAGCACCCTCTGCTCCCTGTGGCTATTTAACTTCTTTCAGGTTCTTGCCAGAGTGCCTATTCTAAGCATACTTCCCTCCTCCCAAGCAGCAACTGCAGGCTCCTTCCCCAGCAGCCTCCTTTTGTTCTCAGTGTGCTGGTTTTGTACCAGCTCAGCATTCACCTGAACTTCATCTTCTAAGGGCTTGGCTGTCTACCCTAATTCTTTCCCAGGGTGTGCCTGTTAGATTAATTAGCCCCTTTCCTGCTACGTTAACCTTTTCAGGTGAGGTGTGGAATAAATACCCCATCACAATAACATGCTACCAAATCTGATCCAAATGATTATATGTTTCCTTTTGTGACATATTACTTATATGGATGTTAAGGGAATGACTTGGATCCAAGATGCAGTTGAACAGCTAGAGAAAATAACCTTTCAAATGGCACATGGCATGACCTTCAGTTCCTAATCAATTAGGAGTATTTTAATACCAACCTGACTCTATATTCAGGATATTGAAAATAATGTGTAACATGAGTCAGCAGAAGGAGTTGGGTAAAATTATTTTCTTCCCTTTTCTTATCAAAATATTAGCTATATAGTTGGACATTAAAATTCAGGCATAGTTCTCAAGATAAAAAAATATAGCAGTGTCTGCTGCTCCTTGCTTCTTGACAGCATAAGTCTTAATATTTGCATCAGGATAGAGATGCTAGGAATAAGGTAGGTGTTAATGGTGTTTTTTCCCTGTCACCATCCTGTGCATCCTTTATTTTCTGTTTCATTTCTTCACTCTCCTTGTTTTTTAGAAGTAGAGATGGATCACCAATGCATTACAATTATTTCTTTGCTTAGGAGCATTTTTGGGGCAATGGTGATATAGTAGCATGTTGACAAGACTGTGTGGTCACAGAATATTTCAGGCTATTTGCGAGTGCTAGCAGAAAGACTGCACTCTGCAAAAGCACAGATGCAGAAGTGCTGAAGAGGATTTCAGTGGAATTCTCTCTTAGGTCATGGGTTTGGGAGGGCATGAAGTTTCTGTGATCCTAAACTAAGTTTAAATCTTTGTATGTGTTAAAACAATATAATACAAAAGGAATGTTGTGCTTGTAAAAATTCCATGGGGATGTCACTGGAGAACAAAATCCTTTTTCATAGCAAAACTGGTACATCCAGGGCACCAGCAGCAGTGCAAGTTTCCCCATACTGCCCACTAACATAATCTCACAGTGATTTAAGGAATAGATCATTCTCTGTGAGCCATTCAATCCTTGCTCTTACTGGGATGCCAGTGACGCTACCAGTTATTTCTAGGGCCCTATTAAATTCACAGTCCATTTTGGTCAGTTCCATGATTTTAAAAATCATAAATTTAATGATTTCAGCTATTTAAATCTGAAATTTCACACTGTTGTAATTGGTAGGGTTTCCTGACCCAAAAAGGAGTTGGAGAGTGGGGTCACAAGGTGATTGTAGAGGGGGCTGCAGTACTTCTACCATTACTTCTGCGCTGCTGCTGGCAGGGTGCTGCCTTCAGACCTGAGCAGCTGGAGAGCAGTGGATGCTGGCCAGGAGCCCAGCTCTGAAGGCAGAGCAACCACCAGCAGCAGAGCAGAAGTAAGGATGGCATGGTATGGTATTGCCACACTTACTTCTGCGCTGCTGCGTGAAGAGCTGGGCCAGCAGCCATCTCTGTCTGGCTGCCCAGCTCTGAAGACAGTGCAGCAGTTAAGAATGGCAATAGTGCAACCCCCCTGCAACTTCATTTTGGGTCAGGACTCCCAATCTGAGAAACCCTGGTCTTCCCCATGAAATTTGTGTGCTTTTACCTTATACTATACACAAGACCAGATTTCATGATCTGTGATGCATTTTTCATGGCTGTGAATTTGGTAGAGCCCTAGTTATTTCCCATTGTTACGGTAGGTTTGTGGCATGGAGGCCTCTTCACTGAAGGGAAAAACAACTTGGTTCGCATTATCAGATGGCACAGGTTTCAGTTTCTGCTGTTTTGGCTTGCACTTGAACTAGTGACCTAGAGAAGAGAGGCTGAGTTTCCATTAACGGTTTTTTAAGTCACCACAGTGTCTATTTTATTAGTTATGTAATCTTTCTAGTAGTACATTTTCCTTATGTGAATTTTAAAGTTATTTAAAAGAATATCTGGTATGTGGATCATAATCCAACCTGTACCTCATTCAAACATCAGCCCTCAGAGAAATGTACATGGGTTTGAAGAGGGATTATGTGGGTTTCCCACCCTTGTATCCCATGTGTGGGGCCGGGGAGTGCAGGGGGGAAAAGAAATGAGGGGATGATCTGTTCTATAATAAGCATACTATGGAAAAAGGGGTATAAGGTAAATGGAATTATGATGGCCTGTTTGTATGTATTATGGTTCAAGGATGAAATCTACTTTTGGCCTCTCCCACAGTCTCTTTGTGGGCACCTGTTGTGACACACCTACAACTACGCTTTTCTCAGAATGGAGTCCCACGTTTACCTCACTTCAGATGGGACTGACTATTCTACACTACCCCCTGTTTACCAGCCATATTACCTCAGCAGTCCCAAGAGGGTTTGGCTCAGACTGTTGACTTCTCTTTGGAAGTTTGACTAGTGTGAAATTACAGTGACTCAGGACAGCTACTTCAAAACAAGTAGTATTTATTTGTCCACAGGTATATGCCAGAGAGAAAAGAGTTAAAAATAATAAAAGCCTACACACATATTCTCTTACCTACACTTAGCCTTTCCTTGCTATTTTAAGTAGGCCCCACTTAACCCAGCCAACCCCAACACTGGGGCTTGGTGGGACAAGCTTCTGCATCTCTGACAGGCTGACTCCCGAATCAGTGTCCCTTGGGCTGTCTTTTATCCATTTCAAAGTTCCTTTGTTCAAGAGTTTCTGCCTGAGGATCTCCTAAGGTTTCCAGCAGAGCTCCTGAACCTGGTTAAAAGTGCTTTATGCAAAAAGGTGGGTGAATACCTACTTCGTCACCCACAGAAGCTCATGCTCCAATACTTCCGTTAGTCTGTAATGTGCCACAGGACTCTTTGTTGCTTTTTACAGGTCCAGACTAACATGGCTACCCCTCCTCTGATACTTTATGCAGTTCTTCACCAGAGGGGGTCAGGGGTCGTCTCCCTATAGTAAATTCAGTGTATTGGCTGTTTGAACACCAGGCGAAGCCATGTTTCTGGAGTCCTGAGGAAAGCTGCAACTGGAATTAACCATTAGGGTTCCGTAGAGTTAGCCACCCCACAATAACTATCAAGTCCACAGATGTATGAATACATCAAGTTAATACAGATATTTCCCATGTTCTTCATAATAAAAAAAACTTCCTTCAGTATGGAAAGTACTAATCTGTGGTTAATATTAACTGAATGGAGATATAATATTTGCCTGGTATGCATTGATTGATTAATCTTCAGCTTTTTTTCACCTTAGAATATACATTTCTCTTCACAGCTCTGCTGTGTAATTTGATTATTAAAGTTCAAATATAGACATTGTAATGAACCACTTTAAAATGTTTTATTTGAATATGTTCTCTTAACCATCCTGACTGAAGTATTTGTTAACATATTGCTTTTCACAGTTATAGTAGGTTAAAGGTTAACTAATTTTAGACATAAAGTAATGTTTTTAATATGTATTTTATTTGATTTTTTTTTTGCAGTTAATACACTGCTGAATGTTAAATTAAGTGAAACTGAAAGTGGAAAGTATGTTTCTCTTCTGGATTTACCAGGCAACTTATTAATAATACCCCAAGCTACGCTGGGTGGTAGACTGAAGGGAAGAAATATGCAGTACCATTCCAACATTGAAAAAGAAAAAGGGATGGAGCTTTATTCCCTTTTTGTAACATTGTGTGAAAAAGAACTGGCTGCTAATAGGAAATGTGCTGAAGCAGGTGTTGTTGTCAAGTATGGCACATATGGAAACAGACAGGTGTTAAAACTGGATACCAATGGACCTTTCACTCATATGATTGAATTTTGAAAAATCAGTTTTATGTATAATATTATCCAGCAACTGTAGAATTTCTCATTTGTAAGGAACAATGAGCTTAAATTGATTGGAATGTGAAGAAAAAGACATGTCATTTTAATAAATTTACACAAGAGTTGTCCAGCCCATGGAATACCTTGATTACTAAAAATGAATCTGACATTCTCGTATGTCTTACCCATTTGTGTATCTGAAATATTTTTTTAATAATGATTACTTAAGATTCATTGTGGTGAAAATATGTAAAGCAGTTCTTTTTAAATATATTTAAGATGGGAATAATACATATTTTGTTGCTTTAAAAAACATGAAGAAAGGTTTAAATTTATTAGGAAGTAAATTAAAAAAAATGGGGGCAAGGGGGAGCCTACAAAGAAGGGATCAATTCCCCAAGTTCAAGTCTCCATTCCTTACTGATGTGGGCAAGTCGCTTAGCCTTTCTGTTTCTCAGTTCCCCATCTGTAAAATAGTAATAATAGTACTTACCTATCTCACAGTGCTGGTGTCTGAATAAGTATATTAAAGATTGTGAGGCATTCAGACACTGCAATAATGGGTGCCATATTAGATCAATTGAATGCACACACAAACCCCACAACCAGAATGGTGCAGGGGAAGATGTCTTCTGTGGTGGCACTAGGACTCATACGGCACATCCTTATACCTCCAGTCAGGTACCTTTTTGGAAAGAAACTGCAGGGAACAAACAGCCAAGGAATGAAGCCATCAAAGCAGCTGCAGAAAGCAGCTCAAGCAGGGACCAAAGGACACTGATGACGTCATGAAGCTGCTTATTGGAGTTTTCACTGTGAGCATTCTCTGCCCTGTGCTAATTGCTTCCTTTTTGTTCCCATGTAGCTAATCCTCTCCTAATATAACTCAATGGAAAGGAGTTAAATAACAAAGCAAAAATAAAAATTAAAAAATCTGGAATTAACGTGACATCTGCAGCCATCATATGGCTTACCCTGCCTGTGTTGAATCCCTTCCCTCCTACCTTTTTCCGTCTTGTCTGTTAAATTGTAAATGCTGCGGGACAGGGACTGGCTCTTATTTTATGTACAGTACCAGCACAATAGAGTCCCATTCTTGGTTGGCCTCTAGGTACTGCTATACTAAATATGATAAATAATTAATGGTGTATAGAAAGTAGATGGGAAGCATCTTTGTGTTATGAGCCATGGACAATGGAACAAAGGGGCATTCAATTAAATTAGGTAGCAAATTCAAAACTGATTAAAAAAAATTTCACTCAATCTGTGATTAAAGTGTGGAACTTATTGGCACATGTTGAGGCAAACAATTTAGCAAAATTGGAAAACTATCTGGATATCAAGAATATCCACAATTATAATATGTGTGAAAAGAGATCTGGAAAGGATATAAAACTTCATGCCTTTGGGTTTATGCCACTCTCTAACTATCAGGGGGTTAGAATGACACCTTCATGGGGGTGCAGATTACTCCACCTTGGTTTACTTCATTGTGAAGTTTCTTGCACCTTCCTCAGAATCATCTAGTTCAGACCACTGTGGGAGACAGGATATTTGATTTGAAGGCCACATCTCTGATCCAGTAGGGCATTTCCTGTGCAACACAATGAGCTGTATTCTATTCCGATGCATACCTTATGAAATCCTGAATCATGGCCCAATATCTGAAAATATTTGACTTGCTTTTAGTTTAGATTCAAATAAAATATACTTTAATGCACTTTAGTAATCTCCAGGCTCAAATTACACCAACACAACAATCAAAATTTTCTCCATAGATATAGGGTTTATTTTTTAATACAGGAGATTGATAGGATTATTTCAGATTTGTCAAACTATACATTTGGTAGTAATTACGAAGTGCTGAAGGATGTCTACTTCCTGGCAATTATTTTTTTTGCAATTCAAAAGGAAATGGAACTATGCACATAAATCATTTGGAAACATTTATTTATTAACTCAGTCCCAGATTACATGTTTACTCATGTAACCCTTCTGCCCCTCTGAGTTGGCAGCAACAAGGGCCGGGTTCAGTATCCAGGGGTTCCGTTTCAGTAACACAATGCATAACCGGCTCGTGCCCCCACCCAGTGACCTGGGACACTCACATACCACACCCCCCTGGGCGCCTCTAGGAGGCAATACTTCCCCTCTCGCAAGCACGGAGTCTGAGTGTAGCAAAATCTTTTTAATAAAGGAAGGAATCAATGCGGCATCCCATTGGAGAAACACCACAAACAGGGTTATACCACAAACCATAAACAAAAACCCACCTCCAAGTACGTTTGGCACTGTCCCTTTTCCCCTTAGGGTTTTAAGTCCAATCACCCCAAAGTCCAACAACCCAAAAGTCTCTGGTCAATGCCACCCCAGAGTTCGAGAGTTTATCTGTAGAGGTCCCTCCCCCCAGCCTGGGTAGAAAGGGGCACCTTACGTGGTCCGGGGCCAACTGCCCTGCCTCTCTGTGGGTTCTGTTCTGCCTTCTCCACGAATTGCTCCGCTTTACCAGCTGCTCCACTGTGCTCCTCCAGCCATCCTCAGAAACTGCTCTGCTCCAGGAGCTGCTCTGCTCCATGAGCTGCTCTGCAAACTGCTCGGCTCTGCTCGCTCTGTGGGCCGCTCCACCCGTCCCACAGCTACTCCACTCTGCCAGCTGCTCTGCTGCCACCAGCTGTCCCATGGTCCGCTCCAGCCATCCCCGCAACTGCTCCACTCCACCAGCTGCTCTGTTCCACAGTATAACTTCAGGCTCCCCCACTAGTTAGCACAGTACTCAGTGCTCTCAGCTCAGTTATTTCAGCTCTTTAGTGATTTTAACTCTTAGTGATCTCAACTCTTAGTGGGGGAGCCCCAGTGCTAGTGCACCATTAGCCCAAAGTGAGTTCAGCTCAGTAACCTGTATTTAGATTTTTGAGGGAATAAAAAAAATCAACTCTGACATTCCACAGTGGAGAGAGGAGTAACTGGTGCTTCTGGCTCCACAAGGAGACTGCACCACCAGGCACAGATACCTGTCCCAAGCCTCTCTCTCAATTCACTGGGTTTTGGAACCCATGTCCCTTGTCTAGCAAGTACCACCCAACTGAGGGTGAGTCATTTGTCACCAAGCAGTCCCACAGCTCAGCAGTCTGGGATAGGGTAGGCGTGCCTATGCAAATACACTCTCTGAAATTCTTTCCACCAGATGTCAGGGTAGAGCTTATCCTGACTCTGCTTACACTCATTAATAATTCACTATCTGTTTATAACAGACACAATGACTCATTTAAATTCCTAGTAAAGAATCCTATATAAAAGAGTGTTCTTGTGTGAATAATTTGTGCAAATTCATTAAAATTCTATCCACTTAGGAAAAACTTTGTTTTTCATACCCTCCTCTGTTTTAGGCCAACTCCTGAAAAGTGCTGAGGAGTGGCAGTTTTCACTGACTCAAGGAATTGCTGGTAGCCAATACATCTCAGGAATTGATCCTTTTATGTGTTTTCCAATAGAGAATCTGTAGGTTTTCATGCCCTTAATATCTTCAGAGAATCTTTTGAAGTTTATGAGTTATTTTACTATATTTAAAGTATTTCAGAGAAGGGATGAGGTTGAAAATTAACAAAAGTACAACCATAGGCATGTGCAGCACATTTCATTAGGGTGTGGACCCAGGGAGCCCCGCCCCTCCCACTTCCTGCCCCTGACTGCCCCCTCAGAACTCCCAACCCACCCTGCTCCTTGCCCTCTGACTGCTCCCTCCTGAGACCCCCCCACTGTAACTGCCTCCCTAGGATCCTACTTATCCCCTGACTGCCCCAACCCTTATCCACACCCCTGCCCCCACACAGACCCCGAGGACTCTTACACCTTTCCAACTGCTCCCCACCCCAACAGGATACCCAGAACTCCTGACCTATCCAACTCTCCCTGCCTGCCCCGACCCCTCTCCACACCCCTATCTCCTGAGAGGCCCACCCCAACCCCCCCAATCCTTGTCCCCTGACCGTCCCCTGACCCCCCCACCCCCTAATCACCCCCAGGACCTCACCAACTATCCAACCCCCCTGGGACTAGCCACACCCCTGCCCCTGACGGGCCCCCTGGGACTCCCACGCCCTATCCAACACCCCCGTTCCCCATCCCCTGACTGCCCCTGAGACCCTCTGGCCCATATTCAACCCCCTTGGCCTGGCCAGGCCCCCTTACCACGCTGCCACTCAGAACAGAGCCCCACCAAATCCCACCCCCTGGACATCCCTTGGCCTTGACCAATGACGTGATGGCACTTACGAGGTAGGCACAGAGAGCACCAACCAAGTTGGAGCACAGTGGTGGAAGAGCATATGACTGATGTAAGTCAGCAACCAGTCAGTGTTGGGGAGGCGGCAATTGGTTGGGCAAGCAGGGGTAAGAGGGTTCTGTGTGGGGGGGCAGTCTAGGTGCAGGCAGCTCAGTGGGGGATCTGGATGTACAGGGAGATTCCAGGTGTAGGGGCAATGGGATTCCACAGGGGGGACCAAGTGAAAGTGGTTGGAACTCAGCGGGGCCAGTTCACTTGGATGGGGATCTACGTGTAGGTGGTTGGAGTTCAGTGGGGACGGTGTCTGGGGGGGCTCATCGGAGTGGTACAGATGCAGGGGAGGTGGAACTTGTCAGAGTGAGGGTTTGATAGGCCTGCTTAACAGGGGAGCCCTAGCTGCTTCCAAGGAGATCTGCATGCTGGGCCCCTACTTCCCCTATCTCCTTCTCTTCCCCATACCATGCCCCTTCTCCACCACTCCATCTCCTCCCCATCACACCCCCTTCTTTCCCAAACTGCCTCCTCCCCCTACCCTCGCTTCCCCTATTCCCTTCTCTTCCCCATCGCATGCCTCATCCCCACCACTCCATCTCCTCCCCTTCCCACCCCCTTCCTTCCCAAACTGCGTCTTTCCCTCTGCCCCCGCTTCCTCTATCTTCTTCTCTTCCCCATCCCATGCCTCTTTCCCACAGCTCCATTTCCTCCCCTTCTTTCCTCACTGCCTCTTTCTCCCTGCCCTGCCCCATAACTCACTGTTGTACAAAATGAAGGATGGCTCCCAGCACACACAAGGGAGCTCAACCAGTACTAGGACCCAGAAGGTAGTGTCCAGCTGGAAAGTCCAGGGAGCTGAGCAGCACCTCCTTTTTTCAGGGGGGCTGCGCAGCAACTCTGCATTCACAGAAATCGGGGGGGAGGGAGGGAACTGGCATGTGACCTTGCACCCTATGGGGCTTCACCCCTGGCCTCTATTTGGGGGGGCAATGCTGTGCCATGAACATTCCCAATCACACACCCCTGTTCTTCACTTTCTGAAGAGAAGCAAAGAACGCTACAGGAGGGAAACCTGGGCTGTTTTCATTCCCCCATGCAGACCACCACTGCCCAGCGCCCAAGAGACCCACTCCCCCTACCCTGCCTGCCCCCCAGCCACACTCACTGGCCTGTTGGGCAGGGACTATTTGCCTTGCCTGGGCTGAGCCAGCATCACAGCCAGGGTCGGTGGGGGATCAGAGTGGGAGCCGGGCTCCCTGAAAACCTCCTTGCCTGGGGCCCAGACGAGCCCCCCGCCACTGGCTGAGAATGACTTGACCCCTGCACTGGTCCCAAGCAGCTCAGCCCCAAGAGGTGGCAGGCTGAGCAAGACGAGCCAGGGCACGCTGGGGAGTGGGGCAGGCAGAGCCCTGTGGGATGTGACTCCTGAGAGCCTCCCAGCCAGCAGAAGAGCAAGTGGGCGGAGGGGACAGGGCAGAGATACCTGGGCTGACTGGATAGCTGAGCAGAGCACGGGGGAGGGGCTGGAGAGGAGAGTAGCCAGCCTGCAGTGGCCCCTCGGCTGGCAGCACAAGTGAAGTGCAGCACCTGTTGAGCATGGGCCCGGCGCCAGGCCGCCTGTGGTGCCATTGTAAACCCGCTGGTACTGCTCAGTATGACTTCATTACGGCTCCAGAGCATGTAAGTTGGAATAGAATTTGTGCCTACAAAATGCCTCATGCCTACAAAAACTTACATTTGTTTGGGTTGTTGCCATTTTGTTTATTTCTCCCAGGGTACTATTTCCTGCTTGCAGGAATTCCCTTCTACCGTCTTCTGTTTCTAACAGTCTCAAAGGTCAATAGTTGCTGGTTGGTGAGCTCATTTCTACTGCTGCATCTATTGCTTTATGAGCCATTTATTTGTTAAGATAAGTTCCTGTCTGCATCCTAAAAGACTTGCCCATACCGGTATTGCCCTGGCCTCTTCCTTTGTCAGTCAGTGTTAAAGGCATTCTGAACTATATGCATTTCCTCACCTTTTGGGGGCGAAGCCAGACTTTCAGGCACCTGCTCCCCTACTTGGTGTAAACTTTGCTTGTACCAATCAGAAATGAACACACACAGTTTTTGGGCCCCGTCCCCTATGACACTTCTATGAGGTCATAGTGGGTATTTTAGGCTGGTCTGCCATGTGCAGGCAGAAGAGGAGAAAGAAAAACGAATCCTGTGTACCTTGTGCACACCCGTAACCGAGCCTGATCACCTCAAAGCCTCTCTCAGCTCACGTGTTTTAAGCAGAGTTTCTACGTTTGCCGGTCGTTATGAGTTGGTTTGTATTCGTAAGTATTGGTTATTACTACATGCTGCATCCGTGTTTATAAATATTGTTTACTGCATCTTTGTTTAAAAATATTGTTTGATAGTAAATACTTTAGCCATTGTATGTTTTAAGTTCCATTAATCCTATTAGCTAATCATACACTGCTCCCCTACTCCTTGTAACTATCCCCAATAAAACTTTTAATTAATTAATTTTAGTTGTGTGCGTGCCTGCAGTTTGCATCGTGACCCATACCCTCCTTGCATCCCTTACCTATACAGTCTATTGCCACGTGCAGCCTGGTAAATAACAGGTCTGCATTTTTCTTTCGCCTCTAAAAGTACGTGGCAATCTACATGGCGTCACGAACAGGATGCAAAGAGGTTGGGCCATGCCCATGGCACACTGCAGATCGTGCAGATAATGAAACTGAATAGTTCCAACATTTGCAGTTTCACCTTCTTACTAGCCAAAATTCGACTAATCCAAAAATAGAATGGATCTGTTCTCTTGGCTCGGGCAAAACTCTAAAAGGTTATACTGTACCATTAACCCTGGCAGATATGGGATGCCTCCTTCGGTGCCACCCGAGCTTTAGGAGTCAGCCAGCCGATTGTTCCCTGCAGCCTGAGTGCACGGAGACTGTGGAAAACCTCGGTGCTGCAGATCCCTCTCAACTTTGGAGAGAATGTAGCCGCATTGTTAGAAAATCTGGAGGCACCGTTTCCAAATTAATTCCCCCACCTCGGGTAATACCTGCTGATCCAGCACATAAATTATTATGCCAAATGATAAAAGAATTAAATTTGATTAAGAAAACAAAAAAATTGCGACCCGATGAATATAAATCTGAGGATGTTTCCACCGTCCTGTTTAGCATGATATGCAAGGCCCTCGATCTGTGTTCTGTCCTCCATGGAGGCACAATGTTTGCAGCTAAACAGGCAGCCCCAGGCTCTCCTAAAGGTAATAATGAGAAGAAGACAGAAAAGGTAGAGCCCATCACTACCACCCCCCCAAGTCCCTCTCGGAAAATTTTGCCACCCCCATATGAAGCTCCTAAAACTCCTCTGTATCCAGCTCTGCCAACAGCCCCAGAATTTGCAGAATCTGAAACCGTAGCAGAAGCTTTGCCTATTGCAATAACTAAAACTAAAATAGACGCACAAACAGGCCACACCACACAGGTTACTGAACTGCGAACACGTACTAAGGCCAAACTTAAAGAGTTTTTAAAGGAAATGCAACGAAAAGCCGACGAGGCACCCATGGTTTGGGTCAGGCGGCTAGCCTTAGAACACGGAGCAGAATTGGTGGACCGCGAGAAGGCCGGCACCTTAGCCAAAACGGCCAATTGGGCACGAGGCTTCCCGAGTCACGCTTTATTAAATAATCGCATTTGGCCACTTACCACCCCGGCAGCTGCCATTTTAGCAATGAAAGGCAGTTTTAAAGGATTATATATCCCTCCGGGAACTTTAGTTACTCCACACGATCTAATATGGGCAATTGCAGGAGCTTCCATAGCCCTGTGGGATCCAATACAAAATCCACTTAATTTAACTATTCAACAGCAATTGGTGGCCACACCCTTTATACACGTTACTGATCCCACCCAAATTCCTGTCTCAGCAGAGGTGGTTAATTTGGCATTAGAAGCTGCCCCTGGAGCTGACACCAGTGCCATGCTGCACTTGCATGCGGCCATTCGCAGACCCATCTTAACGTTATTTGAAGTGGTTAGTAAAATTAAGTTGTTACTGCCACCCCCGCCTGTTGTTCTCCCAGTTGATTCACCGCCAAAAAACCCTCCAAAAAGTCAGTTTAATCCCCAAAAATATCCTGAGCGAACTAAAACTGAGCGGGCACTATTTGGCTTCCTTCTTAACAAAGGGATCCCCAAAGAAGCCCTGCGTAAAATGTCAAACCAAGAGCAGCAAAATGTAGCCGAACAGCTAGGCTGGAAAAATTGGGAGGACTATGTTAGGACAAAAAACGAATAGGGGCCGGATGCTGCCCAGCCCAAATTAAAGATCCCACCGATGAACGCCCATACGCCACCCTGTTAGTTAACGGTGACACCCCCACTTCCTTTTTATTAGACACTGGAGCTCAAGTTAGCGTTATTGAGCCCAACGTTCCCCACTGTCCTACTGGCTCCTTTATGTTTGTTCAAGGTCTCAATGCAGTACAAGAAAAACCCGTGGTTTGGGTTAAAATTGCCCACGGAAAATACCTAAGAAAAATAAAAGCCTTGTTGGGATCCCAAAATCTGCTAGGTGTCTCAGATATTAAAAAATTTAAACTGCATGATCAAATTCTGCAAGCCCTCCCTATAACCATAGGCGATCATTCCCCCTATACCCCCGAAGTAGTTAACTCCCAGCCATGGAAATTTTCCCCTATTCCCACAAAATCCGAAGGGCTTCCCCTTATTGAAGCTTTGCTCACTCAGCTTCTAGAAGAAAAAAAAATAGAAAGGGTCACTGCATCCACCTTTCTGTCCGCGGGTTGGGGTATTCCCAAGCCCGGCGATCCCTCTAAATATCGCCTTGTCATTGATTACAGACAAGCTAACAGCCGTGTAAAGCCTATCGCATTTTCCAGCTCTGCCACCATTCCCGAAATACAGCAGCAACTTAGCGATGCAAGTAATCAGTGGGCATGTACTCTTGATTTAAAAGATATGTTTTACCAAATCCCACTCCAAGACACACAAGGAATCTTAAACTTTGCTTTTGAGGGCGTCCAATATAAATGGAAAGTTTGCCCACAGGGGTTCTGTAATTCTCCTGCACTTGCATCATCCCATCTCAATATCACATTACAAAAGGTAAAACCCCTACAGGATGTGTATGTGCTAACCTATGTAGATGACATTGTCATTTGTGGGCCCAATCCACAAGCAGTTCAAAGTACCACACAAATGATAATTGATGCATTAGAAGCAGATGGGTGGCAAATTAACAAAACAAAGAGCCACCTGCAGGCCAGCCAGCAATTCTCATTCTTGGGACTCCAATTCACTCCCACCACTCACACCCAAGCCCCAGCCAGTGTATTAGATCCTTGGACAGAAGCCCCTCCACAAAATAAACGAGAGCTTCAGCAGCTATTAGGTCTCATTAATTATCACCGCCAATATATCCCGGCACAGCTAATTTTTAACCTAGAAATCCTACAAAGCTCTCTCTCTTCTAAACGCTCCCGAGAAGTATGGAACGCATCAGCACAACAAAGCTTAGAGAAACTAGCTGGCTGGTTCGCCTCTAACCCCCACCTCGCCCGTTTTAATTCCCAAGAACCCCTCAACATTAATTTGTTTATTACAAAACACCATGTAGGATTCACTGTACTGCAACATGGTAATGCTATTTACAATTGGGCCCATCGCCTGTCTGGACCCCAGTACAACTATGGTCTAGTGGGAAAAATGCTACTGGCTGCATCCAGTGCACGTCACTGGTCCCAGCTCCCTATCCCAGGTACCCTGTCTGGACCATGTGTTCATTTAATCCCATGGCTTACAAGTACCCCTCCACCCGAGTTTCATGGCACTACTTGCACCTGGCAGCTTCTATGTTTCCAGGCTGAGGTAGCTTGGCAGGCATGGACCCTAACTCCCAGCGATAACATCTTAGCCCCCCCTCTTCACCAACCGTTATGCATTGAAGTAAAATATGATCCCTGGGTTGTGTCTGACGGGGGCACCTCACCATCCCCTAGGGCAGGAGTTCTTTGTTCCACATGTAATCACTTTAATGTGCAGTTGCTGTCCCCCTCTTGCTCTGCACAAGAATGCAAGGTGCAGGGCGTTCTTTTAGCTGCCCAACATGTTGCTAATGCCCACTCTGCCAACAAGCAAGTTGTTTTAGGTATCGAGTCTCAATTTTGTTTAGACATTTTAATTGAGCAAGCTTCTCCCTCAGCTTTTGTTAAATTGTGGGACCAAATTTTTGCCCTAATTCGTAAATTCTCTCACCCTTGGTTCGTTACGCACTGTCCCTCCCATTGACCAGACTCTAACCCCCTGCATTCCAGTCTTGATCAAAGAATTAGAGAGGTCTCCCAAGTTCATATGGCAAATCCCGCCATACAGGCAGACCCGCTGTTGCGCTGGCTCCAAGAAGAATGGGGACACTTACCACCCACAAAATTGTACGGCCTGTTATCTAGCTTTTCTAACCAAAAGCCTGACATTAGCCGCAGTCAGTGCGAGCTCATTGTTCAGTCCTGCTTGCAGTGTGTGCAGGTAAAAACTATGAATCGTCCCCGATATGAGTGCTCTGCATACGCTGCAGAACACTTTGCCCCAGGTAGTACGTGGCAAGTTGACTTAATATAAAGTGACAAATACATTGATTTTTTTCAAATCCAGATGTGCCTGTTTCTCTGCCATTAATATATTCCTTTCAAACAGATATCACTACACCATTTTAAACAACTCTTATTCTGTGCCTAGACAAAAACCCGAGTAATGCTTTTCTGTACTGAGGTGCTATATCTTAGGGCTGGTCTACATTACGGGGGAAAATCGATCTTAGATATGCAACTTCAGCTACGTGAATAACGTAGCTGAAGTCAAAGTATCTAAGATCAAATTACTCACCGTCCTCACGGCGTGGGATATATCAATCCCCGAGCAATCGATTGCTACCCGCCGATACGGCGGGTAGTGAAGACGTACCCTTAGTTTCCCCAAAGGTAATATTTAGTAATTCTCCACTTCCCTTTCATAGATTATAAAGCCAGATCCATTCGGATCATCTGATCTGGCCTGCAATCTAACATAGGCCACTGAATTTCATCCAATAATTCCAAATCATGTCCTTATGACTTAATTTGAAAATGTGCTCACAAAACACTTTCTAAACTGAGCAATGCACAGACCATAGTGTGCTAACGTGAATAATGTCCTCAGATGCAATAGTTTTCTTTCTGTCCTTAGGCTGCTCCAAGTGCTGCAGCTCCCTTCCCTTGCTGGTTGTGGAAGACTTTATCTTTGCTTTCACATACATTATGCAATAGGCAAATATTATAAAAGTTACATTAGGCACTGAACTTGGATTGGGGTTAATAGACCTATCTCTATTTTTCAAACAGTCTTGCAGAAACACATTTCACTATGACCCTGTCTTCACCTGCTTAGAACAGGTTTGTGTAATCTGGAAATTGTTTCATTACCAACTGCAAAATATGATAGGCGAGGTCACATCAAGTGGAAATAGAGAAAGCAATGCTAGAAATAGAGTTCCCTCGCCTACTCCTTAGAAGTCCAGATTTCTTAAAACTTCTGGCATCATCTACTTTGCCTGGCGACTCTGTGTACAACTCCAGAAATCTGCAACAGTATTCCACTGAGTAGTACCCTTTTCTGTTAATGCACTCTTAGTTTATTGTGAGAAACAGAATGAGCACATAGGCACCATTCTGCAGGATTTGGGAACCCCAGTTATTTAAATCTCTGAATGACCTTTGGCACATTGGCCACCTTGATCTCACACTTATGCCATGTATACATTGCCATATGCTATGGGACACTTCTCTGACAACAGCACTGACTGTATACTTCCAAACCTTAAACTAGTGCTAACTGATTGTCAAATACCTGTGGCAGCTAACACTCCCTTTTCCACAACTAGAGGTACTCTAATGTAACTGCAGTGTCAAATCTAATTTATCACAGTAATTCTCCAACTGGTTTATGAATGTTATAATTCTTGATGTCCGATTTGTGTCCATTTATTCTTTTACGTAGTATTCTCCAATTGGAGAACACTTCAACCTCCCTGGCTACTCAATTACAGACCTAAAAGTCACAATATTACAAGAAAAAAACTTAAAAAACAGACTCCAATGAGAGATTGCTGAATTGGAATTAATTTGCAAATTGGACACCATTAAATTAGGTTTTAATAAAGACTGGGAGTGGATGGGCCATTACACAAAGTAAAACTATTTCCCCATGCTTATCTTCTCCCCCCCCCCCGTCCCCCCCCCAGTTCCTTATATTTTCTTGTCAAGTGCTGGAAATGGGCCATTTTCATTACAACTACAAACAGTTATTTTTCTCTCCTGCTGACAACAGCTCACCTTAACTGATCATTCTCCTTATAATGTGTATGGTAACACCCATTGTTTCATGTTCCCTGTGTGTTTATATATCTTCCTTCTGTATTTTCCACTACATGCATCCGGGAAGTGAGCTGTAGCGGCAGGTGCCACAAGTACTCCTATTCTTTTTGTGGATACAAACTAACACGGCTACTACTCTGAAACGTGAAGTCTTCAGCATTTTGAGGTAGCTAAGTTGAGTATCAAGTAATTAATATATGAGGGGTTTTCAATAAGACCCTGACAACAAGGCCGTGTTTGTTCTTTTCCCTACACTATTTGTAGTCTGCTATGTGCCAGTTGTAGGGCACTCTCCATCCCCAAAGTAGCTGCATCTCAGAGGCGCTTGTAAAATGGAACCTGTACAGAGACCTCCTGTCACTCCCTTAAGCAAACTGCTGTGTGTCTCTACCCCAGTGGTCCCAGCCATACCAAATACAATTCTGTCCCAATACCACCACTTCTACTACAAAACCTCCTCTTTTAAACAACCCGTTGTACACCAGGTGCATTAGACAGTGTATTAGACAGTAGGACTGTCTCCGCCCCATAACAGAAGGATCGGGCGGGTTAAAACTCACCAAAGTAAAATTAAAGTGACATTGTATTTTTAAAGCAGCTACTGACTTCTAACTATGGCAGCCTCATGGTACCAGAGCCTTAGCCCCGGGGATCGGGCCACGCCTCAGCAGGGCGGCGGCAGGACTCGCACACTTCCACCCCAGGGCAGTCCCCGCTTTCATGGGGCCGGGCTGGGGCCGTGCGGAGGCCTGTGGCCGGGGTGCTACACTGCAGGGGTCCAGCGGGGATGATGCCAAGGCCCGCGGCCGCCGGCAGGCGATGGCTGCAGCCCGGCGCAGCGCTGAGCCCTCTGCCGGGGAGGGGGCGGAGCCCCGGCAGCTTCCCCCCGCCAGGCGCTGCCGCGGAGCAGTGAGGCCGCGCCTGCCACAGCGACCGGTCGATGGCTCCAGACCCGATTGCACGGCCCTGAGCCGCGCCTCCCTCCCGCCTCCCTGCAGCCCGGGGCGGCTGCGGCAGCTCGGCCCCTGGGTTAGTGTCAGCTCCGGTGCTGGAGGAAGCCGGCCAGAGCAGCGGCTTTTCCCAGTAGCACTCGCCTTGCCGATCCGGAACGGGAGATTCGCCGGCTAGCTCCGTGCGGGCCAGGTAACCCGACCCGGGGGGAGCTCTGCCAGCCCCTCCCCCCTAGGCTGGGGTATGGGGGGCTGAACGCAGGAGCTCTGCGATCCCCTCCCCCCGGCTGGAGTATGGGGGGTCTGAAGGGAGCAGGAACTCTGCCAGCTCCTCCCATCCAGGCTGAGGTATGGGGGGCTGAAGTGGGCAGTAGCTCTGCTAGCCCCCACCCACCACAGGCTGGGGCATGGGGGGGATAGGAGGTAGAAGAGGGTAGGAGTTGTGCCTGCACCTGTGCATTTGGTATGGGTGGCTGAAGGGGCAGGAACTCTGCCCCCCACCCCCACCCCCACCCTCATGGGCTGGGGTTGGAGTTGAAGAGGGTGGGACCTGTTGTGAGATGCAGCTGGTGGTTCTTGCTCTGGAGGGGTGAGGTGAGGCTAAAAAAGCATGTTGAACTCCTGCCAGGTTTCCTTGGCCCAGAAAGGTAGAAGAATTTCTGGACTTCAAAGAGAGATCAGATCCTGTCAGGAACCTCTATAAAGGTGAGGGCAATGAAGAGGGTCTAGGAGCTTTTTCTATACCTTTTACCTACTCTTTCTTTCCAAGCTCAGGGGGTGATAAATAGAGGAGGTGAGGTCATGCTCGACCTCCACACCCATGTCAGAGAAAGGGACAAGAATGGCAGAGCTGGCTTATGTATTTCTTTGGGAAAAGTGTCTGTCTTGCTGGGATTGGGAATTTATGTGCCCAGAGCCTTGCTGCTCTGCACAAAAGAACCTAGGTAGTCTGATGGTCCATCATGTCAATAACCATATTTATTGATCAATAGCAAAAAGCAGAAAGAAATAAACCTAACTTCTCTTCCCCTTGTAGTTGCTGCTGATAAGACTGCTTAGACTGGCTTGATAGATTGTCATCTCTGTATGTGTGTAATTCTAACCACAGAGCAGAAAGAAAATGAAAAAAATCTGATTCTTTGCTGGATCGTTTCCTGGGGTTTCTGAGCTTTTTCTGGATTAGTTTCACTAAAGGGGGGAAGATAGAAGTGTCATTTCAGGAGAGAGACCGTGCCACTTTATTTTCTATTCTTACTTTCATGTGTACTGAATCCTAAAATGCTTTGTATGGGTAAGTAATACAGAGGGCTAGAGAAGGAAAGAGGTATTAGCAAAAAAGAATAGGTTTTTAACTGACATTGAAATGGAATGTAGAGTAAACAGTAGGCTGTTAAAGACAACAGGCGCTGCAGAAGACAAACGACCCCATGCTGTGAGTATGCTAGGGTTTGGGAGTGTGTGTTTTGTCTTGGGTAGCAACATTGGAAGTGCTAGTATAGACAAGGCTCCTGCAGCTGTTGGCATATTGGAAACCGTGTCCAGTCTTGCCCAGGGCAGGTCTAAGTGATGCCAGAGTTTTGTCTGTACAAGGGCTCCTAATATTTCTTCAGTTTGTGGAGCTCTATCTGTTTGGTGATAGTATGAATTTTGGAGAAGAGGGGAAAATCCTAAAATCCTAGTGTAGTCAAGGTTACAGTGATGAGATTGGTTGTGGGGGGCAGGTAATAGGGTTGTGATGTGCAGGAAGGGATTAGGAAGTGTCAAAATGTAGATTTAAAGATACTTGCTTTCTTTTGATGTTTCTATAATATAAAGCTGTTTTGTTTTTAAATGTTTCTTTAAATTTGCTTGGATTTTATTTTTAATGGGGGTTAAAATGCTTTTGGTTATTTAGATCTTTTAGGTTGTAAATGCTGACCCTGTGGCAAAAATTGTCTTGCCGTTTTCATAAAGATAGATATAAACAGTCAGGAGATATTTGTCTTTCTTCTGTTATATGTCATGTTTAAGTATTTTATAATGAATTGTATTTAATCACTTCAGAAATATGTTGTGTAGAAATGTTGAAGCCAGATTGTTCCAGTTTTTAATTTATTAATTAATAGTTAAATCTCAAAGAAAAGAAAGAGAACTGTGTTAATTCATTGCTACAATGTTAAGTCTAGAGATATTTTGTATACTTATGTTTGAATTCTAAATTAAATATTTGCTTTAGGGCCAATAAAATATTTGGATAATTGGCTAGTTTATTGTGCCAACATTTGAAATCTGTGTACAGTTACATCTGCTTTGAGCTGTTCTAGAATCTTCTTTATCAAGCAGTTATTTTCAGTTTCTAGAGAATCAAGTGACACGTAGTACTGACTACGGTCCTAATCCTGCATTGTGATGTGATAGAACAGGACCTTGCAGAGTCCCATTGACCGCATCTATGAGGAGTCCATTGCTGGACAGTATATCATGTTTCTCAACCTTTTTGATACCAGGGACCAGCTTGCTGCCTTCTTTAACTGTGTCAGGGACCCTGAAACTCAATAGGTAAACTGTGTCAGGGAAATCTCAAGGACCATGGCTGGTCCACAGACCAGTTGCTGAGAAACAATCATATCCCAATACAGATGGAGCCTAGAATACTGCACCTTTAACTTAGAAGTGTGATGTCCTGAATGATTTTGGTAGAAGTATAGTATTTGAGAATCTTGGATCCTGATCCTGCAAACAGTTCCATGTGTGTTTAACTTCATGCATATGACCATAGTACTACTCATGCATGAAATCAAGCATACGTGTGAGTATTTGCAAAATCAGAGCCTTTTCAAAGTCTTATGGGGTATCTGCTCAGCAACACAAAGCATAAAAGAGTTAATTTTTTTCAGTATATGGTGCCTCTGATATGTTTAAAAATGTTCAGAATCCATATAGATGACTTTTTCTTTAAAATTGATTTCATACTGTTTTGATTTTTCTCCTGATGCTGAAATATTCCAAATATTAACATTTGATAAACATTTAATCTAGTTTCTTATATTTTTTTGATCGAGTGGAAGCATACATTAAATTTACCCATTTAGCCATAAAATGAGAGAGCAAGAATGAATCGCAAAGCTCTGAAAACAGACCATACTTAGACGGGCCAATGCATATCTAGCCATAGCAGCTGCAGTCTGTAATTACATTTTGTGGTTCTGTACAGTGAGAATTTTAAGGTTTTGTCTACAGAGAAAAGGCACAGCATTACTGGTTAGAAAGCATAATGCTGATGACATTGACACCTCCCACATGATATTAAGGAAAGAGAAGTCATTGGGATAAAAACTAAATATTTAGAGTTTTCCTTGCAGTCATTCTTTTTTTAGTTTTGCTTTACTTTATTGCTAGTGTTTAATCAGATTTTTTTTGTCTTGAATGCTTTTTGTGTACATAGGTGGGTAATTTTTGTTATACCATTTTGAGCAACCTGAGTTTGCTTTGACTTTGTTTAGACTCATCAAAAATTTGTATAGCATTGGGATATGTCTGCTTGAATGCAGTATTATCCATGTTTAAATTTCCAATTGTTTTAGCAGCTAGGATGTTGTATCTGTCATTTAAATCAGCAACATTGACTTCTTACTACTTCTTATTGATGTGTTAGAATTCTAGCCTTTGTTAAATATTTAAACTGATTGAATCCTCTTTATATTATATTATGTCACAGTCTTGGTTTACCCAAGGATGCAGTCCTGCATTCCTTGTGCAATCTAATCTCCCTTTGAAGTCTGCAGGAGTTTGGTATGTTCAGAGAGGGCATGATTGGACTCTGAATGTGTTTTGGTTTTGGTCTGAAAGATAATGTTTGAGACTAAAATTAGGATAGATGCTTTAATGCATTTAGTTTGAGGGGGAGGGTAGCTCAGTGGTTAGAGCATTGGCCTGCTAAACTCAGGGTTGTGAGTTCAATCCTTGAGGGGGCCACTTAGGGATCAGGGCAAAAAAATTGGTCCTGCTAGTGAAGGCAAGGGGACTGGACTCCATGACCTTTCAAGTCCCTTCCAGTTCTAGGAGATTGGTATATCTCCTGTTATTATTATTATGGTTAAAAAAATTGGCACAGCATCTACTGTCAGTTAACAGTCATGCAACGTCAACGAAATTGTCCATTGTGTTAGCACATATTTTGACCCATAAGATGAGTACAAACACACTCCACCCAATTTTTATATTAATGAAAAAACTTGATAAGTCACATAGAAGCAGTGTTTCTGTTTAGAAGACTTTATAGATAGGTATGTTTAAGTGCTTAAATTAGGCTTGAGTATTGATAGTCTTGTGCAGTTGGCTAAAACATAACGATCATCCGATTCAACTTTTACAACAACCCTGCAGGAATAAAATTGATTAGAATTGTTAATGACCTCAGACTAAACGCCAGAGATCGGAAGACCCACTATAGTGGTTACATTTCTTAGATTAATGTTAGAGAACCTAAAGCTTTAAGAAGAAAAATGTTACTGCAAACTAATTAAAATATTGCTACTTTGGACTTCCCCAATATCTTGCACTGATGAACAGATACTTGCTATTAGATAATTTGAGTGGCGGTTTGATTTTGGAGGGTTGTTTGTTTATTGGTAGCCTGGCTAGGTTGATTTTAATTGTCTAATTTACAGAGTATATGATTAGTTTCAGGTTAGCATCCATTTTTCATTGCATCTGGAATGTGGAGTAGGCATGTAGGGGAGAGTCCATCAGTTTATTGATTGAATATTTATTTTTATACCAAATTTATTGCATAAATGTTTAAGAACTTAATATTCAATATTATTTTGTCTGAAAATAATGTGTAGGGTAATATTTATTATGAGTGAGAAACTGCAGCTCTTACATTTTGCTTTGAATTTTCACTACTAAGGAGAGGCAGTTGATAATGATTTACTAGATCTGTATCTGAATGTAATGTTTAGGCACCCAAATCTTACTTGAATATGAAAAGTCATTAGTGTCAGCATCGCAGAGAAAGGCAGCAATGAGTGATCAAATGTTGTTTTTTATTCATAAGTAGAAAACCTGCAGGTCTGAAAGGAAATTTGTAAAAACTGTAAAATAATCACTGTCTACTAGTTCCCATTATTAATCAGTGATCACTCTTGGAGTAGTGGGCCATGATTAAAATCTCAATATTTTAGTATGGGAGATGGGTAGGGATAGTTGTTGTTTTTTTCTGCTCAAAACAAATGAAACATCTGTGAAAAAAAATAATAAAATGGCCATTGTTGCTTAGTAATTAAAAATTGTGGTTCATTAATGTCAGCTATCTTTGTTACACAGTCACATCTGGAGGAAGACAGTAATCTATGGTAGATCTGGGTTGGGTTTTTTTTTTCAGCATGGGTATGTTTTTAAAGCACGAGTGGGTTTGCCACCACAGATGGAAGTCCAAAGTTGAGACTCATTATCTGCCCTGTCTTGAATTTTACCTTATCTGTGGCTTAGTCAAACCATGGCATGAATAATATTCTGATGTTCTTGTTTAGCAGTCAGTTGCTAAAGGTAAGTTCTCCAAATGTCTCAGACCCCAGTTTACCAGTTGTTTTTTCTTTATATGTAAACAAGTTATGTATTTCACTTTGCTGATGTAAGATATTCGGTTTTGGAAACTCAACTATTGTTGGCTTTTTTTTTTTTATTTGATGCTGTAAACTCTGCACATTGAAATTATTGTGGAATTTATAAATCTGGTGCCCATTCACTAGGAACTTTTCTTCTGGGAATATATTCTGACTCAGCCTTGCAAAATTCTGCTTGCCATGTTGACAAGAAAAGTATCTTTGCATTAACATCTTTGCTATGGTAATGAATGATGGGTAGGTATATTTTCTGCCTTGGTTAGTAAATCTTCATGATTCTGCAAGGATGTTATTAACTATAAAATTAACTTGACAGCTCATGGTAGAAGGAAAGTCTTTAGAATGACACTGTGATCTAGAGCTGTTTGCAAGATATATTTTATGAGTTTTTCTTTTGGTTTTTCAGCAACATTTTCTGGTTGGATCCTGCTGACTTGATTTATTGTTTGTTTATTTATTTTTTATCTAACTACTAAAGATTCTTATTTAGGATACCACAACTTTCAAATAGTGTATCCTCAAAAGTGATGTTTTTAAAAATGCTCTTTAAAATAACTTAAGGAACCCCATTGACTTGAGGAGTTGAAGAGCTGTCTGCATAGATCCAGTTGCAAGCCCAGGCCCTAAGTTGGTAAATGTAGATGGTTATTTAGGAGCAAATACATGAGGTCAGTAGACCTAACTGGTTTGGGGGACTCAATTATTATGTCTTTATTTACAGAATAACCAGCTTTTTTCCTTTGGCCTGCATGTACCTTTTTTGTTTCAAGAATAAATATGCTTTCAAAGTGAATTGCATAATATGCAGCTTGTTTCATTTAATAAAATCTTTATTTTTCTTTTCTCAGTGGTTTTTTTTTTTTAGAATTTTTAAATTGCAGGTTGAGAAAAATCACAGCCTTGATACTCCCCAACCTTAAGGAAATGCCATAAAGGTATACCTGTGTCATATGTGGACACACACTTGCCACACAATCTAATAAATCACATCCTTCTACCAAACTTCCTCATGGCTCTCGGTTAAACCATAGTTAATTCATGTCAAGGACTTGGTCTTTTTTGAAAGTGAGGTGCCTTATTTCAGTGCTTTCACTGCCCGAGCCCGTTTCATGTAGGAATTTATATTGTACACTCTGTAGGATTGAGGTGTTTCTTCCTTCATTTGGAAAGTGGCTAGCACTTTTGAGCGTGACTACACTAAAAATAATTAATAATATTAGGATGCACCTTTTCCTTACACAATATGTTGACATCTCACAGTGGACTGTCATTGCTCCGTCCATGATTTTTGTATCTATGCTCCTTTCTGACTCTGGCACCCGCATGTTGCAGTAGACATTACATTTCCTGACTATTCTCCTTGCTTAGAAAGCTGTAGATTGGTACCCTCTTCTGATTTCTTTTTCAAGTTAGTGTAGTTGCCAGAGGCTGTAAAGGTTCAGAATAAGTGGGTGGGTTGTGGCAGGCACACTAGAGGTGTCTGTAGGAAGGGTGTCGTAGATACACTAAGGTGAGGGGAACCTGCTCGTATTCACCCCAAAAAAAAGTATTGGAAAGCTTGCAGGATGTATTGTGTCAGAAGTTTTGATTACAAAAGGAAAACATTGGTGTCTGAAAAATGTGAAAAGTCTCCCACCCTATTGGCTTTAAAACAGTATTAATTCATTCATTTCAGTATTAGAATTATCCTTGGAGAGCAAGATTCTGGAAAGATCCACTCATCCTGATCTTTTGTGTCTGAGTCCATGATATTGTTCACAGATGCTTCAGAAAACCCTGAGTCATCTTTGCTAATTACCCTCTCTGTTGATTCATACTTCAGTTCCTCTTTCCTTTTATCATTAGCACATTAAACCAGTTTGAAGATTTTGAAATAATCATATGAATTTGTAATACTTTTTATGTGTAGATGCATATTTCTTGTGTATGGGTTTATTTTTGTAAGTCCCATGAAGAAATCAAAGAGTGTATCCTTCTAGAATCATAGCCAGCATATTACTTCAGCTGTGGTTCCCACCTCCACCTCCCACCTTATTTTTTTTGTTTAAAAACAATTTAACAGTTGAATACAATCTAAACAGAGAAAAGAGATTGTGTTATAAACTACTGTAGTGAAATTTATTAAATTTTAGGTGGAATACAAAGAAATAGTGCATAGATCATTTGAATATTTTGTGTCAGTATTGTGACTTTTGGTAGGTGCCCTGAGATAGAAACCAGAAGTAATGGTCAGAACTTCTGAAGTTAGGTTTTTGTTGTTGTTTTCCATAAGTAGGGCAGTATTTCTTGATCTTCATATGCACTGGATTTCATATTTTATTGCTGAGTAGTCGGGTTCTTGCTATCCTTCATCCAAACCGACTCGAAGTTGGAGAGACTGGATTTCCATTGCAGAGTAATGCTGCATTTGATAAGAAGTCCCAGATAGAAAAATCTACTTTTTTATTCCCTTAAAGAGAGATTTTTTTCAAAATACATTTTATTCATATATTTAATATATAAAAATAAGCTACTCTTTAACTTAATATTTTTTGTATTTTTACAACTTTTTATACATGGGATTCTTCTTTTGGGATGCCAGATTTTGCAAAGCAAAGGACACTAGAAATTTTGAATTTGAGATCCTTTTGGTTAGCAAAAAACTGCAGCTTATAATCATCTTTTAAGATAACTTGGAATTGACTGTGGTAGGTGATTTAGAAAAGTTGAGCTAGAAACATGCATTGCATGAGCATTAAGGAGATTGTGCAAAGACAGTGTGTAGTATTTCCACACTGTAACAAAGAAGAAACTTTGCCCAAATATGGAATGAAAAGTTTCCTTTTTTCTCTAACTTACATGAGCTAGAGGATTAAAGTGAATAAAATTAACTTATATGGATACTCTGCTTACAAAGTAAGAATGCTAGCAAGCTGTGAAAGTACATGTACATAAGCAATTTATATATATATATAATTAGCCACTGACAGCCAAAAGAAATATTTAAATTTCTAGTGTAGTGCATTGTCAAGCTGCCTGGTATTTCAGATTTATTTCAAATGATAGTTCATTATAATAAATGACATATGACTAATTTCCTTAGGAGTAAGAGGTGTGCAAAATGTGTTGAGGGCAATAAAGATAACCTGCCACTGTGCATACGACAAGCTGAGCACTAAATTATTTAGCACTGCTTTGTGCTACCCATTTGCTACTTTATGTATCATTTTACAATACAGTATTGCTGCTGCACAGAAAAAAAAATGCATGTTCAACAGTCTTAATGACCTCTGGAAAGGATAATTTGTTTTGGAGTTTCAGATATGACACTGGCTCAAAGAATATTTTTGTTTGTGATAGATACAAAATTTCTTACTAAATCATATATTATTGCTATGTGACATTCCTATCGGATAATAAGTATATATTTAGAATAGGTTTTTATTACATTTGTTTTTAATTATGTTGTGGGTGGTGGGATGTTAGACCCAAAATGTAGTTTTTGAAGGACTGGTGCAGCAAAGAATCTTGTTGCAATTTGTATTGAATTCATTTCTTATTTATTAACTTGTAAAAATAAATTGTAATATTAATTAACAGGAATTAAAAAAAAATCTCAGAAGTTTCTTTAAGATTAAAATTAAGTCCCTATATATTGTGGATAGATATGTTAGTAGAGTAATGCACTAGGCCTTTATGTGAAATGGGGTTTATATACAGACAGGGCATAAATTAACATGACTTGATTTGTTTTTATCCCATGATTTTTTAGTGCTTGATCAATGAACTTTACTATAGATTACAAAATTTGTCAGCATTGGGCATGAGTGACCATCATTTTTCTGTAGATGCTCAACAAGGAATTTCAAAATATAATTGTAGGTGAACAGATAGCTTTGTGAGCAAGCTTACCTGGCATATTCTGTACTATATCTGGCTTTAATCAGCATGTTAAATTAGTATTATCAGTCTCTCACTTCCATGAGCATAAATATCACCAAGTGCAGTCAAATAAAATATTTAATCATGTGTGTATCCATGTGCATTGGTTACTCTTTTACTCTGAAAATTAGTGTTAATATCAGTAAGCTAAGATTGAAATATGGTATGATTTCTCTTTTTTAGGAGTTCAGCTTCTGATTCAGTCACTCAAGACTGATGAGGAGAACCCTGATTAGCTACAGCTCTGGGTGTCTTAATCTGTAGTCTTTGAGGAGAAAGATTTCAAGGAATGGAGTTGGCTCACAGTTTACTGCTTAATGAAGAGGCATATAACCAGCTTGGTGAATTTCAGAAGGCAGAGTTCATTTTTGAATGGTTGAGATTTCTGGAAAAACTTTTACCAGTGACTAGCAGGGTAAGTATAATATAATTGGAAAGAAGTAACATTCCTTAGAGATAACTATTTTTCTCCGTATTCCTTACTCCTTATACTAGGTGTTTTATAGCTAGGGTTAATTTTAAAGATACACTTGGATGATGATGATAATATTTTAGATCTTCTACATAGTGTTCTTACTGAATTTCAAGCAAATACAACTTTTTAAAAAATTGCTGAGAATTTATGTCCTCTTCTAGTAAAACAGCTCTTTGAATCTGGTGAAAAAATTATTTCACAAGATTTCATATTTTACAGGTTTGCTAAATAATTTTTTAGACAGCCTTAAAGGTTTAAATGAGCAGCCTTTTTGTCTTCTTTGTATATCTGTAGTGTTTTTTTTAAAAATCAAAACAGTGTGAGAGCTGCTGCTTTTCTGTTTTATCTCCTGTACATACACAGAAAAGTCTGTTTAGTGGCCATGTGATAGAATAAACACTACTCCTGCTACTGTTTAGGCAGTAGATCAGTGGTGGTAATCCTTGAGCTGGAGAGTCTCTTCATCAATAAAAGTAATTAGAGAAATAACCACAATGTGGTGATGTGATTGTTGCTTCATGTCCTTGCATCAGAATGTCAGCACATCATGGCATAATTATTTTGTGGCTCTCTGTAACTCCTTCAGCTTATTTCCTCTGTGGGTTCCCCTTCTTATTGAACGATGGAAGAGTTGGGGTGGGATTCTGCCCACTCTGGCTACTTGGCTCAGTATTGTCTTGTGTGTTTTAGCTGAGATGGGAATGCCCATATGATATATACTTTGTCTAAGACTAGGTTAAACTCAAAGATCTCTGACAGAAACATAGGATACCTGAGAACTTTGTACTGGGTCCCAAATGTGGCATGTGGCTCCAAAGCCAAAAGGTCTATACATCGCTGATCTAGCTTACTAGTAAATTGATCTAGTTAATATTCACTTAGTCACTTAGGAACTGGAGTGACTATTTTGGAAAATTGTAAAGTGTTTTGACAGTTGCCAATTACAATTTCTCATGCTTTCAAAGAGAAACTACACAAATTGAGATTTCCTTTAACCTCAACATCATAGTCTAATAGAGGAAAATGTTTTCATTAATTTCTGATATCTTTAATAACTCTTAAATAACTCTTTTTTATTTTTTTTATTTTTTCCCAGTGTACATTTTCAATAGTTGTTTTTCTGCAAAGGTGCATTGTTTGTGTGTTCTCTTATGAATTATCTTATTTTGTTAAAGAGAGGTGGTGAATAACACACAACCAAAAAGAAGAAATTACAGTTTTGTATCAGAAGGATACAGCTGCGCTGATGCAGTTGAAAATATTCCTGGGAATAATACTAGAGAAAAGTGTAGATATAAGAATCTATAACTGGCTCAGATATTTCAGACTGTCTTCCATTCAATGGAAAAGCCCGGGAAGAAAATTGACTTTATACATTGAGAATGTCAAACTAGCTGAAACAAAGCAATCAGGGGAGAAGTTAAAGATGATCATGCTTTAGTTTAACTGGTTACTAACTTCATTTCCAGGCTGACGTAAGGGAAAAACAGAAGAAACTGGCTGAACAACTAATATCTTTGTTAAATAGTTCACCAGGCCCTCCTACCCGAAGGCTCATAGCCAAGAACCTAGCTATACTTTATAGTATTGGAGACACTCTCTCTGTTTACCAGACAGTTGACAAATGCAATGAACTAATTCGGAGCAAGGATGATTCACCAAGTTATCTGCCCACAAAACTGTAAGTAACAACCACCCCCAAACTAGTAATAAGAATAACTGTCTTTTTATATCGCATCTTGCAACCTTCAAAGACTTCTGAGCATTAAAAGTAAAGACTAAACTAACATGAACACTGAAAGCTAATTCAAATTACAATCCTGCATATCAGAAGCATAGCAGTTTTATTTTTGATGTTTCATTTAGGATGGAATGGTGAATGACTTAGTTATTTTGTAACTTTTGATGTGCCACTTCAATGTGATTTCTATCTTTGCAATTCTTGGATAAAAATCTCAGCTCTACCTTCTACATACAGCCGTAGAAATAGATCATGAAGGCACAGTCAACTTGAAATATCTCACTTTTTTTCCCTTTTTTCAGAAGAAGCTTGCTGTTCTCATAAACATGATTTCAGATTATTTAGGTTAGGCAAATAGAGAGAGCATTGTTAGGAACCTCAGAGGTACCAAATGAAGCTAGGCAACTGGACAACCTAACAGCAGATAAAATTCAATGTAGACAAGCACAATGTTAGAACTCTTGTTCCTTGTTACACGTACCAAGTTAACTGTTGCCACAGCAACTAGACATCTGTGGCCAGCCTGTACCAGCTGACTTGAGCCGCAGGGCTGTTTCATTGCTGTGTAGACTTCCAGGTTTGTGCTGGAGCCAGAGCTCTGGGACCCTCCCACCTCGAAGGGTCATAGAGCCTGGACTCTGGCCCAAGATCAGAAGTCTACACAGCACTGACACCGCCTCTCAGCCTGAGCCCCACGAGCCCAAGATGACCAGCAGGGGTGGCTCCAGGCACCAGCACGCCAAGCGGGTGCTTGGGGCGGCAAGCCACTGGGGGCACTTTGCTGGTCGCCGTGAGGGCAGCAGGCAGGTTGCCTTCTGCGGCATGCTTGCGGAGGGTCCGCTGGTCCTGCGGCTTTGGCGGACCTCCCTCAGGCTACCGCCGAATCCGCGGGACCGGGGGCCTCCCACAGGCAAGCCGCCGAAGGCAGCCTGCCTGCTGTGCTTGGGGCGGCAAAATACCAAGAGCCGCTCCTGATGACCAGCACACGTCAGCCACAGATAACTTACTGCTCTGTAGACATACCTTTAAAGAAAACACCCTGGGGCATATCTATGTGGGGACACTCAGGAAAATGAATCTGAATTAACTGAAGGTGTGAATTGAAAATGCATTAACCCCAGCAAGGATACTCTACCACTGTAGAATCTACTTAATTGAGATGACCTGTTGTGCAACCTTACTAATTATATGACTAAGTCCTCTGTAGAACTTTTAAGCTCCACAGGGTCCATAGTCATCAGGCCATAGGTATTTCCACATATATTGTGTCTACTCCTGAGCTAACGTATGTAACAAGGACTGAAGCCTTTGAGCTTCTGACCTTAGAAACATCTTTCCTTAAAAGCTCTGCAGTGGCCCTTGGTTTCCTTGGGCAATCCAGCGGTGTTCATTGAGAGAGACTGCATCTTGTATCCTAATGAAATGGTATCATAGTCTCCAGTTAGCATCTCTCTTTGTCAGTAGTAGTTGGTGGTAATATGTTAATTCGCTATGAACCCCATTACATAGGTGTTTCAGTTAAGACAAACATAATATATTAATCTTAAACAAAACAATGAAATGCATTTTAAGTATACACAGTTGACTAATTTGGAATGTGACAGTTTTAGGTTAGCATTTTCAAAGGGGCCTAAGGTAGTTGGGTGCCCAGTTCCACTTGAATTTCAATGGGAGCTGAGTGCCTAACTGCCTTAGACACCATTGAAAATTCTCACTTTATTTAGTAATGGCTGTGTTGCCGGCAGATAACTGCCTGAGGCCAAGCAACAGCAGGGGGGTCCGTCGCCTGGTGTGCCGCGCCAATAAACACACCAGAGTGGAGAAGCAAACCAAGTTTATTTGAGATTTCAAAGCGGTGCAGGGAGATTGACTCAAATCAAGCACACCTAAAACAAGCAGTCTGTTCCTTTATATCCATGAGAACTTTTCTCACTGACTAGCAATCCCCCGTTTCCCCTCCCTCCTCCTCCTTCCTCCCCCTGTAGCAATTCTGTAAGCGCAGGTGCATTAAGTAATCTTGGCCGCAGCAGCTCGTTAGTAAGTTTTTCTTCTGCAAGTTATCTTGTCCTTCTGCTAAAGGTGCACAAGCTTCATTATTTTTGCTTTAGACCAGTTAGAACTGTTGCAACTGATAACGGCTGTTACACCTGGCCTTTTAGGTCGATTAAAGTTCAGACATGGAGGGACTCTTGTCTGCTGAGGCCTAAAACCAGGAAGGCTCTATACTCTTGTGGCCTTCCACCCTCCCGAGTTATGTAGGGTTATGCTTAGTGACACCAACAACTCCCTCCTTTGAGAATACTTAACAAACTTTTGGCTGAGTGTTCTCACATTTAAAGGATAACATGTGATTAAGCTCCAGGGAGCTGAAGTGCTTTACAGCAAGCAAGCAAGAGAAGAGTAACAATACACAACACCACACCAGTGAGCAGGAGGTGAACAATGCCTTTCCCTATTTCTCCCAGGTTGAGTAATCAGCCCCAGAGGGAATTAGAAATAGTGGGTTTCCTTTCCTAGGCCTTCCACTGTTCAAAAGCCTGTTTGGCTGACAGGATGTGCTTGTTAATATCCTGTGCGCTTTCTGGGACATAAGTACAGCATTCATCCCCATAAGGGTGCACACCCAGCCCTGGGAAGCCACACTTCCACCCAGGAAGTGTCCAAGTATGTCTCCATGATCACAGATCAGATGGTACTCCTGATGCGTCTGTAAGGGCAGTGGGCCAAGTCTGGTACTTAAGATCACTCCAAATGGCCATCAGCTGGTAATTCAGGAAATCCCGAATTCCTAAACATACTAGATCCCACTGCAATGCCTTCCCAGCCTCAGTGATATTTAATACCATCTTTCCTTGGTGTAGTACTATAATACACCTGTTATTTAACTATTCTCAGGTACTTTTAAAAGTCATCGACATTAATAGCATAGGAGGGGGGTTACATTATTAGTCACTCTCTAGGACACAGGGCGCAGCCTGTAGAATAAACCCCAAGCTCCAATCAATACCACATTTTCAAGCATGGGTCCCATAAATGTCCTCCCGCCAGTGTATAATTCTTTGTTTTTTCACCAGGGACAGTTCTTAATGTCCTTTCTAGTCAGGAATTCCTGGACTTTGCCAATTTCTGAGTGTTCCTTCTTCTTTCCCAAAACAGTCGTGGTGCAGCATCCTTGTACTTTTTCCCTACTGTCCAGAAGGCACAGTGGAGCTAGAAGGTGAAATAGGCTAATCATCAGTAGGAGAATTCTCCCGATGTGGAGGGGTCTTTTTGCAGTGAGAATCTTGGGTCCAAGCAGTCAGTCTTTGGCACTTCACAGTGGTGTTGGTAGGTAGCAGGACTTAATAAGGGCCTTTCCAGGGTGTAGCCAGAGCAGTCTTTCATTGGTGGACCTTTACACCAATCCTGTCTCCTGGTTCCAAGGAGAGGCAGGGCTGCTAGGGTCTTTGGGTAGCGCTTCTTTACCTGTGAGAAAAGAAACTTAACACATTTTATTAGTGCCTGGCAATGTTTTGCAAATCTCATAGCTGTGTGGGCAAATTCAAGCCCTCCTTTTCCTGGTTGTTAGCCAAGTCTTAACTGTGAGCAGTGTCCTTGAATGGAGTCAGTGTCTTATCTATAGCCTGAACTTGCTATTTTATTTTATTTTTTTCAGTTAATTCATTCTGTTCTTTGTCCTTTTTTCCTTCTTGGCTTTTTTTAACCTGCAAAGGAAACTTTCACTTTTTACTTATACACCTTCTTTCCAACAATTAAGACATAAACATTGTCATTATACAGTAATTAGTCTTATTATTTAATATATGCCACACACACCCTTTTACTAAAATAACCTTATTACAGAGCTTTGGAGCAACAAGCCAGGACAAGCACACCCACTTTGAGGAGTTCACTCAATACAACCTCTAGTCCAATAGCCTTTCACCATCCCCAGCCCTCTGGCTAGAAATCTGAGGTAGCCAGAAAGATCCCATGTACAATATGGGGAGTGGGTTAACTTTTCATGTCTTTGCTTTCAAAGACTGTTAGTATGCAAATTTTAACAACAATTTTGCAATTAACAGTTTGACCAATAAAGTTTCTTTTCCTTACTTAAGGAAATGCATTAGACTTTAGTATATTACATTCTCCTGATTTATCTAAACACTTTGTATTTCAAGTTGAACAAAACAAATATCTGCATTTTAATTTAACCCTTCTATTTGATTTTAACTAGACTATCCTATGAAAATATAACACAACAATTTTGGCCACGAGACAAACCCACAAGACAGGACATAGAACACAAAACATAATTCCTGTTGTGCCAGTAAATGCATGATACGTTGAATGCTGTTCAGCTGGCATCAGTTTTCTCTGATTATCTGAAAGACAAAAAAAACAGAGGTCTACCCTTCTAGGCAGACAATCATCGCTTGAAATATACAAATACTCTTGTTGGCTTCAGGCAAAACAGAGGAATTACCCCATAGTTTCTTGTATTTGTTTCATAGGCAGCCCAGGTTTTCAATTACATAACACTGTATACATTCTTCAGCTAATTCAACTAAATTGTTCATAGCCAAACCAAATGATTGCAATCCAATAACTTCTTTGCCTGAATTTATTTACAAACATTTCACAGACACCAAAAACTTTTTTTCTTTAGCATTTTTACAAAGTTCAACTGCTGTTTCGTTTAGCAACTACAGAGTTAACTTTTCACTCTCCCTTAAATCACTTGCTTGTCTCCCAACAGCCACTTTTATCAACTTAAATCATCATTCCAAGTAAGTCCTGGGTATTTGAAATTTCCATGCTTACACTTACTGACTCCTTCCTTCCACTACACCCTTAAAGTTTTCCAACCTGCTTTCCAATCTCTTTCTCTCTCTCTCTCTCTGTTGCCTGCTTGCCTGCCTGGGCCCGATCCTGCTTTTCTTGCTGAACCGTCCCTTCCATGGGCACCAACTTGTTCCACTACCAGTTTAGTTAGGAGGGTGGGCTTCTCAACTAGCCCCCACCCCTCCTGGTTTCTTCCTTTAAACATTCTTACTCACAAGACTACCCGAGTCCTCCTTCATGAGGCTTGCCACCTGGACAAAACACACATGGCCCATTGGCAAGGCCATTTACTAACATATATTTAAAGGACTATTCTTAGAGGGTTTACCCAGAGACTCATTCATCTGTTTGACACTAAACCGAAAAGAGAATTACGCAGAGGGAATTACAGTCTAAGCCAGACTTTCCCACTTCTATACACTGACCGCTACAGGGGACGGGACAGAAGGATCTCCATTCAACCTCAGAACTTTCTTGCACACATGGCTTCCACTCCGAGGAATACGAACAAGAGGTTCAGTTCTGCCCACACTCCTAACGCCCAAATGAACAGAGCAGGAAAACAACAGTAACCGGTTTAAACAGAACAGAACCAGAACCGATAGCGTTTTCTTATCTATTAGGACTTACTTTTACTCATGCAGTTCTCAACATATAACACCAAACAGTAACCAAGCAAAGCAAACACAAAATAACAAGGGTAAAACAAATAGATGGTGTAAATTCTGCAGGGCTCCCCCCCTTCTTAATTGCTTACCAAACTGTGACAAATTTCTGTTACCATCTATCCCTCGTGTAGGTGATCAGGCTGACACTACAGGATCGTTGGGGGAAGATAAAGAAAACACACATATAACTGTATTTTAAAGCTCCATTAATAAAATAATAAAACAACAACGGAAGTGTTGGGAACGCCTTCCTCATCACTCAGGAAACATTAATTCCCAAGCCCCTTTCATACCCACACACGTACATCCAGACTGGCCACTTCTGTGTATAATGTTCAGAGAAGGGGGGAGAGGTGGACTGGAGATTATCCTGTATACAGCTTGTCCAGAATTTCTAACATGCTTCCGCTCTTTGGAGGGCTGTTCTCTTGCACCCTGGAATCTTCTGCAGCGTCTCTTCAGAGATTCCAGTCCAGGTCGGCTGCCTGTGGCTTCTTCAGTGTCACCAAGCCACACTGGCTCCGGGGTCACTAAGGCACACTGTTGGATCTTACTGGATCAGTTAAGCTTTGCAAATGTAATCTTAGTTCTGTACTTGTATTGCCTTTGGTTCACCTCTGTCTATATTTTTTCCTTCACAGCCAGCTGGGGCCGAAAGCAGTCCCTCCCTGCACCAAGCACAGTCCGCGCCGATTCCTGACCCTGAACGCAGAGCAACCCCCCCCCCCTTCCATCCCTAGGCCAAGATGATTTTTAAATTAACCCGTTCCTTTCCTCAATAGACAAATTTGCTCACCCTGTGTCAGGGCTTTTTGGTGATTAAACGCTCCTCTTAGATGTATGATCTTATCTAGATTGAGTACCTTCTACTGGGCATTGTTAGATGGATGGATGGATTTTCACGCGTTGTAAATATTCCATTTCTCTAAATACCTGCAGGTTGTTGAACCATAATGTACGTACATGTAATATGCTGGGGTACCCTTAGGGGGTGAGATGGATGTTTAGACTGCCCCCACCCATTTTCACTACACACATAGGGAGGGTGCCCTGTCCGCGCTAGCGGCTCATAAACTAAGGATTTTTTCCCTACAGGGTACTCACACAGGAGAGGCTAACGAGGATGGCCACGACCCTCCTACACCTCCCTTCAGCAAAGAGCGTCGGCTAGTCTCTCGGAGATGGCGCCGCTTACTCTGATTGCATCCAGTGAGATGATCAGACTTCAGTAGCCCACACGGAAAGGAAAGGGGAAGGGAAGATGGTACACACACTCCTAGACCCAGGCAGCTTCCTCACCGGACGATGCCAGGCCAAGTCAGCCCACCATGGTCGGACCTCCTAAAGATCACTAGTTACCGGGCTTGCGTTAGAGTAGTCCTGGTCACGAGCTTTTGCTTCACAGGGTACTCTGGGCGTTCTTCCGGTAACAGTCATTCACACTGGCCCCCAGTACCATTCTGCATCTGATCTTGCTTTTTAGCTACAACAGGGAGATGAGTGCACTAGGACATAGGGTCTCCCCTTTCTAGACAGGTCCCTCCTTTGTCCCGCACTATCCCTAACCTGCTTTTGGATCCTTGCACTCTGCCAGACAGAGGGAGGAACTGGAGCTACAGTGGGGTATTTTTACAAGAGCTCTCAATCAAACAGCTTCAGAAGCTACCCATTTGCTGACAAAACAGGAGTAATTGGAGGATCGTTGTTATAATTAAGTGATCCTTCTGGTGGCCACCTTTCTGGTCCTCTAGTTGATATTGAGGCCAGTCTCTATACAGAACTTTTTAGTTGCTTTTAGTTAGTGGATCTGATCCAAGCACTTCCCAATTCGCTAGAATGCATTTTAAGGGTGTACACCATGCCCTGCCTGTACTCTGTCCCTGCCCCATATCCTAGGGTGACACTGGGCGTCCCCAGGTCATAACAGGCAAAAATCCAGACCACTGGACTGTTCCTACCTTATCCAAGGGACCGGTTCCTCACCGTCGCCCTCAACTGCTTCTCCACTACTCGAGCGCGTTGCACCGTTGTGCCCTCTGGGGTCAGTCGAACTGCGTCTCCGCCGAGGCCCCCGGTGAAGTCACCGGTGCGCGCTGGGCGTCGGTCATCACCGCAATCCGTCGACCACCAGAAGGGATCCAGGCAAGGCTAATTTTAGCCTCAATGCCCCACGTTGGGCGCCAAGAACTGTTGCCGGCAGATAACTGCCTGAGGCCAAGCAACAGCAGGGGGGTCCGTCGCCTGGTGTGCCGCGCCAATAAACACACCAGAGTGGAGAAGCAAACCAAGTTTATTTGAGATTTCAAAGCGGTGCAGGGAGATTGACTCAAATCAAGCACACCTAAAACAAGCAGTCTGTTCCTTATATCCATGAGAACTTTTCTCACTGACTAGCAATCCCCGTTTCCCCTCCCTCCTCCTCCTTCCTCCCCCTGTAGCAATTCTGTAAGCGCAGGTGCAAAAAGTAATCTTGGCCGCAGCAGCTCGTTAGTAAGTTTTTCTTCTGCAAGTTATCTTGTCCTTCTGCTAAAGGTGCACAAGCTTCATTATTTTTGCTTTAGACCAGTTAGAACTGTTGCAACTGATAACGGCTGTTAACCTGGCCTTTTAGGTCGATTAAAGTTCAGACATGGAGGGACTCTTGTCTGCTGAGGCCTAAAACCAGGAAGGCTCTATACTCTTGTGGCCTTCCACCCTCCCGAGTTATGTAGGGTTATGCTTAGTGACACCAACAGCTGTATGTGTAGGGTTTTTGTTTTTTGTTTTATTAGCACTTCACGCTTACTTATAAAAAAGGATGATTAGCAATGTTGTGCTGCTCAATTAATTGTTACAGATGCTTTAGGTGCTGTTTGTTTGCTGCTAGAATTGCAGTGCAACTTTAAGTGTATTGAACGTAGCTTTTTAGATGACATCTCCAAGTACAAATTTTGGGGAGGAATTTGAGAGGAAAGTCTTAAAACTTACTGAAATGGAGGGAAAGTTACGTTAAAGGGACAAAAAACAGCACAGAATGAGAAGAAAATACCTATTAAGCATACTAAATATGATAGATTATATACTGTAAATTTACAGGTTTATTTGGAAGGTAACAGCTTTTTACTATTGCTTGTAGTGTAACAGTTTAAGAAAGATTTTCACAATAAGGTTGTCATGAAAAGTTGGTATTGCCTGGACTTGAGTATCAAATATAGAAAAGAAATGCCTGCAATTAGGGGAGGGAAGCAGCCCTACACTGGAGGCAGGCAAAGGAGCTTCATGTATTCTTTACTCATGGCTCTTCCAGGTTGTTGCATTTGTGCACAGGAGGAGCTAGTATTTTTATTGAATATATTCCACTGAGAAATTCTGCTAATAGCAGTGAATTAGTAGGCAACACATTGCTAGAAACTTTTGATTCCTAGGGGCAGGGCGAGTGCAAGGATGTTTCGTGCCCTAGGCGAAACTTCGACCTTGCACCCCCGCCCCCTTCCCCAAGCCCTGTGGCAGCGCTCTGCCGCCCCCCCTTTCCTGAGGGGCCCCTCCCAGCAGTAGCTCCCCCCCCGCCCTGTTCTGCCCGCCCTCCCACAGCAGCTCCCCGCCCCAGCTCACCTCTGCTCCGGCTCTTCCCCGAGCATGCTGTCGCCGCTCCACTTCTCCCGCCTCCCAGGCTTGCAGCACCAATCAGCTGTTTGGCGCCACAAGCCTGGGAGGGAGAGAAGCAGAGTGGGGCAGCGTGCTCAGGGGAGGAGGTGGAGCACAGATGAGCTGGGGCAGGGAGTTCCCCTGCGTGCTGCCCCCTCCCTTTACTTGCTGCAGTGGCCCTCCCCTCACCGCCCTGCCCCAGCTCCCTCCGCCTAAATGCCGACAACGACCTGGGCGGCCGAAGATCCAGCTGCCGCGGTCGCTGCCGAAGGACCCAAAATGCCGCCTCCCCCCCTCCCCCTAAATGCTAGTGCCCTAGGCGACCTCCTGGATCACCTAATGGGTTGCACTGGCCCTGCCTAGGGGCCCATTCACTTAACTTGTATTTATGTGAGTGATAGGATAGTAAAATTACTTGTGTGAGTAAAGATGGCAAATGAGGCCATTAAATGAAGGCTTAGTTCTTAGTGAAATTTTTGTTAACTTCCTCCCTACAATTAAAATTTGAAGGGTATAGGCTTGGTCTTTCTTGACATTAGACTAATTAGAATAGGTTCTTGCATCCATCAAACAAGCATTCATACTGGACGACATTACCACTGTGCTTTTTATGCCCAGCCAAATCATGAACAAAATTTAAACCCAATCTGTCAGTTTGTAAATTGCTCTAATAAGTTAATCAAGCAGTAATGAAGTGGCCTTTGAAGAACCAAAGATGAGAAATGGGAATTCTTCTTACTGTATTTTTGTCATTAGGGAATGACTGTTAATCTTAGTTTAAATGAGTTATTCTGAGAATGTTTTAACTCCTATATTGCTGACCTTTGTGTTTCCCAATGTAATGGAAGTATAATATTTGGATATTTTTGAGAATGTGCAATAATAATACATATTCAGTGGGGCTGGTTGAATAGCAAGACAAATGTGTAGAATATACTGTTTGAATAATTTTGCTGATATTTATCAAAATTATTTGACTAATTATAAACCAGTCAATACCATGAAAAAGTTTTAATTAAGAAAACATTGTAAGGAAAAACCCACTACTTACTGAAGAATATATTTTTTGATACTGTATATGAATATTCAGTGCTTAACAATTTTTGCTTTTACTAACTGGAGTGCTTGAAAGAATACAGTATATCAAGTCCACTTATTACTTATTGCACCCTGAAATAAGTACTAATTTTGGAGCGTGTTTTTTGGAGGGGAAGAGGTAATGTGTTCATATTTTCATTTGGGTTTTTTTTGTTTCTTCATCAAATACTGGAGTAGTTTAGTACTTTGAATTCTGGTACTTAAGTATTTAATACCTTTGCAAGTGTGTACCACACTTTTCAAATACTCATTTTTTCTCCGATGTTTTTCACTAATTCATTTGTATTCTGGAATTAAAAAAAAATTTGAAATAGATCAGCTGATTACTTCAGTCCTTCAGCCTCTCTTCTGTTGTTGCATTCATCTTAACAAGTTTGGATCTGCTTTGTTTTAGTGCTGCAGTGGTATGCTTGGGATATTTGTACAAAAAACTGGGGAGAATCTTGGGAAACAGCTTTACTGATACTGTAGGAAATGTACTTAAAGCAATGAAGAATGCAGAGGTAAGGAACCACGTGTTTAAAAGATGTTTGCAGGTAAAATTAATAGACTGTGTTTACTCTTAGTAGTGTGAAGAACAATGAATGGGACAAGGTGACTGGTATAAATAAATCATGAAGTTGCTGTAAATCATAATGCCATATAGAAGCAACATCTGCAAATCCAAAAGAATTGTTAGAGAATTTAACTGTAATATATCAATTGAGAGGGATGAATCACAATTATTGACAGTCCCCTTCATGAATGATCTTGATAAAATACAGTATTGTATCATTCGTAAAACAGCTACTCAATTACACTTTTTATGCCAAAGCTCACTTTATAAAACTATCTTGAATTTTAATATGTATCTTAATCCTTTCCAGTAGAATTTAGAAGAATAGTTCTTTTCTTTTGGTTACAAAGGTGTAGAACAAATTACCTGCTTTAATTCACCTTAACATGAGTAGAGCTCTAAAAATAAAAGTACCAATATATTACAAACATGTTTAAATAATCTGCATTTTCTTTTTTAGGGTTATTAGTGTTGTAAAATAATATTTACATTTTCCTCCTTTTGTTTTATCAGTCTCAAGGTCGTTATGAGATAATGCTTAGTTTGCAAAATATATTGAATGGCTTAGGAGCTGCTGCTACCCCATGTCACAGAGATATTTACAAAGCTGCGCGATCATGCTTAACAGATCGCTCTATGGCAGTTCGCTGTGCTGCTGCTAAGGTAATGTGGCCCATTAACTAACTGTTTTTAGTAATTAATCTTCTTAAATATAACTGTTTATAGAGCATAAAGAAAAAAATAATTTTGATGCCTAAAAACACAGTAAAGGTTTGCTTATAATATGCATAATTTTTAATTGGTAAAATGTAAATCTATTCTAAAATTGTGTTCCTAGCAAACAAAAAAAATGTCCCTGAAAAAGTAACTCTGGAATTTTAGCATCTAGCAACAATATTGGCACCTAATTTTGTTTTCTATGTGTCTGAATTTATCCCAGGTAAGTTTATTACTTCCAAATGTGATTTAAGATGTTATCATATGTCTCACACAAACTGTTACACTCAGAACAATGAGTAAGTTTAGATTACTTCCATTATCTGCTCAGATATTGTCCTGGCAGTAAATATTCAGATCTCTTTTATGTCAAGGACTGTACGTATTTTTATGAAATCCTCTTATCTTCTATGTATTATCTTGCAAGCTAAAATTTGTATCAAATGCCTAAATGCTTTTACACAATATCAGAATATTTATGGTGAATATATTTTTCTCTCCCTCCTCCACCCGTTTTTGTCTAGTGTCTTCTTGAACTTCAGAAGGAGGCAGTTTTTATGTGGAGCACAGAACTGGATAGCGTTGCAACCTTATGTTTTAAATCATTTGATGGTTCCAATTATGATGTGCGGATAGCAGTTTCAAAGCTTTTAGGCACAGTGTTGGCTAGAGCTGTGACATGTAAACAGGCAACAGGTAAAGCATCTGTTTTGTCTTTCAGTAAGAATTTAGCAAACCTATCTTAGTTCTAGAAGTCATATATAATCCATAAATAAAGGCATTATATCAATATGCAAACACTTTGTTTAAACAAACTATTCATACCACACTTTTTTGCTTCATTTTACAGCTTTTTATAATGGTAATGTACCCCTGTGTTTTTAGTTAGATCATCTACTTTTGTGTTTAAAAAAACCCCTCACATTTGGGGAAAAATGTACTTGGAAATACTACCGCAGGGGTCAGCAACCTACGGCACGTGTGCCAAACACGGCACGCAAGCTGATTTTGAGTGGCACACTGCTGCCTGCTGCGGTCCCAGCACCCAGCCCCACTCAGTCCCCCCACCCACTGCGCTCCCCTGTGGGGGCAGGAGGCAGAAGCTTGGTCCTGTGGCTGTCAAGCTTCCCCCCTCCACCACTGCTTCTCCCAGCGTGCTGCTTTCCTGCCCCTCCTCCTCTCCCTCCCTGCACCATTCAGCTGATGGCCCTTGCGAGGGGGAAGGGAAAGAGTGACAGTGTGCTCGCTCCCTAGAGGAGGCAGAGAAGAGGTAGGGACAGGGCCTTGGGGAAGGGGGTAGAACAGGGCATATCCCTTCCAGCCCCTTGCCTTGAGCCGCTCAGGGCAGGGGGCTGGGAGCACCTCCATGAGCCAAACACCCCAGACCTCTGCCCTGACCCCTGAACCCCCCTACACCACAGCCTTCTGCCCTGCACCCCCACAGCCCCCATCCCTCTGCCCTGACCCTTGAACCCCCCACACACATCAAGCCTTCTGCCCTGCACCCCCACAGCCCCCATCTCTCTGACCTGACCCCTGAAACCCTCCCCTCCCCAGCCCTCTGCCCTGACCCCCCCCCAGTTCTGGGGTCTCGGCTGTTGGCCCCTTGCCAGCCGGCATCCTGGCCACAGGCCCAGCTCAGCCCGCTGCTGGCCTAGGTGAACAGACCCCCAGACTGGCAGAGAGCTGAGCAGGCTGGCAGCATAAGATCAGCATTTTAATTTAATTTTAAATGAAGCTTCTTAAACATTTTGAAAACCTTGTTTACTTTACATACAACAATAGTTTAGTTATATAATATAGACTTATAGAAAGAGATCTTATAAAAACGTTAAAATGTATTACTGGCACACGAAACCTTAAATTAGAGTGAATAAATGAAGGCTCGGCACACCACTTCTGAAAGATTGCTGACCCCTGTACTACCGTATATACTCATTCATAAGCCTAATATTTTTGGTAAAAAAGTAATGCATCAAAGAGCGGGGGTTGGCTTATAAATGGGTCTACACCAAATGTTGGTGATTTTAAATTCTATGGAATCATTGAATTGAATATCTAATACATTGTCGTTTTGTTTACCTGGAGCATCTGCAGGCATGGAGCCCCTCAGCTCCCTGTGTCTGCGGTTCGCTGTTCCCAGCCAAAGGGAGCTGCGGGAAGTGGCATGCCACTTCCCACAGCTCCCATTGGCTGGGAATGTCAAAGCGCGGACACTGGTTGCTGAGGGGTTCCATGCCTGCAGATGCTCCAAGTAAACAAAATGTCCCAACCCACCAGCGGCTTACCCTGACAGGCCCGGAGCCAAAGTGTGCCAACCCCTGAAATATAAGGTCATACAGATTTTGCTATTTTTACCTAACCATCTTGGGGGGTCAGCTTATAAACGAACGGGCTAATGAATGAGTATATACAAGTTCCATAGACATATCTACTCCTCAGAGTGTGAAGGGATTTTCAGCTACGTGAAGGTGGAATGTGGCTTTGTAAGGGCACAAAGCCTCAGGATCTGTGTTGAAGTCTGGTTATATAACCCCATAGATTTTGAGGACATCAATTCAGAATGCCTGTTCTCAGGGCCGGTGCAAGGAAGTTTCGTGCCCTCCCTCCCCCAACCTGGCCCCCTGCGGAAGCTAACCGAACCCGCCACCCTCCTACCTTGGGAGCCCCCCCCTTCAGCAACTACACACCCCCATGGCAGCTAACCCCACCTGGGGAGCCCGCCCCAGCTTACCTCGGCTCTGCCTCCTCCGCTGAGCACGCCAGCATCACTCTAATTCTCCTCCCTTCCTGGGCTTGTGGCGCCAACTGGAGAAGACTTAGAGCGGGGGCCGTGTGCTCAGCGGAGGAAGCAGAGTGGAGGTGATCTGGGACGGGGAGCGGTTCCCCTGTACTCCCCTCCCACCCACTCCCCGGTTATTGTGGACGGCCCTCCCCGCTCCCTCCCGCGCCCCAGCTCACCTCCACTCCACCTCCTTGCCTGAGTGGGCTTTTAGGCGCCCCCGACCACTAGGCCTAGGCGGCCGCCTAGTTTTCCTAAATGGTTGTACCAGCCCTGTCTGTCCTTCAAACTCATAAGTAGCATGTTCCTCATATATAAGCTGCACTGACGGTGAGAAGTGGCAACAACTGCATGTTCAACCTTTTTTGCTTCTTGAATGGTAGAAATTCTAGAGAGTTACTGCTCCTCTGTGTAGTGCTTAACATCAGATTGATTTTTTTCATTGGTTTGCCAGGGCAAACATTGCCTAGAATGGCTTGTTGCTGTATCTTTTCCTTTTCAGCTAGCCATGCCACCTGAAATCAAATATAGTCCCAACTGTGTAGTTGACTGAGTCTTAGTCACAGAGAACTCCCAGCATTGTTCATGCGGAGAACCTCTTGCCCTCTGAGGAACGGCTAGGGATCACAGATGTCTTCCCTCTTTCTCCTCCCTCTCCCCATAGTCCTTCAGTTTTACCTGTCAGATATGGCAGTGCAGCTGAGGAGCACTCTTATTGGGGAGTGTGTCCATAGTATGTAAGCTAAAGCAAGTCATTATGGTTTTCATTGTTGCCCAACCCATTACATTATATGTAACAATAATTGAATTAAAATGTTTTGAACAAAAAAATGTTTTCTTGACTTTCGAGGAATTTTAAATAGAGATGATGTAAATGGAACTTGAAATTTTTTAGAGAGCATGTATCTGTTTCAACTGAGTATGGTGCAAGCTGATTGTTGAATTGGTTCACTTAAGAGGCAGTGTCAGTAGCTTCAGTGTTTTCAACCCAGATTCCAAATGCAGGATTCTGTAATCTGTTCACTGAGCCACATATGATGTTAGGTAATATTCCTATCATAGAGCATCTTCACAGTTAAAGCTTTTCAGTTTATTTCAACAAATCCACATTTAAATTCTCGGAATCTTTCCAGATGGAAGGTCTATGAGGAAAAGGTGATAAAATTTATAGCTGATATAGTATACAAGCAAACTAATCATCAGTCCCATCAGTTCAAGAGGTAGTTGTAATAGATACTCATTCAGTATGCCTTTGCATCCATCATGTTGTTGTTTTTTTGATTGTTGTTCATGTATTATGTTAGAAGAATGAAATATTTAAATTTATCCTATACTCACTGAATGTAACAGGATAGAGTGCTAAATACATGAGCCCACACTCTTACCTACACTCTTGACTTCACAAAAGGCCTAAGTGTCATGAATTAGGGTAAGAGAGTAGCCAGGGAATTTATGAGAGAACTTGATTTTAATTAAGACTAAATTAGAAGCTTTCAGTATTTTGGAACTGTGTGTTTTTATATATTCACTCTCCCTTCTCAACAAGCTTATTTATGGGACTATTTAACTGCTAAATATCATGTTAAAGAAAGCTGCCATATTTTTTCAGCTTCAAAAAAATTAATGTCTTTTGTAATAGACATTATCTGTAGAATGAGTACATTTGCCTTATTTTCTTCTTTACCCCTTATGAACAGCGTGGTCATAACTACCTAATCTTAGCACTTCTGCGATGGGTGCCTGAGAAGGATAGGTAGATCTTTGTCAGAAATGTCAGGGTTAGTCACCTATTCTCTTCCCTGTTGCTGTTTTCATTTTTCAGTTCAATATTATCTTAAGACACTTAATGCCCTAAAATTCTTATCAAGTATACAAGAGAGAGAATGAATTTTTGTGCTCTTGACCTTACCATCTGTTTTGTCATGAAATTAAATCGCACAGTTCATCTCTCTCTCTCTCTCTCTCTCTCTCTCTCTCTCTCAGGAGACCTGCTGTTTGACTTTTAGCATTAAATTTTTCTTTTGAATGAATATGAGAATTCTTCTAATGGAAGGAAAGTTGTAGGAGACATGTTAGATGGCTGCTCTTGCAGTGTGGAACCGCCGAGAATCATAGAATATCGGGGTTGGAAGGGACCTCAGGAGGTCATCTAGTCCAACCCCCTGCTCAAAGCAGGACCAATCCCCCCTACATGTACTGTAAGCTTTCGTAGAAACCCAGCCCACTCAACCCCAGATCAGCCAACGCTTAGATTATTAGGCTTATTGCTTTGATATATGTTGCCGCATGTTGGTGAGCACCAATGGGCTAGGTGCGTCAGCTGAGCAAAGGAAACAGTGATTCAGACGTATGCTTCCTAAAGCCCCCTCTTTGAAGTCCTAGCTGACTTGTGTTTTGCATGTATGCCTCAAAGTGTATCTTTAATAAAATCAGACACAGAATATGAATGTATTTAATAATTCTCACCATCAGTAGTGATCTGTAGTGACAAATTCAAGGTAAGGTAATTTTGTTGTTTGTAGACCCTGATGGCAGTACTTCCATGTATTTCTAGATCATATTCATCAAAAGGACTCTGAATTTGCAGAGCTTTGATTCTGGTTCTGTTATGAAATTTTGCTTTCAATGTTTGGATTTACTAATGTATGTGGGAAAGATTAAATGATATTCATCACAACTTTTTTTAAAGATGCAAAGAAGTTGAAACTTCCCTTTACAGAGGGTTTGTTTGCTTATTTATTTTTTAAAATACATTTATGTTTAGCGTCCACCCGGCAGAATGTTCGCAAAATTTCTCTGGATGAAGCCACGGAACTACTAGGAACAGGCTTTCTACGTGGGAGTTCTGGATTTCTCCGAGCTAGTGGTGATATACTGAAAGGAATCAGTTCAGTCAGCAGAGATATTAGAGTTGGAGTTACTCAGGTTTGCATTATATTATATTTTATTTTTCTAATATTGCTGTGCTTATTTTTAAAAAGCTGTTAGTTTTGTTTTGTGTACTTATTTACTGTTTGTGACAATAAGTATGAAATAAGATTTTAGTGTACCATGGTATGATCCATATCTTGAATTATACTGAAATTAATAGTACACAACAAAAATTACATGAATGTTGATGACTCATCTCCTAAGGGATCTCTGTATTTTAGCTGAATTCCAAATATTACCTTCTATTTACTATATTTTGAAAATTGTTAGGAGTAAATTTGTTTGTGTTAACGCTACAAATAATATAACTTAACTGAGTGTTTTGGAGTCCTTTCCTCTAAGTATAATTTTTACATTTAAAATTTGAGGAATACATTATTTTATGTTCTTGTGGCTTGTTGTTGTTCTTGTTCTTGTTGTTTTTAAGAATTTTAAATTGGAATCTGTCTCCTGATGTATAGTGAAATATGCCTTCTCATAGTGCTAGTATTAGAGAAAATTCAAAATGTTCTCTTGCTTTCTCTATTAATTTGGCTCATACTCAAGTTGAAAAAGTGGTTCTGCTCTGAGAAGTGATTGTAAGAAAGGCAGCATCTTACTCATTACATCTTATCGTTGTAGGTATACAGGGCCATTGCTGTTTGCTATGGTAACAAAAATAAGATTTTACTTCTAGCCCTGCAGCTCTAGTGCTGCTTAGAGGACATGAACTGGATTCTATTCTTTCTTGTGCATCATAAACAGAGTTATTTTCACACAGCTATATTTAATGGTCCTTAATCAAGCAATATTCCCATTCCCTTCAATAAGAGTTTATTGGCACTTTCTTCTTGGTGCAGTCATTTGCCTGTTATGAACAGTGTGGTCATAATTACCTGATATTAGCACTTTAGTGATGCGTGCCTGAGAGATAGGTAGAGGTTTGTCAGAAATGTCAAGATTAGTCACCTGTTGCTTTCCCTGTTGCTGTTCTCATTTTTCAGTCAATATTCGATCAGTTATTCCCACTAACTGCTACTAAGAATATCCTGAGGAATCTGAAAGACTACACTCTTTCCAAGCCTCCTACCCTTCTGAAGGGAGGGCCTTGGATAGATGAGTCCATTTTCTATTCCCATCATCTCAAAGACAGGACCTTTTAATCTTATGTCACCTCCACTATGGGGGACACAGTTCAAAACATTGGCAGCTGTACTATCTCTGTCAGATCTCCTGTCTGAGGGTCATATAAAGGGGTTAATAAGCTATACGTTGTATTTTGATGGCCAGGTTGTGGAGTTGGGTTGTGGATTTAATACCTGCGCACACATCTCACACATCACCCTTAGACCATATCAGTTAAGAGGAGATCCTTGGAAATTACGGGGTCTTTGATAACCCGTAAACGCATGAGAAATAAGGGAGGTGGGTTGGAAGTAGAATTCAGGGAGAAGTTGATCCCTATTTACTGTTTTTGTTACATGGTCCTGGGCTGATTTTCAGAGACATCAGCAAGAGGGATGGTGCTTCTGATGGTAAATAGAAGATTCAGGGGCCAGAGCATAAGGCGCACCATGTTAAAAGTATTTTTTTCAGATAATGACAAGATTAGCTAGTTGCACTAAAGCTTCTTGAAAAAGCTTTTAAATTTAAAGTCTAGCATACTTTTTTAAAATGTGAAAGTAGTGAGTCAAGACTAAGGTCTGGTCTACTCACAGACTAGTATAGTTAAAGCTGTACAATATCTTTGTGAAGATAAAACCGAAGTAATTCTGTATAAAACAGTGCTCATAAATTACTAAGTTGTAGAATACTTGCATTTTACAATGTGTAGTAATAAAAGTATAGATTATAAACTATTGAAAATTGGAGCACTTCAGGGATAACTCTTAAAATACTGGAAACTGTTTTGTATTTAACAATATTTAGTATTTTTAGAGCACAAAACAGAGTTTTGTATACACACAGTAAACTGACTTGCCAAGTAAATGTTCTTGATAAATACAGACCTCCTTACAAATTCAACACAATATGTTTGCTAAGTGAGTTGAGTTCATCATATATAATTTACAGTTTGAGGAGAGGTTGGAATACCTTGGGATGAATTTTGAGGGCTATTAAAGTTATTGTCTGACAGTGCTGCAATGTGTATTTATATATTTGTCAACAATAATTTAGGAAATTGTCAGTCATCTTACTACCACACTGCCACTCCATGTTATCTTAATCCTACAGTTCCCATATCTGTTCTGCTGTTCTTGTTGTCATAAAATATATATTCTATTTTTGCCACAGTCCAGTGAAAACTTTCCTTAAGTTGTGGCATTCCGACTACACTATTGTTTTTTTATCCTTCCCTTAAAGTCTATCACCATCTCTAACTTAATCTCTGCTAATACCCATGAAAAACTTTTGAGTGATTTCATTTGACTTTCATGTTTTTTAGACATCTGGCATATGTATTGAAGCTATTTATAATATTGTCTTGCCTTTCTAAAATTATGAGGAAAATTCGTCTTTACATTTAAATGTGACTGTTTTGTTTTACTACACAAAGTGCTTCTGAATGCCTTAAGCAATATATTTTTGATTGGCTGTGCAGCAATTACTACAAATTGAGTTGTGTGACCAAAGTCCTAGACATTAAGTATATTCAGTACAAAGTCCCTAGTCTTTAGTATTTGTACTATAATATCACTAAGATCAAATTGGGATCAGGGCCCCGTAATACTCAGTGCCGTACAAACATAAAATAAGACAGTTCCTTCCTGAAAGAGCTTGAAGTTGAGAACTGATGTTATAAATGCATGGTGCAGATGTTTATTAAACACAGGTAGTATTTATTTTCTCCTGACACCCAAATTTCAAGAGCCATATTTTAGTAGCATTAAATAAGCCTCTAAATTTGTGCCCAAAATTATACCAAAAAGTTTGTGTGCAAATTTTTGCAAGCCCAGACTTGTATTTTTATGTGCAAACAGAATGTAGACACGTGTGTGAGCATGTTTTGCATATGGATCTTTGTGTCCTTTGTTTAAAAATGTAACGCTGAAGATTTTAAATAGCTCTTTTAAATGTAAAAAGAACTTTAACAATTGAGACTTCACATCCAACATAGATTTAAGAAAACATTTGTGTTTTGTAGTTATCTAGAGGGTTATAACTCATCCTGAACATTCAAAGAAATTCTCTTGAACATGCACATCTGAATGATTCTGTTCAATCCCCATTACCAAAAAAACTTTAAGAATAGATGCCCATACTCCAGTTTACTATAACTGCTGTACAGTAGATATTGAAACAATTTTAAATCATGATGATAGATTATCTGATATTTAGAATTAAAAGTTTAGGTGCTATGGTTTAGTGGTTAGTATGTGGAATTAGGAATAGGGGAGACGTGTTCTGATCCCAGCGATGGTATTGATATACCTACTAACAATTTATGACAATGAAATTGTTGACTATGTACATTTTTTTAAATTCAAAAAGAAAGGAAATATAGCAGATTTAAGTGAAAGTAGGTTGTTACAATAAATATAGAAATTGTTTTCAATTCATCCCATTTGCCCCATCTTTCCTCAAATACTCCAGTTGTTATAATAATATAGACAATAAAGCTCCCTTTATCTTAATTTATTCCGGTTAACCATTTTTTCTGTAGTTGGTGTTTTGTTTTTGCAAACATTCTGATGAAAGTGATTTCATATGCCTTTGTTTTACTATGAGACCTTGGACAAGTTCATTTAGCTGCCCTATTTCTCAGTTTTCCCATCTGTAAAATGGGAATAATACAATGGTGTGTTGTGAGGCTTAATTAGTATCTGCCAAGTGCTTTTAGATTGGAGGAAGAAAAGCAGTATAGAAGTACAAACTAATATACTCTTAAGTTAGGGTTTTTCTTCTCTGCATCCTCAGGTAAAATGATGGGAAACCTGCATACTGACAAACTATAGTACTTAACAAATTACAGCATAGAAAGGAAGTTGTTATAATCAGACATGAGGCAAAATATGCATGGGTTATTGCTGTTTTATAGTGAATGCTATTAATTGCAAACTCTTGTTGAATTTCATTCATATATGCTCACATTTTTATTGCTCACTTTGCATGGTGTCAAATATGTGCATATAAAACATACACGTAAGCATTTGTAAGGAACTATATTATGCAGCAAGATAAATGATCTTGTGGTGATTAGATTTGAGAAGTGGCTCTGCATTCTTTCTTTTGGTTGTTTGCAACATCTGTGGCCTTTGTATGGGTCCTCTGTTGCAAGACAAAAAACTAAAATTCATTAAAATAAAGAGCTTTCCCTGGTGATTGCAAATATTCCCTAAATCTAGGCCAGCAGAAACAAAATTCTCGTAGGGATATGGGTTATAGTTTTGTAACACTGTGATTCTTAAAATGCATTCATATATTAAATTTGGGCTCCATGTGCAGAATGTTAAATAGCTGGAAGCTGTTGTTCAGGGAGATCAAACACAATGTTTTACATAACAAGTGCCTGTTCAGGGTAAATTGGTACTTCTCATGCACTGAAATGAAATAAAATAGACAAGCATCTTGAATTAACTTTCTGTTAGACCAGACTCAGTGCTGCTGGTACAGTGTTAATTGAAAGTAATTTTTAAACACTATTGCCTAAATTGACAGATAAAATAACCTACATCAGAAAGACAAAAGAATTTCCAACTAAATTAAAACTGAGAAAGTACACAAAATGGTCCTATAAAGGAGATTAAATGTGGTTTCTGTGGAGAATGAGGTATCCCTATGTTTGATATAGTGCAGGGAGATATTAAACATTTACATGGATCTGTAAATGTAAATGGCAATTTTCCAGATGACTTTATTCTAAATATTACTTTCTTCAAATCTTTTTCAGGCATATGTGGTATTTGTCTCCACATTAGGAGGACAGTGGCTTGAAAGGAATTTCTCTGCCTTACTTTCCCATATTTTAGATCTAGTGTCTCAGTCTCACCCTAAAGCTATTCAGACTCAGATGGATGCTATCTGCTGTCGCCGTTGTATTTCATTTATCCTTCGAGCTACAGTAGGAGGTCTTCTTGGAGAAAAAGCTCAAATTGCAGCTGCCAAAGAGATTTGTCAAGCCATCTGGAGGCTGAAGAAAGTTGTGGGTATGGGACTAACAAGATTCTGTTTGTGAGGGAGGTTTGCTTTTTAAACCAGTGCTAAAATGATTGTTCGCCTACCCTAATCCTGAAGATTCTGCAGAAATAGAACTTCTACTTCTGGTATAATTACCATAATAATGTAGAGAGAACATTTGTTTGTTGGGGGGGGGGGGTTGTTGTGTTTTTTTTTTTTCAGGTAGTTTTATTGATTAAAAATAAAACAAAAAACTTCTTAAACTTGTCACATAGCAGAATGACTTTTAACAGTAAAACACAGATAACAGAATAGATCAAATAAATTTAAACTGTAATTGATACAAATGGGGCCAGATTCTCTTTTCCCTGCTCTAGCTATTTCATATTACACAGGTGGTGCCAAAATGGCAAAACCTGGCCCAACTAGCCATCTGCAAATTCCTTGGGCATAGGGAGATTTTAAATGGTGTAACATCTGTGCCTGGTTCCTGTGCCAACTACTTCACCGCATTGGGGTGTGATGAGGGGACTAGAGCATGCCTTTCCTGTGCCAATTCTCAATTCGTGTATAGTCCTATATCTTATTGCTGGTTAAATCTGTAGTGTCCTAAAATAAAATTTAGTTGACTCACTCTAAATTTTGCTGCATATGTGCTCTTAGCTTTTCTGCCTTATAGGCTTAACTGTCTTGCACATCTCTTACTTTTTAAAAAGTGCCATATTGTGAAGAATATCAGGATTGGAAGGGACCTCAGGAGGTCACTAGTCCAATCCCCAGACAGATTTTTGCCCCAGATCCCTAAGTGGCCCCCTCAAGGATTGAACTCACAATCCTGGGTTTAGCGGGCCAATGCTCAACCAGGCACCCATCCCATGTCAAAATATGGCCCGTTCCAATCCTGTGGATTTAGTTGAAAATAGAATGGTTCTTGGTTGCTACCATTCATTGTCACCTGCTAAATTGACAAGGTGGTGTTTTTTTATGATTGTTTTCTACTCTTCCCACCCACTGCTTACCCTTGAACTAAATAATGTCCTTTTCTGTGGCAACTTGATTGAGGTATGGAAAGTCTCAGCTAAGTTCCATTGGAAATCCTAAATCTTATGTGAGACAATTAATGATAGAAGAATATTTCTAATATAGCTACCATATCATTGCATTTCTTTATTTTGTCTTTGTATTTTACTATTATTTTATTTTAATGTGCAATGATTTCACAGTTTTTAATGTGTTACCAGATGTTGTAATGAGTGACGGTAACTTGGAAACTCGGATTGGTATAACAGATGTAACAGCAAGCCAACATGTTCTTGTGTGTGCATTACATGAACTTGGAAGTCTCATACATGGTTTAGGCACTACTGCTGCACCATTGCTACAAGATTCCAGTACAGGTAATGGATTGTCTGCAAAATATGTTCCATGAGATTTTTTTGCAAATTTAATCGCATCAGTGTGTTCTTATTTTTGCGGAATATTCGGACTGACATATGGAAATATACGAACACAGAGAAGATATAATGCATAGGAAATATATGAACAAATTGGAGAGAGTCCAGTAGAGAGCAACAGAAATGATAGATGATTTTGGAAACCTGACCTATGGGAAAGGTTGAAAAAAGTGGACATGTTTAGTATTGAGAAGAGAAGACCTGAGAGGGGACCTGATATGTCTTCAAATACATTAAGGCTGTTAGAGAGAACAGTGATGAATTGTTCTCCATGTCCGCTAAAGATAGGACAAAAAGTAATGGTATTAATCTGCAGCAAGGGAGATTTAGGTTAGATATTAGGACTTCGTAACTAAGAGTAGTTAAGCTCTGGAACATGCTTCCAAGAGAGGTTATTGCCTCCCCATTGCTGGAGGTTTTAAGAACAGGTTGGACAATTCCCTGTCAATGATGGTCTAGGTTTATTTGATCCTGCATCAGCTCAGGGGGCTCGAGTTGAGGACCTCCTTTCTAGCCCTACATTTCTATGATTCTGTGATTCTATATCAGAAATGCACTCCTTTTTTAAATGTGTAACTTCTGTTGCATTCAGGCTCTTCAAAATTATTAGTGCTTCATACACTTGATCTCTAAAATCTATCAATTTCTCCTTCTGAAGCCTTTGGTTCTCTCTCCCATTGACAACTGCAAACTCCTTTCTGCCATGCCAGCTTATCATCTTGACCCATTCAGTCTGTTCAGAACACTGCTACTAATATCAGCTAGCTGTGTGGCTGCTCTGATTGCAATTACGTTCTCCAGATCATTGCTGAAGAGACTTTCTTTTTCTCTGTGAAGTTCAAGCTCATCCACACCTTCAAGCCTCTGCATAACTCCATCTCAGCTTTGCTCTCATTTCCTCCTGTGCTGTTTGTGACCCTCCCTCATGACCAGTCCCTTTTCTGACATTTTCCCATTTTCCTCCTCTGCTTAAATTCCCTCTCTTCATGCATCAGATAAGAAAAAAAGTTTTAGAAGTTGGTTATCTATTTTTATCCTAAAATTTGCTGCTTGTATAAAGCCTTTCAAAGACTATCACCCAAACATCTGTGCACCACCTCATAGATTCTAGGACTAGAAGGGACCTCAAGAGGTCATCGAGTCCAGTCCCCTGCCCTCATGGCAGGACCAAATACTATCTAGACCATTCCTGATAGACATTTATCTAACCTACTCTTAAATATCTCCAGAGATGGAGATTCTACAACCTCCCTAGGCAATTCATTCCAGTGTTTAACTACCCTGACAGTTAGGAACCTTTTCCCTAATGTCCAACCTAAACCTCCCTTGCTGCAGTTTAAACCCATTGCTTCTTGTTCTATCATTAGAGGCTAAGGTGAACAAGTTTTCTCCCTCCTCCTTATTGACACCCTTTTAGATACCTGAAAACTGCTATCATGTCCCCTCTGTCTTCTCTTTTCTAAACTAAACAAAGCCAATTCTTTCAGCTTTCCTTCATAGGTCATGTTCTCAAGACCTTTAATCATTCTTGTTGCTCTTCTCTGGACTCTCTCCAATTTCTCCACATCTTTCTTGAAATGCAGTGCCCAGAACTGGACACAATGTTCCAATTGAGGCCTAACCAGCGCAGAGTAGAGTGGAAGAATGACTTCTCGTGTCTTACTCAAAACACACAAAATGCATCCCAGAATCCTGTTTGTTTTTTTGCAATAGCATCACACTGTTAACTCATTTAGCTTGTGGTCCGCTATAACCCCTAGATCCCTTTCTGCCGTACTCCTTCCTAGACAATCTCTTCCCATTCTGTATGTGTGAAACTGATCTGTTCCTTCCTAAGTGGAGCACTTTGCATTTGTCTTTGTTAAACTTCATCCTGTTTACCTCAGACCATTTCTCTAATTTCTCCAGATCATTTTGAGTTATGATGCTATCCTCCTAAGTAGTTGCAATCCCTCCCAGTTTGATATCATTTGCAAACTTAATAAATGTACTTTCTATGCCAGTATCTAAGTCGTTGATGAAGATATTGAACAGAGCCGGTCCCAAAACAGACCCCTGCGGAACCCCACTTGTTATACCTTTCCAACAGCATTGGGAACCATTAGTATCTACTCTCTGAGTACATTTATCCAGCCAGTTATACACCCACCTTATAGTAGTCCCATCTAAGTTGTATTTGCCTAGTTTATTGATAAGAATATCATGCGAGACCGGATCAAATGCTTTACTAAAGTCTAGGTATACCACATCCACCGCTTCTCCCTTATCCATAAGACTCGTTATCTTATCAAAGAAAGCTATCAGATTTGTTTGACATGATTTGTTCTTTACAAATCCATGCTGGTTATTCCCTATCACCTTACCACTTTTGAAGTGTTTGCAGATGATTTCCTTAATTACTTGCTCCATTATCTTCCTTGGCACAGAAGTTAAATTAACTGGTCTGTAGTTTCCTGGGTTGTTTTTATTTCCTTTTTTATAGATGGGCACTCTATTTGCCTTTTCCAGTCTTATGGAATCTCTCCTGTCTCCTATGATTTTTCAAAGATAATAGTTAGAGGCTCAGATACTTTCTCTGTTAGCTCCTTGAGTATTCAAGGATGCATTTCATCAGGCCCTGGTGACTTGCAGGCATCTAACTTTTCTAAGTGATTTTTAACTTGTTCTTTTTTTATTTTATCTTCTAAACCTACCCCCTTCCCATTAGCATTCACTGTTAGGGATTCCTTCAGACTTCTCGGTGAAGACCGAAACAAAAAAGTCGTTAAGCATCTTTGCCATTTCCAAGTTTCCTGTTACTGTTTCTCCCTCCTCACTGAACAGTGGGCCTAGCCTGCCCTTGGTCTTCCTCTTGCTTCTAATGTATTGATAAAAAGTCATCTCGTTTCCCTTTATTCCCGTAGCTAGTTTGAGCTTATTTTGTGCCTTTGCCTTTCTAATCTTGCCCATGCATTCCTGTGTTGTTTGCCTATATTCATCCTTTGTAATCTGTCCTAGTTTCCATTTTTTATATGACTACTTTTTATTTTTTAGATCATGCAAGATCTCATGGTTAAGCCAAGGTGGTCTTTTGCCACATTTTCTATCTTTCCTACCCAGCGGAATAGCTTGTTTTTGGGCCCTTAGTAGCATCCCTTTGAAAAACTGCCAACTCTCCTCAGTTGGTTTTTCCCTCAGTTGTGATTCCCATGGGACCTTACCTATCAGCTCTCTGAACTTACCAAATCCACCTTCCTGAAATACATGGTCTCTATTTTGCTGTGCTCCCTTCTACCCTTCCTTAGAATTGTGAACTCTGATTTCATGATTACTTTCACCCAAGCTGCCTTCTACTTTCAAATTCTCAACAAGTTCCTCCCTATTTGTTAAAATCAAGTATAGAACAGCTTCCCCCCAGTAGCTTTTTCAACCTTCTGAAATAAAAAGTTGTCTGCAATGCAGTACAAGAACTTATTGGATGGTCTGTGCCCTGCTGTGTTATTTTCCCAACATATATCTGGATAGTTGAAGTCCTCCATCACCACCAAATCTTGGGCTTTGGATGATTTTGTTAAGTTGTTTAAAAAAAAGCCTCATCCATCTCTTCCACCTGGTTAGGTGACCTGTAGTAAACTCCTGGCATGACATCACCCCAGGGACTCTCAACACTTCTGTCTCCTGTGTCCATCTCCACCTCAGTCCAAGTGTGTACATTTTTAATATATAAGGCAACACCTGCTCCTCTTTCCCTGTCTATCCTTCCTGAGCAAGCTGTACCCCTCCACACCAACATTACAATCATGTTTATTATCCCACTAAGTTTCGGTGATGCCAACAATGTCACAGTTGTATTTATCTATTAGCGCTTCCAGTTCTTCCTGCTAATTACCTATACTTCTCACATTTGTATGTAGGCATCTAAGATACTGATTTGATCTTGCCTCTCAGTTTTGCCTTGACCCTCCTTTCTCTCTGCCATTATGGCCCATGCTCCCTCCTATTTCCTGCCCATCTCCCAGGTCTCCATGTTCCCCTTTACCTGTGGGCTTTGCTCACCTGTCCCCGTTGAACCTAGTTTAAAGCCCTCCTCACTAGGTTAGCCAAATAGGGTCTTTCCCCTCCTTGAAAGGTGAACACCATCTCTGCTTAGCCGTCTTTCCTGGAATAGTATCCCGTGGTCAAGAAAGCCAAAGCCCTCCTGGCGACACCATCTTCGCAGCCAGGGATTCACCTCCACGATGCACCTGGGTCCCTACTTCTGCCTGGGCCCTTACCTTTGACAGCAAGAATCAAAGAGAATACCACCTGCGCTCCAGACTCCTTCACCCGTACTCCCAGAGCCCTGCAGTCACTCTTGATGTGCTCAGTGTCACGCCTCGTAGTATCATTTGTGCCCACATGGATGAGTAGCATGGAGTAGTATTCAGAGGGCTGGATAATCCTCGACAACGCCTCCATAATGTCTCAATACGGGCCCGTGGCAGGCAGCATACCTCCCTAGATGAAATGTCAGGGGGACAGATAGGTGTCTCTGTCCCCCTCAGAAGAGAGTCTCCGACCGCCACTACCTTATGTTTCCTGTTCGCAGTGGTGGCAGTAGACCTCCCAGCCTTAGGTGTACGAGTCTTCTCCTCCTCTAGTGTAGGGGGTGATTCCTTCTCTCCTGTATCAAGAAGAGCATAACGGTTACCTATTACCACGGCAGGAGGGATTGGGGCAGGGGTGGTGCACTGCCTGCTGCCAAGAGTAACCAGCTGCCAGTGTCCACCCTGAGCTATCTCCTTCACCAGTCCTGTGTCAGCAGTCCTGTGTACTCAGCTGTCTCCACATAGACACTGTCCAGGAATTGCTCATGATTTTGGATGCTCCTCAACCTAGCCACCTCCTCCTGTAGCTCCCCCACCTGCTGCCTGAGAGATTTCACCAGCAGGCACCTTTCACATTGGATGGTCCCCCAAGCCTGGATGTCAGTAAGTGGGAATTGCAAATGATAGTCTCTGCAAAACCACACCAAGATCTGGGTAGAAGCATCCATGCTCAGGCGCTCTCTGGCTACAGGCGCAGGTGGAGGAGACAGAAGCAGTGCTGGCTCAGGTGTTGCGGGTCTTCCTAACCATCGTAGGTCTGCCTCTGTCAAACTCCCCTGTCTGCAGCCCCCTGTCCCCTTCGCCTGTACTGTACTCCTGCCTTTACTGTTACTCAGAGTACAGATAAAAAGTACATTGTGTATCAGATTGAAAGTATATACTATTTAGAGTAAGAGTTGTATTTTTAGTTCAGTGTCACACACACTGTGCAATGTGCTCAGTAAATATGTTTGACCAAATTTAAATAGAAATTTTTAGTTATTCTCTTATGTTTTCATTTTAGTGCAGTGAATGGTCTGTCCTATTTTGCTTTAGTGATTTAAAAATCGTTACTCCAGTTCTGTTGTGTTATACTTTACCTCCAGTCATGCAGTTAATCTGTGCAGTGGATATCGGTATCTATGCACAGCTATATTGTATCAATCCATTATAGGCCTCATCCATGCATTGTTATTCGTGCAGAGACACTGGTCTGCCTGCATAGATTTACTTGCTGGATCAGGCCTGTAATTACTTATCAAGGTACTTTTGTAGACATTTCATGTTTGCTTAATGTATTAGAACAATGGTACAAATAGGATGACATTGATAAGAAATGTTGAGTTTGATATTGCAGTCTGGTTTGATAATTTAGTGTTATCTCAGTGCTCCCGGAAAAATTACACGTACAGAAGCATAGTATATTTAGTGCTTTTGTCCAAAAAAGTAATTGTGTATTTGTAAATGTAACACTGGACTAGATAGGCCATAAAGAAGCTATCAGGATTTTATATCATTGTCGCTGTAGACCAGTGTGATGTGAAGGCGATGTGTTAAACAGAAACCACACTGAGGAGGAATAACATTTCAAAGGCGGCACGCGAGCTGATTTTCAGTGGCACTCGTTGCCCGGGTTCTGGCCACCATTCTAGGGGACTCTGCATTTTAATTTAATTTAAATACGCTTCTGAAACATTTTAAAAACCTTATTTACTTTACATACAACAATAGTTTAGTTATATATTATAGACTTATAGAAAGAGACCTTCTAAAAACATTAAAATGTATTACTGGCACGTGAAACCTTAAATCCGAGTGAATAAATGAAGACTCAGCACACCACTTCTGATAACTGTTTAGACAGTTAGCTTGCTCATAAGCCAGACTGCTTTGTCCATGTCTTAAGTATATTTATTTTTCTTTCAGGGGTTCTGGATGCAGTAATCTCAGTTATTCTTCATCCCAGTATTTCAGTTCGACTAGCAGCAGCTTGGTGTCTACGCTGCATTGCTGTAGCATTGCCATCCTATGTGTCTCCACTTTTGGATCGCTGCATCGAGCGGCTTAGTGCCCTTAAGACCTCCCCTGAAGCAGTGACTGGATATAGTTTTGCTGTTGCTGCTTTGTTGGGAGCAGTAAAACACTGCCCATTAGGAATTCCACATGGAAAAGGGAAGGTAATGATCCTATTAATTTACTTGTAAACAGTTCTGTTGTGCTCCTTCCTGAAGGGTCTCAAATGTATTTCTTATTTAGTTGTGATATTACCATGCTGATTTTTTTTTTCTTTCATAAATCTCATGATTGGAACACTGACATTTTTTTCTCAAAATATTGATGGAGTAGTTTCTTTTATTAGGAAGAAAAGGATCCCTAAGTACACACTTAATAATGCTATTTTCTTTACTCCATAAATTTAGTCATTTAAATCACTGATCAGGTAGTGTAACATTTCTGAGTTGCAGATTTTCCAAAGAAGATCCATGGCATTGGTAACCTTAGTAAAATATTCAGTCTGTTAACTTTTGCTAATTACAGAGTAGGGATGGACAGGGTAAGTTGCTGTTTAAGCAGGTTAGCAGTGTGTGTATGTGAGAGGTACTCCCCTTTTTTATACTCTTCTCCTTCCTATTTCCTTGAAATTATAAGAAAACACACCTCTTTGAGTCTAAACAAGCCTGAAACTTGGTTGCAGTCACTCATTGGCTCCATGCCTCTGGGGTTTGCTTAGGTGACGCCTTCAGCTCCTGAGATATGCAGTCTGTTCAATGAATATGCAAGATTTCTAACTTCCTTTGTTTGGAAAAGCATCATAACTTAAAAGTTAGTGTTTAACTTTTCTCTTTTTGTTCAACTCATTTTCTGAGATTTATCAGTTGTATTAGAGTTCACCAGCAAATGAAATTCTATTTTCAAAATTTACAATCATTCCTTTTATATAAAGTTTGTTGTTCTCAAACCAGTCTTTTTTAAAATTAAATTACTTTTATAAAAAGTCTTTAGCTTAAATAGCTGTGAAAGAAGTTGTTGATTTTTTTCTAACAGTTTTTCTAGAGATGATTCTTCATCTTCCTGAGTTGGGTGTGTGAGCTGCTTGAGCACTGTCAGTAATAAATTAATTAAATTCCCATTAATATAAATACTCTATACTCAAATGGCTTCTTTCATTAGCAGTCAGTTTAGCAAGGTCATTACATTTTAGATTAGTACATACACATTTTACCATTTAAATAGCAATTATATTAAGAGCTTTTCATTTACCAAACAAATTTGCAAGTATGCATTTCAGGTGTTTGCCACTTGAACATTTAGGAAATGAACAAAAAAAATCAAATATTTCCAACTACAATGTTTTTCCTCAAGGGTTTTCTGAATGAAGTTTATAAAGATTATAAAATTCATTTAAGCAAGAATACTTCTAGAATTCTTTGTATGAGTTTACTTAGAAGTTTTTCTGTTAAGATGAAAAATAACAAATGACTTTACACCAGTTTATTTTTTTTTTTATTTTAGTTTGCGTCCTGGTCTAGATAAGACACTCTTAATGTCTGTTTCTTGACGTAAGCTACTTACAGTTACAGTTTGATACAGCAATTAGACTACTATTAAATATTTTGTACAAAGCACAAATTTCAATAACCAATATATCTTTTAAACATAGTACAAAGGAAAATAGTATAAAAGTTAAAGCAAAGTAGAGTTTAAAATGCAGCTCTCCTGAGTTTGAATAACACTCTTAGAGCGAATAAGCATGGTTTTATGGCTAAGGAGGGGCTATCTTCTGGATGTTTGCTTGCCCGTGGGAGACAGAAACAAACACCTCCTCGAATTTCTTTAACCAGCCTGAATATAAGTAACTAAACTAACAGATACTGTTATATTTTCAAGCTTCCTGTCTATAACGTACTTGTATTTATAAATATCCATTCAATAAAGATGCAGACAAGTTTTTAACAACCTAATATTAATGTAAGTTATAATAATTTTATGAATATTTTTGCATTAAGATTGAGGTCTGCCCACCACACATCACTGTTGCTTCTGGGAATGAGGGTTGATTCTAAAGAGCTTTGGCAAAGAGAAATTGGAAAGAGGAGGGAGACTGTAATTTGAGAGTAAACTTGTCGAGACCAGTTATGTTTTCAGAATTGTAAATCAGTAGGTTCTGTTTGAAGCCAGTGAAACTTTCTCTCAAGTTTAAAGCTTCTGGCCTGACTAGCAAGTATCTTAAATTGGCAGGCTACCATTACTGGCCCCTTTCCCAACAACTGTATTGTTGAGTAAGAAAAGGCTGTGTTAGTCCACAATACAACTGAAGCTCATTAGGTTTTGCCAAAGAAAATGATCTTCTTTTATAAAACTAATTGGAAGTACATCCACAGATCTGTTGCCTTGCTCACTATGTTATAGTTTTTCTGGATGGACATTCACTAAGCACATACTAAATTAACACCTTCCTATGCCTTTAGGTGACTAACCAAAGTAAATTTTATTTATCCATATATCCATTCTGCCAAAACTTACACTAGTCCAAGGTAGAAATTATATAAGATGGTTAAGACCCTTAACTAATTCCAACACCAGTTACATCCTTTCAGGCCATTTGATAGGATTTCACAAAACTATAATTTTTCTCATATCAACATACCTGTAACATGTTCACACCAACCTACTCCACTAAGGAGGTAGGATATACTGTTTTGTATTAGCTGAAGTTTCTGAGTGGCCTTCATGAGAAGACCCAAGAAGAACATATTGCAGTGATCTAACCTGGAGGCAATAAAGATCTTGTGATGGAGCCTGTTTTGCATCAGTAAGAAAGACATTGTCCTCTTAGTGAACTACAGATGGAAAAATATGGTACAGCACCAATGTCAGCTTTCTCTTTTTCACGTCTGAGAGAGTCATTTTTCTCGTTTTCCCTCTTCTTCAGCCCTCTGTTTCAAAGCTCAGGGAGAGGGAGCATGCCTATAAAGATGCAGAGATGTTGCTTTACTTGATATTATACCTCAGTATAATGGGTACATTTTGATAAGATTTAAAATCTTTATTAAAGCCTATGTTAAAAAAGTTTATATAATACATAGGTTGAGAAAAGAGTGTCTGTACATCTGGGTATAGTGCTTAGATTATCCACAAATAGTGTGTTTTTTAAAAATAATATGATACATAGAGTACATAATCATAAATAACCCGAATGTAGGTGAATAGATTTAACAATACAGTTTAAGTATTAGAATCTGATTACTCGGGTACATCACTCATGAACAGTTGTACAGAGATTTGGTTGTGGAAAGCAAAATGTATCAATGAGTGGAGATTGTCCCTCAGTAATTGAGAATTAAGTTGGTTGTCCATTTAGAAAATACAGTCCATGAGGAAAATATTCGTTACTTTCCTGACTGCGCTTTTCATCGGCACCCCAGCTCATCCCTCCTGTTATTACCGGTGTCCAATAATGAGTTCTATCTGCATTGGCAATGGTCCTCTTCACCTGAAATTAATCCAAGGCCTGGTCCACACTACGCTGTTAAACCGATTTTAACAGCGTTAAATCGATTTAACGCTGTACCCGTCCACACTACACTGCTCTTTATATCGATTTAAAGGGCTCTTTAAATCGATTTCTGTACTCCTACAAAACGAGAGGAGTAATGCTAAAATCGATACTACTATATCGATTTAGGGTTAGTGTGGACGCAAATCGACGTTATTGGCCTCATTCTTTTACAGTAGCTACCCACAGTGCACCGCTCCAGAAATCGACGCTAGCCTCGGACCACGGACGCATACCACCGAATTAATGTGCCTAGTGTGGACAAACAATCGACTTTATAATATCTGTTTTATAAAATCGGTTTAAGCTAATTCGAATTTATCCTGTAGTGTAGACGTACCCCTAAATAGCTCTTAAGTATTACTGACCTCTAGCTATACAGCTGTATTGTAGTGCATACAGTATTAATGGGTTAAATTTTCAAAAGTTCCTAAGTGACTTAGGAATCTAGGTCCCATTTTCAAAGGTGCCTTCAGCACTTAGGAGCCTAAATCTGGGTGATGGAGGGATTGTTTTTGGGACTGGGGAGGAGAAATTCTTAGATGTTAAAAACTTCATTTGCTGATTACTCAAAGTGCTTGGGGTTGGGGAGAAGAGAGAGGACCAACTAAGTATTGCCTGAATAGCTTAATAACTTAATAGTTAAGCATGCCATTTAAAATACTGTGTACCCAAGTAGAATAAAAGAGACACTGCAATTTATCTGGAAAACAACACTTTAACAAAGATTTCTTTTAAGAAATAAAGTAAGATGTCCTGGCCTAGGTGAGGTGGGGGAGAACAGAACAAAAAAATTCTGTACCAGTTATAGAAGAGTTACAGTAGCTGTCTTCCATTCTATCTCAAGAAAGCTGCCAAATTTCAGAGAGATCAGTCTAAATAGAGCAGTTGGGAAAAGGGAGTATCAAATATTTAGTATTCTGGATAGCAGCTATAGTGTATTAATGTATTTTCCTCTTGTGAGAGAGAGAGAGAGGTTAATACTGCAGGAACAGATGAAGCAAAACAGGTAGCATATTAGCATATATTTAACATTCCAAACTATTGCTTATATTTCATGTAAAAAGACCTCAAAAATACGTCTCAGCTATTGGGGCATGAAGGGAAATACTGTCAGAAATCAAGACACAATTAATTGAAGCCAGTTGTACGACCCCTGTCAGCCATTCATCTGATAACTTCAGTAGAGGTTTGTGAGGGATGAGAGGTTATTTTTTAATAGTGTCATTTTTAGAAGGTTGTTCTTTTGTTTTAAATGTACACTCTGTCAGATTACCTTACTTGATGTATAACTTCAGATTAGTATTATTGGAATTAATGTTTTCGTTTCATTGAGTATTTCATGGATATTTTTAAAATATGCAAATTAAAGGAAAACTATAGTATATTAAAGCTTTTATGATGATTACCTTGATGCTGATTAATTGTAACTGTACTTGGAAGTCTTATTTTGGCAGTCTGACATAATGTGAAATACAGTAAATGCAATTCAACATATGGAAAGCATGAGTGACACAGATAATTTGAAAAGGCCTGTGGAAAAATATGTTCTATTTGGTTGCTTAAAAATATACAATATTATGTATATTAAACTATTAATAAATTAACAGTGATGTATTTAAATAACAAAATTTACCTTACAGCAGATCTCAAAAAATCTCCTACCTTTCCCATCCTTCCCGTTTACTGAACTTTACTTCCTGTGTGTCAAACTACCGATGTATTTGTCCTAGGTACTAACATGATACACACACACACACACACACACCCTTCACCATAGGTTGTACCTCACAGACTTTCATGTATTTAATTAAACACCACCCCTGTGAGATAAGGAAGTGGTGTGTTTCCCGTTGTATGTTTGAGGGCACAGAGAATCTAAATCACATGCCCAGGGTCCCACAGAAAGTATGTGGCAGAGCAGGGACCTGAACTCAAATTTCTCAAATTCTAGGCTAGTGCCCTAACCACCGAGCACTCCTTTCTACCTCATGAGATTGGACATCCTGCTGGAGTGTAGCAGCAAAATGGCACCCTACTCAGGAACATGGAACTAGAGTTAGGTATTTTTAGCAATTGTGTTGAAAAAAATTATTTAATAACAGCATCTATCTCCACTGAACTCTTCCTGTGAAGACTGAGAGCTGTGAGAACAGTACTACTGTTCTCTGTCTGGAGTAACACGCCACTACCAAAGTCCTGTCTTTGTTCATCTCTTGCTGCTGAGGTCAGAATGATTCCCTTCCTATGACAGGTATATAAGGGTAGGCCTTGTCCACCTGTTTGTCAGAATCTCACACGTCCTCTGGGCGCCTTCTTGATGCAACCCCCCTCTGCATGGTACAACCTCTCTGAGCTCATCTGCAAGGTCCTTGTCATGACCATATTTAATTCTCTTTTAAAGGCCCCATTTTTGTTATGCTGCCTGTAGCAAGTTAAGCTAATGTATATGTATTTACGTTGTATATAAATTGCCTGTTGTTACTCCCCTTTCCATGACCTCTGTCTACTTACCTGTTTTTAGAGTGTGAGTTCCTCAGAGAAGGGACTGCCTTTCTTTAGGGTTTGGAGAATAACCAGCATATAGCGAGTTAAATAGTAATGCTAGAAATATCTCTTGATAGAGGGATAGAGGGAATTATAGCTCTCAAATTGAGCTCAACCAAGGAGAAGACTGGTCCCATGGCTTTATATTTATTTGTTATTTGTAGTACCGTAGCAACTAAGATCCCTAGTCATGGACCAGGACCTCATTGTGCTAGGCACTGTTGATTTTTATTTTTTTCGCTTGGTGATTGAGTATAATTGTGAGGCAGGGGCAGGGGGAGGAGGGTTAAAAGGACTGTTCCCCTCATTTGCAGTCCCTTACTCAGTAGTGATCTCAACCCAAGATGTGGGGAAAAGACTCCCTGGGAATAGGGAGTAGTACTACTCCTACAGAAGTGGGATGAGAGTGGTACTTGGTTTTTGTCCTTGGACACAGTGGGGGTGGGAGGGAGGGCATTGTTCCAAGGACCTAGTGAACTTGCTGTACCAGGGCACAAAATTTCTCTTCATCTGCTTACATACCATGCCAACCTGTCCCCTGAATAGTTCAGTCCTGTAGCCTCTCTTTCGGGGCTTATGTTTCTCATAAGGCTTTGTTATTAATGTGTTGGCTAAGGAAGTGAACATGCTCCCATTGAAATAAGTAGGGAAATTTGCACATAACTTCACTAGGGGTAAAATCAAAATTTTTTTGTTAGAAATAATCATTTGCATTTTTTCATTACTTTGTGTTCGATTTCTGTGTACAATTTCAAAGGTAGTGATGCTTCTTGTTTTTCAAATTTGTAATAGGTAATCATGACAGTAGCAGAGGATTTATTGTGTTCTGCTTCTCAAAATAGTCGCATTTCAATACAACGAACGCAGGCTGGATGGCTGTTGGTAGCTTCTCTAATGACATTAGGTAATAGGTTTCTAAAAGTACATATAAGACTAAATTAAAGTATGTCTTTTGATAAATCCATATGACTAACTTTAACTTTAATACTTGTGGTCCTTCATTTGCCTGTAATATTTCTTAGTAAAAAAATCCAAAAATTATTAACATAAATTTAAATCTCTGATAAGAAAAGATGCATAAAAGCATTGTTTGTTACCTTAAAACTTACTATTAACTCAGTGGGAGTTCTGCCTTCAGAACAATGACAGGATTGGACCAATACTACTTAAACATTAAAGATAATTTGCAAGACTAGTCCAGTAAAATTTTGGCATGACTGTAAATGTTCAGAATTGATTGGTATAATATGTGTGTCAGCACAAGATGAGGAGGATACCATGATACATACAAGATAGAGGGAATATCAAGATCCTCACTGAATCTGTCAGGCACATGAAATGTTGTTGAACTCTAATCATGCTTAATATTGTCAGAGTATTGACCCTGATACTTAAATGATTAGTCAAGCCCTCACTAAGTTTTTTTGTGTCTCTTTGCATGTTCTTAGTCTTCTTTCAGCATTTGAACCTGTTACTTCTGTCCACCAATCCTCTATTTCCCTTTGATAAGAGAGAGATGTCTATATACCAAGAGGTGCCCAGAAATTTTGCATTTCTGAACATCTCCACCAAATGATTTTTTTTCTTTTATGTTGTTCCTCAGCTGAGTCCCTATATGACAAAACTTGGCTAAAGCTAAATAACAGGTTTATAATGAATTTGGGAGAGACAACCTTAACAATAGTAGTGGGCATGTTTTGTACAAAATGGGGGACAGTGACAGTAGGTTAAAGAATAATGCAAGAATGGATGAAGGAAACAGTATAGACCTTTTTGAACATAAGTGAGCTGATTTAATATTTTGCCTTTATGGTTCCTCAGATTTATAGTTGACTGTTGTTAAAACTTACAGGTCCTGCTGTTGTCCAGCACTATCTCCCAAGAATGCTATTATTGTGGAAGTGTATCTTTCCACTATCTCCGAAAGATCTAGAAACAGAGAGGAGTCGGGGAGATTCATTTACATGGCAAGTGACATTGGAAGGCCGTGCTGGTGCTCTTTGTGGTAAGCAAAGTTTAGCATATTCTTTCTTTTTGATTATTTGTCCTTCAGACGACATACAGAAAACTATCAATGCAGAATTTATGCTTGTTTTTAATTACCTCCATAACAGACTCTGCTTGCGTGTGTGTATGTCTGTACGATTATATTGGTAACGCTTGTGGTGGTGGGTTTTTTCCTCATCCTGTTGTGTTATATTTCCAAAACAACAACCTATGTAATAACTGTTGCTAATCTTTTTATTATTTGTTGTTTATATTGCAGTAACACCTAATGGTCTCAGTCAGGTCGGACGCTGTTGTCCTCGGTACTTTCAAATATCTGATAAATGACAGTCTTTTCCCTAAATAGCTTATATTCTACAAGACAAGATATAATAGGTGGATGAGATAAACGTGTGCTAGGTTGGGATGGGGAGGATGGGGTAACAAATATAATGGGGTGGTTGCACTTTTTAGCCAGGGAGTAGCAGGGTTCACAACTTACCACCTGCCTACCTTTTTATCAGGTTAGTTTTCTACACACGTTATTAAAGATTAGGGTCATCAAGCAATTAAAAAAATTAATCATGATTAATCATGTGATTAAAATAATCGTGATTAATCACGCAAATTAATTGCACTGTTAATAGAATACCATTTATTTAAATATTTGTGGATGTTTTCTACATTTTCAAATATATTTCAATTACAACACAGAATACAAAGTATACAGTACTCACTTTATATTTATTTTTGATTACAAGTATTTGCACTGTAAAAAAAACAAAAGAAATAGTATTTTCAGTTCACCTAATACACGTACTGTAGTGCAATCTCTTTATTGTGAAAGTTGAACTTAGCAATGTAGAATTATGTACAGAAAATAACTGCATTCAAAAATAAAACAATGTAAAATTTTAGAGCCTGCAAGTCCACTCAGTTCTACTTCTTGTTCAGCCAATTGCTCAGACAAACAAGTTTGTTTACATTTACAGGAGATAATGCTGCCTGCTTTTTGTTTACAATGTCACCTGAAAGTGAGAACAGGCATTCTGATGGCACTGTTGTAGCCAGCATCGCAAGATATTTATGTGCCAGATGCGCTAGAGATTCATATGTCCCTTCATGCCTCAACCACCATTCTAGGGGACATGCGTCCATGCTGACGACGGATTCTGTTCGATAACAATCCAAAGCAGTGCAAACCGATGCATGTTCATTTTCATTATCTGAGTCAGAGGCCACCAGCAGAAGGTTGATTTTCTTTTTTGGTGGTTCAGGTTTTATAGTTTCAACATTGGAGTGTTGCTCTTTTAAGACTTCTGAAAGCATGCTCCACACCTCAGACCTCTGAGATTTCAGAAGGCACTTCAGATTCTTAAACCTTGGGTCAAGTGCTGTAGCTATCTTTAGAAATCTCATATTGGTACCTTCTTTGCGTTTTGTGAAATCTGCAGGGAAAGTGTTCTTAAAATGAACAACATGTTCTGGGTCATCATCTGAGACTGCAATAACATGAAATATATGACAGGATGTGGGTAAACAAGCAGGGGACATAAAATTCTCCCGTAAGGAGTTCAGTCACAAATTTAATTAACACATATTTTTTAAGGAGCATCATCAACATGGAAGCATGTCCTCTGGAATGGTGGCCAGAGCATGAAGGGACATACAAATGTTTAGCATATCTGGCACGTAAATACCTTGCAATGCTGAGTACAAAAGTGCCATGCAAATGCCTGTTCCTTTCTGGTGACATTGTAGATAAGAAGAGGACAGCATTATCTCCTCTAAATGTAAACAAACTTGTTTGTCTGAGTGATTGGCTGAACAAGAAGTAAGACTGAGTGGACTTCTTAGCCCGATGTTTTACATTGTTTTCTTTTTGAGTGCAGTTATGTAACAAAAAAAAAAAATCTACATTTTTAAGCTGCACTTTAACGACAGAGATTGCACTACAATACTTGTATGAGGTGAATTGAAATACTATTTCTTTTATCATTTTTACAGTGCAAATATTTGTAATAAAAAATAATATACACTTTGATTTCAATTACAACACACAATATAATATATATGAAAATGTAGAAAAACATCCTGAACACGCCCGATCTCATCTGATCTCAGTAGCTATGCAGGATTGGTCCTGGTTAGTACTTGGATGGGAGACCTCCTGAGAATACTGGGTGCTGTAGGTTTGGGGGGGGAAGGATAGCTCAGTGGTTTAAGCATTGTCCTGCTAAACCCAGGGTTGTGAGTTCAGTCCTTGAGGGGGCCACCTAAGGATCTGAGATAAAATCAGTACTTGGTCCTGCTAGTGAGGGCAAGGACTGGACTTGATGACCTTTCAGGGTCCCTTCCACCTCTATGATATATGTATTTCAGTTGGCATTCTATTGTTTAACAGTGCAATTAAACCTGTGATTAATTGCAATTAATTTTTTTGAGTTAATCGTGTGCGTTAACTGCGATTAATCAACAGCCTTATTAAAGAGAGAAGTTTTGAAGAAGAATTTGGTGGTGGCCATACAGATTTTGACTAGGAGTTTCTTTTACTTGAAAGTCATAGGAGAAACAATGCAAGTGCTTATCAGAGAAGTGAAGAAGTCGAGTGATTGAGGCTATCATTGGCAGCAAAGCAAAGGCAAGGAATGATTAATAATGAGTGATTATTATAAATAATAAGTTGAATCGGTAGATTTGGACCAGTGCTTTAAAAGTGCAGCAGGTCAAAATAACCTGCAGGCCCAGGATAAAAAAATTCTAAGAGGCAAGCCTGTATTGCTGAGGCTGCACATTTTTAATACTGCTTTTCCCACTTACCCACCTTGTGGGAACAAGAAGCAGGTTGAGCTCTCTTCACCCCTGCCCTTTTTCCCCCACCACAACCCATCACCGGAGGGGTACAGAAAGAGCCCAACAGCTCAGAGCAGTGCTATTCCCACTTTTCTTTTCACTTCTTCTGGTGAGTGATGGGATGGCACCTCTGCTTCTCCTCTTACTCCCTCTGGCAACATCCATCCTTCTAGGGAAGGGAGAGAGAGGATCCAGCTGCAGGCTCCCACAGACCTGGGAGGTGGGGATGAAAAACCCCAAGACCTGGAGGAAGAGGATGTGAGGCTGGGGAGCAGAACAGACTGGAGAGGGCAAAACAAGTGTGGAGATAGAACAGATGGGGGACTGGAGAGAGGAAAACTGATGGGGGAGCTGGAGGATCAGAATTAATTGCTTGACACGGGAATGGGCAGATGTGAGGATGGTGAAAGTCCCCTTATTTCAGACCACTTTAAGCACTAGTTAGGACTAAGTTTAGAAAGTGACAGCAAGAAGTTTGTGTGTGTTGCCGTGGGAAAAGGAGGCAGTGGAGGGCAGGACTTACAGAGAATGCTGATGTAGTCCAAATGACAAGCCAGGAAGATTATCCTAGAGGCTGCATTTTGAATGAACTTGAAGGGAGACAAGGTTGCAGGCATCAAGGACATAGAGGAGGAGATAACAGAAGTCAGCACATGAAATGATCACATTTGGACAAGATTTTTAGTGGTATGGGCACAGAAAAGAGGTTAGATCTTGGAAATGTTGTGCAAAGTGAAGCTATAAGGTACAGATATGGCCTGGGAGATGTGTGTTCTTGATTGGATTTTATTCTTATCGTTTAAAAATCTTTTCCCAGAACAAAAGAATATTTGTTTGTAAGCCTACTTAATTAGGTGCTTTGCTTCAAATAAAATTAATAAAAAAATTTAATATTGCAAGGTGATGTAGCTAAATAGTGAATGAGAATCTTTGGTAATACACATTGGAGAAGAAGCTATTTACTTTAGGATTTTTAAATACTAATATACTGGACATTTTTCTCTCTCTAATCAACTTGAAAGAGGTGTAAAAAGAATTTTTGAAAGTGACTTGGTCAGTTAGAAACCGTTAGAAAGGCCTTGTCTACACAAGAAAGGGATTTCCAGTTATCACCGCCCCCAGTGGAGATGCAGCTTATGCTACCAAAATAAGTGACCTGACTTTTAGAGGTGCTAAAAATGTGCAGTTTCCATTTTTATCAGTTTTTTTCCTATTTGTCTTTAAAATCCTAGGTCAGTAGTGCTATAAGTATTTACTCTATTTTGAAATGAGCCATGAGATAATTGGGTGTAATTTTCAGTAAAATAAATTCTACTAAGTTAAAATCCATTTCTTTATTTTAGCTATCAAAACCTTTCTCTCCTATTGTGGTGGTCTTCTTACTACTGATGTTATTCAGAGACTACTTCCTCCTCTCCCATGTGCTGTTGATTTATTGACACGGTAAATGCATCATTAAGTTTTTAAATAAAAGTAAGCTGTAATTTTATGTTAGAAACTGCTGTAGAATATTCCTCTGGTATCTTCCTGATATAATGGATTGTTGAGACAGATAAATAGACTTTTAAAGTAGTATCTTACAGAGTACAAAAGCTACAGCAGTGATGTAAATAAACTGGTACAGTACTATGGGCTCGCCTTCACTGCACTGGTAGCTCAAGCTATAATTCAAGTTGTGCGCCTAAATCGACTCATGTACACACACACACACACACACACACACACACACACACACACACACACACACACACACACACACACACACACACACACACACACTTCTAGCTCCTGTTGGGTGAGGGTTAGGGCTGTAGGGTTAGAAGTTTAAATCTTGAGGGGCCATTTAGGGATTTGGGGATTGGTCCTGCTTTGAGCAGGGGGTTGGACTGGATGATCTCTTGAGGTCCCTTCCAACCCTGATATTCTATGATTCTATGAAGTTCCAGTCCAGCTGATGCTGGAGCTAATAATGCAGTGTGGTTGCAGCAACTCAAGCTACAGGTACACTTCAGTGGCTAATCTAATTACTCAGATGCTAATCAAATCACTTTGTAGCTTGAGTGTTTCTCATTGTGGTCACTCATGCTCTCACTCAAGCTATGCTAACTCCAGTTACTCAAGATAACTGTTGTAATGAGGACAAGTAGAGTCCTACAAATTGCAGATATCCACAGACCATTTTTGCAAATTTTGTATCTGCATTGGGCTCTAAAGACAAGCCCTGTGTCTTGTGTTGCACGTCATGCTAAGAAACAAAACATGATATAACTTTTCTTTTTTTGGTTAATTTTGATCAGACACCATGTTTATCTGCAGTATTTTTTTAAATTGTTTTTGCAATCAATCACTAATAGTGACATTTTCCTGTTTGTGCACATACCTCGATAACATTTTTGTGTGCTCTTTATACACATAGCGGGATAGTATTTATGTGTGCATCTGTTCTGTTTTGTAAAACAAATATATACACAGTGTAAAATTAATCTAGAGACAGAAATGGTTTATAAATGGACATTTTTTTTGATATGTATGCTGTTGTTCAACGTCAGAGTTGTTCTTTTCCTCTCCTTTGTGTTCAGTATTTTAACTGTTCTGTCACTCTAGAACATTAATGTCTAATATCTTTTGGATGTCAGCTAGACCATGGTGGGACAAAACTACAAAAATGTTAACTGCAAGAAAGACTGTGAAGTACAAGACAATATAAAAGCTTATTTATTTCTATAATAGTGCATGAAAACACAGCTTGGGAATAGGAAACGAGAGTTTTATGAGCTAATAGCTGTAAGCTGCTTGTTGGTATGCTCTCATTGCAAATTAGGCAGCATCTGTAATGTATGTAGCCTCAAGGATAGTGAATATGAATTACAGTACAAATTAAAGCAAATCTGCAATGGAAAATTGTTACATAACCCTTTATCTCTCTTTAACATATGTTATGTGTTTTCTTTATTTTTTCAAGGCTCCCTTCAATACACAAAATGTATGGAAATGCTTTAAAAACACCATCAATGACTTACAGGCACAGACTTTATGAATTATTGGCTTTATTGCCCCCAAAGACTTATGAAGGTATGTATTTTCTTATCAAGAAATGCAAGTTTTAAGTGAAAGATATGAAGGGTTCATTTGTGAGTTTTCACTTTAACAAGTGTACAACTGGCAAGATTTATTTTCACCTTTTTTTCTGAAGTGCCCATCCAAGTTCACATTTCACGGAATTGCATTGAGGGCACTCTGTTTTCAGTTTCCTGTTTACAACACACTTAAATGTTTATGATCACCCTTTCCTTCTATTAGAAAGCTGGAATTTTTTCCTGAATTTCTAGAAAATTGAAGATAAACTAAAATTATAAAGGTTGCCTAACATTAGAGTTCAATCACTTTTCAGTGATTCCTATAAGAGAAAATTAGTAAATCTAGGAGGAATAATTGAAGTATAAACAAATTGCACATCTATTACAATCGGTTTAATTTCCTTTGAATTACTCTGACTAGACCATTACATTACAAATATATTAATCTGGACCTTGTAGATTGCTGGAGCTAAATTTTACCTCAAATGTATAATAGCTAAGTCTTAAAACAGACTGACTCTTTCATTGCAAGTCATAATTAGCAGCATATTAACCTGATAAAAGTCAATAATAGCTTGAATAGCTCCCTACGTAAAAGGATAAATGGACACAAATCAGATATTAGGAATGGCAATATACAAAAACCTGTAGGAGAACACTTCAATCTCCCTGGACACACAATAGCAGATTTAAAGGTAGCTATTCTGCAGCAAAAAAACTTCAGGACCAGACTTCAAAGAGAAACTGCTGAGCTTCAGTTCATATGCAAATTTGACACCATCAGCTCAGGATTAAACAAAGACTGTGAATGGCTAGCCAGCTACAAAAGCAGTTTCTCTCACTTGGTTTTCACACCTCAACTGCTAGAAGAGGGCCTCATCCTCCCTGATTGAACTAACCTCGTTATCTCTAGCCTGATTCTTGCTTGCATAACCTGCTTCTGGAAATTTCCACTACATGCATCCGATGAAGTGGGTATTCACCCATGAAAGCTCATGCTCCAATATGTCTGTTAGGTGCCACAAGACTCTTTGCTGCTTTTACAGATCCAGACTAACATGGCTACCCCTCTGAAACTTGAATAGCTTAGTACTAGACTGCTCATTTTAATTAATTCAATTAAAACTTCTCTCTTTGAATTATTTCTGTTGTGTGTAGGGTTTTTGTTTTTGTTTTTTAATGGTACCATTAACTTAGTTTGCAACAGAATTAAGTGTGGAAAGTACACACATTCATTGTAACAGTCATTTAGTGACCCAGAAGGTAGACCTGGAGTGTTGGGCAATTGAGAGCTGGAGAGTGGGACATTTCTGCAGAGCAGAGGAGAGCATTCATCTCCCTGCCATCTGCATTTTGCTGTGACCTCAAAACCCTGAAGGGATTTCTCACTTTATATCATCTAATCCATCGAGTGGTACTAGCTAACCAAACTTTTAGAAGGATAAATCATCATCATCTCATTTTAAGTTATTATACTGGAGGCATGGTATAATACACAACTGTGAATGGAGTTAAAAAGACATAAGATGAGCTACTTATTTCTCTTTTCATTATTTTTACTGAAGGAGCAAAACTTTATAGAATTAAAATTTTATTTTTCTTCGCAATATTTGGAGATTCTTTAACGCAACTGAAAAATAGGCAATGTAATAGCATCTGGCATGTTTAGGCATGCATAGAGTGATGCAAGCGTAGTGCCCACCCCACGTTGATGTTGCAGCAATCTAGAACTAACAAGCAAAACACATCGAAAGACATATTCAAATCCATAGTCACATTGCTAAAGACACTGCAAACGGCCCAAAACCTATTATGCTCATACAGAAGAAATATATAAAAGTAATTCTTCCTGACAGTTGTTGTCCTGAAGCTGTTCGTCCACTTGGAACACAAGAATATGAGAATATAAAGGTTAGGATATGGAGTAGTTTATTTTCAAAGTCCTTTAGTTTTTAATACAGTTAACTATATTTTTATCTAATGAAGCAAAATATGTTTTGTGGAGACGCTAACTACAGAGAGTATCAGACGGATAGCTGTGTTAGTCTGGATCTGTAAAAGCAGCAAAGAATCCTGTGGCACCTTATAGACTAACATGCTGTTAGTCTATAAAGTGCCATAGGATTCTTTGCTGTAACTACAGAGACTCTTCTCTTTCTGATAGATTTTTCTCTGTAATACCTCTCTGCAAATGCTGCTTGTTTAATATTTCCTGATAGAAATGTTAGAGATTTTTTTTAATTAAATAGATCTGAAAACAATGTGATTGTGTAATACATAATATTTTCTGGTTAAACCAATTTTATGTGTTGGAAAGTCCTGGGTGATATTTTACTTTTGTTTTGCATTGTGTTGCTTTTTTTGTGGCTCAGGCAAGCATGGAGGATGAGCAACTTGTAGCAATTCATAGTTTTCTTTTTGTTTTTTATATTTCGTATATTTTGTTGGTCTGAAAACAATACTTTTTGTCAAGCAGCCCATAACGGCACTTCTTATCCTCCTTTTTATGCTTCCTGTATAAAAGAGTGCTGTCTAAACCAATTGTGAAATGGGAGGCATTCATTCAGTTCTGGTTTTTCTTAATGAGACAAACAAGTAGAAATGGATCAACCTTTTCTCCTCTCTTTCAATTTTCAGTTGTTCTGCATTGGTATAATAATGTTTAAAAGACAATATGTGGACAGGTGGTTGGGGCTAGAAAATGCAGGGTGACCCTTTAAAAAGTGATTTGAAAAAAATTATTAAAGAATTTTGCTTATGGTGCAAGTTTTAATTTTTTGTTTTTGCTTTTATATCTGAATTTCCCTGGTTATACTGAAGATCTTCTGTGTGTCTCAGAATATGTATATTGTGAGTGTAAGCCTTAATTGAAAGCGGGGAGGTTTTCATTCTTTGTTAACAAATATGGCATTTATCCAGAATGCTAATTATCAGGGCCCACTCCAGGCACCAGCGCAGCAAGCAGGTGCTTGGGGTGGTCAACAGAAAGGGACGGCACCTCTGGCTCTTCGGCAGCAATTCTGCAGCAGGTCCCTCAGTCCCTCTCGGAGGGAAGGACCTGCTGCCAAATTGCCACTGAAGAATGAAGTGGTGGTGGTAGAGCTGCCACCAAAGTGCCAGTGATGGCAGCTTTTTTTTTTTCTTTTTCCCTGCCGCTTGGGGTAGCTAAAGTGCTGGAGCCGGCCCTGTTAATTAGTCACTGAAGTTTATATATGAAGAATCAGGGGTGAAGTAATAAAAGCATGGGTGGTAGGGACAAGTGGGGAACAGGATCAAAAAGTTAAATGTATGTGCCTTCCCATTGTGGCTGGTCCACATAGAGGATAACAGTCTACTGTTGCTACCAGTTACTCTAAAGGTCTCAACCATACTAATGAACTATGTAGGCATCAATATAGTTCCACATGGTGGAGTTTTTCCTCAGTTTGCTTTTTTAAAAACTTAAGAAAGTTCAGTGCCCCTGAATGAGTAATAACTGTATGTGATCATTTAATTAGAGACTGTGTCATTAGGGTTGCACAGGAAAACATATTTCCTAATTTTTGCATGTTTGACTTTGCAACTCTAATTCTCTCTTAAAATGAGGGAGGGCTGTATGTAATATCTGTTACTCCTGAGGGAATTCTGTTCCACTGCATGCATGCAGAATTCATGTCCCCCGCAGATTTCTTTGCTTCACCACAAAAAAAAATGACTTCTGGCAGGGAAGCAAGGAGATGCCGCAAGAGCGATCACACACACACCCCTCCCCAGCAGTGCAAGCACATTGTTTTGGGTGCCTGGAGCAGCTGGCTAAAAGGTAAATCACCCTGGGGATGGGGCTGTGGACACCCTGGCCAGTGGCTCCTACCGTCCACTGGGCTCAGCTGCTAGTCCCTGCTGGGCTGGGGAGGATGGGACTTGCTCTTCCCCTGCAAGGAGCAATGGGGGCCGGATCAGACCCACTCCCAGAAACCTTCCACAGCTTCAGAAAGCTCCACCCCCTCCCATACACTTCCTTCCCCTATTCCTCCTCAGCCGCGGGGAGAGGAGTCCATGTACAGGGAACTGCTCTCCTGTCTGACCAATCTCTGTGCAGCTGGACCGAGCCATATCCAGACTGCCTAACTCCCTGCATCTGGAGCCCCCCACTCCAAGCTCCGCCCCACATCCAGATTCCCTCTCTAGACCACCAACCCTGCACCCAGACCACCCCCCCACATGAACCCCCACCTCAATGAGCTGCACCCCTTTTGCACCTGGATCACTCCAATAAGCCCTCCACACTCTGACCCCCACCCCACTTAGCCCCACTCTCCCAGCACCTGGATACCCCTACTAAGCCCCCCATTGAGCCCCACCCCCCCTACACACACCCAAACCACCCCTATTGAGCCCCAACCACCTTCACCTGGATCCTTCTGCAGAGTCCTATTCCTGCTGCATCCGGAACTCCTCGATGAGCCCCTGTGCATCCAGATCCCCCACATTCAGACCCCTTACTAAGTGTCCTGCACCCAGATTGCCCCACACAGAACCCTCTCACCCCACACCTGGATCCCCTCCACACTTGGATCCTGCCAGGCTGAGCCTGTCTGATGGGCTGGGTGTGCATGTGAGACTGTCCCTCTCACTTGCTATCTTGGTGCATCTGGCATGGACGGTCAGGGCCCTGGGGTGTTTCTGGGGCAGGCCCAGTGCTTGCACTTGTCACGGTCAGGTGCAGCCTCACTGAGCCCATGTCCCAGCGGGGAAGGGGCCTACAAGGTGATTTCCCACCTCTGTGCAGCCCCTGGCCTGTGCTCCTCACTGCCATGCTGGAGCCTCCACATTTGTATATTGACAAAATATGCAGAATTCTGCAGAATTCTAATATTTTTGGTGCCCAATTTGTATTTTTTGGCACGGAATTGCTTCAGGAGTAATCTTTATAAGGGGTGTGTGTGTGTGTGTGTATATATATATATATATATATATGTATAAACTTGATCTTTGTCAAGTATCTCTTTAAGATAACTTGGGGTAGTGTTTGTCAACGCAGTAGCTATAGCGGACATAATTCTGGCTTTATAGTATTGTACCAGAAAATTTATTCCAAATCATACTCTTCAAGTGTCACCACTATAATAGCTTAAAATATTCTGACTCTAAATACTTAGTGCCATTGTGCTTTATGTACAGTAAGGCTAAGACCTGTCTAAAGGTTAATCTGATAAAATGAAGAAAATTAATTTAATGCCCTAAAGGTTAAATTACTGGTCAGAATATTGTTTTACTACTTGCTGCTGTAGTCTGTTCATGCTCTGCTTGATGAGGGCAAACTCCTGAAATATGAGGGAATATGCTACCCTTCTTGGCAATTTATATTACTGCAGGACAGACAGTTGATCACCACACTCATCAACTTTAAGGCTTGAAGGGACCATCATAAACATCGAGTCTGACTTCCTGCACATTTTAAGCCACAGAACCTTACCCGCCAGGGGTTGAGCAGTGAGCACCTCCCAACACATTGGAAAGTTGGTGCCTGTAGCTCCAACCCTGGAAGCAGTGCCTATACAAGGAGCCACATATTAACTTCTGAAGAGCTGCATGTGGCTCTGGAACCACAGGTTGGCCACCTCGGGGTTAGGTTAAACAAGCCAAGCTCTTTGAGTCTCTTCTCATAAGGCAGGTTTTCCACTCCTCTGATCATCTTAATATCCCTTTTCTACACCTGTTCCAGTTTGAATTAATCTTTCTTAAATATGAGACACCAGAATTGCACACAGTATTCCAGATGAGGTCTCACCGGTGCCTTGTATAATGGTATTAACACTTCCCTACTTCTTTTGGAAATACCTCACCTGATGATCCTAGGATTTCATTAGTGTCACACTGACGGCTCATAGTCATCTTGTGATCAACCAGTACACCGAGGCTTTTCTCCTCAGTCGCTTCCAGCTAATATATCTCCAATTTCTAGCAAAAATTCTCGTTGTTAGTCCCTAAGTGCATGACCTTGCACTTTGCACTGTTAAATTTCATTCCATTTCCATTACTCCAGTTTTCAAGGTTCTTCAGTTCTTCTGGTGTGATATTCTGGTCCTCCTTTGTATGGGCAAAACCTCCCAACTTTGTGTTATGCACAGATTTTATTAGAGCACACCCACTTGTGCCAAGGGCATGCATGAAAATGTTAAATAAAATTGGTCCCAAGACCTATTCCTGAGGAACTATGCTAGTAATCTCCTTCCAGCCTGACAGTTCACCTTTCAGTATGACCCATTGTAGCCTCCCCTTTAACTAGTTCCTTATCCACCTTTCAATTCTCATATTACTTCTTATCTTTTTCAATTTACTAATAATATCCCATGTGGAATTGTATCAAATACCTTTCTGAAATCCAGGTAGATTAGATCTGTTGCATTTCCTTTGTCTAAAAAGTCAGTTATCTTCTCAAAGAAAGAGATCAGATTGGTCTGGCATGATCTACCTTTTGTAAAACTGTTATATTTTATCCCAATTACTTTTTACCTCGGTGTCCTTGACTACTTTCTTTTTTCAAAATTTGTTCCATGGTCTTGCATGCAACTGAGGTCAAACTAACGGGCTTGTAGTTTCCCAGATCATTTCCCCCCTTTTTTAAAAATTGGAGAATTGCTGATACCTGTCATAGGGTATAACCCTTGAGTTTATGGATTCATTAAAAATCCATGCTATTGGGCTTTCAATTTCATGTGCCAGTTCCTTTTATAGTCTTTGGATGGAGATTATCTGGCCCTCCGATTTGGTCCTATTAAGCAGCTTGAGTTTGACTTTCACATCAGATGTGGTAATTTCGACTTCCATGTCTTCATTTCCATTAGCCACTGTGGCATTACCCCTAAGCTCCTCATGACTGTTATTAATAACTGAGGCAAAGTATTCATTTAGGTGTTGGACCTAGATCAGCAGTTCTCAGACTGTGGGTCAGAACCCCAAAGTGGGTCACAACCCCGTTTTAATGGGGTCACCAGGGCTGATGTTTAGACTTCCTGGGGTGTGGGGCCAGAGCCCTGCCACCTGGAGCCAAAGCCGAAGCCCAAGCTGCATCCGTGGGGCCAAAGCACAAAGACTTCAGCCCTGGGGATTACAGCTCAGGTTACAAGCTTGCCGTACAGGGCTGAAGCCCTTGGTCTTGGTCTTTGGTGCCTCCTCCTCCTTGCGACGGTAGAGCTTGGACTTTTGGCTAATCCCCACCTCCTCTGCTTCGTTGGGCTCAGGCCTCAGTCCCCCTTCCTGGGGTTGTATAGTAATCTTTGTTGTCAGAAGGGGATCACGGTGCAATGAAGTTTGAGAACCCCTGACCTAAAATATTTTTAACCGCCACCCCATCCTCACTGCTTAGCAGTCCCACTTTTTCTTTCCTTGGTGGTTGTTTTGTTGTTTGTTATTTGTATCACTATAGAAATGTTTACTATTGATTTTAATTTCTTTTGCAGGGTTTTGGCAGTTCTCACTTTTCCCTAGAGTTTCTGACCTCTAAGAGGTAGCTTTCCTTGCCAATTCTTCCCATCTTTCATTCCGTGTAGGCCTTCTGCTTTCTCTTAGGCCTTGGCCACACTTGCGAGTTACAGCGCAATAAAGCAGCCCCAGGTGCTCTAGCTCACTCCCCGTCTACACTGGCAAGGCATGTAGAGCACTCTGACTCCGCAGCTACAGCGCTGCTGGTACTCCACCTCTGCAAGTGGAATAATGTTTGCTGCGCCCCTGCTGGAGCGCCGCAGCGCCAGTGTGAACAAGGTGTTGCATTACTGCATTGTGATCAGCCTCCAGAAACGTCCCATAATCCTCTTAAGTCAAGTGGCCACTCTTGTCGTTGTGAAATCGGCTGCAGGAATCCGGAAGTGCCCTTTCAAAGCTCCGTGTTGGAGAAGCCGGCTATGTATCAGCTCCTAGAAAAAAGCAAACATTTACTGTTTGCTTTGAGTGAGTGAGAGAGAGAGGCGGGGGGCGAGGAAGGGGGGTCTGAACTTACAAGACAGCATGCTGACACACTCTCAGCACCTCAAAAACCCACTCTCTCTCCCCACACAACACACTCCTTGTCACACTCCATGCCCCCCACCTCTCACCCCATTTGAAAAGCACGTTGCAGTCGCTTGCATGCTGGGATAGCTCACATAATGCACTGTTCCCAATGCCACATTGTCAGTGTGAACAGACTGCAGCACTTTCCCTACTGCGCTCTCTGAAGGCGGATTTAACTCTCAGCACTCTACCTCTGCAAGTGTAGCCATGCCCTTAATAACCTGTTTGAGATGCTTGCTCATCCAGCTTGATCTGCAGCCCTTTCCTACACATTTTTCCCCTTGCTTCAGATAGTTTCTGCAACTTTGACTTAAAGTAATTCCAAGCCTCCTCCACATTCAGATCCTTGAGTTCTTTACTCCAGTCCACGTCCCTAATTAATTCCCTTAATTCTTTTTAGAGTTTGCTCTTTTGAAGTCAAGGACCCTAGCTGCAGATATATTTTAGTTCATCCTTCCAGTTAGCTTGAGCTGAATTAGCTCATGATCACTTGTACCAAGGTAGTCCCCCTACAACCAGTTCTTCTATGAAGTCCTCACTACTCACAAATGTATTTATTTTTTATTTGGTGTATGCAATCCGGTAAAGACAAGCCACAGCATTCTTATCAACAGTGTTCTAGGCATGAAAACCTCCAGGAAATTGAGTCATTTTGCAGTCCTCAACAGTGTGTGTCATGGTTTGTGGCTTCTCACATTGACATAGTGGACTGTCTCTAAAACACCACCAAAATTGTGCTGCAGCACAGATTCCATCTCTGGTACGAAGCCAGTTGAGAAGGCTCCATTGCCCTCCTGGTAAATAAAACCCAGGTTAATGTGGAGTAGGGGCCCAGATAAGATGATTATTTGTCACTTTATCAGAGCTTCATTGATCCGCAATCATAAATCCCTCACCCAGTAAACTTGCCCACAATGGGCATCGTGAGGGCAGACGACCATGTAGTGAATTAAACAACTCTTTAGTTAACGGTAGATGTGACACATCATGCAATTTCATCACAATCTTTGCTATGCTTTCCTGTCTGCAGACTAGGTGGAGCAATATTGCAGAGAACTGGTAAGCATTGTAGAGGAGTAGATTTGAGTGTGCCAAATAACACGCATGGTGAAATTAAACTGTGCATTGATAATCCTTGTGTGAGACAAGTGAGTCCATACTGGAGTGCAGTACTCCGCCACTCACCAATACCAAACCTAAAATGGCATCACCTCTTTTACGTTTGGTGACAATTTGGTGAAGAAATCTGTTAGCTATCATATCCAGGAAAATCTAGGCCCTACTATTATTGGTAGCACTTGTCCTCCAATCTATATCTGGGAAGTTAGTCTCACATAATCACGCAATTCCCAGTAGTATTTATTTCATTAAAAACATTAAAGAAGTCTCTGTCGATATCCAAATCAGATCCTGGGGGTCTGTAGCATACCCCAAGTATTATTCGAGGAGAGCTGCTGGTAGCTTTCTTCCCCAAAGTGATTTTGACCCAAACAAACTGTTTTATCCGTCCCATCACTTCTGATTTCTTTACAATCTACCTCATCATTAACATACAATGTTCCTGATTAGGAGAGCTGCACAGCCAGCAGCATGTATTCAGGTTCCCCTCCCCCTACGTTGTGCCGTCCTGCAGCTGCTCCTGGGACTATCCTGCTGGCTGTGTGGGGCGCGGCCAGGAGGAGAATGCTGATGTTAGGGTCTCCCCCCCAATGTACCCCATCTCAGGGGACACAGCCCGACTCAGGACTCGAGCTGCTGTGGGGAAGGGTGAGTGGCTGAGTGCCTTTCTTAAAGACACAGTGCAGTGTTTCTGAGATTTCCCCAGCAGCCAACTCACACAGTCTCTCTGTCTGTCTGTCTCTCTCTCTCCCACTCCCACTGCCCATCTCTGCTGAGCAAGGGAGGGGAGACAATGGTTCAGGACAGATCAGGAGAGCTTTCAGAGAGCAGAGACCAGGAAAGCACTCAGAAACTTTCCCAGCAGCCTGCACACTCACTCTGTGTGTGTGTGTGTCTCTCTCTCTCTCTCTCTGTCAAAGACACACCATCACACACAGTCTCTGTGTCAAACACACACATTGTGTCTGTGTCACACATTCTGTCTCTGTCAGACACTCTCACTGTCATTCACCTGCAGAGGTCCCCAAACCATGGGACGCACCCCTCTAAGAGAGCACAGAGAAACATTTGGGGTGGCACGACTGGGGCTTGTGGGGGCACTATCCGGCTCTGCTCTTGGTCTTGGTCCTGGCCCCAGCTGCCAGCCCCGTGCCTGGGGTCCTGGCCTTGGCCATTGGTCCTGGCCCCTGGCTGAGGCTCTGTGCCTGCCTTCTGCTGTGGCCCCAGCCTCAGCCCCCTTATCCCTATCCAGATCCTCCCCTCCCAGAGCCAGAGCCCCACTCCTGGCCCTGGCTCTGGGGAGTGGGGGATGAATGGATAAGGGGTGAGTGCGAGGTAGAAAGTTTGGGGACTACTGTGTTACTGCCAGTATCACCTACCTAACTGTTAGCTTCATTGGTATTGGCACTGTTTTTCCTCTTAATGTTCATTCTCCTCCTCACTGCTCTTCCTTTCTCCTCTGCTTCTATTGTCTCCAGTCAATACAGGGTGAGTATTTTAAGTAACATCTAATTCCCAGATATTTCAATTGATATTTGGACATGTAATGTATCCCACACTAGCTTCTAGAAAATTGATAGGAGAAATTGGTCTCTCTTCATGGACTTGCATTTGTCTATCAACACAAGCCTGGCTAACTGCTCTGTTGCCCACCAAGTAACTTGTATTGAAGAATAATGGCTTAGAGTCACTTGAAAAGGATGCATTTTATTCTATTTAGCCTTATATAAAAACTAAGACTCTCAATCTCACAGCTTTTTGTGTGCGGATGGATTGGTTTGCCCACATCGAGCTCCAGTGAAGTCAGTGGTTCTCCATGTGAATGCAATAGTCTGTCACACACAAGAAGTTGCAGCATTGGGATTCTTAGGAAATAGTTTGTACATCAGCTTTTCTGTATAAATGCTTTGTTCACAAAACTGCAAGTGGGCAAGTAATTAATCACTATTTTGAATAAAAGTTATTTTCTTTGTCCCTGTAATTTGCAGGAAAATTCTGTGCTATTCTTAAGGAGCTAGTGGCTGACTTCACTGCCACTGATAACCAAATGGCTGCCTCTACGTTCTTGCTTCCACCTCTCTGTCACCAGGATGATCTTCTTTTACTTGGTCCTTTCTTGCAGGAGACTGACCACAGATTTATTGAAGAGCAGGTATTTGCAGTACTAGTATAACAATTAGTTAACTGTAGGGTTAGCAGTGATTTGTGACTTAGTCAGGAAACGTTACTGTCATATTTCTGCCTTTGCAGCTCCTGTTAGGTAGCGGTATAGCTGGAGGAAGCCTGGAGTATGACCCTTACTCAATTTATGAGAAAGCTGCAGAAGGTGATTCAGTGCCTAACCTCTACCTCCTGCACTATCTGTTATCAATGCTGCAGTCCGTCTCTTTGGAGTTATATTTTCCCATGTAGCAGAATCTCAAAGGTAAAGTGTTTACTTAAATTCACCATTAGTTAAACAGAGCCTAAAGAGAGTTAGTATGTTTAAAATCTTATGGAAAATATAGACTAAAGGTATGTTAATATAGAAGGTATGAATTATGAAGGGAATTTTCATGAGCTGAAAAGATAGATTTATGGCTGGAAGTTTATGTACAGTCTGAAAATTTCAGCTCTCAATCTGCAGTTCCTGATATTGATGAAAAGAAAGAACCAGTAAAATGGACCATTATATTGCATAGACAAGATGGACGATGTAATATCTTTTGTTGGACCAGCTTATGTTGTGAAAGAGACAAGTTTTCAAGTTTACACAGAGTTCTTCAGGTCTGGGAAGGGTTCTCAGTGTCACAGCTACATAGCACGTGAATGAGATATAGTGTTAATAAGTTTTCCGTCCATGTTTAATTGATGGAGAAAGTATTATAAAAGTCTTAGGAGGACGATTCTTAATGTCTATTTTCTTTCCACGCTTAGTAGAAATCTTTTAATACTGAACATTGTACATTAACAGTTCTTTTTTCAGATAGATATAAAATTTGTCTTGAGAGGATTTTATGGCATACTCATTGTTATAAGGGCTCTTGAACATCAGGGGGGAAAGGGTGGGAAATCACAGTAAAATATAATCCTCTATCCTTGACAATGACAGGCTAAAAATATTTTTAAGACTGTAATTAGAACAGTAATAAGGAAAATAAAGTAGTTTGAAAAGTCTAAAATAAACAAGAATACGTACCCAAAAACAGTAATTTGCAACCACAGGAGAACGTAACGGAAGCAACAAAGCTTTGTTCCGGTTTTTAAAAAGTTGTTTTGATTCAGCTTTATGATGGTGTTGATTGTTGAATGATGGAAAAACATCAAGTTTTTGTGCTGTTGGTTGTTCTCCATTTTTTAAATACAAAAATATAACAACAATAAAATATTTATTTAGAATATATAAGATTTGATTGAGGATAAATGGTATCATTTATGTTGCTTTGCATTTTCAAAGTACTGTACAATTAATCCTGAAATGAGCATGATTGCTAGTGATTATGTTCTGTAATTCTGTGTAAGGGGGAGAGCTCATTTTAGGGGTCCTGAATCTCACTGTCTTGGCCAGCATAAATTGGGAATGCTGCAGTACTGTTGAATGTAGCCCTGCTTTGAGTCACTATAGGGCAGCTGCTCTGGCTGACTAAGCAGCAAGCATTGAAGGATCTGAAGGAAATCTTATCCAGGATTATTAAATCAGAAAAAAGATGGTAGTGTGTGATATGGTCTTTCAAATGGTATGGTATAAGATAGGAATTGGCTGATTCTCTGAGCTTCAGCAAGAATCAACCAATTAACGCAGTATTTTGTGTAGAAAGAAAGAAAGTGCCACTCTCTCTCCCTCCATTCCAGTGACTCATCTGATATCTCATTATCCTTTCCTGCCCACACCATCCCCAAATACTTACATTCACATATCCTTCCTCGCACCATTGCAACATTTCTTTGCAAAATACTTTCCTGTGCAGTTACCACCATCTCTCTCCTTGTTCTCACTTCAGTAACTTTACTCTTCTATGTTTTGTTCTTTTCTCCGTGTCTGGTCTTTCTCTCTCTTTTTCTTCTTGCTATTTTTGTCTTGTTTTTTCCTTCATCTGTTTCTCATGATCTCCACTGGTAGTGCTTATAGTTCTGTGCCCACAGGGCATCCCAAACTATACTATTCCTAGACACACAGTCCTCTTTAATAGGAACACTCATAGGTAATCAGATAATGAAAGATGATCTATAAATAAATATCCTGTTATAGAAGCAAGGACAAAAAAAGTACATAAGGATAGTGGAAGTATGTGTGCTGATATGGACTACAAAAAAGTCTTGTTGTAGGCAGAGATGTCAAGCAGAGGCTAGAAAGGGATCTCTGTGTGTGCACGCAGGAGGATTAGCAAAGTAAATGATAAGAAAAAAGAGTAGGATGGGAAAGGAATAAGAGAAAATCTGAAGAATATTACTTAAGAAAAGGAGCTTAGAAAGACAGTTCTATCTTAATTTGTTTTGGTGATGATGTATTTCTCTAAAGCTCCCTTCAAGAGCTTTGTCACCTCCTTGAACCCATCTTCAGCATTATGTTGTTTTATGTATGTACAAGGCTTCGTAAAAAGCTAAACGTGTTGCCCAAATATTAGCAGTCTTTGCCCTGAAGTATGTACAATACCAGACAGAGCTTATAGAGTGGATAATATTCTTTTTATCTAGAAAACAAATGACAAGAATCTGAATTAAAATGCTTCTTTGCTGACCTCAAACAATCGGCATGTAAATTAGTTGATGAGAAGCCACCACTGTATGGTAATGGTAAGATATGGGAAGTCACATGAGGCTTAGATCATTGCATTTGCTACTCAAATGCTTCCATAATCTAGAGATTTTGTTTGATGTTTTTTTTAAAAAATGGCTTGACCAATATGTTTTTCTTATTTTGGTTTAAGGCTCCAAGTGTTAGAAAAACTGTTGGCTTCCATAAAACAAACAAAAGGAGCACGACAGCAGACCGTACAACTAAACATTGTATCAGCATTTTCTAGTTTTCTGAAGGTAAATCTGCTCTTTTTATAAATATTGGTTTTGATGCTAAAACTCGATGTTATTCAGTTTAAGTGCATATTTTACCCTACCATGAGAACATTTCTGTAATCCTTTCCAGTAACCACCTTTATTTATCAACCAATCTGAAGATCACTCTTCAAATATTAAAATAAAGTATTGGTGGAGCCCACATCCCTAACAGCCTCTCAGACTGAGTATCTGCATGAAATTCCCACCTTCTGAACCCCTGGGGATCACAATTGGACTTTCCCTATTTCTTATCTCCCCTCCTCTAGCAGAGAATAAAATACTAGACTGGAAGTAAAATAAAGTAGCCTAGCAGCTATATGACTGTTTTGTTTATTCTGCCTTCCTTCATTTTTATTCACATTTCCTTATCTCTGTCCATCTCTCAGTTTCATTCTTCCCTTCTTTGGTTTTCTTCAAGTAGTACAGAAAGTGTTTGTCTAAAATGTTAGTCTAGACCAGGTGTATTTCTTTTCTCCTTGCTGTCTAGAGATTTCTCTCCTTTAATTTTCTTGACTCTGAATTTTCTTGAAGATCTAGATGACCTTGTAAACTGGAGTAATAGTAATAGGATGCAATTTAATAGTGAAAAGTGCAAGGACATGCATTTAGAGATTAATAACAAGAATCTTTGTTGTAAGCTGTAGACTCATCAGTTAGAAGTAACAGAGGAGGAGAAGGACCTCAGAGTATTGGTTGATCACAGGATGACTATGCGCCGCCAATGTGATATGGCCGTGAAAAAAGCTAATGCGGTCTTGGGATGCATTAGGCGAGGTATTTCCAGTAGAGATAAGGAGGTGTTAGTACTGATATACAAGGTACTGGTGAGACTTCATCTGGAGTACTGTGTACAGTTCTGGTCTCCCATGTTTAAGAAGGATGAATTCAAACTGGAACAGGTACAGTTAAGGGCTATGAGGATGATCCGAAGAATGGAAAACCTGTCCTTATGAAAGGAGACTCAAAGAACTCGGCTTGTTAACCTAACCAAAGAAGGCTGAGTGGAGATATGATTGCTCTCTATAAATATTCAATGGGATAAATACCAGGGAGGAAGAGGAATATTAAGCTTAGTACCAATGTGAACACAAGAACAAATGGATATAAACTGGCCATCAGACTTGAAATTAGACGAAGCAGTGGGCAAAAGACATACCTGGCTTCAAGACTAAACTTGATAAGTTTATGGAGGGGATGGTAAGATGGGATAGCCTAATTTTGGCAATTAACTGATCTTTGACTGTTAGCAGTAAATATGCCCAATGGCCTGTGATGGGATGTTAGATGGGGTGGGATCTGAGTTACTACAGAGAATTCTTTCCTGGGTGTCTGGCTGGTGAGTCTTGCCCACATGCTCAGGGTTTAGCTGATCGCCGTATTTGGGATTGGGAAGGAATTTTCCTCCAGGGCAGATTGTCAGAGGTCCTGGAGGTTCTTCGCCTTCCTCTGCAGCATGGGGCCTGGGTCACTTGCTGGAGGATTCTCTGCATCTTGATTTAAATCATAATTTGAGGACTTCCGTGGCTCATATGTAGTTAGGAGTTTGTTGCAGAAGTGAGTGGGTGAGATTCTGTGGCTTGCATTGTGCAGGAGGTCAGACTAGACGATCATATTGGTCCATTCTGACTCTGACTCTGATTTTATCTTTGAGGAGGAATATCCTCTCCCCTTTTTGCCCCATTGATTTTTATCATTAAGGTTGTCCTTTCAGCATCTCATTCTTTTCCCGTGTTTTTCTTTGTAGCCTTCATCCCTGCCATCGATCTCTTCTTCTGTTTTTTTCCTCTTTTATTTTCTATCTCTTGCATCCTTACTACTGACTCTGTAGCCTCCTTTTTCTCTCTCTCTCCCATCAGAAGATTATCTTTTTTGTGGAAGTGGAGTTCTTCATATTGATCCTCCCACTCCTTTCTCTCTGAAAATGTTGGTGGCATTTTCTCGACCAGTGAAGTCTCAGTGACCATTTTTTAGCTCCTGCAATGAAAGAGAGAGGAATCCTTTGCAAACTCTTCTAATGCCCAGTTAGTAGGGGAGGGCAGGGTTTATACTTCATTTCGAAAAGGAGCTAGTAGGGCTCTACTATGCCAGAGGGAAAATTGATGCAGTGGGGGATCCTTTTATCTCATAAACTTTAAGGCCAGAAGGGACCATCATGATCATCTAGTCTGACCTTCTGCACGTTGCAGGCCAACCTGCCTACTCCTGTAATAGGCTCATAACCTCTTGCTGAGTTACTGAAGTAATCAAATCTTGATTTAAGGATTCAACATTTAAAATGTAACTTTAAAGTTACAAAGAATCCACCATTTAGTTTAGGTCAAACCAGCAAGTGCAGAGAGAGGCAGAAAAAAAAAGTTGGATTTTTTGCCAGTGTGACTTGGGGAAAAATTCCTTACCAACCCCAAATATGGCAACCAGTTAGACCATGAGCACATCCCAGCCAGACAGTGAGAGGAAAAAATTTCTGTAGTAACTTGGAACCCTCCCCATCTAGTGTCTCAACTCTAGCCATATGCTTTCCTTACACTCACCAAACTGCATGAAGTGCTAGTTTGGACTCCATTGGTATGGATGCAGGGATCTTGCTCTCTTTCTTTGGCACCTGGAGCAACTCTATAGCATGCTGCCAGTGGGGACGATTCCTTCTCACCGTCCTATCTGGAGTGCCCTATGGAGAAAAGAGTGGAGATGATGAAACCAGTCCTGTAGTGCTCCTATCCATGAAAACAGATTATTCAGTAACAGTGCTCTAGGAACACCCTGTTCACAGTTGGAACTATGGGAATAGGCATAGTAATCTTGGATGTCAGGAAATGTAGATAGCAGCACTAAGGAAGGAAGGTGTTCCATGAGGAAGGATGATGGAAATGGTGGGTCAGGAGGCAGTACACCAGCACAGAACAGAGAAGTCAGAGGCACTGGTCAACTAATATTGCCAGTGCAAGTGGTTGTCTCATTCAGAAAGAAACCACCAGTATGGTAAAATGTCTGGTAAAACTTTCTCTTAAACAAATAAAAAAACAAAGCCTGGAAACACAATACCTGATTTTGGTGTAAAAGTGGAGTAACTACAGTGAAGGTATACTGGTGAAAGTGAGAAGAAAAATAGGCCGAGTATACTTTTATGTACATTTCAAAGGCTAACTGAAACCTGTCTCTCCTCTAGCAGCATGAGTAGTGGTCATTGTAGGTGTATAACATGTTGTTCATTTGGAAATGACTGCTTGTCAAAACACCTTTCCAAATATGTGAATGTACAAAGGGTCATTTTTACTTTTCCCCTTAAAATCTCACTGATGTTTCCTGAAAGAGCATTATATTTTGATAAAAATGTTTCCCTTTGGTCAATTCATCATTCTTTTTTCCTTCCTCTGTTCGGTGTTTCAGAGTAGTATACCAAAATACTATGGACTGCCTTTTATATATATTTGTTTCACAACACCCAGTTTCCAGGAATTCTATATTTTAATGTCTTATTGTTTGGTGGCTTTGTTTGTTATTGTCTGAGCTTCAAGAAAGGTTGTTCTCTCTTTCCCTCTTGACGTTTAGACTTGAGCAAACTTAGCTCTTAAAAGCAATTAAGCAGAACCAAATGATTGATATGTTTCTTAAGGATATGTTGTATTTCTGTAACAGTGTTTCTCCAGATTTAGGGAGAAACCAAGAGTGCTATTACCCAAGGTTTACCAAGATTAACAGCTTTTCCATTACAAATGCAAAATAAAAAAATTAAAAATAGTAAATAGATAATTCTGTGTAACATTGTAATACTTTAGGTAGAACTCTCTGGAGTTGATTGCCATTTTTCTAACAAATCTTTTGGCTGTTAGATGCTTTTATGCCTAGCTCTTGTGTAACTTTCCGGTTTCCTTCTATCTGTAAATATAATGTGGAATGTTTTCTGTCTCTAGATGTGCTGATATTAGGTAAGATCAGCCATTGTCATCATAAAGGGACCTGGTATATTTTCTGCATTAGCGTTATCTAGTTTGCCCTTGGATACTGTGGTGATAAGCACCTTACCTACGTTAAGTGGCAACCAGAATTATGGAAAATTATAGAAGTTGAACATTATGCTTTCCTCTCTGGCTGCATCTACACTGAGAGTTTTAGAGACATCTCACATCTGTGCAGTTTTACTGGTATTCGCCAGAATCGGCACAGTCAAATTTGAACAGTGTGATGGTAAAACTCAGATGCTACAACAATAGGTGGAGATGTCCTCAAAATTCTGCGTGGACATGATCTTCCGGCTTTGCTAAATTTCAGAGGAGGGTATCTATTCATAATGAGGGTTTGTCTACACTTAAAATACTGCAGCGATGCTGCTGTAATGCTTCAGTGAAGATGCTACCTATGCTGACAGGAGGATTTCTCTCATCAGCTTAGCTGATCTACTTCCAAAAGAGGCAGTAGCTAGGTTGACAAAAGAATTTTGTCTGGCACTGTCTGGACCAGGAGTTAGGTCAGTTTAACTTATGGGTGTGGATTTTTCAAATCTCTGGTTTTGACACAGTTATGCGACTTAATTTCCTAGTGTAGACTAGGTCCGATTTTTTTTTAAATGATCATCATTTCTTTATTTTAAAGGTATGTTGTGCTTTTCAATCTGAATGCTATTAGGTTTGGGTTTAGTATGATATGGCAAAGAAATTATATAGTTCCATGGAACACTTTAAATAGAGCAGCAGGTAGTCTATGCTTGGATCTGTCTATTTGCATTATCACTGGAATACAGCTCTGTTAGGAGAGTTGTAGAGACTTAGCTGGCTTCTAAAATAGCCAGGTCCCAGACCACAGAAAGTTTGACAATTCCTATTTCCATTGAACACTGCTTGAATAAATTGTAGTGTTTTTATTAGATGCTCTCCATCAATCTCAATCACATGCATGTGCTCTCATTAGAACTTTTAAAATCTATATTTTATTTTCCTTAAGTGTTTTTCATCCTAATGTTCTTTCCCAGGTTTTCTGCTACAAGCATTTACTTATTGTAGACTACAGCAGGAGAAAAGCCCATTCATTAATTCTTTTATCAGGATTATTTTTGAAATGGTGGAAGTGTCATGCCTTTGAGTATATTATGTTGCTTATCAGTCTGTACTTCCCTGGAAGTGATACATGTTAGTCGCAAAGAAGGAGGCGTACAAATATAGTTGCCCCACAGTTGAGTGATATTAAATAGAGTGTGCTCACTGAGGAAACCAAATTATTTATGTATGTTTGTTTTTATTGCTGAGTCATAATATTTAAAAGGGAAAAATGATCTTTATTATGCAGTCTTACCAATTCAATGATTAAATAATTTCTTTTTAGCACTTGGCTAGCTGCAAGGGAAGTTTAGGTCCCGAAGAAGTTAGAAGACCTGCACTGACTTTAGTAATGGGTGCTTTGGAAAGCAATAACCCGCTTTTAAGATGTGCTGCTGCAGAATCTCTGGCCAGACTGGCACAAGTGGTTGCTGACAGTGCCTTCACTGCTGGATTGGCCCAACTTAGTTTTGACAAGTAAGTCATTTAAAAAATGTTTGTATTAAGTTGTCATTGCAAGTATTTGTATAAACTTGACATGTATTGTATTTGTGTAAACGCAACATGGCTTCAATATTCATAATATTTTAAAGGAAATTAGTTCCTATAAAATAATATATCTGTGGTTGAATCTTGGATACCTTTAAATGTATGGCAAAGGTATTGCCAAATTTATGCACATAGTTTGTGCTTCTGTTACTATAAAAAGACCTGTTAAAGAAAGAAAGAGAAAAATGCAGGCATCCATGGAAGTTGAGTACGTTCAATCTAAATACTTAAAAAAAATTGGCTGCTGCACCATTTTTAACACAGTAGAACCTCAGAGTTACAAACACTTTGGGAATAGAGTTCATAACTCTAAACAAAACATTATAATGGTTCTTTCAAAAGTTTATAACTGAACGTTGACTTAATACAGCTTTAAACTTTACTATGCAGAGGAAAAATGCAGCTTTTAACCATCTTAATTTAAATGAAATAAGCCCAGAAACAGTTTCCTGACTTTGTTAAATCTTTTTTTTTAATTAGTTTGCATTTAATACAGTACTGTACTCTATATTTGCCTCTTTTTGGCGGGGCGGGGGGTGGTCTCTGCTGCTGCTTATTTGAACATTTTCAGTTCCAAATGAGGTCTCTGGTTGACTGGTCAGTTTGTAACTCTCTATTTTTTGTAACTTTGAGGTTCTGCTGTATATCATTATAACACATCACTGCAATAGCATGGTAACTGTGTGTGTGTGTCACATTCACATGGGTAAAAATCACTTCACTCACATAAAGCACGAGCACTTGGTCGTTATGGAGGTCAAGTACTGAGGGAAACCAGATAGGTGAAATCCACCCTTAAACCCAGGGCCACAGCATTCATCTCAGTGCAGCTTCTGCTATACTGGAACTCTGATCTATGAAGGAAAAAGATTTCTGTGTTGGCTTATGCAGTAGTGGCAAGGAGACAGCATGTGGAGGCCTACTTGGGTGTTCATTCTACCAACAGCTCCACCAGCTGAACCCCACCACAAAGCTTAGGTGCTGCAGAGGGCTTTATACAGGTTATCTGCACTACAGTAAACTTGTAAAAAGTTAAATTTGTAAGGACAAAATAGACACACCATTTTCTGTCAACATATTTTTTTATTAAATGGTATAAATAAGATTTAGCAAATCCTTTAAAAAAAAATACCAAAAGTCAGCCTGATTTGAAGGTAATTTATATACAGAAATGGTTTTAATATTTGTGAGATATTTCTGACAAAAATAAGGAAATTCAGGGTTGAAGCTGAAACTTTCTGGCTGACTTGTTTCATTATAGCTGCACTTCAGAGGCTTGAAATCCATGCATTTATATAACATGTTTTGTTGTATGGCATGGCTAGGTGTGGCAGGGAAGAATATATATTTTTTAAAAACCAAGGGTTTTTTTCTCAGACTTTTTCATTTTAAATTTCTGTTACTTTAAAACGTTGATCTCTCCAAGTAAATGCTTTCAAGTGTTGGTTTTTGTTTCTGTTTTTCTGTGATAATGGAAACATTTAGGCTCTGATTTCATTCTATAATTGGAAATTTTAAGTATTGTAAAGTTAAAAGGAAATGCTTAGATTTTGAATCCTCTAAGTGTAGGGACTGTCCTAATGTGTCTGGAGAGTGCCTAGCATATAATGAATGCTACCACAAATAAATAAGACCATACTGATTATGAAACTATCTAGGTTCTTGTTATACCTATTAGGACAGTGGTCTCTAACCTTTTTATGCCCAAGATCATGTTTTGAATTTAAGGGCAACCCAGGATCTACTCTGCCCCTTCCCCAAGGCCCTGCCCACTCACTCCACCCCAGCCTCCCTCCATCGCTCACTCTCCCCCATCCTCACTCACATTCACTGCTGGGGTAGGGGGTTAGGGTTTGGGAGGGGTGCGGGCTCTGGGCTGGGGCCGAGGAGTTTGCAGTATTGGAGGGGGCTCAAGGCTGAGCCTGGGGCAGGAGGTTGAGGTCGATGAGGGAGCAAAGGGTGCAAGCGCTGGGAGGGAGTTTGGGTACAGGAGGGGTCTCTGGGCTGGAGCAGAGTGTTGGGGTGCAGGAGGGGATATGGGGTATTATAAGAAAAATAAAGATAAAACACTTATTGGTGCCTAACTTAACAAACGATGTTAGATTTAAAGCAAAGTTTTCTCACCACATGTTTCAGCAGATAACTGACCAAACTCTCAGGTCACGACCCCTCCCCCAGAGTCCAACATCTCTTTTCTTTGTGTCTTCTGGTGCAATGAATGTGATGGGCAGGGAGAAAGAGAGGGCTCTCTTGAGGTGTCTGCCTCATTTTTTTTATAATTCTGTTCCCCCTTTTGAGAAGCATTTCCAGCTGGGAGCAAGGCAACAAATAGCCTGTGTGGAAGGAAACTCCATGCTGTTTCTTTGCTAAGATGCTTTTGTCCCCCTTCCTGCCAAAGAATGGCCACTTATAGGCAATGGTCCATCAGCCTTGTTTACAGCTGGCTGAGGCGTCCATTTGGCCATTGTTTCTGAGGAACTGGTTTAGCCTCTCCCTAGGCTTATCTGGAAAACATACTTTTAGTTTTGATTTCAGCTTATGTTTATAACTTCACATATAATGCTGCTATTTGCATTTTGCCGTGATATTATAGATGAGCAAATTACGAGTTTTTAAATGATACCTCACAAGACATGCCTTGTACAAAATTATTACAACAGTGTGTCGGGTGTGAACACGGCTATATTCTGTCACAGCCAGCGGTTACAGTTTATTGATTTACCAATAACGTGTGAATTTATTGGAGACAATATGCCTCAAATAGAAGGAAATCAGGATTGAAAGGAGTGAAGTAAGGAAAGCAGATAATTCTTTTACACTAAGATATAAACCAGTTTGTTGAGGAGGAAGATGGAAAGGATTTCTTCTCATTTCAAAATGCTGAAAACAGGTTTCCTTGTTTATTTGGACATTAAATGAAATTTTATTAGAGTAATAAGAGCAGAACATTGAGTTTGGCAAGTGAGACAATTTTATGCTACTTTTATTGTTAAAATGCAGCAGTGATGACCATTTAAGTCCCTATTCTAGGCCTTCAAGCAGCTCATCAGCAGTGTAATTCAGGAGCAATCTCTGTTCATCTCAAAATGGCAAAAATCAATGTGTGACCATGCCATAAAAATACTTGGGAAACAAAAAATTGCACTTGTTTTGTGCTACTGGTATCACTTACAGTGTAGCACAAAATGAGAATTTAAAGGAATGATTGAAGCATTTCACCCTGCATATAATTTCCTGAAAGATTTTGAACTCCTGCATGCACTGCTAGATATTGCAGTTGGAGAAATAAAAATAGAGGTTTGTTAATACAAGATGGTCAGTCATATATGAAAAATGACTTGATGATAGCTTCAAGTGCCCACACAAGGCACATTGATTCTTTGTCCAAAAAGAAAACCATAGAATGTGGTAGCAGGCTGTTGAAGGTGCCATATAATGTATAAAGAAAAATATGACAAATTAGTTCTCTTCCATTTGTTCAAACAATAAATATGTACAAGATAACTTTTCAGATGCAGTCATCCTAAACTTCTAATGTATGGGTGGGTATTCAGCGTACTATTTAAAATGTTCTGGTTTAAAAAGTAACGCCTAACAGAGTGTTAAAGCACATTTGGGAAGCTGGTTAACTGGAAAACACTTGAAGGAACTTTTTAGTGACTCAGCAGACTACAGTCTGATGACACTATTGTCACAGTCTCAAACTGGAAATCTGGCTAGATAATTAACAACAATAAAATGGAACCACATAAGGGCAATAATTGAAAAAGTGATTCTGAGAAGCTAAGAAATCTTTCCCTTACTTAGCTAACATGATTGATTCCAAGTACAGAGTTTGCAGCGTGGATACTCAGACTGTGGCTCTTTACAGCATATGATATTAAAACACTGTAATTTAATTAACCGATCAGAATGCTTTTACTATGTTGTTAAACAATTGTAGTTTATAAAATAATAGTACTTATTCATTTTGCTGTGAGAATAATAATAATTATATATTTCTCTAGACATACTATTTAAATATGAATATTTAGTACTATAGTAAATGAAACAATGAATTCACACAGAATTCAGAATTAGACAGAAAATATCATGTCATATTGCCTGTATATAAATTCATGGTAGGCCCACATCTTGAATACTGCATGTGGATGTGGTTGCCCCGTCTCAAAAAAGATATACTAGAATTGGAAAAGGTTCAGAAAAGGGCAACAAAAATTATTAGGGGTATAGAATGGTTTCTGTATGAGGAGAGATCAATAAGACTGGGACATTTCAGCTTGGAAAAGAGGCGACTAAGGGGGATATAATAGAGGTCTATAAAATGATGACTGGTGTGGAGAAAGTAAATAAGGAAGTGTTACTGCATCTCATAATAAAAGAACAAGGGGCCACCAAATGAAATTAATAGGTAGCAGGTTTAAAACAAACACAAGAAAATATTTTTTTCATGCAACACACTGTCAATCTCTGGAACTCCTTGCCAGAAGGTGTTGTGAAGACCAATACTATAACAGGATTCAAAAGGGAGCTAGATAGATTCATGGAAGATAGGCCATCAATGACTCTTAGCCAGGATGGGTAGAAATGGTGTCCCTAGCATCTGTTTACCGGAAGCTGGGATTGGGTGACAGGGCATGGATCACTTGATGATAACCTGTCTGTTCATTCCCTTTGGGGCACCAGCCATTGGCCACTGTCAGAGGACAGGATACTGGGCTTGATGGACCTTTGGTCTGACCCAGTATAGCCGTTCTTATATTCATGGATCGCACTACTGTGGCTCTTTTGAGTAATGTTGATCACTAATTTGGCTCCTGAACCACTGAGGTCTGAGTATCATTAGTTTACTGGCTGAATTCAGAGCAGGAAAAAGAGACTGAAACATAATCCTGAATTTGTTCCTTCTCTTTTTGAATGTAAAATTTAAGATCCAGATTAATTTGATCTATCCTGTATTTACAGAAGAGTTTGCATCACAGTTGCATCAAAATGGTGGAAGAATATGGAGGAAAAATTCAGAGGGCAGGGCTGTTGCATTAAAAATGTTGTCAATTTTAAAAGACCTATAATTCTGTCCAGCCAGTTCAGCTGAGTGTATGTGTGTCAAGAAGATTGGATTGGTTTGGTTGAAACTTTGTAATAGGCTAAATGTTGAAAAGCATTAAGTTCGTAAAAGGGTGTCAGTCCCTAACTGCACATACAAAAGAGAGGTAATCCTGTCTATGGAGTAGAATGAGGTCTTGCTATTGTACTCTTTTTTTTTTTTTTTTTTTGTAAGCTTAGAAATTTGCAGTCTTCTTAGTTTGGACAATGTTTCTGCTTTTGTCATGTTTGAAGAAATAACATGATTATGAAGTGAATAACATAGTGTGTGTTTTGTCCTAAATTTAATAAATCTTTTGTAGTTTTTTTAGTGGGTTTTTACCCCACAGAAAATAATCTTGTATATTACTGTTTCTAGGCTCAACGGGCAGAGTTAAAAGATTGTCAGCATATCCTAGCTAGTACCAGTTTTTCACAACCCTCTGTTTAAATTGAGAAATGCCCCTTTGTTATTTTGGGGCAACTCTGGGGTAGGAGATAAGCAGTACTAAAATGTCTTTACATATTCTGGCAACATAATGATTAACAAAATCTTTTGCTGATTGCATTCTGCAACCAAAGCACTGCAATCTACTATGTATAAAGATTACCTGGCAGTATTAGCTATGTAACAACTTTTTTTCTCCTTGAAATTAACAGGCTGAAATCTGCTAGGGATGTGGTGTCAAGAACAGGACATTCTTTGGCTCTGGGATCACTGTATAGATATTTAGGAGGAATAGGCTCTACTCAGCACCTGAATGCATGTGTTGGAATCCTTTATACCTTATCTCAGGACAGTACTTCTCCTGATGTACAGGTACTTCATCACATAATTCAAAAAATCTGCCCTCTCTTTAGATATTAAAACAGAACCAATTGTTTTTTGGGAGTAAAAGTTCTTCTTACATGTAAGAGGAGATTAGACAACAATTCCTTCAGCAGAATTCCTGAATTCATACTATTGTTTTGAATTTGATGTACATTCACCTAAATCTTGTTTGATTAGATAGTGCCTGTGTTTTCTTTTCATATGTATATCATTTTTTATGTCTGCAAAGCTGTCTGTTTCCTAGCACTTTTCTTTTATAAAGATGATGTAGTAAATAGCTTGAAGCTAGTGTGCTGCATTAGCTACAGGGACCAGCTTGGTCAGTTGAAAGCTTGCTTGCATGAGTCAAACCGTTGTGAAGATGAAGTCACATGGTTCATTCTGAGCTAACACGCCTTATGCCATGGTCCCTCTGGGAAAGATATTTTAATCACATGTTGAAATAAAAAGGGGTATACATCAAAACTCCTTAAAGTTAAAGTGAGGGGTGATTAAAACCCCCTACGTGCCCTTTTAAATAGACTGAATAGTAGGCTTAAATTTATCACCTCTATCTACTATCCTCCATACACAGAAGATCACTACAAAAGTAACATGTAATGGGTTTGAATGTAGGGCAAAGTGACTGAGATTAAGGCCTTGTCTACACTAAAGGGAAAAGTCAATCTAAGCTCCGCAATTTGAGTTACTTGAATAGCGTAACTCACATCGACCTAGCTTAGGTCTACTTACTGCAGGGTCCACACTATGCAATGTCGATCGGAGATGCTCTCCCATCCACTTCCGTTACACTTCTCAGTCTGGTGGAATGCAGGAGTCAACGGAAGATCGATCTGCGGTTGATTTAGCGGGTCTTCACTAGACCTGCTAAGTGGACCACTGATGCATTGATCACCACACATCAATCCCCGGTAAGTATAGACAAGCCCTTATGTAATATACTCTTCAGCAGTTCTGCCTTCATACTTGCTGTAACTCCATTATTCTTGCTCATGAAACAATTAAGAAAAAAATTTATATCTGCAAATTACCGCACTTAGTGGGGGACTAACATTACACTTAATCTAAAAAATTGGTTGTCATTGAGGTACTAATGATGACAGTGTTAACCAGTTGTGCCACTCCAAAATGTAGAATTTTTCTTACAGTGTTTATCAAAGAAGAGCCGGTTTCCAGATATTTTGTTATGAAGAAGAAATTGTCTGTAGTGTTTTCATCCATCCACTCCCTTTCCACATCAGAGCACTATTTGTACCCATATATTAATTTTTATTTTAATCACAGACTTCACAAAGCAGCTCTAGGGTTTAGTTTATTACATATAGGTGTGACATGCCTACATCTTTTATTTTACAGACTTGGGCCCTGCATTCTCTGTCACTGATAATAGATTCAGCTGGCCCGCTATATCATGTGCATGTGGAAGCTACCCTGTCTCTTGTTGTCATGTTGTTGTTGACTGTGCCTCCTGCTTATGCTGAAGTTCACCAGAGCCTTGGTCGCTGTTTAAATGCACTTATCACTATGTTGGGGCCAGAGCTGCAAGGTATGCATAAACAATATTGTCATATTTGTTTGATTAGGTAATTAGAACACTTAAACATAAGTGGAAACATTGCAGACAAACAGTGAACGTGTTCTAGGAACTTTCAGGAATCATTCAGACATTTTTTCTTGTGAATGAACTGTGAAGTAGTTTTTCATAGGCTATGCCTTTATGGGGCCAAGACATGGCGATAATTACCCTTCCAGGATAAGCTATTTTTTTTAAATACCCTTACCAGAATGTAGTCCTAAAAGCTTCTCATTGGGTTGAAAGTCCTTATACTTAGTGTCAAGACGTAGGGAATTGTATTTGAAAAATGGAGAACAAAATCCAGATTCAGGCACCTAAACAAAAATGGTCTGATTTTTCAGTGGAGCTCTGCACTCACAATACCCATTGAGTTCAGAGCTCAATACAGGCATTCTAGTACTTGTCTACAGAAGGAGGTTAATCCATTGCTTTTTGAGCCCATCAGATAATGTGCAATATGAAAGCCACACTAATAGCATGTACACAAATCTCCAGCATTTTTTGAAATGGCAACGACACCAGAGATCTATGGAGCCTGGGGAAACAAGGCAGGTACAGTGACTTGACAGGAAAAGCAACTGAAAGACTTCAGGGAAGACATTATATCTGGCCTTTCCCTGGGGGGGTTAATAGGGAATGTCAAGTCAGGCGCTATCAATTTCTTCTGTTGAGGCCCGGGTCCTGCAGACTGTTTCATGTGTGCAGACCTCATTGATTTTCATTAGGTTTTGTATGGATGCAGGGTTGTGTAAGACAACTTATAAAATCAGAGCCTTAGTTTCCTGCATCTGTAGCTGTTTCACTGCCTAAGTCCACTTCCATCCCACTGACTCACCTGCGAGTGTATTCCTTTTATTTATTATTTGCGTACTCTGTCATTGATAATAAATTCACCCAGTCCTTCATATGATGTGCATGTACTACCTTGATACATTTTACCTGCCTGCCAATCCCAGGCTTGATTAATCATTTAGTCCTTCTCCCCCACCCCTGAAATATTACCTTAAAAAAGAAAACACACCTTTTGTATTGGTATGGAAAATTCTACTGAATAAGTGTGCCAGTAGTCCAAAAAGTGGGGAGTGGGATCTAGAGGCTAGAGAAGAGAATTGTCAGGTCTTCTAAGTTTACCACTGACTCACTGTGTGACCTCTCTGTGCCTTATTGTCCCCCTCTGTTAACTGGTTATAATGCCTGCCTACCTCTCTGGTATTTTGAGGCCTTCTTGCTTGTTTGTAAGCTTAGAATCATAGAAAGGTAGGAAGGAACCTTTCCTTCTAGCCCAGTCCCCTGCACTGAGGCAGGACTAAGTTGACTGTGACTGTCTGTTTAAAGGTGCAGTAGAACTGCTAAGTATGATGATGATTATTCTACTTGACTGAATCGCTTGCAGAAACTCCTATGTGAATCATTTTATTAAGAGTGAATGCTTTGTATAATTATTCATATTTGTACCTATTTTTAAAAAAATAGAGGAAAATTAGTATGTTGGAAGTATTAAAACACTGTTTTTCTAACTGTAGGCAGTAATACTGCAGTTTCAACCTTAAGATCTTCTTGCCTCCTGGGCTGTGCGGTGATGCAGGATAACCCTGACTGCCTTGTTCAGGCTCAAGCCATCTCTTGCCTACAGCAGCTTCATATGTTTGCTCCACGACATGTCAACTTGTCTAGCCTTGTAAGCAGCCTATGTGTAAGTACAGCTGTGAAAATGTATTTTTCCCTGTTTTTAAAATTTTCAACCTTTGCCTTGAAACATAAAACATTTAAATAAATTTTCCTTAAACCAGCCTGTTATCAGTTGTTAAAATACATTTAATACTGTGTTTTAGCAATCAGTCATTCTTTAATAGGGTGAGGTGTTGTGTCTTTCATATGCACATGGTCATTCTCTCCTCTCCCCTTTCTATTTATCCATTTTCCTTCCTTCTGTTTCCTTCCTTCTGTATCTCTCCCAAGAGCATACCCGTTACTGAGAATATGTGCTGCCATTCTTACACAAGCCAAACTTTTGTTGACAAAATGTATGAGTTTTGGGTTTTGCCCACTTCTTAATTCTGGCCAGTATTTCTTCTCGCCTATGCGAGGTTAAGGTTTGTTGAAGTAACTGATTACTTCTCAATATTCAGTATAAGTAATATAATTATTTATACTTTTAAAGACGTCTATATTAGTTTACCTTCCCTTTCAGTTCTGTACTGCTAGTGAGCAGTTGTTGATGTGGTTCTGGTACTCAGGACAGCTGCCCCCTCTCACTTCAGTTTGCAGGCCTGAGTGATAGGCCACTTTTCAGGTCTGTCATCTCATTTGTAAAATATTATATATTACCTTTTAATTGCCATGGTAGCTGCCATGTCCCCAGAATTTGTTAAATCCAAGAAAGCAACTCTAATGCTAACATGGCTGGTCAGTTCTTCATAAGCAAAACAGGACGTACTTTCCACTAAGGTCACATCCACAGCACCAAATACAACCTCTACTTGCACAAGTATTGGGTGTCATAGTTCTATTTTTTTTCTTTGATCCTGTACTAGGACTGGAAGGGACCTCAAGAGATCATCTAGTCAAGTTCCTTGCACTCATAGCAGGACTAAGTATTATCTAGATCATCCCTGACATGTGTTTGTCTAACCTGCTCTTAAAAATCCCCAATGATGGAGATTCCACAACTGCACTAGTCAATTTATTCCACTTTGCCTATTATTCTTATATCTCAAGCTGTTTCCCACACAATAAAATGCCTGCTTCCATAAGAACATACTGTAGCAAGAGAAGGTTTTAAAAAGATTTGATCTACCCTCATTATGTATACATGATTTAGCTGGTTTCCCTGTAAAAGTTTTTTTCTCAGAAGTCAGAAAAAGAGTAAATGTTCTGGATTTTCTTGTATCTCTGCCTTGTCGGTCTTGGAGTCTTTAAGTGTTCTTTTGTCTGAACAGCTGTTGCATATCATTAGTAGATATACATTTTGGTTTCTTATGGAGTTCACATTTCTTGCATATATGTTTGAGGTTTTCGTAGAAATGTATCTGCAAGATTCAGAATGAGCCCCACACTACTATTGGGTTTAAGCGTGAGCCTGTTTATTTTGGGAGAATGCTACCTTTTAGGGATTCTTTTTTCTTCTCCCCCTTCCACTGTATTTTATCCTTGATCTTCCTTTCAATAGGTAAAAAGCATTTCCACTCATCTTTTATGAAAGCACTCCAGACTTAGGAGTTGCTGTCCTGTTGATCAACCAACTCATTAGAATTTCCATCTATTTGCAAATCTATGGAATGAACGTTTTGTCTGCTTCTGTTTACAGTAGTACCTCTCTAAACTGCATAAAAAATTGGTCTCTCAGCAAAGATTTCTCAGCAAAGATTTAATAATAGTGTGTTTGTAGTGAGGTTTTGTATTACGAAGACTTCATTGTTTTTACAGAATAATACTTCAATATACTTGTAAAATTGTTACAGTAAATTATGGAATACTTCGTAAATTAAAACTTACCTACACTTGTCAATTAAAAAGCAAAGTATATTTGGGGGGGGGGGTGTATGTATTCCTTTAAGTCCCAACCCAACAAGGAGTTTTACATGGGTATATTCTTGTGCCTACACCGAGTTCTAGTGAAATCCGGGACTCCACACAGTTGTAGATTTCTGTCTGCGAGGAGCTCATTGCAGAATCAAAGCCCTCCACACTAATACATACAGTTTAGTAATTGGCAATAGGTCTCTGTCATAATTATGAATAAGTGGGGTTTGATTTATACTTTTCTTATTTAGACCACATTCTGGCAGAAGTCACCATGCAGGTGGACCCTGAACCTGTGTTGAAACCTCATTGAACTCAGTAGAACTTTGTAGGGCATGCGGTCTGCCTGAAAAATTACCCTTGTTGTCTTAATAGAAGGCATGGACAGGGCACTGTTTTGGGATGTGGGAGACATAAGTACAATTCCCAGTTCTGCCACTGGTTTGCTGGGTGAGTTTGGGCAAGTATTTCTCCCTGTGCCTCAGTTTCCCCATCTGTAGAAGAAGGATGATACTGACCTTCTGTAAAGCACTTTAAGCTCTAAAGATGAAAAATGCTAAGTAAGAGCTAGGTGGTATTATATTTTAGTTTTGATACCACCATTCTGTGCTGAGCAATTATTTGTAACAGACAGGGAGGAAGATAAAGAGGCTCTTGTCAGAGAAACAGACTGTGTTACTGATGTCCATTGAGACACGCTAGTGAGGAGAGAGCTGAAAACACTGTTGCTGAGAGTGGTTACGTTAATTACCAATTCTAATTACGAATAATTATTTGGAGGGTTTTTTCCCTATTTCTCCAAGGCTATTGCCAATATATTGAAAATTTATGAGTTCAAACTTTATTTTAGAATGTTCTTAAAATATTGAATAATTAAAAGAGGACTTCTTATAAAAAAAAGTTATATAAAAAGAACATCATCATCCCACCTTCATCTTCATTTCCCCCTTCTCCCCTAGTCCCTACCCCTACCCCAAAACAAAATAAAAAAACGGCGTCTTAGAATTTTCTTCCTTTAGAAAGAGGATTTTCTTACCCAGGGCTTTGCGTCTAACTGCATGGTACTTAACATTCTCTATCAAGTTCTGGCAATTAAATACTTGGTTGTGGAAATAACCTTTTGTATCTAGTGATGACTAATATTAATTTTACAGCTAACTTTACAGGTACACACTACGTTCTTATTTATGCATCTCATATACATAGGATGGCTGCATAGGGGGGATGCTCAGGTTTTCAGCTATAGGACCCAAAAGAAAACATGTTCAAATACAAAGATATATAATAGTTTCAGTGACCTTTTTCAAGAGCTGCTTTTACATTTATTTTAACCAACGAGTTTTATGGGCTGTGGGCGTACATTTTAAAGATGTTCAACATTATCTGATGAGGTATCTGGACTAAGCAAATGAGGTTTTTGTGGAATGTTTGTGATAAGACTCTGAATTTAATATTCTGAATTTACGTTTTATGGTTTCCTTGCTGTAGTGAGTATCATTGTGGTAACTGTATTTTGATTTTGTCATGACTGGTTTGTCATTTGTTTTTGTGCAGGAGATCTTGTTGGATAATTCTGTGTTGGTAGGTCCCTGTGCCTTGTTAATCCTAAAATTTCAGCAGTTTGCAGTGGCGTTTTTTATTTCCTCCTGTCTCTCTCTCTGTTTAACCATTAATGTAAAGTAAAATATCTTTAGCATGTCAAATGATGTTCATCTGGTATCATCCTAACCAAATCCCTTCTAACCTTCGGCAGCTGGCACATGTGTTTCATTTTGTGCACTTAATTTTGCATCTGTTTGACTTTAACATGTCCAATGCAGAAATGGTTTAAGTTAATTTTTGTGTGTTGCTTGCATTGTGTGTGTTCCCTTTTTCCCTACTTAAAATGTGGGAGAATGAGAGATATGAAGAATGTGTCTCTCACATTTCCCAGTAGCCTGACTTGAATGCTCTGTCCTTCCCTATAAAAAATATCTGGTGAGCTGCAATTTTAAGCATGCCAGATTTCCAGAAGATGTGGCCTGCGTAAATAAGTGTTGCATTAAAGATTCAGTTGTACCCTTTAAAATTTCAGTTAAAGTATCTTGCAGAGATACTAATTGACTCATTTATTTTACAAAAGAATTGTTATTCAGAGCAAATCTTTGTATCTATTAAGTATATAATTCATAATAAGTTTTGCAGATTCGCATGCATAAGCATACGAAAGCAGGAGAGACAAATTAGTTTTAAATATAATGAAACTGAGATTCCATATCACTTATTCTTTGTGTCTTTAATTTTATTTTTAATCTCATTTTGAGTGACTGGCTTATCAATGAGAAATGAGGAGCATGACCCCTCAGCAAAGGTTCTCTGCAGAAGACTCAGCTCTGTCCTTTTTCAGTTACCTTAGAACAGAGGTTTTCAACCTGTGATCGGTCTGCAGACTATGTCTAAGCGGTCCACAAAAAGGTCGTTACAACAGAACAGTGGTTTTCGGCCTGTGGTCTGCAGACCCTTGCAAGTCCACAGACTATGCCTAAGATTTCCAAGGGGTCTGCACCTGCATTGAAAATTTTTTAGGGGTCCGTAAATGGAAAAAAAAGGTTGAAAACCACTGCATTTAGGTGACACATAAGGGTAGAAGGTTACTTAATTGTAAAGGATAACCTCTTTATCTTCCATATACTTAGATACATGCTCATTTTGGTTGTTTACTCGTTATAACCTAAACTTGGATTACAGTAAATTGTATAAACATTAGTCTAGTTACCGTGTCTAGCCACTTGACAAGTGTAGTGTATCTATGGATTACTTTCAGGATAGTCTTAAAATTTGGGGGGGGAGGGGGGGAGAAGAACCTCAGGTGCAAGACTTGGTTTCTTTAAAGTTGTTTCCTTGCTCCAGGAACAGTATTTATGTTGGCATTGGCTTTGAACACAAAAGGCAGAGTCTGATCTTGTGATGTTGAAGTAATGATGCTTTAAACAGCCATGTTGGAGAATGGTTCAGGAGAGCTGACTTGTCTCCACACGACATGCCCATCCCTAACCCTGACCTTCCCCAAAACAAACAACTACAATTTAGTTGGACTATATTTTCAAAAGAAACCTTGTTCAGCATCCATTTATTATTCTCTTTGCCCTCTCTCTTACAACCTCACTTTCATGCACAGACCTTGGAATTATTTGAGCTTGGTTTTCCCGTCCTTAGTTGTGTCGTAATTTTCTTTCATCATTCCTAGCTCTCTATGATGGTGATATGAGTGGAGTTCCTTTGGACTGAGTTTTCATACCACACTGTAATTTTGTACTCTGGATAAGAGTAAAATAGTCATTCATTTAGATCACTATTCAGCTTTCCTTCAAGTCACTGAAATTTTTTTCACTGACTTCAGTGAAAGATGGATATGACTGGCTCTGTTGGATAATTTCACTGAGAGAACTTTAAAATTACTGTGGTTACCAAAGCATTTACAATATTGTAAACTTTTCATTTTAGATCTACAAAGGTACGCAAAATAGGACAGTTATTTGGTGATGGTCTTCACAGTCTACTTCATAACAGTGATCAATCAGAAAGCACTGGACTATTGCTGTTTTGGGTAGCTGCTACAGAGGTTGTGAGCCATCTTACTCTCTTTGTTTGCATATTTCAGGTGAATCTCTGTAGCTCCTACTTGTTGTTGAGACGAGCAGTACTAGCTTGTTTGCGTCAGCTAGTGCAAAGAGAAGCAGCTGAGGTATCAGAACATGCTGTTGCCTTTGTTAAAGACTGCAGAGAAGACTTCACTCCAGGTAATGTATGTCCTTGAGAGTGCAGTGCTGGACTCGTGCTGAACTTGGATTGTTACGCATCCTCCCTTCTAAATTAAACTGAGATGACAGATTATTTGTTCTGTAGCATTTTAAAAAACCTTTAACTCAAAATATTTATTTCTACTAAAACATGATATTTATATGGTTATTTTTGTTGAAGCTTTTTAGGCATTTCCCAGTGATAAAACAATGCTAACAGCAGTGTTGCCAAGCTTCACAATTTTGTCATAAGTGTCATAATACTTGGTGTTTTTCTTAAAGCCCCAACTCCTGGAGCCATCCAAGAGAACAAAAATCTCAATTTTCATTTAAAAAAAAAATGTTTCTAGCCCCCATCGTTGCAGAGAAGAGCTAGAAAATGTGTCCTGAGTGCACCCTAACTGTGACCATAACCAAATAGTAGATGATAAAAACATTTTTTAAAATTGTGATCTTTAACTTAATCTCCTGATTTTCTGGAACCTTACTCATGGTTTTTGAAAGCTTTGGGTTGACAGTACTGTAACACTGCAATAGTGAATTAATATAAATGTGCCAACAACTTTAGGTCAAGGTTTTTAAAAAGGGGTTCCATATTCCATTGTACTAGGTGCTATCTACGCACACAAAGTCAGTTCTTGCCCTCCCAAAACCTACAATTTATTTGAGCATGTAAATACAGTAAAGAGTCTGGTTTACAGAAGTGCTAAGCACCAGGTGTCATATGTACTGCATATGTGCAAGTTCGTCAGCCAGCTTCCATTGCATCTTTGAAGTTTTGGTGGAAAAGGAGGAAGCCCCGAAAGAGACCTAAAGAAATTTTAAATTATTTTTATTTGTTAAATTGGACCATGGGCTTATCTGTATGAATTTTACTTTGTGGCAAGTTGGGATGTAAATGTACACCACAGCAGCCTCCCTTACACTAAGAGCTTGTCAACATAGTGTGTCTGTGTGTAATACAGGGGTATGATTTCTAAAGCAGGCTAACATGTTGTGCGTTAATTGGTCCAAATAGACGCTGCTGGTGCACACTAATATTTACTGTACCTATCTCAGAGAGATTATGTGAGAATGTTATTTTAACATTTAGCAAGCCTCTTTTTGTGCAGTACAGGATTACACCATAGGTGAATTTAGTTCAAGGCCCACTTTAAGTGGTGATTTGTAAATTTAGTGATATTAAGCAAATAAGAATAATCAAATGTCGGTAATAACTGAGGATTTTCAGACGACTGTGTATTTTGTTACTATAATGTTCTTTCAGAGCTGTTTTTGTAGATGGAGAATCATTTAACCTTAACTTTGTAGCCTGAACAGTTTTTGCTCTGGTAATTATCATCATCACAGGTTCTTCCCTTCTGGCAGCTACACAGATGATAGCTGTTGAGTATGGAATCAATAGGGGATATATAGATAAATACTTTACTTAACATTAGAACAAGTCCACTCATTAATATAACTAAACAACATAAAGAGCTCTTAGGATTGTAAACTTACTCACATACGCCTAAGATATGGGAAAACAAAGATAGAATCAGTAAGTGGAGCATATCAGAGAACAGGTCCTGATCCAATTGACAGTGTTTCAGAAACCTGATGTACCTAGAGTACAGGAAAGTATCCAGTGTTCGGGTTTTTTGGGTGGTGGGGAGTGTGTACCTTTGGATTATATAACCCACATGGATCTATGGCCATATTTTCCCATTTCTATTACCATAAGAAACTTAGGCCTTCCCTTTTGTCTGTGTGTGGTGTTCTGGGTGACATACTTAGGCTTTGAACTACAGACAAGCTATTCACATCAATTAACCACTTTATTTATTAAGAAATTATCTCTATAGTTACATAGTTGCAAAAATCCTTTTTCCCCCCCTCCCACTCCATTTTAGGCTTATTTATGCAACTACAGTGAAACCCCGCTATAATGCCATGATTGGGGTCCAAAAAATTCGATCACAATAAATGTGGGGTCACGTTACAGCAGGGTTATGGAAATTACCATTTCAAGCCGATCAGTTTCTCTTGGGCAGAAAACGACTTGCGTTTGTGAACTGCCCATAATGGTAACTGAAAGGGTGTAGCAATAAACAGTGACAGCACAAGCTAATCAACCTATTAAATGAACCAGCACCAGCCTGAGAGTGGCTGGGTTTGGACTTTGAAAACCGGAGTTTTGGGACCTGGCAGAGTGGGGCTGGAGTGGATCTCAAGAAGTGTGGAGGGGAGGGAGAGCTGATTGCAGTGTTTGACACTGAGGAGTTGCTGATATTCAGAGCTGAGTTCGTGCCACTGTTTCTGTAGCATCCCTCCCAGCTGTCAGCCTGCTCCAGCAGCAGGGGCTCTCAGCCATGCAGCGAAAGAAGGAAACACTTGGGGAGAGTAGGGGAGACGTGCAAGGGCCAGAGGAAGAGTGAGGAGCACCTGGGGAGGAGAATGGCTCTTCTCACCAAAAGGGAAAGCGGAGTTCTGAAGCTTTTTTTGGTTTAGGGCAGCCGGAGCCATCTTATGATCGCGTTGTATCCAAATTCGCGTTATCGTGGGGCACGTTGTAGTGGGGTTTCACTGTATGTGGTGTACTCGTCTTTCTATGCTTGTCTGTCACACAGCATGAGAAGACACAAATATATGACCTTGGGTTAAGCCTCTGGACCTACTTTGACTAAAAATCAGGCCTTCCACATTTGGCCTCACAATAAATAAATGTTGCCTTTTTAGCATAGCAAATCCTAATTCTCATTATTTAAATTCCCCTACTTGTGTTCAGCACATTTCACTCTACTAATCAATATAAAACTGTTAGCATTAGCAACATTAAAATATAAATTGTGAACTTGATACCCTATGATCTCTACCAATACAAATTCAAAGTTGAAACAGGGTCATAGGTCAGCAACTTCAAAGTTAACAAATTTTTTTTAAGTGTTTAGATACCAAAGGGATAGGCACAGTATGAGAACCAGAGTAGAATAGAATGCTGTCAGAAGAAGCATTTCCTGTTGGTCATGGATTCAATTTACAATTAATTAAAAACGCGTTAACTTGAAATCACTGCTACTTCTCTTTGCTCCTTCCCCTCCTGGCTGTATTGGTGGCGTGAGTTTCTGACTACAGAGCCTCACCATAACTCTCTTACTGGATGTTATTGATGTCTAAGGCCATTTTCAATCTTGTACTTTTGTAATCATTACAGTAAATTCTAAGCAAACTATTGAATGACTAATTACATTAAAAAAACCTTAATAACCTGCTACATATTCAAAAGCTAATAACAAGGGTTAACAGACAATGAAGAATTATTCAGAAAGTAAAACATTAACATGGATATAGGGATTTTAACCAAGTAGCTAGAGCTAAACATTAACGTCCCCACTGGAGTGGATTCTAGTAAATCAGCTTAACACAGAGCAACATTCACATTGGACAGGCATTTCATGACCCTGGGAAAAGCTAGAAAAATTACTGGAGTGCAGTTCAATTGGGGCAATATTGAATAATGTGGTGTTCTTAAAGTTGGTTTTGTACCCAGACGGCATGGCATGAGAACTTTAAGCAATTATTTTAAGTGTTTCAAGACCAGATATTTTTTGTTTGCAATATATGACTTATGTAAATATTAAGTACTGTAACTGAATTTCTACACCCCTGTATTATGGCAATTTTGTGATGCATACCACTCAGATGATAGACTGTATTCGTAACAGACATTAACATCAGAGAAGTTGGCCTGGAGGGAGCATTGCTGAGCTTGCTGGACAAAGAATTGGATCAAAGACTTTGCCAAGATATCAGAGAGACCCTAAATCATATGCTCACATCAGTGGCAGTGGAAAAGCTCTCGTTCTGGCTGAAGCTTTGTAACGATGTTCTTGCTGCCTCAGCTGGTAAGTGCTAACATATTCTAGCTGGGAATGTAATAAAAACAAGGCCTACAAATATGATCTCTGCTTTACAGGAGAGAAATAATCAGTCTCATCTCTTAGAAGTGTACAGATAGTGAAAAAGTGTATTACTGCTATTTATTTTAAATTATTTGACACTTAAAGTTTTTTCCCTAGAATGGGAAATTACTTGATCTTTCCTGACTGCCTTTTGCATTCTGAAAAGGGCTGGTGAACAGTAACTCTTTCCATGACTAGTCATATCCTACTTGATGAAAGGCTTGAGCCACAAAGTTCAAATTTCCACAGACTTTGGAATGGAACATATCGTCACATCTGAGATAATTTTTCAGGCTAGTCATTAATACTAGTGTATAGTGTGTGGATTCCTTTTCAATTAATCTTTAGTTGCTATAAAGCAACATATGCTGAGGATCTTGTGGTATTGGTCATGTGCATGTTATGCAGCTGTGCTTGTACATAATGAAATTTATAGTCCACACCCATACAATTAGTAGAGGCTGGGTTAGCTCTAAACAAACAGAGAAAATTATACATCAGTAGCAAGACTGCTTCCTGAAATGTGTGATATAAAATTAATCTTGACAGGCCCTTTTGCTTCGGTCTTGATTCTGTTGTGTTGTCAATCAGTGGCTGTTCTCAGTAAATAAATAAGAGCAACTAAAATCTTGAAAACCTACAGTCTTTGAAATGATCTGCTGAAATGTACTCATACAAAAATTGTCTGCTGTCTTTTTCTACATTTCTGTTATGCTTTAATGGCATTCTGGTATTCAGAACATTCAGTAAAAATCATTTTTCAACCATAGTTCAATAGCAAGTCAATCCTTGTTTTTATAAAGGATAATAACTGATAACAATAAATTTATAAAATCAAGGTTTCATAATAGATTTTAGTTTTCAGTATTGAATTTTGGACATAGGACAAGATATGAGTTTTTGGCAACATGGAGGTTTGGAAAAGATAATGTTCAGAAATTTGGGGTTTACCTCTGGTCCTAGATTTTATTTATTCTCATAGCAGAAATTAAAATGCAGTAAACACTGGGGCTGTGAGGCCCTTCGGGGTCCAGAAGAAAATTCCCTTTAGCTATTGGCTCTCTGTTATTAATGGAGGAAATGATGCAGAGCTACGCTTCTAAATGAATAATTCAGAGCAGGTTGAACGAGTTACCCTGCTGAATATTCTGAAAGGACTGAATTCTAAGAATGGAGAACAAATGAGGAGGAGGAACTACAAAGATAAGCTCTTGGGGAATATTGGATTCAGGTAAAAGCTATGCCCCCCGAAAGAATCAGTTTTGATTTAAACCATTTTGACTTTTATTTTGGTTTATTTTATGCTGGCTAGTTGTACACGAAGAGAACAACCTGCAATCTGGGACACTGATAGTTTCTGTTGGGTCTTAACTCTTTCCTAGGATTTGTTTTGTTTCATTCATAAATCAATGTGGTTTGGGTTTGCTTTCATAATACTGACTTTGGCCGTCCTAAAAAGATTATTTAAGAAACAGAAGATAGTTTTGGGCCATTTGCCTTTTTATTCTAGCTCTCGGTTCTCCAACTGAAGTGGGCAGTGTTGATTCTGAGGAGAGAGATAAACGTGTTAAAAAGTTATCTTGCAAAATCTACTGTAACTTTTCAAGTGAATAATTGTAATAGTAATAAGGAATATTTAGTTTCTTCATGGAGATGTCCTACAAAATAGCTTTTGGTGCAGATACCAACATGTACTAATATCATCAGGACTACTTTAACCCTAAAGCTCAGTAACATGTAATCTGCCTTGAGTCTAGTAACATGATCAAGCCATGACTGCAGAATATCTTGAGACAAAATTATTGACCACCTTATGGTACTAACTGGAATAAGTAATCAATGGAAGTAGCGGCCTGGTCATCTTCGAGGGCTAGTGAGATTAGGTGCTGCAGGAATCTTAAAAGCCACTGCATACTTTCTACAGTTTCTAGACCCATTAAGCTGTTAAAGGCTAGCATTTTCAGGGCAGTAATGTGTTTGAATTCCTTCAGTAATCAGTTGTATTCCTTCCCTTTTCGGTGTTTTTAAAAATATAGATTTCACCTCAGTAGCTTCAGTGGATACTACCCAAGAAGAGGAGGGAACTAAAGAGGATGATGATGTGTTAACCTCTGAAACTGATGAGAGATCCCACCCTTTCACTAATCCAAAATGGTCCACTAGAGTTTTTGCTGCAGAGTGTGTTTGTAAAATTATCAGCCACTGTGAAAATGCAGGCAGGGCACATTTTGACATAACACTGGCTCAAGAAAGGAAACAAAGGGATTCAAGAGGTATGTGTTATGCTAACTGAGATACCGAAAGAATTTTATAGAGTGCAAAGAATACTTAACATTTATGTTTTAACATTTGGTTACTTAAGGGAAATTCATTATAGATTTCTTCATAACCTTTATTGCAGCCTTCAGTTAAAATGATTAGAAGCCTGTGTTCATTCAGGTACAGAGCAATGGTGAATTAGTCATAATATTAGCATATAATTGCAGTGTTGACACACACTTACCCAGCTGTTGTAGCGTGACATGCAAATGGGGTGCCATTGTTCCTATAGAAAACATTGGTAACTAGAAGCAATAACTGGTGCCTGTGTACTGCAACACAATTTTGTAATCTAGAAATATCCAAGAAAACTAGTGTCAGTGCTCTGTTTATTCCGTAATCTGCATAATTACCAATGAACACACCATTAATTTTCTGTGCTTCCCCATGCTGATCTGAAGATGTTGATGCCTCAAAATCTCTATGGAAATCTGCCTCAGATATAGAAGTTTTTATTTCCTTCAAAATTTTATCTTAAAATGGAAAAATATCAGCTGATACCATTACATGATTGTGGAATAGACAAAAAGTGCTCATTTGAAAGCAAAGGGAACTCCTCTATAGATTCTCTGGGGGAGTAAGGGCTCCTGTTTAGGATCCATTATACGGTAGTACTCACAAGTCACGTGCTCCTGGATATAAACAACCCCTTAAAGGAAATGCATATGGTAAAGTAGAAAATAAATTTGAATGCTTTGGGGCCCAACTATGTAAAAATAGAAACAATTGCACCATCTTTAATATAAATTAGACTTTAGAACAAGTTTGTTTTTATTAAATGTTTTTTTCTTTTGTCACCAGATGACTTTTTGGTATTGCATTTAGCTGACTTGATCCGCATGGCTTTCATGGCTGCCACAGATCACAGTGACCAGCTCCGTCTTTCTGGGCTTCAGACATTGTTAGTTGTTGTTCGGAGGTTTGCTTCTGTTCCAGAACCAGAGTTTCCTGGTCATGTAATTCTGGAGCAATATCAAGCCAATGTAAGCACCCATTGATTATAGAATTTTATATACAAAGTGGACACTTTGATAATGAAGAGAAAATATTCAGTAGCTAATTCTGTAATCAGGGTTCAGTTTGTCACTAAAACGGTTTTATTTATTTTCGCTTTAGGGTTGAAACTTTTCTGTGCTTGTTTCGACCAAAGATTTTGGGTTTGAAAGCAAACTCTGTTTTGTTTTTGAACATGGCGAATGAAAAAGTGAAGACGTTACATTGTAATTTTTTAAAATAACATTTATAGGTGTGTCTACAATACGATAGGTGCATTTCAAATCTAAGGAAATGGTAAAAACCAAAAACTGTGCTCAAGTAATTTAGGTTCCAAATTTTTACAACTTCAAACTTAATGAACATAGTCCTCGATGAGGAAAAGTCATTGGATAGATCTGATATACATAACTAATAAGTCTTGCAATGTCCCTTAAATCCTTATTATCCAACCATAACACAAGCAAATGAGTATTCAACCCTCCCTATCAGTGCTAACCCTCACAATCCTCATTTCTCCAAAAGCCTGTGAAAATAGACAGGCTTCACAGTGACCTAAAGATCAACAGATTCGGGCTACACCGAGGATGTGAGAGTAAGTTCCAAAGGTACTCTCCTCCCAGCAGCCTCTCTTCTCCTTTAAACTGAGGGAGCTCCAGTCAAAGGACCTCTGTTGAGTTAGTGTTACATGGAGAGGGAGGCAGATAGGAAGCCATTTAGGGCTTTGTAAGCTATAACTAACCCCTTTAAGCTCCACTTGGTAATCAATAAGTAAGCCACTCTAGATAACAAAGCACTAGTGTAAATGTTGTCATAATGAGATATCCCACTTATAAATAGATTGCTGTATTGTTGCTTGAGTTTTGGTTTCCTAAAATATTTTATGGTTTAGTTTCACAAAGAGACCCTTGCAGTCATCTACTCTCAAGGTGACAAAAGTGTTGGCTGCAATAACAAGGTCCATTTATGAAAGAGAAAGTTGAAACCTTCTACCTGTTGTTGATGAAAAACGCTGTCATGGTCATTTCTCTGGCCAACTAATCTAATTAAACCCTCACACTACACTGCACACTCACATCAAAAATAACAGACATGTATTCTATATTAAGGCACAGATATAACTTCTGCCATATTTTTCAGTTTATATCCCAATCCACCAGCATCACTTTAATTTTATCTGGGTCGATCCTTGGCTAGCTTCCATACTCGTCTCTAACAGACATTACATAGGGCACTTAACTACACCATCTGGACTGGTAGAAATGAACACACACAACTTTGTGTTACCAGAAAACTTAAGGCTTTGTAGCCCATTTCTCCTTCCTAATGTGCCCTGATAGTCCTCTGGATGAGTGGTGAGAGACCCCGTAGAATCTCACGTTGACATGTCCAGCAACAGGCAGCAAGAAAAGAAATTGGCCATCTGTTCCTGCCACGTAAGACAAGTCAACAATACTTTTTTGATCAATGATATCAGTGACCACTGATGGATCTGATAATATTGGTATGGGCACGTGGTCTTCATTTAATATGCTGAGGATTTCATCTAATGATGTAACCAGCTTTTGCTTTTTGCTGTACTCCAGCCTCCTCATAAAATGATAGGCATGCAGGAGATCCGAAACAATGAGATACCCTTAGAGTTGTGTCACCATAACCTGTTCAATAATATTTAACCAGAAAGAAAAGAAGATAGATATAAGACAACCATTTGGCAAGATTTTCAACATCAAACAATGGCTTCTTGAGCAAAGCCCACACAGAATTCTTTAAAGGAAGCCAGCAGCTTGCCCCCATTCAGGAAGGAGTTACCCATTTCTACTTGTTATAAATCCAGCTCCTCTCTGTTGGTTTGCACCAGCCAAGATGGGTGTAGGTCTGAAACACACAGGCTCTGGCCTGAAGTACTCCCCATATATCTGCTGCCACAGAAAGTTAAACTAGCAGAAACTCCATCTGGATTATCTGTCCACAACAAATTTGAAGATAGAAACTTTACCGATACCCTGGAAACAAATTAATGCTCATTTGTATCCTGCACAGCATTACTTAAGACTTCAAAAAAAATCTTTGACACGATTAGTCATTCAGCATGAGATCTGCGTGGCAAAATTTATAGTGAAATTTGATCTTTGACTGCAAGAAGCATTTCAGTCTCTGGGTCTATAGAATGAATGGTTTAAGCAACTAGCAGGATATTTTTTCAATAGGAATCTGGTCTATAAAATAAGTGATTCTTTTAAAAGGAAATTTTGAAAAATTTGCACAGTTTCATAAATGTTTCTGTTCCTTTGGGGAGCGGGAGGGAGTTAAGATGAGCAGCTTTAGGATCAAAGAATCAGCTTTCGAAAGATCTAGTATAAGGCAGAAATTTGAAGAAGAATTTCCTAACTACAGAGACCAGTACTTAGATCAGGTTTTATCTGTTTAATAATTTTCTTACAGCAGCACCCAGAGGCCCTAGTGAGCCTCCCTCCATGTGCTAGGTGCTGTACAAGTTCATATATACATTCCCTGCCCCAAAGAGCAGTACATCTTAAGTTTAAGTTCTCATACACAAACTTAAGCGCAATGTATCTTAAGTTCTTCTACAAGAACCTTTTGAATCATCAGGGAAAATTTCTCTTGAGTTGCCTTCAGTGAAAGCGGCCCTCAGCACTAAGGATTGGTGAAATCAATGTGCCTTGATCAGTGTCACTCCATACGTCATTGTTTGTGAAATGGGTGGGGTTTGTGTTCTGTCTCTACTCCCACAGGTACACAAGTTAAAATCTGTTTGTGCTAATTATTAATATTGTGCTGCTTTCTTTTTCTTAAACCCAACTTCCCCTTCTTATTAAGTGTCTTCAGGCCTGTCGAGGTTTAGAGTAATGTTTTTTTAGGGTTGGGAAACTTTTTATCAGGTCAAGAGTTCAGGGAGGAAAAAGCTTTCTTTGTTCTGGTTTTAGGACCCTAGCAAACAGGGGAAACAAGTCTTAATGTCCCTGTCTCAAAGAGGAAACCATCTCTTTTATGGAAAAAGCATAACTGTTCTGTCAGATTGTTCCTCAGTCTCCCCTTTTTCTACCCTCCTCCAAACAAAGACTCTTTATACCCATCACTGAGGTATCTGGCCACAGAACCAGGCTATATCTGTAAGACAGCAGCATGTTGGGATTCCAAGTAATACCTGGCAATTAGCTACTAGAGAGAACAATACAGTTCTCCAGCAGGGACATAATTAATTTCTAATCATTTTCCCAATCAAATCATAGTGTAAATAGAAGGGAACTGTATAATTTATAAGAAAAATTGAAACAGACCATTATTTCGTTAAGTGTTGAATGATTTCTCTTTAGGTTGGAGCTGCACTTCGACCTGCGTTTGCTCCAGAAACCCCGCCTGATGTCACAGCAAAAGCATGTCAGGCAAGTGTTTAAAGCTAACACTTTCAAGTGAGACCCTCTCTAAAAATTAATCTCGTCTAATGGATACATACAATGATTTTTAAAGCCAGAAGACTAGTCTTATCCTGTACATCACAAGCAAAAGGATTTCACCCAGTTACTCCTGTTTTGAGCCCAATAACTGTATGCATTTTCTTAAAAGTTCTGCTGAGCAAATTATGTATCACCTTTTGCCAAGTGAGCCTTTAACGTCACTCCGTGAAAACAATGGAAGATGGCAGCCATTTTGAGAATAGCAATTCTTTTTTGAATTCTGTGTGTCAAAATATTATTCATCAGCCTGTGCTGAAGAAGATTGTCATTTATGAAGAATAATGTCCAAAAGTTACCATTATTCTAACAAATTATTTTCCAAAACTATCACTTACTCTGGATCCATTTAGCCAGGAGGGTGAGACAGAATAACTCTGCTGATGCACAGGCAAAATTGGAGAATAGGAGGGAGAAGGAACTGTGAGTGTGTTGGAAATGTTGAGGTCACAGGAGGGAGGTGTAGAAGTGGAGGAAACTAGCCAGCGTGTTCTGGCTGGTTTCCATGGTCCCTGAGTTGGATACAGTAACCAGAGTTATTCACATTAATTCCAGTTAACATTATCATTAGTCCCAAATTAAAAAGACTGTACCTGACTGGAAAAAAAAAACTTGTTTAGTAACTTTACTGATAAAATTGAACTATCTAAATTACATTTTTTCACATGATCACACTTTCTATCGTACATCACTAGGTTTGCAGTGCCTGGATAGCAAGTGGTATAGTCAGTGACCTTAATGACCTTCGAAGGGTTCATCAGTTGCTCATATCATCCTTGACCAAAGTACAAGCTGGAAAAGAAGCACAAAGTCAGTTGTACAATGAAAGTGCCTCAACTATGGAGATATTGGCTGTGCTCAAAGCTTGGGCAGAGGTTAGTAAATTAGATCTATAATAAGACTCTTGGCAACTGTGTGATGAGAGTATTGAACTGTCCTTTCAAGTGTAATGAAATATCATCATAATTTGTATAAAGTTAAATTTGCTATTCTCTACTGAATTTACACACAACCAAAAGCATGAACACCAGTACACTCAGTTTGTGATAGCAAAACATGCTTTAAAATAAAAATTAAATGTGGTCACAGAGGTGCATTTTAAACCTTATAAAGTAGTAAACTTGTTAATATTTCATAGTGATTCAATGTCAATTTTAAATTGAGATGGCTTGGATACTTGTGGTTGTCCACTGTAGTTATCTATATTGGATATACATCATTCACCAGTGAAGTTGTAAATTTAATTGGCATTTAATTTCTCACAGGGAGGCTCTGTAGGCAAACATGTCTCAGGCAAAATATACGCATTTCACATTGTGTGACTTCCGGCAAGTTCAGTTAGGCAGTAAGGACTTATGCATGTGATCTCAGTGAGTTGGTAAGATGGGCTCATTTGAACAACATACTTTTTAATACAGCCAAAAGCGAGGACATACAGCTGAGAATGAAGAAATATAGCTCACACTTACAAGGTGGGGGACTATGTCCTGCAGTACAGTGATACTGAAAAGAATTTAGGGGTAATAGTGGATAACCAGTTGAACATGGGCTCTCAGAACAACGTGGCTAAGGATAAATACAATAATTGGATATAGAAGCAGGGGAATATTGAGTAGAAGCAAGGGGATGGTATTACCTCCATACACGGATTATTGAGACCATTGCTGGAATGCGGTCTCCAATTCTGGTGTCCATACTTGAAAAAAGATGTCAGAAAACTAGAAAGGGTTCAAAAACAGCTACATGAATGACTACAGGTCTGGAAAACATGTCATATAGTGAGAGACCCAAGCAGGTCAGTCTGTTCAATTTATCCAAGAGTAGAGTAAGAGGTGGTTTGATACTGGTCTGCTAGAAACTACATGGGGAAGAGAGTTGATAATACACAGCTCTTAAATCTGTCTGGAAAAAGGATTAATAAAATCCAGTGGTTAGAAGCTGAAACTAGATGTAAGAAGGGCCAAACTGGGTCAGACCAATGGTCCATCTTGTCTTTCAACAGTGGCCAGTGCCAGATGCTTCAAAAGGAGTGAATAGGAAAGGGCAATTTACTGAATGATCCATCCACTATTATCCAGTCCCAGATGCTAGCAGTCAGAAGTTTAAGGACACCCAGAGCATGGGTTGCATCCCTGATCATCTCAACTAATAACCATTGATAGATCTATCCTCTCATGAACATATCTTATTCTTTTTTGAATCCAGTTATGCTTCTGGCCTTCACAACATCCATTGGCAATGAGTTCCACAGGTTAACTGTGTGTTATGCGAAGGAGTGCTTCTTTTGGTTTGTTTTAAACCTACTGCTTATTAATTTCATTGGGTAACCTCTGATTCTTGTGTAATGTGAAGGGGTATATAACACTTCCTATTCGCTTTCTCCACACCATTCATGATTTTATAGACCTCTAAAGGCAGAGGAGGCCTGGAATTACTTCAAGTCAAAGTTGCAGAAAGTATCAGAAGCCTGCATCCCAAGAAAGGGGGGGGGGGAAATCATAGGCAGGAGTTGAAGACCAAGCTGGATGAGCAAGCGTCTCAGAGAGGTGATTAAGAAAAAGCAGAAAGCCTACAAGGAGTGGAAGATAGGAGGGATTAGCAAGGAAAGCTACCTCATTGAGGTCAGAACATGTAGAGATAAAGTGAGAAAGGCCAAAAGCCATGTAGAGTTGAACCTTGCAAAGGGAAGTAAAACCAATAGTAAAAGGTTCTATATCCATATAAATAAGAAGAAAACTAAGAAAGAAGTGGGATCTCTGAACACTGAGGATTCATAGATTCATAAACTCTAGGACTGGAAGGGACCTCAAGAGGTCATCGAGTCAAATCCCCTGCCCTCATGGCAGGACCAAATACTGTCTAGACCATCCCTGATAGACATTTATCTAACCTACTCTTAAATAGCTCCAGAGATGGAGATTCCACAACCTCCCTAGGCAATTGATTCCAGTGTTTAACTGCCCTTACAGTTAGGAACTTTTTCCTAATGTCCAACCTAAATCTCCCTTGCTGCAGTTTAAGCCCATTGCTTCTTGTTCTATCATTAGAGGTTAAGGTGAACAAGTTTTCTCCCTCCTCCTGATGACACCCTTTTAGATACCTGAAAACTGCTATCATGTCCCCTCTCAGTCTTCTCTTTTCCATACTAAATAGACCCAATTCTTTCAGCTTTCCTTCATAGGTCATGTTCTCAAGACCTTTAATTATTCTTGTTGCTCTTCTCTGGACCCTCTCCAATTTCTCCACAGGATGGAGTGGAGGTTAAGGATAATCTAGGCATGGCCCAATATCTAAACAAATATTTTGCCTCAGTCTTTAATGAGGCTAATGAGGAGCTTAGGGATAATGGTAGGATGACAAATGGAAATGAGGATATGGAGGTAGCTATTACCACATCCAAGGTAGAAGCCAAACTCAAACAGCTTAATGGGACAAAATATTCCAAGAATATTAAAGGAACTGGCACATGAAATTGCAAGCTCATTAGCAAGAATTTTTAATGAATCAGTAAACTCAGGAGTTGTACAGTATGACTGGAGAGTTATTAACATAGTTCTTATTTTTATGAAAGGGGAAAAAAAGTGATCCATGTAACTATAGGCCTGTTGGTTTGACATGTATAATATGTAAGGTCTTGGAAAAATTTCTGAAGGAGAAAGTAGTTAAGGACATTGAAGTCAGTGGTAATTGGGACAAAATACAACATGGTTTTGCAAAAGATAGATCGTGCCAAACCAACCTGATCTCCTTCTTTGAGAAGGTAACAGATTTTTTAGACAAAGGAAATGCAGTGGATCTCACTTACCTCGATGTCAGTAAGGCATTTGATACAGTTCCACATGGGGAATTATTAGTTAAATTGGAAAAGATGGGGATCAATATGAAAATTGAAAGGTGGATAAGGAACTGGTTAAAGGGAGACTCCAACGGGTCGTACTGAAAGGTGAACTGTCAGGCTGGAAGGAGGTTACTAGTGGAGTTCCTCAGGGATCAGTTTTGGTACCAATCTTATTTAATCTTTTTATTACTGACCTTGGCATAAAAAGTGGGAATGTGCTAATAAAGTTTGTGGATGACACAAAGCTGGGAGGTATTGCTAACATAGAGAAGGACTGGGATATCATTCAGGAAAATCTGGATAGCCTTGTAAACTAGAGTAATAGTAATAGGATGAAATTTGATAGTGAAAAGTGCAAGGTCATGCATTTAGGGATTAATAACAAGAATTTTAGTTATAAACTGGGGACACATCAGTTGGAAGTAGCAGAGGAGGAGAAGGACCTCGGAGTATTGATTGATCACAGAATGACTAAGAGCTGCCAATGTGATACGGCCGTGAAAAAAGCTAATGCGGTTTTAGGATGCATCAGGCAACGTATTTCCAGCAAAGATAAGGAGTTGTTAGTACCCTTATAAAAGGCACTGGTGAGACCTCATCTGGAATACTGTGTGCAGTTCTGGTTTCCCATGTTTAAGAAGGATGAATTCAAACTGGAACAGATACTGAGGAGGGCTACTAGGATGATCCGAGGAATGGAAAATCTATCTTATGAAAGGAGACTCAAAGAGCCTGGCTTGTTTAGCCTAACCAAAAGAAGGTTGAGGGGGGATAAGATTGCTCTTTATAGATATATCAAAGGGATAAATATTAGGGAGGGAGAGGAATTATTTAAGCTTGGTACCAATGTGGACGCAAGAACAAATGGATATAAACTGGACACTAGGAAGTTTAGACTTGAAATTAGACGAAGGTTTCTAACCATTAGAGGAGAGAAGTTCTGGAACAGCCTTCAAGGGGAGTAGTGGGGGCAAAAGACATACTGGCTTTAAGACTAAGCTTGATAAGTTTTTGGAGGGGATGGTATGGTGGGATAGCCTAATTTTGGCAATTAATTTTGCAATTGATCTTTGATTATCAGCAGGTAAGTATGCCCAGTGGTCTGTGATGGGATGTTAGATGGGGTGGGATCTGAGTTACTACAGAGAATTCTTTCCTGGGTGTCTGGCTGGTGAGTTTTACCCACATGCTCAGGGTTTAACTGATCGCCATATTTGGGGTCAGGAAGGAATTTTCCTCCAGGGCAGATTGTCAGAGATCCTGGAGGTTTTTCGCCTTCCTCTGCAGCATGGGGCACGAGTCACTTGCTGGAGGATTCTCTGCAGCTTGAAGTCTTCAAACCACAATTTGAGGACTTCAGTAACTCAGACATAGGTTAGGGGTTTGTTGCAGGAGTGGGTGGGTGAGATTCTGTGGCCTGCATTGTGCAGGAGGTAAGACTAAGGTCAGAAGGGACCGTTATGATCATCTAAAGTCTATGAGGTTGTCATATTCCCCCTCAGTCATCTCTTTTTCAAGAGAGAGTGGGGCAGTACTCACAATGTGTAGCTATTAGGAGCCCCAGGCCCATCCCCTCACCAACAGGCCTGGGGCAGACACTGCAGCACCAGTCAGCAAGGAGCTGAGTCCAGAAAGCTGAGCCCAGGATCACCACTTGGAACATGAGCAAGTGTGTGTGGAGTAGGGGACGGTGTCCTGCCCTGAAATGGTGTCAGTGGAGGGAGATCTGTCCTAGTGTGGGAGAATTGGGAAGAGACCAGGATCCATCATCCTCATGCCCCAATCTCTCTGCCAGGTCATGGATCCCTCACACACTTGTTTGTGCTCCAGATCCTGGTCACTGCTCTTTGACAGCTGATGCTGCATTGCCTCCCCCTGGCCTGCCTGGGGCAGGGGTGGGTCAGCCAAGGCTCCTAATTACCACACATTATGGTCATCTTCCTCCCTGCCAGCCAGCTGAGCAGGAAGCTAACCTCCCACAAGCAGCCAAATTAGCCCCAAACCATGATTTTTTTTCCAATAGAAAGGAGGTGGAACCAGGCATCTCCCCCCCGAAAAATCACAGTAGTGGGCTAATTTCATTATTTCTGTGAAGTCTGTGAAATCTTGATTTACACAGGGCTTTTGCTTACAGTGAAAGACTCAAGCAGCTCAATTGATTTAGGTTCTCAAAGAGAAGGTGAGAGGTAACTTGATCACAATGTACAAGTACCTACAGGAGGATAGAAATTTGATATTAGAGGGCTCTTCAATCAATAACAAGATCCAATGGTTGGAAGTTGAAGCTAAATGAATTCAGAATAGAAATAAAGTGCTAATTTTTAATAGTGAGAGTCCCTAACAACTGGAACCACTTACCAAGGATTGTGGTGGATTCTCCATCACTGATCATCTTTAAATCAAGACTGGGTATTTTGCTGGAAGATGTGTCCTAGTTCAACCATGGCTATTAGACTTGAAGCAGGAATTAATTCAAGTAAGCTCTATGCCCTGTGTCGTGCAGGAGGTCAGACTAGGTGATCACAGTAGTCCCTTCTGGCTTTAAAAATCTATAACTGTTGCTCTGTCTCTCAAACTTTGAATAGGTTTACATAGTTGCAGTTGAAAGAGAAAAAAACCAAAGTGATGCACACAAGCAAATTTTGATGATCACAAACTCTACAGATGAAAGCTACGGAGATTTAACCTCATCAGCCGATGGACTTTTGGACCTAGTCCAGGCAGACCTTGGGATCCTAAGCAAACTCTGGCTTGCTGCACTTCAGGATTTTGCTCTCTTAACTTTGCCTTCAGAATATGCCTCTCAACTTCCAGCTGAAGGTATGAAGGCAACTGTATACTTTTATTCGTGTTTGATATAATTTGGTTGTATGTGCTTAATAACATCTCAGCTGAATTGTGCCCATTCACAGTACATAACTTTTTCCCAAAAAAGGATGTAGTTGATACAGAACCAGCACCCTATAATTTGCAGCTGTTTACCACAAAATCAATGACTAAGTTTAGGAAAGAGGTTTCACTGGAATGGAGCAGTAGTGGATTTTTAAGATGAAAGGAAGAAAAAAGACTTAAAGAAATGTATTTGATTCTATTTGCTTTGTTGTTGATAATTTTATTTGTTAACCACAAACCACCAGGTCAGCTCTGGCTGTTAAACAGTAAAGAAAGACAATGAAATGTCATTAAACACAAATACTATTATAATAACAGAAAGGAATCCCATACCTGTAAGAGAAATTATTTACAACTGAAAATAATTGCATCATTTAAAACTCTGACTGATATTTTTTTGTAGGTGGTGCATTCTATACTGCAGAGACAATTGAAAATGCAAGACCACACTATCACAACTCCTGGGCTCTAATTCTTTACGCTACAGCATTATGGCTTACCAGCACAGGTTTCCTTGTGGTTGATCCAGATGAAGGAGTAACTAATCTCTCTAGACCTGTCACCCCAACTACAATGTGTCAAGATTCCTCCTCTAGGGCTGCAGTGAAATCTCCTGAGGATGTGAATACTGACATATTTCATCTTATCTTGGGTTGGTTGATGAGCATGTAATCTGTCTGGATTTTAAATTATAAACAGTCACTTTAGTATAAATAATACTGTTGACACGCTATAATGCTTTGGTTGTCTGCTTTTAATTGTGTTGGTGAAGGATTGATATGTTGGAAGTACTTATGGCAAGAGTTGGTTTCTATGCTGGAGACAGAATTGCTTCCTGTCTTTCTGATTATGCTGGGAAAAAATATCCAATGCAAGGTAAACAGAACACATGCCAATTTACTACTATGCTCAGAAACCTACTATTGCTTCTGCTTTGAGCTTAAGAACAGATTCAATTTTGGTTACACCAGTGTAATTACAAGGTGACATTACTGACTTGATTGGAGTTACTCTGGAATATGACCACAGTTTTAAATACGTTTTTGTTTAACTTGGCAAAACATAGACTTGGCATCTGAGGCCCAACAGAAAAGTTCAGTTATTTCATTCAGGTCTAGGGTTAGCAGGCCCAGGGTTCATATAGACTTCTTTGCCCCATTTAGCTAGTGAGGTGGGGTTGGTAAATACATGATTAACTAAAAACTTCAGCCTTTTTGTGAAATAAAAATATTAAGTCTCAGATAGCCTTTAAGTTTCTAAGCTGCTATTATAGTTTCTCTGTAAACTCATCCTGTCATGTAAATCACTATGTCAAGGGTTGACATACTACATTCCAGGTTCTCCATTTCATACTAAGGCAAAAATTCTGTGGGGTGCCTGTAAGAATTTTCTTCCTAATTAGTGGATCCAGATCTCAACATCTTCATCTTCTATTTCTGTGATTTTTTAAGCTGATTATTATTTATTTCTGTTCTATTGCCCAGAAGTTTCAGTCTGTTCATTATCTTATGCCTGGTCTACACTTGGGGGTAGGGGATCGATCTAAGTTACACAACTTCAGCTATGTTATGCTGAAGTTGATGTACTTAGACCTATTCACTGCAGTGTCTTCACTGTGGTGAGTCAACTGCTGCCGCTCCCCCGTCGACTCTGCCTGCGCCTCTCGCGGTGGCGGAGTACAGGAGTCAACAGGAGAGCGCGGAGGGGTCGATTTATCGTGTTTACGTAGATGCGATAAATCGACCCCCGCTAGATCGCTTGCTGCCCGCTGATCCAGCAGGTAGTAGACATACTCTTAGATACTGGATACTTAGATAAAGGAAGACAAGGTCTATAATGTTAATTTAGATGGAATATAGGGGCCCAAAGATGTTACCCTAACACAGTCACTGTCCATCATTAAACAATGTTAAAAAGGCCTGGTGTTCCAGGAGATGTTGGAGGTGGCTGTCATGATGATGAAGCTCACTTTAGTGGCCCCCGTCTTTTCTTCCATACTTCCCCCAAAGTCTTTCTTTAATGACCCAAAAGGGAGTGATGGGTGGGATAACCCATTTTCTTATTTTGTCCATCAGTTAGGCCTAGTTTCTGACACACTTTTATTTTGGTTCATTAATTTCCAGACCCACATTTTCTTGTTTACCATGCATGATCACAATGTGGTCGTTGAATTATATCAGAGGGCCTTTTTGTTTGGACTACTCCCGGGGGGGTTTTGGTCTGGTTTTCTTGCACCTATTATAAATTCTTTGTTAAAAATAACTCGACCTACTTATCGTGATTATAGTTATAGGCCTAATTGTTACAACAAACTCCTGCCTAAAATGTTTACAATTGAAGATTTATTTGCTTAGGCATGCAGGAATATAAAAGATGCATATGCAATTTCCATATCTTTTCAGCACATTGACAGCGTACTTGTCTTGATTTACAAAATTACTTTAAATAGGTTTTCAGTAAAGCCTGTTTTTGTTTTTGTCCTGCTGTTTACAGGAATTAGTGTGGAATTTCTCTGCTCACCTCGCTCAGATTCAGCAATGGAAAACATTACTGCTTGCCTACATGCTCTGCAAGCATTTCTTGATGTGCCTTGGCCTCGGTCTAAAATAGGTGGTGATCAGGTAACATGCTAATTTAGAAAATATGAGTTAGAATTCCTGGTATTTTCAGTAGCTGTCGGTGTGGTGCTTTACTCTTGTTCAATGATAACAATCGACTGTGTGCATGTTCCCTCTGTGTGCTGCCCCAGATCTGCTCAGATAGCTGACACAGCAGACCCCAAGCGAACTCCCAAAGACCACAGACTCTAGTCAGGTATGAAGGAACCCAAACCAGGTTTATTGTCAAACGAAGCACAGTAATAGTTTTCCGTAGACTCTACAAGACATGCTACGAATTTGTGCCCCCTGGCAATGGACCGGCTCAGTCAGTGGCAGGACTTTCAACTGCCCCATAGGCCAGACAAACGTGCACTCTGGGACTTAGTTTTATACAGTTACAGGACAGATTATTCATCCCTACTGATGTATTGAAGTACAGCCTCTTGACTCATTGAGGGCTGTCTCCATTTTTGATTATGTCGGTTCAAACAAATCTATCCATCATGTTGTCCTTTTGATCCTATCTTTAATATGAACCTGCTTGTTCCTTGTTATCTCTGTGGAGTGTTCTGATGCCATCTTGGCACAAGTTCCTCTTATTAGCACTTATGTGAGGATGCATCTGCATCTAGCAGCCCTCTTCTATGAGTGGGGCCTGCCTCTGGCTCACAGCCCAGCTTTTGCTTAGCAATGCCTGGAAGTACTTTGATTCAGGCTTTGGGCCTCTGACACGAGTTTATGTTTCAGGGTCTCATCTTACTACAGCAGGGTATTGTGACAGTGTCTGCTATGACTTAGATCTCTCAGCTGTCCTTCAATCTACAATGATTTTTCATTTGCTGTTCTGTGGCACTGATTGTAAACACTGTTGTCTGGTAGGAAATGTGGCAGTTAGTTATTTCTCTCTCTCTTGTAGATCCTGAGACTTTTTGGCTCTCTTCGAATGTGTTGCTACATTGACCTCACCTTAAAGTTCAGATTTTGCATTTCAAACGTTTTATTGAAAATGTTATAGAACTGGAAAGAAATAATAAACTAAAAGTTAATTAAAAAGAAACCCGCCTATGTGAATGCTATAGAAATCATTGCTAAACTGCAACTTATAGTTTGTTGAAAGATGACTTAGATGTGTAGCATGGCAGGTTGTCATTTCTCTGACTCCAGTCAGGGAACAGCATGTCAGTCTCTGGAAGAAAGGAAGCTCTCAGGGTATAAGTTAATGTAACTTGGAAAACTAATCAGATAAACCATCCTTTCAGAGGACATGTCTTCACTACAGAGTTAGCCTGGGCTAGGCTAGCATGGGTGGGCATCCCCACTACATAGCCCTATTCATGCCAGACCTATGTGGATGCGTGCACAATAGTGTTATACTAACCTGTTTGCTGGGTTCTACTTCTAGCTAAGTATTCCATGGGTCTTAGTGGTACATTAAACTGAGCCCCTCTATGAATTCATGGAAGTGCTCTTGTGTTTCTTACTGATATCACACCACAGCTTTACTAGAAGGCTAGTGTCCGCTTCTGTCCAACTGGCAGCATGGGAGAGGACTTCTTGGATGGCATCTCTGCTCAAATGGTGTGGAAGAGCAGTAGAAGTATATTAAGCAGTGCAGAAGAAGGGAGAAATTAGATGAGAAAGTATAGCCAGGGCAAAATTATGAGATTGGAGGATTAACAGCGCTTGATTAGCCTGTGTTCTCACTGCAAGGTAGGCAGTGAGCAAAACCCCTGAGCCCAATCCTTCACCCTCAGTCATGCCTGCTAACCTGAGTTTAAAGCACCTTTGAGCCTGGGTTAGAAGTTTTTCTGTGTAGATGGATCTGGGGTTGGGGCAATGCCTAAGCTAGGGGTCGGCAACCTTTGAGAAGTAGTGTGCCAAGTCTTCATTAATTTAAGGTTTTGTGTGCCAGTAAAAGGTTTTGCGTGTGAGACCGGCAGCATGTGCGGCAGATGGAACCACAGATTGGCAGCAGGCTGAGCCTGATGCCAGTCTGGGGTTCTGTCTGGCGGCCCCTCCCAGTCAAGGTCCCAGCCACCGGCCTCGCTCAGCCTGCTGCCGCCCAGGTTCCATCCATCTAGGCCGACAGTGGACTGAACGGGGCCGGCGGCTGGGACCCAGCTGGCAAGGGGACGGCAGCTGGGACCTGAGACCTGCTGCAGGCTGAATGGCTCATCCCACTGCTGTTCTGGGGTCCCAGCCACCAGCCCCACTCAATCCGCTGCCAGCCCGGGTTTCGTCCATCCAGACCAGCAGCAGGCTGAGCAGGGCCAGAGGCCGGGATCCTGGTTGACAGCAGCGTGCAACCCAAAACGTGCAGCCTGTGTATCACCTGTTGCTGACCCCTGGCCTAAGCTATAGCCCGGGCTAATTTTGCATTGAAGACATGCCCTATATGTAATCTCTTTTTTAAAAAAAGTTTAAATATGAAAAATGTTTGATTATTACAGGACCACATTTAGGTTTTCTTTTTACAAAAATTCACACTTCATCCTAGTTCTCAGAGTAGCAGCCATGTTAGTCTGTATCCGCAAAAAGAACCGGAGTGCTTGTGGCACCTTAGAGACTAACAAATTTATTTCAGCATGAGCTTTCGTGGGCTACAGCTCACTTCTTCAGATGCATAGAATGTAACACACAGACAGGAGATATTTATACATACAGACAACATGAAAAGGTGGAAGTATGCATACCAACTGGAAGAGGCCAATCAATTGAGATGAGCTATCATCAGCAGGAGAAAAAAAAACCTTTGAAGTGATAATTGAGATGACCTATAGAAGATGTGAGGAGAACTTAACATAGGGAAATAGATACAATTAGTGTAATGACCCAGCCATTCCCAGTCTCTGTTTAAACCTAAGTTAATTGTATCTAATTTGCATATTAATTCGAGTTCAGCAGTCTCTCTTTGGAGTCTGTTTTTGAAGTTTTTTTGTTGCAAAATTGCCACCTTTAAGTCTGTCACTGAGTGGTTAGAGAGGTTGAAGTGTTCTCCCACTGGTTTTTGAATGTTATGATTCCTGATGCCAGATTTATGTCCATTTATTCTTTTGCTTAGAGACTGCCCGGTTTGGGCAATGTACATGGCAGAGGGGCATTGCTGGTACATGATGGCATATATCATGTTGGTAGATGTGCAGGTGAACCAGCCCCTTGATGGTGTGGCTGATGTGATTAGGTCCTATGATGGTGTCACTTGAATCGATATATGGACAGAGCTGGCATCGGGCTTTGTTGCAAGGATAGGTTCCTGGGTTAGTGTTTATGTTGTATGGTGTGCGGTTGCTGGTGAGTATTTGCTTCAGGTTGGGAGGCTGTCTGTAAGCGAGATCTAGCCTGTCTCCCAAGATCTGTGAGTGAGGGATCATCTTTCACTAGTTCTGATATCTACAGTCTAGGGGAATAATATTCTCTGTAAGTATACATTTTTATTGTATCCTTTAAAGTACAAATTCTACCCACCCATCAAAAAAGTGTTGCTCTTTTATCTGTCAGGCATTGCGTACGTATTAACCCAGTCATTATTTTATTGTTCTGAATGAAACTTTAAAAATGACATCTTTTCAGGCCTGCCTGAACATGTTACCTGGGCAGGTCCTGACTGTTCTGGGCCATTGTTTCCAAAACGACATTAGGCCTCTTCCATTTCAAGAGCAAACTGTGCTGTACTGTATCTTTCAAAGTACTATAAATGGATATTTACTTCCGAAAGGGTAAATCATATGTATCGTATTATTTCTGATTATGACTAATACTCCTTTAAAAAAACCAACCTTGTTTAATTAAAGGGACATGTCATGTTTTAGTTGCCATATGACAAATCCACAAACTACTCAGAGTATCCCACCCTGGCCTCATTGTAATCGTTGTTTTATGTACAGCACAGTTTAAATTAAAAATATATCCTCAGGAAGCAAAGCAGATATAGAAGTCTCCCTTCATTTGTGTGAAGTAATACTTGTGATTTTTTTTAACAAATAATTGAATGCATACAAAATGTTTACCTAGCACACAGCGTGACAAAAAGTATTTGTTTGAAGAAGGCATCAAGGCTGATACATTTGTGACCAGAATCAAGGCTTTTGCTGGCACAACTGAACTCCTCATACCATTTTAATTGGAATTCTACATTTCAGTTGCCCCTTAAAGCAAGGAAAACTGTCTGCTTTTTAGACCCCAATTTACCTCTTCCTTGTGAAAACCTTGTCTTCCACTTTTGCTGTTGGGAATTCTTATCACTTTATGGTTTTGTATCGTACAGAACATTCAATAACTTGTGTAGCTTAAATAATACTGCTTACATCTTCAGTTTCATGAATCATTGTTTTAATTTTCCTGCTTTACTTTCTTTCTGATCCTATGTTTGGAGCTTGACAGGTTGGAAACTAATGTATGTTTGGTGTAAGCAATGAGGCCTATCCTTCCTTTAAGATTTTGGGGAACATTGAGGGGGGAAAGTTCCTTCTCACCATATGCTCCAAATTTTAGAAGTGTAGATTGGTGGATTGGTTTTTCTTCGCTTCAACTTCTGATCTTCTGTGTGAAGGCAGTGGGGTTGCATGTGCACAGAAGTAATTAGGAACAGAAATTAGCTTTTCGACTTAGGTGAAAGTGGAGGGAGGCTTTCAGTAAAATGACTGTGTGGAGTTAAAAAAAAAGTCATTAATTCCTTCTGTTTTAATTTTATACATTGAAACAGTAACATTTCAGACATTAAGTACTTGAGGTTAAAAAATTAATATATAAGTGTGACGCAGTAGGGGCTGTCTGCATGGGAAATGGGAGAGCAGAGGATGACTTCAGGTGAGGGGCAGGACCTGAGCCTGTAACCTGAGCCAGGAAGAGGCGGCAGGGGGTGGGGGTGGGGGGAGTCAAAGCCTGGGAAGCTGGACAAAGGAAGAGAGCCTGCTGGAGAGGTTTTTAGTTTCAGTTTTGGGCTGGCTGGGAAGAGGCAGGGAACCTTGAGTCTGGGGTCTAAGATCCTTGCCCCCCAGAGGGACCTGACTGAGGGTCCTGGTTGTACCTACAAGCCCTGCTTGGGACTGTGTTCCTGTTGTCTAGAAAACCTTCTGTTTTACTGGCTAGCTGAGAGTCATGGTAAATCGCAGGAAGTAGGGGTTGCAGGGCCCAGACTCCCCCACACTCTGTGACAGTAGGGATGCATCTGCGCTTTGGCAAAAACATTAGATAGATAAAAAGAAGAAAAAAAAGCAATAATTTTCAGCTGCTGCTAATTAGAAATGAGCAAATAAAGGCAATGAGAATATAGTATCAGAGGGGTAGCCATGTTAGTCTGGATCTGTAAAAAGCAACGAGTCCTGTGGCACTTTAAAAACTAACAGATGTTTTGGAGCATAAGCTTTTGTGGGTGAATACCCCCGTACCCATGTGTCTGACGAAGTGGGTATTCACCCACAAAAGCTTATGCTCCAATACATCTGTTAGTCTTTAATGAGAATATAGTTCACAAGACTCTGACAAAAATGTGTACCATCTTATTACAGTTTTATATTTACACAGTTGTTCTCAATCTGTTTATCACGGATGACTTTGTACTCACATCTTAAGCAATGACTCTGTAGAATGGACAGTGTAGACACAGTCCACATAGGTATTTTGAAGACATTATGTAAAGACATAGAAAGGAAAGTCTGAAGCTAGAAAGAGAATACAATAATAGCTTACTACTACTTTGAAGCTTCATTTTATATCTTCTATCTCACTCTGAGGTGAATAGCTAGAGTATTCTGCAGTCCAAGCTGTTGTTTATGTTCAGTTTATGTAGTGTGTTACATTTTCAAAGCATTATATAAATTTACATTAGAATACTGAACCTCTGATGCTTGTGAGTAATAAGTAAATGGATGTGAATATCAAGACTTTGAACATTTCTCTTTCTACAGGAGCTTGGTGTGGAGTTGTTGAATGTTCTGCATCGACTGATACTAACCAGAGAATCGCTTGATATTCAGCTTGCTACTCTTGAAGTAGTCCGACAGATTCTTTTCGCAGCTCAGGAGCATGTGAGAGAGAAACGGAGAAGTGCAGAAGGTATACAATATACTGTATAAACTTTTTATGACCAAACTTATTCCATCTGTAAGCTGTAGATTAGTGGCTTTTTTGTCAGAGGTGCTAAGTCACTAATCTGATTGACTTCACTGGGAGCGAAAGATATTCGGTACTTCAGAAAATCAGGCCACGCAAGACTAAGTAGGCCAGTTGTGGAATTGCAACACAAGAGCATCAGCTTTTTCCTTGTGTGGCAATATAAAGTATAGTTTTTAAATAAAGCAACTGTGATCAAGTTACTCATCCAGTTCCTAACAGCATTGAGTATAGCCATTGAATTAAGCATTTTCTCCTGGATTAGTTATACCCTTTAACAGTCCTTATAATTAAATAACAGGTTTTTCTTTTGTTTAGAAGATGTGGAATGAAACCAAATTTTATTTCCTATAAAAATAGTACATATGCACAGAATTTTGTACCAAAACATTTTTTCTTCTTTGAGTGCTTGCTCATATTGATTTCAGTTAGGTGTGTGCATGCCGCATGCACAGTTCGCTGGAAGGTGTTTCCCCTAGTAGCACCCATCGGGTTGGCTCTGGAGCCCCATGGAGTCATGCCTTCATGGCACCGCATATAGGACCCTGCCAACTCGCCGTCTCCAATTCCTTCTTACAGTCAGTGATAGTTATTGGAGCATTTCGTCTCGACTTCAACGAGGAATCCTCTAGCGTATTTTCTGTAAATAGTTAAAGATAGTTTAAAAATTTGTTTTAGTTAGACAGACATCTGGACTTGGGGCAGTGGGGGTTGTTTCCCTCCCCTGCTTCCTCATCCCTCTCCCGGGCCCGGGGCATGCCTCAGACCCAGGGGTTTAAGCCTTGCGGGATTTGCCAGAAGCCTATGCCCAAGGGTGACCCACACTCAGCTTGTCTAAAGTGCCTGGGGGAGTCTCATGAAGCAGACAGGTGTTAGATCTGTCAGAGCTTTCGCCCTTGCACGAAGAAGGAGAGGGATCAGAAACTAAAGTTGCTGCTAATGGAAGCAGCTCTCCACCCTCAGTCTTAGTCAAGCCCAATGGATTTGGCACCAGGCTCCTCAGCATCAGGGCACAGAACGCTGGTTTCGGTCCTGGAGGTTCTAGGAAGGACTCTGGGATCAGAGACCCTCGGCACCGGCACTTCCCAGCGCTGAGCATGGCACGGGATCAATCTTGGCACTGCTCACAGTCTCCCGTCCCGAAGAAGCAGCACAGGAAGACTGATAGAGGGCGCTCCCCTTCCCGTGCATAGGAACGTGAACCTAAGGGAGGGAGCCCGCACCTCCCCTCCAGCTCAACAGCCAGCACCATCGACTCCAGGCTATGAGAGAGACCGTTGAGTCTGGTGCCACCGGAGGAGACCCAGGTGGAGATTTGGACCTCGCTTCCACACCCAAGACTTATGAGGCGGTGCAGGACCTGATCACATTGACAGGTCCACACTCCCTCCGATCACGGTGTCATAGCACCAGTCCTAAGGCCCCAAATGACTCGGAGGCCAGTGGCAAGCCAGCTATGGCTTGGCAATGTTCTACATCATCCTGGCACCAATTCCCAGCACTGACGGGCACTGACTCATACGTGTCCCAGAGAAGCCGACACTGTAGTCGCTGGCACTTCCAGTCAGCAGGGATGACCCAAACTTTCCCCACGGTACCGTGGCCACAACAGTGGCAGGTACTGGCTCAAATGCTGACCCAGTGGCCCTTTTAGACCCCATGGGCTTACCACCAGTCCGAGGGGTCTACTTCAGTATGCTCCTTTTCAGTTGTGTCTGAGAGAAGGACTGCATCTAGGGCCAGGGATTTTTCCCAGGCATTAGCCACCGCTACCGCCGCAATTGGTACCACGCCCAGCAGTGACAACAGACTTGGCACCATGCGCATCTTCAGCAGAAGCACTTCCACCAACTTAAGACAGGCTGGGGGTGGGGAAATAGAGAGCCTTGGCTCTCAGCTCCACACACAGCTCCTCGCTCCTATCCAGATTGTGCCATGGAGAGCCTGGCAGCTGCTCCAAGGATCCCAGCTCCTCACTGGGAGCTTGGGAACCACCTGGACTCCAGGCGCAGAGCTCCCTGCCAGGAGCCCGGCTGTGTTGGGGAGCCCCTGTACAGCACTGGGACTTTCCATGGGGATCCAGGAACCTCCGGATCTGACAGTGGGGTACAGGGAGTTGGGTAGACACAGCCCAGCTCAGAGCAGGCAGCTTGGGCAGCAGCTGGGCTGGGAGCCGGGAATGGGGAGCTGGGGGCAGCTGGGGTCCAAGTGGGGTGGGTGCAGCCTAACAGGGAGCCCGGCGGGGCAGCCGGGCTCTAGCTGGAGCTATCTCCAGCATGGAGCCATGAAATTGGCAAGAATTACAACCAACGGCCGATATCAATAACTCCCCACAACTGGAATATATTGTTTATTACATCTGGAGGGGTAGACCACCCATGGTTGTAAAAAGACTTGCTGAGGTGCTTGATTTTGCTACTTTGATGATTTTGAGGTTTTTGTGTAGAATTTCTGAGGTTTTTTTTAAAAAGCCATCTGAAAAATCAGCAGTTCCATCACGTGGCATCGTACTGTTCTCCAGCTGGTTCTTCAGCAATGTTGAAATTGAGATCCACCTTCGAGATCTCTGCCACTTGAGTTAACAGAGTAACTGTTAGCAGTAGTTGGTTGGCATTCACTCTGTGGACTACACTAGAAGGGGACGAGGTGCAGTTTATCAGTGGGTTTCACAGATATTTGCAATGCTGACAGCAGAGGGACTCAGGAATCTTGGGTTCCATTCCATACTCTGGAGAAGAGTGTTTTCTCGTGGTTTCAGAGCTACTACCTACTGGTCCTTCTCCCCACAGACTTGCCTCTGTCTCTAGTCTTGTCTCTTCCCTACTTTATCTCCTCATCCTAGTCCCATTCTCCTAGTCATGTTGCCCCGCGAGTCCTAGTCTTCTCATCTGGGGTCCAGTGCCAGTCTTATTACCTAGTCAGTCTCATTTCCCCTCTCCTGTCTCTTCATCTAATCTCTCTCCCTCCCATCCTGTCTCCTCCACTGGTTACCAGACCCAGGCTCCATCCTTGGGCTCCTCATCCATCTCAGTTCCTATCCTTCCCTGGCTCTTGGCCCAATTTCCCCCCCCCCCCTTCCTGACTCTTTGTCCTAGTCTCCTTGCCCAACCAATCCCATTGGTCTCCCCGCAATTCCTTGTAAAATCTCTTTCATTCCCCAACCTGAACCCCCCCTGCGCAAAAAGAAAAAAATGTATCCCTCTCTAACACCCTGTCTCCATGCACAGCCAATCACAGCCTCCCTTCCCGCAGTGGCTCCCAGTCTCTCCCACTTCCCCTCCCCCAACTGTTCATGATAGTTTGTATTTCTTCCCCTCCCTTCCAGTCCAACTCTCGTTGAACACTTTGTCCCAATCGACTCCTTTCCTTCCCTCTGATTCAGCTCTTGTCCCCACTGCACTTGAGTCAGGTAGCTTACTTCTCTGTGCTGCCTGAATGCCAGCAGGGGGGTAATTGAAAGCACAGAGGAGAGAAGCTCCCTGCTCTCAGCCCCACCATAGCCCGCAGCAGCCAGGACCAGCAGTTCTATGGGAAGCCCAGCTTTGCTTCTGTAGTCTTTGGCTGTAGCATGTTAAGTCATTCTGTGGGGGATGAATGCACAGTTTGTTCCCACGTAGGAGTTCTGAGGGGCTGGGGCATGCTCAGTGAGGATGAAATCTTTGGACAATTTAGCTGCTGCAGTGACTGATATGAGAGAGAGAGAGAATTCCTTCTTGAATGCACAGAGGTATAAATATCCCTCTCCCCTGTGTACATGGTGGTCAGTGTCCCCAGCTGGTCTGGCCTCTTCCTGTTGCCCCCTAGGCCTTACTTAGGTAAGTCCATCCCTCTTTCCCCTCCCTCGTAACCCAAAGGACCCTTAATAGAGCAACATCCCTTTCTCCTGCCGGACAAATACCCCATATTCATTTGAAGTGAGTGCATCCTTATAAATTTATTTCAAACTACAGTTGTTCTCCATCAGAACTTTTAACACTGTGCTGCATTAGAATTTAGAACTGTAAATTATCCCCTGCCAAAACAACAAAGTTTCAAGAAGTAAACTTTTGTCAACAAAACACTACGTGCTTAATGTCCTTATTTCTTCTTTTCATTATAGTTGATGATGGTGCTGCAGAAAAGGAGACCTTGCCAGAATATGGAGAAGGCAAAGACACAGGAGGACTGGTGCCTGGAAAGTCATTAGTCTTTGCTACGCTGGAGTTGTGTGTTTGCATTCTAGTCAGGCAGCTCCCCCAGCTTAACCCTAAAGTAACTGGTAGCCCTGCACTTAAAGTTGGAAAACCTCAGTTGTTGTCAGAGAGTGGAAGTAGATTGGTGGCAGCAGCATTAGTTATCCTCTCTGACATTCCGTCAGTCTGCTCTCCTGAAGGTAGGATGTGGTTGATACCAATATGTGATTTTGTTACAAGGGAAGATTAAATGAAAAGATGGATGATGATCATAGAGTAACATATACTTACTGCATAACTTTATCTGTTGGATACATGCTAGAGCAAGGTCTAGGAGATTTACCTATGACAATTTTCTAATTGTTTTTGTTGTACTCAAAAGTTAAAAAGAAAAAAAAGAAAAAAAGGCTGATAGGTACAGGAGCAGTAGTGTGAGTGTAAAGTAGTTTTCAGGACCGAAATATTTTTCTCCCATCTTTTCCCCATAAAGAAGTCCAATTAATGGACACATTTTATTTCACAGAGGTATATGTATGATAGCTACATGCTTCCTTTATAAAGCCTCAATTTAGGAATTTATAATACAGCTGTAAAAATGTGTTCCAAAGGGAAATGTGCCATGTCATCTTTGTCCAAAAGCCATCTTGTAAACTACAGAAACACAGACTAGAAAGGTAGTGTTCATCTCTCAGAGCATCTGACCGTCACCCCCGACTTCATTTTTCACAGTCACCAAACCTTGTTAGATTCTTTTTAAAATAATATAATTACATAAGTTATGTATCTATCTTATCTTGTTACCTTTCACTGTTTATTACCTTCATGCTTCCATAACCCAGCTTTTTTTCATACATTGCTGAGTTAAGTCTAATTTAGATAATAATTTCCTTGAATCAGAGCCCTGTCACTGTATTTATGTAAAATACTATTCATACCTATGGTACTGTACAAAACAGAAATCCAAGAATTCCTATCCTTTGTATCTACCAGCCCCTTTTCCCACATTTGCCCTCTACTATTGAGTCCTTGTGTCATGGTCACCATCCTGCCCGCCCAAAGGGATGATGATCTCCTTTTGGAAACAGTCATTGGCTCTCCTGTTCAATCATAAAGATTAATGTTGGGTGGTGATGGTCTTTTGTTACGTTCAGTCCAGTGATTGTCATCTTTCAGAATGACGAGAAAAGAGCTTGAACATATCATTGTTAGGCTCTGAGAGATCACTGCTGATCTTCAGTAGCTGTTCTTCCCAGGTTCCTGCAGTTAAGCTTCAGAGATTTTTTTTTTCTTTTAAGGAAGCAGAACAAGAACCTAAGGCATCAGTACAGTAAGGCATTTAAGTACATGCTTTAGTCCATCTCCATTCACTCTTGTGCTGAATAGCAATGGACTTAAGCACATTAAAGTTAAGTGTGCACTTAGACTTTAAGTGTGTGCATTGCTTAATCAGGACCTACAATAATGTACAAAATATATGTGTGGACTCTACTCCATTGACTTCAGTGGGATTCAGGTGTCTGCACTAGCCAAGCACAGTCTAAACATTTAAGCTTGTTGGAACATAGGCATTACCATATTGGGTCAGACCCAAGTTGGGTCTAGTTCAGTATTCTGTTTCCAACCGAGGCTAGCGCCAAATGTTTCAGAAGGAGATGTAAGAACCACACCGTAGGCAGATATTGGATAACCTGCTCTGCACATTAGGTGTGATGCTTTCCTAAATTTTTGTTAGCTGTAACTATTACAATGCTAGATATTATTATGCATGTTCAGTGTCTGATTTCTTTTTTAATCTTGCTAAATTCTTAGCTCACTAACTTCCTTTAACAAAGAGTTTCACAGTCTAATTATGTATCATGGGGAAAGTATTTCTTTTTACCAGTTTTGAATTTGCCACCTGTTAAGGATGACATTCAATGAAATTGTTCTAGTGTTCTGAGATAGACACAACAGAAGCTCCCAAACTACCATCTTTATTTTGTGTATTTTATTATGTCTCTTCTAATTTGTCTCATTTCTACAGGAAACAATCCAAATCTTTTCATTCTTTCTTCATATGCATTTTTCCACATCATTATCATTGCCCTTCTCTGAACCCCCACTAATTCTGACTTTTACATAATAAACTTTAGGTATGTGAGTAGTCCCAATGAAGTTAATGACTTTCTGACTTAAAAGGAGAGAGTCCAGCATCTCTTTAAGTAGCCAATCTACCTCCGTTTGACATTAAAAATCACATGCAGTTTAAATACTTTTTTCTGGAACCAAGACTTACAATTAATAGGCAACTTTTAGAAATGAAAACTGTTTAGACATTGTATATAAAAAGAGAATTGAAGACAAGTGATTTATAATATAACTAATTCTGGAAATCTTTCGCTTTATACAGTGATATACCAAGCATTTGTTTTGTCTCATAGGAAGTGTTTCAGTACTCCCTACTATCCTGTACCTAATTATTGGAGTCCTCAGAGAAACTGCTGTGAAATTGCCAGATGGCCAGTTACCTTTGACAGTTGCTGCATCTTTACAAGCTCTTAAGGGGATATTGTCTTCTCCTATGGCTCAAGCAGAGAAGAGCCGAACTGCTTGGACTGAACTTCTTCGTAGTGCTTTAGTCACAGTTCTTGACTGTGGGGATCCAGGTAACCAAAAGTGAGAGGGGGGTGAAAAGATGCTGGCTTAGATAAAATTCAAATAACTCTAGAAGATGGTGGTGGAAGAACTGAACTATCCTTTGTTAAGATAACTTAATGTCTAAGGGTGAAACTTACTTAACCCACATAGTCCAACATCAGTGTTCTTAAGTACAGCCCACTCCAATTTCTGCTACTATAGTCAAGGGGTCGGTAGCCTTTGGCACCTGGCCTATCGGGGTAAAGCTGTTGGCGGGCCTGCCTGGTTTGTTTATCTGGAGCGTCCACAGGCACAGAGCCCCACAGCTCACTGGCTGCTGTTCATCGTTCCTGGTCAATGGGAGCTATGATGGCTAGCATGTCCCTTGGCACGCACCACTTCCCGCAGTCTCATTGGCCGGGAATGGCGAACTGCGGGACTCTGTGCTGTGGACACTCCTGATAAACAAACTGGCCTGGCCTGCGAGCAGCTTTACCCTGACGTGCTGGGTGCTGAAGGATAGAATCATAGAATATCGGGGTTGGACGGGACCTCAGGAGGTTATCTAGTCCAACCCCCTGTTGAAAGCAGGACCAGTCTCCAGACAGATTTTTGCCCCAGATCCCTAAATGGCCCCCTGAAGGATTGAACTCATAACCCTGGGTTTAGCAGGCCAGTGTTCAAACCACTGAGCTATCCCTTCCCTCAAGCCCCTGCTATAGTCTATAGGTTGGAGTAGCCACTACAGTTTCTCCGTGCCTCTTTTGGGGTGTAGTGGGGAGGCAGATTTCATGGTTCCACCTGTGGCTTACACCCAGCCTCAGCCCATTGCTATCCTCTGCCCCAGCCTGTGTTGGAACAATGCATCTAAAGGATGTATCCACTGCAGTGGTGCTCCCTCACCAAGCTCTAATGTTGTGTGGAAGGCTACATGCTTATCCTCTGCACCAGGGCCACTGGTCAGAATTAAAACAACGCTTTCACCATCAATGGACCTACCTGCTTTCCTTTGGATGAATCCAACTCTGACAGGCAAGGGTTTTTGCTTGTGCAGGCAAATGTAATTTATGCAACTCTGTGCCAGATTCAGCAAATCTTGTTGCTTGAGTTTAACTGAATATGCAAAAATATAATTGTGTGTATATGTATGATTATATTAATTATAAAACTTCATAATCCTGAATTTATTTTTGAAATTACAATATAATTTTCATAAATCATTTTAGTGATTGATCTGTGGTCTGCAGCCATACTCTAGAGTGTTTCTGTATTTAGTCCACAAACATTTCACATGGCTGAAACCATGCAGCTTTATTTTTTACCTCACTAAACACTTATTGCAAGATGTGTGACATGCATCAAACATACTTTTTCTTGTATTTAATTACCGTATTCTCTCACATTTAGATACATGGGGTATGTTTGCCTTGTGTGAGATATACTGTAATGTCCCCATAGGCCACCGCTTCTCTATAAATAAAAAGCAACAAAGAGTCCTGTGGCACCTTGTAGACTAACAGACGTTTTGGAGCATGAGCTTTCGTGGGTGAATACCCACTTCGTCAGATGTATGACATTGGTTTTAGATTCTTGTGAAAACAGTTGTATCAATAAATGCAAAAGAAAAAATATTTTCTTAATACAAAATTAATGTGCTTGCACCACTGTATAATTCCATTTAGACATAATATAGAAAATGCCATGCCAAAAGATGCTTCATAAGCATTCTTTCCATCACTTTAGAACAGGGGTCAGCAGCTTTGAGAAGTGGTGTGCCTAGTCTTCATTTATTTACTGTAATTTAAGGTTTTGCGTGCTAGTAATACATTTTGAACATTTTTAGAAGGTCTCTTTCTATAAGTCTATAATATGTAACTCAACTATTGTTGTATGTAAAGCAAATAAGGTTTTTAAAATGTTTAAGAAGCTTCATTTAAAATTAAATTAAAATGCAGAGCCTCTTGGACCGGTGGTTAGGACCCGGGCAGTGTGAGTGCCACTGAAAATCAGCTTGTTTGCCGCCTTCGGCACACGTGCCATAGGTTGCCTACCCCTGCTTTCGAACATTACAATTTGCAATATTACTTTTAGAATGTGAATTTGAGACTGAGACTATTTATCTTTAGTAGATGGAGCTCAACAAGAACTTGATGAAGTCAGCCTGCTTACTGGCGTGACAGAGTTTATTTTGTCTACAAGTCCAGAAGTTACTACCATAGAGTGCCTTCAAAAGCGTTGTATTGAGAAGTTTAAAATAGCGCTTGATTCAAAAGATCCTGTAGTAAGTACTTTTCTAGCTAGAGGAGTATTTCAGTTAGAAGCATTCTAGCACATTTTCTGTTGAGCTGTTTCACTGGGCCGAACTAAAAGTGTTGATTTTGAAAGAATTTTTTTTATTCTGTCCTGTTTAGATATGTTTTATTTTAAAGTACACTTTTAAACTAGTTGGCCAGAGCTAGTGGGTCTGTGTTGTGCTTTGCTTTTAACTGTTGTTCATTAAAATATTCTGTATACAAATGAAGTATTTTCTATATTATTGTTTCACCATCTGGGAAATAAGAACTCCACACTTTACTAAACGGGTAAGAAAGTTATCTAGTTTTGCAGCCATTTCCTTAATTTTCTCTGTGCACTTATTTTAGACCTTAAGGCAATATGCTGCCAGGTCATCTGTTTTGATTCTTTATCTGTACTCTTGACAGAAACAGCACATTAGGAGGATTTTTTGCTTGTTTCTTACATGGTGGAAGTATACCACTGTCACAGCAGTTCCCTCTTTATCACACTGCAAGTGAGGCTCTAAAGATGATACTCCCTTGGGCTGTTGTTAATTAAATAGTAGTTCCCCAAATGGGTGCTTTATTTTGGCCAATGTAAGAGTCCATCATAAACCAGTTTTTTCCTCCTCCTCCTATACTGATTTATCAATCAGAAAGTCAGCTTTATTTAATTTTAATTATCAAAGTTGATGACTCAGCTGCTAGAATAAGATGGAAATATTTACTTTTTAAGTCTATTGCTATATGTCCAGTTTTAGAAATCTCAATTTTTAGCAGGATGGCTTTCACTAATAAGAATTTCAGAAAGCCAGGTGTAATTACAAAAAAAGAAATAGTGATATAGGGTGAAATTTTCAAAAGCATCTAAGTAACTTAGGCACCTCAGTCTTTCAAAAGTCCCATAGACACATAGACTCCTCAGGCATTAAGCATTTTTGCAAATGTTATCCATAGTTTAATAGTGAGGTGAAATTTCTGTTCTAAGCCTCTGCTTTTAGTCAAGTGTAATTTTCTCCAAAAATTTCATTTTAACATGGTTAGGAAATCTAGTGGGTTCATGAGCCTAAAACTCTATTTAGACATTTTTAATTGAGTGCAAGACATGTTTTATAGTTTCTTCGTTATTTGTTAAAATAATTCTGCGATACTTTCCTGACATCATTTAACTTTTCAAAGTATGTTTTACAGTTAGCTAACGATGAAAAGTTCTCTTGCCATGTGAATTTTCAAGCTTTTGTACACTTTTTTTCTTATGAAAGCTTTATCTTTAAAATTGTGCCAAGCCATTCTTACATGTAGTTTTAAGTGTGACTGTTTACATTCAGTATTGTAACTGTAACTTTTCCCCTCTAGGTGCAGCTTAAGTGCTATCAGCTGCTGCTTTCTATCTTTAAATATCCCAACAGAGCTGTCTCATATCCTTACATTCATTCTTTGGCACCATCTATTGTGGGGAAATTGCAGGAAACAGAAAAAACAAAGCCTGAGAATTCTGCTGAACTTCAAGTCATTCAGGAAGGAATAAAGGTGGTAGCAGCTCTCATAGCCATTGCTGAGGAAGAGCATCGTAAGTCCCTCAATTTTAATGCCATTTTAATGTCTTAAGTGGCTGTGGGGAATCAACTAAAACAAAATGTATTCCTCCATAATTATAATTTTGAACAAAATTTAATTTTTAATTACACTGTTTAACAGTATGTCTTAGAAAAATGTTGACTCTCTTTATGTAAGGTTAGTAGTACTCATTAGGGTTTGAAAACTTAAAAAAAAATTGATATCTAAGTATTGTTTTTAATTTTTATAGGTGCTTATTTGGTGGCCTGCCTCCTGCCCCTCCTCATTTCCTTTCTTTTGGATGAGAATTCTTTGGGGTCAGCCACAAACTCAGCAAGAAAATCTACATGAGTTGCTTTGCAAAACGTGATGCAGATTTGGTCCACAGTACTCATCAGTTTTTAAAAAAGTAATGGCTTCATCTCCTACTGTGAAAGCCAGGCTTGAATCAGCTGTAAAAGGCAATCAGGAAAGCATTAAAGTCAAGACAACACCTAAACAGGCAAAGAATCCTGGGAAAAGTTCAAGCATTCAATTAAAGACCAACTTTTTCTGAAGTGTCTTAGGCACTTGGATAACATTGCAAAAAAGTCCCTTTTCATTTCTAAGTACAGTAGTCAGGAAGGGTTGGTTTCAGTTTCAGTTCAGTTTTGACTTGAAATCCAGATAATTTTTTAAAAACATTCTTTAGAGATTTGCTTTCTAATAAATATAATTGACTTTTTACATTTGTCTGAGCACTCGGAGTAAAACTTATCAAAAGTAATATAAACTATATATTTGCATTAATAAAATAACAAATCTGTGAGAACTGTGCATTTTTTAAATCAGTACAGACAAGAAATAAGACTAGATATATTCAGGAGCCAGCAGTTCTTATTCATTAAATAAACTGAATTATTTTGGCAGTACATTTAAAACAAAAGTTACTGTGATTATTGATTTATTATTTAATTGGGGCATAAATTTACTTGCTGTTCATTGTCTTTCCTAAGTACTAATTTAACAAGCTGGATATATTAAATGTCCTTGTAATCCTTAAGATTAATTATTGTTGAGCTGTAATATCCAGCTACATTTAAGGTAATATTGACTGCTTTAATTAAATGCTAAAAACTCTTGAGCTGTCTAAGATATAGCAATATAACCCTTGCTGTTACATCACAGCTTCACAATGCCTTTTCACTTAGCCCCAGTTCCGCAGGAACATGCAGTATGGGACTAATGTGCTTAGAGTTAAGGCCCATGTGCAAGTGTTTGCACGACTGGTGCCTTACTGCTTGATATAAAGCCTCACTTTTCAGGATATACTTTTTGATCTAACTTTATATTATGCTAGCCAGACAGTTGAAACTTGCATATCCTGAAAAGGACAGCAGTTTTGATGCACTGTGGCTCTGATTCAGACATCTATCTATCTGGCTGCATCTATTTCATGATTTTTAAATGATCAGGTATCTATACGTGACTCTCACTAATATACATATCTTTTCAAGGAAGGGTGGAAGTGTTTGAAGTCTTGTGTCAAAATACAACAAACTCAAAGTACAAAAATATACTGTATTTTTATCAAGGAACATATTTTAATATAGAAAAAAAATCTTAACTACTAAAAATGCAATGGCTATAAAGTATTTTCTAATGTATTGCCTTTTTTCTTTTGTGCCAGTATTAGCTCAGTAAACCAAATACTGTCAAAATGAGTATAGTATTTTCTTGTTAAAAATTAGTCAAGAAAAGAAAAGCATCTACAGAGCTGAGAAACACACTGTGATTCAGGAAGAGCATGATGTACTGTATTTTATTATAAGATTTGTATGTAAATACTATTGTAAATTGTACAGAATTAACCATTTGACCAAAATTCTAACAATTCATTTTTCTAATTCACATAAATAATTTTCTTCAGTCAAGTTTGTTTTTCATTTTACCTGATAGAAGGACTTGCATTTATTTAGAGTTATTTAAAAATCTGGATTTTAATTAATTAATATTCCCAATCCATACAGTGTCCCTATCAGAACCTCTATAGGCATATTTACCATAAGATGTAAAAATGCAAATAGAATAACTCAGAATTAACAACGGCCAATGAGAGTTTAAAAAAAACTCCTTATAATGGGGTGAACGAGCCTGTGACGGGGCAGAGCGGCCCCGCACTGGTACAGCAGGGGTTAACCCTTCCTTCCTAGCAGAGGAAGCCATGCCCCGGAAGCTCTGCTTGCCATGCTCCAAGTGGAGAGCAGATATAAAAGCCTGCAGATCATCTCAGTCTGGGCTGACCACTGGAGGAGAAGGACACACACTGCCAGCTCCTGAAGAGGGAGAGCTTGCGTGCCAGGATCCAGGAGTCAGCCAAGTCAAGGCACTACCTGGGACCTCGATGGAGGACGTCACAGGGGAGAAACAGACTGGAAGACCCCCTGCCCCAGATGAGCTAGTATTCACGGTGGGAAGTGACCCAGGGAAAATTTAGAGACAAACAGCATTAGAGCTGTGGTGATGCTTGGCGTGTTGCAGGCGGATCCCCGCCGAGCGAGGGGCAAGGAGAGCTTGCCACTATAAGGGCCCTGGGTCAGGGCTTGGTGGAGAGGGCGGGCCTGAGTCCCCTCACCCTTGAACCGTGAGGGATTTTGGATAAACTCTGGCCGCTAGGCCATGCTACTCTGCTCGTAAGCGGGTGTATATGGACTCTGGCCACTAGGCCATGCTACCCCACTCATTAGGGGGGGTTTATGGACTCTGGCTGCTAGGCCATGCTACCGCACCCGACAGGGGTGATAGTGGAAAGGAAGGCCAAGAGGCCTTCACTGACTGCTCGCAGAGAGGTGGACATAGTGACTGGAGAGTGGTGAGATGTCAGCACCCCATCCTACCCCTGCCACAAAGGGGCACTGTGGTGCCTGACCCGCCACAAAGCCCTCTCAAGGTTAGGATAGAAACACTCCTAGAGCAGCACTAACTTGCTTCTGAGGAGGAAGTGACCTTGGGGTTGCAGATTGACCCAAATTTTGGCACCCAGTGGGATTTTCAAAAGCATCTAGGTGCCTAACTTCCTTAGCAACCTCTCTGCATCTTTAGGCTCCTAAATACCTTTGAAAATCTGGCCCTACAACAGAAGTTTCATGAGCACTGTGGATTGAAAAGCTCTCCACCCCCATTTCCCTCTGTGATGACATATCAAACTGGCATTTGGTGGTGTCAGTCAGTCAGTCTTTTTTGAACTAGGAGAACAGAGCAGTTTGGGAAATGTAGTTTGTAGGGCAGCCGTGATAATAGTTGTAGTTAAGGGCAAGACATGCTGGTAAATAAGGAATATATTTGGCTACCCCTATTGGGGGGTTGAGAGACATGTAATGGTTCTTTTCTCCTCTAACCTGTTCTGTCAGTAAAGAAAAATGGTGAACAACACAAAGAAAGCTAAATGTAGAGTCAAGGATGATTATTTCATGTATCTAAGCATTTTTACTGCTTTTACTGATGTAGTATATGAATTCCTAGCAAAATTATTGTCACAATATAAAGACCAACCAATTGTTTAGTTTCCTCCCACTTTCCCCTGAGGGAACAAGGGATGATTTTTCTCCTCCTCTCTTATCTCTATCATCTTTCTATGTACTGTTTTTTGAAGAATTTTGTTTTCTTTGGAAAATGGTGAGATCTGCAGTCATTCTTACCAATGTCGGAGGGGATTTCTCTAGACATAGAGCTTTCTCATTACTGACCATCTCTTGATCTCATAAATTTCATCTTTGAAGTTGACAGTTTTATATTTCCTGAGGAAAGTAGTTGCCTAGGAAGATTATTGTTTTGGACAGCAAAGTGGCTAGAGAGGGTGCTCTCTTAAATACCTTGGGCCAATTTCTTGGAGGGCCACAAAGAATCATCCAGACTTTGAATCTGACATGGTATTTTATAGTGTAATGAGCAGCGCACTAGGATGATGAACCCTTGGGAAGAAGTGTTGCTGAGAAGGCAGGCTGCTGCATTTGGGATCTATATTAGTACTTTCCCCCCTCATTTAATATATAAAGGATTGCATCTACATTTTAAAAAAATTCTGCCTGAGCTAATTATCATTAACATTTTGCATATTAATGAGGTTATGAAATTTTACATCACTGACATACTTTTCTTATTGCATTAGGAGCAAGCAAACCTGATAAAAGCCAGGTATGTCTTTCAGAGAATTTGAATGGAATTGTTAACGTTTTAATTGTCTGTCTGGAGGAGAAGGACTGGAGCTATGTGGTTTGGCATTTGGTGGTCACTGTCTTGAAGGCCCAGATGGAGCACAAGATGTGTTATTTTTGGACCTGGTTTACCACAACAGCTGTCTTAAAGATAGATTGCAGTGAGTTTAGAATCTATCCTTTTGAAACAGATTATTAAATCAAAATGGAATTACATTTACAGCTGGTTTTTACCACTTAAATCTGATTGGATCAAGGAAGAAAAAGTTTGTTCATTGCTCTCTGGATTCACCCTGATGCTCATTTACAATTTTGAAAACTCCCATTCTTCCACTGTCTCATCTACATAACCTAAATCTGGAAGTAAGAAAAAGATGGAGAAAAGAGAAACATCATTAACTTTTGATATCCAGAATTTGGAACAAAAACAGTCTGACAATTATTTTACTCATGTAAACATTAGAAAAGTTCATGTACTGATTCTGTGTGCCTTGCACTTTTACACTTCATACCTTAAATTGAAACATATTACGTTACATAAGTACGCTCACCAATTTCCCTTTGTATGAATTACCCTATTCTTGGACTGATCTTTCCTCACTGAGTTACACCTAATCTCTGAGAAACTGAAGGTGTCTGAAAGTTTGGTTGATTCAGTGCCAGGTTCCTGAGCATGTTGGTTACATCAGTTTTAAACCAAGTGGCAGCATTCACAATTGCCAAATTGTGCCCACTCCTTTAGTCACCTATTTTTGGCAATGTGTTTTTTATACTCAAATTCGTTTCATCCTGATGCCAACCTTTTCAAGTAGGGAAATCAAAATATATACCTTTTTTGTATTTAAAAATATATATCCAATGTTAAATTAAAATGCATTAATAAATATTCTAAGTATATATAGATATAGAAAGAGAGAGCTTGGAATATCATATTTTAAATACTATGCCAAAGACAAAATAATTTGCCATAATATGGACATGCTGCAGTTTTATTTGTTTAAAGTCTCATTTGCCATAGTCATTTAGGAGTATCCTGCAATGTTTTGTAAAGTTGTCACTAAATTTAAGCAAAGCATGCAGAACTCTGTAGTTGTCCAAGTAGTCTTCACTATTTGCATGTCTAGAGTAATTCATAATCTGACTCTAATTTGGTATGCTTCTGCATGCACTTGGCTACAAACTGAGATGCCAGAAATATTTTAAGCTGTGAAGGTCAATAAAGCTCAGACTCATTTAGACTGATGCAATATCCCTCACAAAATAAGATGATTTCATGTAGAGGAGGTGTAGCAGTCCTATTGGCATGGTGCACTAATTATTGGAATTTTTGTGGAGATCTCTTCCCAAACAGGGCCACAGGAGTGCTGATGTGGGTCACTGGGAATAGGGAGAACTGAATAAACTGTCACCTTGTCAACTATGTTGTAGTCGTAGTAGTAATGCGTGACAGTAGTCGCCAGTGGTCAGGCAGGTATTCAGCAGAGTCTGGGTGTGTGTAGCAGTGATCCCTTTTAGAGATACGTGAACAACTGGCTTAAACTGTCTGCCGTGCCATCTAAAACTCCATTCCTAATATATTTTTTATACTTTATTTTAATTGTTTATATATAAAATAGAAATACGTAATGAAACAGAACATATATAAATGCATGCAAAAAATGGAATTAGCATAAAAAAATTCAACGTTCATTATTAAACAGAAAGCAAAAACAAACCTGAACTTGTAGAGGTCAAGCAGGGTACAACGTATTAAAGTGACAAAATGGGTAAATGAATGAGAACATAACCTATGAGTATCAGGGACTTATATATACTAAACTACAAAAGTATGCAATAGTTTCATGTGTGACCAGACATCCTCGTATTTTTCCAAACGTTTCTGTTTAGGCAGTCATTTTTTTCCATTTACTGCAGTAGTCGAAAGCTAGCTAAGCCAGTCTGTGTACTCTAATTTAGAATGTGAGGCAAAACTTCTTTGGCAATGATGCCTTCAGCTTCCTGAAATGTAGCTTTAGTCTTATAGCAGATCCCATTATGGGCTTTCTAATAAAAGGCTTTTATACAATAAATGTGCAGCGTGAGTTCCTGGTTTAGATCCAGCTGAATCTAAACCAGTCAATGCACTTTCTTAAACAGTTTTAAACTGTTCTGAAAGTCTGAAGTATTCCTCTGGTAAAAAGTTGGTGGTTGGGACATGGAACCTTAGTGAGATGAGAAAATTGGAAAAAATTATGCAGAAGACCCCTAGAAAACAAATAGTGTTAAATGTTTACTCAAAGTGTTTAATGTTCTCTTGATGTATATTATCATTATCCTTTCATTTGATACCCTCAAAACAGAATTCAAATATCCCCCAAGGGTTTTTCCACAAAACAGCCCACCTGTTATAACCAATCTGTTCTCATCAGGTGTGGATCTGCAAGGGGGCTAAGGAATATTTTGAAGGATACAGATACAGCCCTCCAATAAGTGATTGACAAGTAATATCTCTTCCAAAACAAAGCATCCTTTCTTGGTGCAAACACAAATCCCTACACACAAGCTAAAAGTACCCAAACTGCAACAGCATATAGTTAAGATCATCCTAAGTGGCTGCTCACTGCTTCAGCTTGTCAGACGCTACTGGTGTGGTGCTCTGCTCTGTTCAATGTTGATATCAATCGGCTGCATGTGTGTGTTCCCTCTGTGTGCTGTCCCAGCTCTGTGTAGATAGCTGTCACAGCAGACCCCGAGAGAACCCCCAGTGACCACAGACTCTAGTAAGGTACGAAGGCATGTCAGCCAAGTTTATTGTCGAAGAGAGACGCAGTCTCCAGCTCCCCGGCATAGAAGTCCAAGGTGCTGCTGAGGTGCGGCTAGCTAGTACTCATGTGCTCCCTGACAATGGACTCAGCTCAGTCAGTGGTGGGACTTTCCACTGCCCCCTAGGCTGGACAAAGACACTGCCCAGGGATGCAGTCTTATACACAGGTACAAACAAGTTACACATCACTCCTGATGTATTGAGGTGCAACCCCTCTACGTAGCAAGGTACAACCCTTCTACATAGTAAGGTGCCACCTCTCACCTTGTGCATGTTGGTTCGAACAAAACATCTCTATCCATCATATTACCCTTTTGGTCCTGTCATTGGGGCGGGTCAGCCTGTTCCTTGTTATCTGTATGGAGTGTACAAGTATGCGAATATTCTGATATCTGGTGTCCAGAGCAGGGCCTGCCTCTGGCTCAGAGCTTAACTTTGCTTTATGTTAGCAAAGTCTTGACCATTACTTTAGTTTCAGGCCTTAGGCCTCATACCGGGCCTCTGAAACCAAGAGTTTATGTTTCAGGGCCTCCTCTTACTACACAGCTGATCAGTCTTCCAAAGGTTGCTGACAACTTCTAGTAATAGTTCTTAGATGTTCTTTAGGTCAAGTCTCATCTTGCTCTGCCTCTGTCTTTTCTTGGTCTTCTCTTCCTCCTCCTCCACCCACTCCCGCTTCTCTTCCAGATCTGCACAGACAAACCCTTAGAATCCTGACCAGGGGTATTCTATCTGCTACCCAAGATCCATAAACCTGGAAATCCTGGATGCCCCATCATCTCAGGCATTGGCACCCTGACAGCAGGCTTGTCTGGCTATGTAGACTCTCTTCTCAGGTCCTATGCTACCAGCACTCATAGCTATCTTCGAGACACCACTAACTTCCTGAGGAAACTACAATCCGTTGGTGACCTTCCAGAAAACACCATCCTGGCCACTACAGATGTAGAAGCCCTCTACACTAATATTCCGTACAAAGATGCACTACAAACCGTCAGGAACAGTATCCCTGATAATGTCACAGCAAACCTGGTGATTGAACTTTGTGACTTTGTCCTTACCCACAACTATTTCACATTTGGGGACAATGTATACCTTCAAGTCAGCAGCATTTCTATGGGTACCCACATGGCCCCACAGTATGCCAACATTTTTATGGCTGATTTAGAACAACGCTTCCTCAGCTTCCCCCTACTCTGCTTGTGCTACACTGATGACATCTTCATCATCTGGACCTATGGAAAAGAAGCCCTTGAGGAATTCCACCATGATTTCAACAATGTTCATCCCATCATCAACCTCAGACTGGACCAGTCCACACAAGCGATTACTACTAGATAGGTAATAAGCGATGGTCACATAAACACCACCCTATGCCGGAAACCTACTGACCGCTATACTTACTTACATGCCTCCAGCTTTCATCCAGACTACATTGTCTACAGCCAAGCGCTAAGATACAACAGCATTTGCTCCAACCTCTCAGAAAAACGCCTACAAGATCTCTATCAAGCATTGTTACAACTACAATACCCACCAGCTGAAGTGGGTAAACAGATGGACAGAGCCAGAAGAGTACCCAGAAGTCACCTACTACAGGGCCTGGTCTACGCTACGCATTTAAACCGATTTTAGCAGCGTTAAACTGATTTAACGCCGCACCCGTCCACACTACGAGGTCCTTTATATCGATATAAAGGGCTCTTTACATCGATTTCTGTACTCCTCCCCGACGAGAGGAGTAGCGCTAAAATCGGTATTACCATATCAGATTAGGGTGAGTGTGGCCGCAAATCGACGGTATTGGCCTCTGGGCAGTATCCCACAGTGCACCACTGTGACCGCTCTGGACAGCAATCTGAACTCGGATGCGCAGGCCAGGTAGACAGGAAAAGCCCCGCGAACTTTTGGATTTCATTTTTGTTTGGCCAGCGTGGAGCTGTGATCAGCACAGGTGACCATGCAGAGCTCATCAGCACAGGTAGCAATGCAGTCTCCTGAGAATAGAAAAAGAGCTCCAGCACAGACCGCACGGGAGGTGCTGGATCTGATCGCTATATGGGGAGAGGATTCAGTGCTAACAGAACTCCGTTCCAAAAGACGAAATGAAAAAAATATTTGAAAAAATTTCCAAGCTATGATGGAAAAAGGCCACACCAGGGACTCAGTGCAGTGCAGAGTGAAAGTTAAGGAGCTCAGACAAGCCTACCAGAAAACCAAAGAAGCGAACGGAAGGTCCAAGTCAGGGCCGAAAACATGCTGCTTTTACACTGAGCTGCATGCAATTTTAGGGTGCTGCGCCACCACTACCTCGCCCTGTCCGTGGATTCCGAGGTGGGGGTTGTAATCTCAACCATGGCTGAGGATTCTGCAGAGGGGGAAGTTGAAGAGGAGGAAGAGGACGACGACCTTGCAGAGCGCACACAGCACTCCATTAGCCCCAACAGCCAGGAGCTTTTTGTGACCCAGACGGAATTACCCTCCCAGCCCTCCCAAGCCACTAGCCCAGACAGTGAAGCCATGGAAGCGACCTCTGGTGAGTGTACCTTTGTAAATATAAAACATGGTTTAAAAGCAAGCATTTTTTAATGATTGATTTGCCATGAGGGCTTGGGGTGCATTCGCGGCCAGTAAAGTTACTGGAACAGTTTGTTAACATGTCTGGGGATGCAGCGGAAATCCTCCAGGGTCATCTCCATGAAGCGCTCCTGGAGGTACTCCAAAAGCCTTTGCAGAAGGTTTCTGGGCAAGGCAGGCTTGTTCCGTCCACCATGGTAGGACACTTTACCACGCCATGCATGTAGCAAGTAATCGGGTATCATTGCATGACAAAGCATAGCTGCGTATGGTCCCGGTGGTTGCTGGCATTCAAGAAACATCCGTTCTTTATCTCGCTCTGTTATCTTCAGCAGAGTAATATCATTCATGGTAACCTGGTTGAAATTCAGGCATTTAAGTAAGGGGACAGAGATGGCCATTCCTACTGGGCTGTTTGCCTGTTGCTTAAAAGAAATCCTTCCTTGCACGTAGCCAAGCGGGGGGAGGGAAATAGCGCTGAGCTTTTTCGCTTTTGGCTATCAGGGATCTTCCCTGATACCAGCCACGCGGTGGGGGGGGGGGGTGTGATTAGCAGTGATCTTCCATGATACCAGCCACGTGGTGGGGGGAAGGGTAAAGCAATCATCCCACAGAATTGGAGGGGGGGGTGGCTTCTGCTGCTGCATGTTAACAGGAAAGAAGCATCACTGAACGGGATTCTCTTGGTATTTGGGAAAGGAGGGCACTGTGTATTACGAAGGCTGCAGAAGCCAAAAGACAATGGCTTACCATGGCCACATGCAAGCTGAATTCTGATGCCCGGGCCTGCGTCTGTGAGATCTGTAACACCAGAGCCGGAGGCACTCCATATTAAGATGCAAAATGCGACCTTGTAGTGAAATCACATGTGCTATGTAAGGTGAATAGTGTTGTTCACTGTGAAAGAGTATAACCATTGTTCTGTAAAATGTATCTTTTTTAACACTTCTCTCCCTTTTTTCCCTCCTTCATGCAGCTGCACATTTTTCAAGTCTCCCTACTCCATCCTGAAGGCTATCTCAGATAAGGCGGAGGAAAAAGAAGAGGCGAGACGAAATGTTCTCGGAAGTCATGGAAGTGACCCGCAATGAAAGAGCTCATCTGAATGAGTGGAAGGACGTGGTATCAAGTTACAGGAAAGATGCCTGTGAACGTGAGGACAGGAGGGACGCTCGAGATGAGCGGTGGCGCCAGGAAGATCAGAGGTGTAGGCAGGAAGATATGCGGTGGTGGGATGCAACGCTGGGGCTGCTGTGTGATCAAACTGATATACTCCGACATCTGGTGGAGCTTCAGGAAGAGCAGCGGGGTCACAGAGTGCCGCTGCAGCCCATGTGTAACCACTCTCACCACTCACCATGTTCCATATATTCCTCACCTAGACGTGTAAGACTGCGTGGGGGAAGGCTTCGTGCACCCGCCCACTCCACTCCCGTGGATAGCCCAACCAAAAGGCTGTCATTACATTGAAATGTTTTTAATAGCCTTTTCCTTCCCTCCTATCCTCCTCCCAAACCACACCCGGGATATCTTGTCATTTCTCTCCCTCTTTTTATAATGACTTTTTAATAAAGAATACATGATTTTTAAACAATAGTGACTTTATTTCCTTAAGCAAGCTGTAATCAAAGGGAGAGGGTGGGTTGCTTACAGGGAATGAGTCAATCAAGGGGGGGGTTCATCAAGGGGAAACAAACACAACAGTTACACCGTACCCTGGCCCCTCATGAAACTCGTTTTCAAAGCTTCTCTGATGCGCACCGCTTCATGGTGTGCTCTTCTAATCGCCCTGGTGTCTGGCTATGCGTAATCAGCAGCCAGGTGATTTGCCTCAGCCTCCCACCCCGCCATAAAGGTCTCCCCCTTACTCTCACACAGATTGTGGAGCACACAGCAAGCAGCAATAACAAAGGGGACATCGGTTTGCCTGAGGTCTGAGCAAGACAGTAATGTGCGCCAGCGCTTTAAACGGCCAAATGCACATTCTACCACCATCCTGCACTTGCTCAGCCTGTAGTTGAACAGCTCCTGACTACTATCCAGGCTGCCTGTGTATGGCATCATGAGCCATGTCATCAAGGGGTAGGCTGGGTCCCCCAGGATAACTACCGGCATTTCGACATCCCCAACTGTTATTTTCTGGTCTGGGAAGTAATTCCCTTGCTGGAGCCGTTTAAACAGAGTAGTGTTCCTGAAGACACGAGCGTCATGAACCCCTCCCGGCCATCCCACGTGGATGTTGGTGTCTCTTGTGATCCACCAGTGCTTGCAGCACCATGGAAAAGTACCCCTTGCGGTTTATGTAGTGGGTGCCCTGGTGCTCCGGTGCCAAGATAGGGATATGGGTTCCATCTATCCGCCCCCCCCCCCCCCGAGTTAGGGAATCCCATTGCTGCAAAACCATCCACTATGACCTGCATGTTTCCCAGAGTCACAACCTTTCGTAGCAGCAGCTTAATGATTGCTTTGGCTACTTGTATCACAGCAGTCCCCACAGTAGATTTTCCCACTCCAAATTGATTCCTGACTGACCAGTACCTGTCTGGTGTTGCAAGCTTCCAGAGGGCTATTGCCACTCACTTCTCAACTGTGAGGGCTGCTCTCATCTTGGTATTATGGCATTTTAGGGCAGGGGAAAGCAAGTCACAAACTTCCATGAAAGTGCCATTACACATGCGAAAGTTTCGCAGCCACTGCGAATCGTCCCACACCTGCAAAACTATGCGGTCCCACCAGTCTGTGCTTGTTTCCCGGGTCCAAAATCGGCGTTCAATAGCTAGAACCTGCCTCATTACCAGCAGAATCTCCAAAGCGCAGGGGCCCGCGGTTTGAGAGAATTCTGTGTCCATGTCCTCATCACTCTCACCACGCTGCCGTAGCCACCGCCTCCTCCTCGGCTGGCTTTGCAGGTCCCGGTTCAGCATAGACTGCACGAGAAAGCGCGAGGTGTTTACAATGTCCACGATTGCAGTATTGATCTGAGCAGGGTCCATGCTCGCCATGGTATGGCGTCTGCACAGTTCACCCAGGAAAAAAGGCGCGAAATGGTTGTCTGCTGCTTTCAGGGAGGGAGGGGTGAGGCTGTACCCAGAACCACCCGCGACAATGATTATTGCCCCATCAGGCACTGGGATTTCAACCCAGAATTCCAAGGGGCAGGGGAGACTGCGGGAACTATGGGATAGCTATAGGATAGCTACCCACAGTGCAACTCTCCAGAAATCGACACTAGCCTCAGACTATGGATGCACACCGCCGAATTAATGTGCCTAGTGTGGCCGCGTGCACTCGACTTTATACAATCTGTTTTACAAAACCGGTTTATGTAAAATCGGAATAATCCCATAGTGTAGACATACCCCAGGACAGACCCAAGAAAGAAAGTAACAGAACACCACTAGCCGTCACCTTCAGCACCCAACTAAAACCTCTCCAGTGCATCATCAAGGATCTACAGCCTGTCCTGAAGGATGATCCCTCACTCTCATAGATCTTGAGAGATAGGCCAGTCCATGCTTACAGACAGCCCCCAAGCTGAAGCAAATACTCACCAGCAACCACACACCGCACAACAAAAACACTAACCCAGAAACCTTTCGTTGCAACAAAGCCTATTGCCAACTCTGTCCACATGTCTATTCATAGAACCTAATCACATCAGCCATACTATCAGAGGCTCGTTCACCTGCACATCTACCAACATGATATATGCTATCATGTGCCAGCAATGCCCCTCTGCCATGTACATTGGCCAACCTGGACAGTCTACGCAAAAGAATAAATGGACACAAATCAGACGTCAAGAATTATAACATTCAAAAACCAGTCGGAGAACACTTCAACCTCCCTGGTCACTCGATTACAGACCTTAAAGTCGCAATATTCCAACAAAACTTCAAAATAGACTCCAACGAGAAACTGCTGAATTGGAATTAATTTGCAAACTGGGCACCATTAAATCAGGCTTGAATGATGGGTCATTATACAAGATAAAACCTATTTCCCCATGTTAATTTTTTCCCCTTACTGTTACTCTCACCTTCTTGTCAACTGTTGGAAATGGGCCATCCTGAGTATCACTACAAAAGTTTTTTTTCCTCCTGCTAATTATAGTCCACCTTAACTGATACTCTCATTATAGTTAGTATGGCAACACCCATTTTTTCATGTCCTCTGTGTATATATATCTTCCTACTGTATTTTCCACTGCATGCATCCGATGAAGTGGATTTTAGCCCACGAAAGCTTATGCGCAAATAAATTTGTTAGTCTCTAAGCTTTGTATCTGCTTCTGTGTCTCTGGCACTTTATTCAACAATTGACTGTCAATTGACTGACAGTTGTTTTGCTTGCATCTTTCTGCCAGCACTCTGCCTATGCCACATCACAACATTGTTTCTAAAGTACCCAATTTCATGATCAACAATTACCTCACCACCACTTTTCCCTGCCAGTTTCTGCCCCCACCAGTTTGAGTTGCGACCAGGGGCAGCTCTAGGCACCAGCGCAGCAAGCGTGTGTCTAGGGCAACAAGCCACGGGGGATGGCCTGCCGGTTGCTGTAAGAGTGGCAGTCAGGCAGCCTTCAGCAGTGTTTCTGCAGGAGGTCCGCCAGTCCCGCGGATTCAGCGGCGGGTATGCCGAAGGCACGTGACCAGCAGATCACCCACAGAACCGCTGCCGAATCCGCGTAACCGGCAGGCCTCCCGCTGAAACGCCGCCAAAGGCAGCCTGACTGCCATACTTGGGGTGGCAAAAAACAGAGCCGCCTCTGGTTATGACCAGTCAGCCTCCAGCTAACTGTGGGATGGTACCTTAGTGATGTGCTTGCGTAACTCAAAATGGAGGCAAGGAAACAAAATGGAGTCACTCAAGCTCTCCGGTATCACCTTGGACACAGAGTATCATAAAAAGGCAGATTTGCTGTCTTGTATCTTTAATTTAGTACTACTTGGCTGCAGGGCCTGTGCAAGGATATTTTGCGCCCTAGGCAAAACTTCCATCTTGCCCCCCCCCCCAAATCACATACGTTATACACAATACACGATCACAGAGTAACATGTTATAATTTAGAATTTATGTTTCTGCGCTTTAAGTTTAGCAAATTTAGAAACAAGTTCCTCCAAGTCAATGCTGTGAGCAATGTCATGTTCTATTGACAAGGTAGATAGCCCAACAAGTCTTTGTTGCAACATTGATGTTCGCATATATGTTTTTATCAACTTGAGCTTCGAGAAGCTTCGCTCACCACTGGCCACAGAAACTGTGAGAGTCAAGAGGATGCGAAGAGCAATAACTGTGTTAGCGAAACTATCTGTCAGCTTATTTTCCCATATGAAGTTCAATACATCTTGTGGTGATGAACTCCTTTGGACTCATCTTGCAATAGCTTGCAACTCACTGCACAAGTCAAAGGCATCAATATCTTTGGATTCACCATGTTGCAAAGCTTTCTCCAGATTCAAGCAATGTTCCATAATTTGCTTTGGTGTTTTATTTTGCAAACTGTAAACATCATATATGAAGCCAAATACCGAACTAATTTGCTGCATCAATGTGAATCTTTCTTCAACCGAATGTATTGCTGTGTCAATGACTGCAAAGTAAAAGTTCACTTTGAATTTTTCTTTCGGATCATAAATAGGTTCGTCATCTGCTTCATATGTGAACTGCTTCCTCTTCCTTCTAATACGGATTGGATCGGTTCAAAAAGTGCTGGGTACATCCAACTTCTCCGCAAGTTCACCAATATTTTCGCAAAGGCTGCATCACTTCTGCGGCCCACAAGAAACTTCTTGGTTTCTCCAAGTTGATTAATGGCATCACATATATCAAATTCTTTTGCCTGAAGTTGTTTGCTAGTTATGTTGATCTCAAACAATACATTATACCACAAAACAAGAGAAACAAGAAACTTGAAACTAGAAATGGCTTTTGTAAGAGCCTTTGCATCAACTCGTGATGTATTGCCAGATGATCCTGTAAGAGTATTGTCTTCATAGATGTCTACCAGAGCATCACAGATCTCACCAATGAAATCAGGATGGAAAAGCTCCCCCCCAAGAAGACCTAAGACATGATGGCTGGATACATAAACAGACACCTGTCCCTCACAGGCACTACCTCATAACATGCCAATTTTGCTCAGGACAGAACATCATAGAGGAATACTATGCATTCAGTGGTCTCTACACTGGCCAAGCAACAGCATGACAACTAACCTAACCAGTCCATCCAACTTCTTTGACTGCTTCTTGGGCACTGGTGAGGGGTAGCGGTGCCAGACTGAGCCCGGTGATGGGTGCACTACAAATCTACAAACTGAGGCAAGGTGCTGGGCCTAGAGTCCTGCTGAGACTGCTGCCCTGCACCAAGTGGAGCACAGCCTCCATGAGGAGAGAACACAAACAAATATCACGCTCCTTCTGCATGATTCCCCCAAGCACTTCTTCAGGCAGCTGCTATGGGGGTCACTCACAGGCTTAGGCCTGCCTGTTGCAGGCAAAACACAGCAGCAGGGCTTAAAACTCAGACAGGGCTGCCCAGAGGACTCGGGGCCTTGGGCAAAGCAAAATCAGGGGCCGCTTCCATAAAACATTTGCAATACTATAGTAACATGTATTAGAAATGTAAAAAATAACCTAGTGAATACATTCAAAAATTAATTTGTAATAATTTGAAAATAAACTAAATACATATTTAAAAACCATTAAAAGCAGTAATGGTATGTATACATTTGCAATTACATAAAGGGGCAGTTGCTGGGTGATTGTGATAGTTGGTACAATGGGCTGTCGTTGCCTGGGGGTGGTGCTGTTGTTTGCCCATGGCTGGGGTGGGGAGCTGGGCTCTGGGTTCAGGGGTGCCCAGCTCACAGGGGCTGGGCTCAGGGATATGGGGAGATAGGGTCAGAGGGGCTGGGCTCAGAGCTGGGGGTCAGGGCTGTTGGGGGGATGGGGTCAGGGGGTTTCCAGCTCAGAGGGACTGGGCTCGGAGCTGGGGTAAGGGCTGTGGGGGGATGGGGTCGAGGGGGTTTCCAGCTCAGAGGGACTGGGCTCGGAGCTGGGGTAAGGGCTGGGGGGATGGGGTCGAGGGGGTTTCCAGCTCAGAAGGACTAGGCTCGGAGCTGGGGGTCAGGGCTGTGGGGGAGGTGGGGTCAGGGTGGTGCCTGGGGGCACTGGGGCAGCTCAGCTCTGCAGGCTGCTGTTCTCTCCAGCCGTCCAGGCACAAGGGAAGCAGGAGCAGGGACCAGCCAAGGACCAAGGGGGCAGGAGCACAGGCACCTGAGGCCGACCTGTGGGGAGGCACTTGCTTATCTTGCCCAATGCATGAGTGTTGGGGTCCTCTTTCTTCCTCCGCTCCACCAGACCACTGCTGAGGCTCTTTTCTTCTCCGTGCCCCTCGCTGGGGCTGACGTGGAGGCTGAGCCAGGGGGTAGCCGCAGCTTTCCTCCAGAAGCAAAGCCTTGGTGTTGCGCTGCTGTTGCAGGGCCCCTGCCACATGCCCTAAGCAGAGCTGCACAGCTCTGCCCAGCCACCGGCGCCCCCGCCGGCAACGAGAAAAATTGCAGAGGCTGGAGTCCCTGCTCTGGGAGGGAGAGGGATTCTGAGCCTCTGCCTGCAGCCCAGGGATTCCCCTGGGTCAGCGCAGCCGCAGTCAGCCCAAACCTTCGGGCTGCCGCAGCGGCGCGCTGACCCAGGTGGGCGCCCTGGGCTGCCGGGCTGCCGCGCCGGTGTCCTGACCCCGGGGGGCGCCATGGACTGCCGGGCTGCCTCAGTGGCTACCTGACCTCGGGGGCGCCCTGGGCTGCCGGGCTGCCGCAGCGGCGCCCTGACCCCGGGGGCGCCCTGGGCTGCCGGGCTGCCACGCCGGCGCCCTGACCCCGGGGGCGCCCTGGGCTGCCGGGCTGCCGCGCCGGCGCCCTGACCCCGGGGGTGCCCTGGGCTGCCGGTCTGCCGCAGCTGCGCGCTGACCCCGGGGGCGCCGTGGGCTGCCGCAGCTGCGCGCTGACCCCGGGGGCGCCGTGGGCTGCCGCGGCTGCTCGCTGACCCCGGGGGCTGCCGGGCTGCCACGGCTGCGCGCTGGCGCCGGGGGTCTCCCCGGGCTGCTGGGCTGCCGTGGCAGCGCACTGACCCTGGGGGCGCCCTGGGCTGCCAGCTGCAGGCAGCTGCTGCCGCGGGCAGCTCAGACTACCTCTCCAGCAGCAGCGGCTGCAACCATTTAAAAATTGGGGGGGGGCACCGCTTTTTGGCGCCCTCAAATCTTGGCGCCCAAACAACCGCCTAGTTCGCGTAAATGGTTGCACCGGCCCTGCTTGGCTGCTGTTCACTGAAGCCCCAGTCCTGAAAACAGTTACTTTATATCCTCAACTTTGAGCACAAGTAGTTCTACTGAGGCTTGATTAGTCCATTTGGCAGGTGAAACTCTAGAAATTAAGAGAAAAGTTGTTACAATTGCTAGGGCAGTTCTTGAAAATATACACAGTAAAATCAAATTTAAACTGCCCTTGCTCTGTATTTTATACAACCATGTGCTTAAAAGCTAACTTTGAATGCATCTACAGTATTCCCCTCTCCTCAGTAACCTCCTAATCTATTGCCATAGAAATTTACTAAAACGCAGGATTGCAGTTCAATTATCTGGAGACTAATTATAGCTAAGGCTTTGATTAGGTGACAGAATCCATGACTTCCACAGACCTCCTTGGCATTTTCTACCATTTTTCCCCCTAGTTGCTGGGCAGTGGGGGTCCCTAGAGCTCCGAGCCACTGTGGAAAGCAGGGGAGATATAGCAATCTCCTAGAGCTGGAAGGGACCCTGAAAGGTCATAGAGTCCAGCTCCCTGCCTTCACTAGCAGGAGCAAGTACTGATTTTGCCACAGATCTCTAAGTGGCCCCCTCAAGGATTGACCTCACAACCTTGGATTTAACAGGCCAATGCTCAAACCACTGAGCTAGGGGAATGTCACTATGTGTGCTGCGCCCTCCTCCCTCCCCATTTTGCAAGGGATATTTTTAGTAAAAAATCATGGACAGGTCACAGGCTTCCATGAAATTTTGTTTATTACACATGACCTGTCTGTGATTTTTTTACTAAAAATATCTGTGACAAAATCTGAACCTTAATTATAACACATGTGATTCCTGTTTACAGGTTCAACCCAAGCTGTTTAATAATGGGATATAGCTACAAGTACATCTATAAAAGTGGAATAGACATTCGCCATGATATATGATAAATATGCAAGAGACCAGGTAAAACGTAAGCATGTAACTTCAAAATTCAACTGTATAGTTATGTAATAGTGAGTAAAGAAAGATTTGATGTACAATAGATCCTCAGAGTTACAAACACTTCTGGAATGGAGGTTGTTCGTAACTCTGAAATGTTTGTAACTGAACAAAGTGTTATGGTGGTTCTTTCAGAAGTTTACAACTGAACACTGACTTAATACAGCTTTGAAACTTTACTATGCAGAAGAAAAATGCTGCTTTTAACCATCTTAATTTAAATGGAACAAGCCCAGAAACCATTTCCTTACTTTTTAAAAAAAGATTTGACACTTTCCCTTTATAGTTTTAGTAGTTTACATTTAACACAGTACTGTACAATATTTGCTGTTTTTCTCTCTCTCTCTCTGCTGCTTGATTGCATATTTCTGGTTCCAAATGAGGTGTGTGATTGACCGGTCAGTTTGTAACTCTGGTGTTCCTAACTCTGAGGTTTTACTGTATTTAATTTATCTTCTAGTTTGCAAGTTTCAAAGACTGTAAGGATGCCCATGTTAGGCCTAAACTCTTTGCACAATGTTTTATATAGATTTTTCACCCTCTGTTTGATGTACAATTTGTTAGTATTTTCTACTTCAATATTCTGCATCAGATTCTAGGATGTCAGGGTAACCTATTACATATAAAAGCAAATGGGAAAATGGTATCTAAAAATAGGGTTCACGTTTCTTTTAAAGTATCAGAGGGGTGGCCGTGTTAGTCTGTATTTACAAAAACAACAAGGAGTCCGGTGGCATCTTAAAGACTAACAGATTTATTTGGGCATAAGCTTTCGTGGGTAAAAAACCCACTTCTTCAGAGCTGGGTTTTTTACCCATGAAAGCTTGTGCCCAAATAAATCTGTTAGTCTTTAGGGTGCCACCAGACTCCTTGCTGTTTCTTCTAAACAAATCAAAGCAAAAGCCAGTCTCCAAAGAGAGTAGCATGCCTAGTTAACACTGTCAGCCTAACCCATATACAACTTCGCTCCCATTGAAATCAGTGGTAAAGCCTTGTAGCCCCAGTCAAATGAAGTGTTGAACACTTTCTAGTTTCATACACACAAGGGGAGTTGTGGCACTCCATAGGACCAAGTCCTATTTTTGAGAATGTGGAATTTAGTCTTGCAGCCCTCTGTTCTCTCTCACATCCTGGTAGCCACGTGGCTACAACAACACTGCATATAAGAAGTGGAAGAGATTTAGTCTCAGTTTAAAATCAAGATGGATTGAAACATTTTTTACCTTACTAAAGATAATAGATTCAGCTTCTTACCAACAAAATCCTTCGGACACAGATTCCCTTAATGCCAGCACTGATGGAAGAAAACAGATTGGCATGATGAGTGCCAGACACAGCAAAGCACTATCACAACATGCAAATTACTTATATGTGCCAATGTGTCCTGATAATACACAGAAAAGCCTATTATGTCTATTTATATATGTTGGGGAATTAGCAGATGGAGGGAATCTGTGTCTGAAGGATTTTGTTGGTAAGAAGCTGAATCTATCATCATTAGTGAGGTAAAAAATTAGTCAATCCGTCTTGATTTTAAGAAACTACATATTATATCGTCAGTCACAGTATCTACCTATAAAAGATTAGTAGGATTTTAAAATCTGTTTTCAAACTGAGACTAAATCTCTTCCACTTCTTATATGCAGTGTTGTTGTAGCCATGTTGATACCAGGATATGAGAGAGACAAGGTGAGTAAGGCAATATATTTTATTGGACCAACTTATGTTGGTGATAGAGAAAAACTTCAGAGCTTACACAGAGCTTGTTAATCATATCACTGACATTACAGTGTGCTTTGGATAGGGATACTTGGCTTTTTGAGAGTCTTAGCTGATACAAATACAGAGTATTGTTACTATTTATTATGACATCTGAGGAAGTGTTTGATTATAGGATTGTTAGGTGCATTTTCTACATTCAGCCTCTCAGTTCTGAAAAAGAGTAATAGATATTTGTCCAAGAAGATTTGAAACATTTCTGTTGGAAGTATATCCCAAAGATTCTGGATCCTGAAACACTTTTCCTGGTTTACAAATAAAAATGTGAAGGCTATTTAATTTGAAAATACAATCTCTGTACAGACTGTAACTCTCATTCCATCCCACATGAAATATATGATAAAACATAAGGAGAACAAGATAGTCACTGACATCCATATTTTCTGTAAAACTTGACTAAATGAGGATTTAAGGGATAAACAATTCAAATAGTGCCACCAAGCTTATCTAAATTTTCTGTTTGAGTCAGATACTGTACAACTGTCTGCAGAAAAACTCACTCATGTTTCACTGTATTTCACCATATCACTTTAGCAAGTGAGCAGCTGTGATTGAAATGGTCACATTGCCCAAACCAGAAATAACATTTTTCTGCTTTTTTTCCAAATTTTTCAAATCATTCTATCTGAAACCCTGTTGATTTAACAGCGGTATCCTGTGGTATGTGTGTTCACTTACTCTGGCAACACAAAATAGAGGATTTTGGAGCAGACTTATTAGCTTAGCTTAGCAGTGGTCTGTACTGCCATGGGGGAGACCTGGGTGTGACTTGCTGTGGTAGTGAGTTTACAGTAAATGTTCAGTTTGCAGGGGAGTCTAACTGTGTATTAGTATGGTTAAGGGGAGGAGGGAAAGAGAGCTTGTTTCCTGTCACAGTTTGCATTCACTCCTATTCTGAGGCCAGTCAATCTAGGAATATTTTGCTGTTCCTAAGGCAATGGTTGCAGCAGCCTCGTTTCAAGAGTTGCTCAGAAATGCCACCAGGTTCTCTCGTGCCAGCCAGCCAGCCAGCCAAACTTAGATGATGAAAAGCAAAGTGAGGCTTTTAGCCCAAGGGCTCCCTGCCTTCTATCTTGATTTTTCCCCATAACAGTGGGGAGGAGAGAGGATGTATCACTAAGCCAGCAGACATAGGAAGAGAGGTGTAATGTGAATAGAAAAATTGTCATTCACATCTGCACTACAGAAATGCTCCCTGGCTGAAGAGGGCTGAAGCTAGGGAAAAAATGGGCAGCAACTACTTTTAAGCTACCTATCTGGCTTCTCTTCATATTCTTGGAGCAGCTACTCAGCCAGGGTGCCTGTTTTCTGCTTCTATCACATAGGAAGCCTAGAAAAACAAATTAGGTTCCTGGCACTGCAAATGGGAATACTTAAAGAATTTTAACTTGATCTCAATCTATTCATGCCTTTGGTGCTGTTTTCCTCTTCTGATTCACAGAAACTACTTACCACACTCCTCTTGAATTTCCTTCATTATGATAACCATTCTGTAGCCTCCCTTAAAGGCCAGACACAATGTGATTAACTTAACCATTAACCACTTAGAATCTTCTGTCAGCAGAGGTAGACTCAAGGTGTGATATGCTAATAACACTGCATTATCTGTCTCTACAGTAATGCCATTAACTTGTCTCATCATTGTAAGGATGGGCAGACCAATTGTTGATCACCAAATTAGCAAGTAAATGAACACTACAAAACAAGTAAAGCTAATGTACCAGGAAACAGGTTGTTGGAATTTTTTGACAAATTAATTTAGTTTTAAATATTTTATATATAGTTCAGGAGTTGGATGTGCAGGTGGGGTTCATCCTCCCGATGGATGATAATAGCGCGGGCAGGGGTGCATGCATCCCGAAGATGAATGCATGGTGGTGCAGATGGTGTCAACAGGAAGCCTCTGGCTTCTTTGACCATGGGATGCAGTTACAGGAAGGCGAACTGCTGGGAAGAGATGGGGTCCACCTGACCAAGTAAGGGAAGAGCATCTTCAGACACAGGCTTGCCAAGCCAGTGAGGAGGGCTTCAAACTAGGTTCAAAAAGGGCAGGTGTTGAAAGCCCACAGGTAAGTATAAAAAAGATGACCGTAACAGAGGGCTAGATGTTGAAGGGGAAATAGAAACTTATAATAGGGCCATAGAAGAACCAAGAGGGAAAATAGTGGGGGAATCTGTTCAACATCTTAAATGTCTATACACAAATGTGAGGAGTATGATGAATAAACAGGAAGAACTGGAAGTCTTAGCATCAAAGCTAAATTATGACTTAATTGGCATCACTAAGAGTTGGGGCTAAATGACTGGAATATTGGTGTAGAGGATATAGTTTGTTCAGGAAGGACAGGCAGGGGAAAAAAGGGAGTTTAGGTGAAAGTGATCATGAAATAACCATTTTCATGATTCTAAGAAGAAAGGAAGAAGTGAGAGCAGCGGAATAAGGGCAATGGCCTTCGAAAAAGCAAATGTCGTCAAACTCAGGGAACAGGTAAGTAAAGTCCCCTGGGAAGAAAAACTAAGGGAAAAAGGCATTCAGGAGAGCTAGCAGTTTCTTAAAGAAACAATATTCAATGCACAATAGCAAACTATCCCCATGTGAAGGAAAGATAGGAAGAATAATGAGAAGCCAATATTGCTCCATTAGGAGCTCTTTATGTCCTGAAAAACAAAAAGGAATCCTACAAAAAGTGGAAACATGGACAAATTGCTAAGGATGAGTAGCACAATATGCAGGGACAAAATCAGAAAGGCTAAGGCACAGAATGAGTTACACCTAGCAAGGACATAATAGGCAATAAGAGGTTTTATAAAAACATTTGGAGAAAGATGAAGGAAAGTTAGGTTCTCCACTGAGCAGGGAAGGAAAGCTAATAACTGATGACATCAAGAAGGTTAATGTGTTAAATGCCCTTTACTTCAGTCTTCATTAAAAAACATTATTAGTGACCAGATAACGCAACTGCCGTGGCAGCTCTTTAACATGTCTTGTGTACTCAGCAAAGATAAGGAAGTGTTATATAAGGCACTGGTGAGACCCCACTTGGAATACTGTGTGCAGTTCTGGTCTCCTATGTTTAAGAAGGATGAATTCAAACTGGAACAGGTTCAGAGACGGGCTACTAGGATGATCTGAGGAATGGAAAACCTGTCATATGAAAGGAGACTCAAAGAGCTTGGCTTGTTTAGTCTAGCCAAAAGAAGGCTGAGGGGGGATATGCTTGATCTTTATAAATATATCACAGGGATTAATATTAGGGAGGGAGAGGAATTATTTAAGCTTAGTACCAATGTAGACACAAGAACGAATGGGTATAAACTGAACACTAGGAAGTTTAGACTTGAAATTAGACGAAGGTTTCTAACCATTAGAGGAGTGAAGTTCTGGAACAGCCTTCCAAGGGGGAGTAGGGGGGCAAAAGACATATCTGGCTTTAAGATTAAGCTTGATAAGTTTATGGAAGGGATGGTATGATGGGAGAGCCTAATTTTGGCAATTGATCTTTGATTATCGCCAGATAAGTATGCCCAGTGGTCGGTGATGGGATGTTGGATGGGATGGGATCTGAGTTACAGCAGACAATTCTTTCCTGAGTGCTGGCTGGTGAGTCTTGCCCACAGGCTCAGGGTTTAGCTGATCGCCATATTTGGGGTCGGGAAGGAATTTTCCTCCAGGGCAGATTGGCAGAGGCCCTGGAGGTTTTTCGCCTTCCCCTGCAGTGTGGGGCATGGGTCACTTGCTGGTGGATTCTCTGCAGCTTGAGGTCTTCAGACCACAATTTGAAGACTTCAATAACTCAGGCATAGGTTAGGAGTTTGTTATAGAAGTGGATGGGTAGGGTTCTGTGGCCTGCTTGGTGCAGGGGGTCGGACTAGATGATCACATCGGTCCCTTATGACGCTAGAATCTATGAATCTAGTCGTGGCACAGCATTGGGAGAGAGCTCTCCCAGCACTCTTAAACAAACAAACAAAAAAACCCTACCTCCATGAGGGGCGTAGCTCCCAGCGTTGGTGCACGGTCTCTACTGGCATGTTACGGTGCTGAAACTTGCTGTGCTCAGGGTTGTGTTTTTTCACACCCGTGAGCGAGAAAGTTGCCGTGCTGAAAAGTGCCAGTGTAAACAAGTCCTAATATTAATAGCAAGGGGAAAGGAAGACAAGACAGAATAGGGAAAGAAGAGGTTAAAGAATATTTAGATAAGTTAGATATATTAAAGCTGGCAGGACCTGATGAAATTCACCTTCGGGTATTTAAGGAACTAGCTGAAGCAATCCAGGAAGTATGGAACCATTAGAGATTATGGAAGATGGGTGAGATCCCAGAGGCTTGAAAAGGGCAAACATAGTACTCTAAATAGGGGAACAAAGCGGACCCAGGGAATCAGACAAGTCAAACTAACTTTGATACCTGGAAAAATACTAGAACAAAGTATTAAACTATCAATTTGTGAGTACCTACAGGTAATAAGGAATAAGTAACAGTCAATACAGATTTGTCAAGAACAAATCATGCCAAACAAACTTAATTTTCTCCTTTGACAATGTAACTGAGGCCTAGAGGATAGTGGGGGAAGCAGTATATGTCATATATCTTTATTTTAATAAGGCTTTTGACACAATCCCATCTGATATTTTCATAAGCAAACTATGGAAATGTGGTTTTGACAAAATGACTATATTGTGGGTGTACAAGTGGTTGAAAGACTATATTCAACAAATAGTTACCAATGTTCACTGTCAAACTGAGAGGATGTATTTAGTGGGGACCAGTTTTGTGTTCACTACTGTTCAATATGTCAATTAATGATTGGATAATGGAGTGGAGGGTATGCTTAAAAAATCTATTTATGACACCAAGGAAGGCACAGCAAGCACTTTGTCTAACAAAATTAGAATTTAAATTGACCTTAACCAATTGGAGACTAGTGAAATCAACAAGATAAAATTCAATAAAAACAAGTGCAAAGTACTTCATTCAGGAAGGAAAAATCAAATGCACAACTACAAAATGGGGAGTAACTGGCTAGGCAATAGTACTGCAGAAAAGAATCTGGGAGAGGGTTATAGTAGAGTCAACAATGTGATGCAGTTGTGAAAAGGGCTAATATTCTTGGGTGTGTTAACAGCAATGGTGTATGTAAATCATGGGAGGTAATTGTCCCACTGTACTTGGCACTGGTGAGGCCTCAGCTAGAGTACTGTCCAACTGTGGGCACCACACTTTAGCACAGATGTGGATGAATGGGAGACTGTCCAGAGGAGAACAAAAATGATAAAAGGTTTAGAAAAACATGACCAATGAGGAAAGATTAAATAAACAGGGTATGTTTAGTCTTGAGAAAAGAAGCCTGAGGTTGGACCCGATAACAGTCTTCAAATATGGTAAGGGCTGTTATAAAGAGGACTGATCAATTGTTCTCCGTGTATTCAGTGACTCAGGACCCTTCCCAGAGTCAGCTGCACACTTCAAAGGCATTAATTCAATATATAATGTATATTTCTCTGTCTGAAATTTTGCACCCATTAAACTATCTGCTATCTTTTGTGATTATAAATGATAGCTTATGCCAACAGGAGTGCATTTAATACAAACCTCTATATTTGTTTTTAATCCCCATCTGTGATTCAAGCTCACCGCAATAGAGAGTAAAGCATCACTAAACTAAAGCAGGAAGTATTAGTACATTGAGCCACTGTGCTGGCTGCTGCTATCTACAGAAAGCTGCTTAAATTTGCTACAGAAATAAGAAAAAAAAATTAGCATTGGGGTCCAACACTGCTGTATATTGGATTCAGTCACATGCCCAATATACAGAAGTATAGCGTCTTAAAATATCAAATTTTATTAAGATAAGTGTGCTGTGGACATAATATTATATATTTCTAATCAAGAGCTAAGAGCATGCAAAATAGTAAATGTGGCCCAGTAGTACAGGTGTGCAGCCATTTTCAGATTCTCTTGTTCTGAGACACTGGAGTGGGTATAAATTCCAGGATCCTGTTTCCTACTCTGTTAATCAAGAGGAAAAGCAGATAGAGCTACAGTCTTTATTATTTAAAACAGGATATCCTGCTACTTCTGCACAGTTCTTGTTAAAGTATACATAAGGTGGCTGACCCTGTACACAGAAGCTTTCTGGTGCCAGCATCTTTCTAGTGCCTTGGGAGGAAGTCTAAAACCTTCTAATTCTCTATACGGGCCAACAGATACACACAACCCGGAGTCCTGCTGATTTAATTACTGGAATTGCACAGGTCAATGGGATTACACTGGTGTAACTGAGGGAACAATTTAGCTCTAGAAGCCCTCTCTTGACTACTTGCTCAGAAGCTTTGCAGGCTGCAGGAAGTAATAATAATAATAGGTAACGTTGGGCAACATTAATAATAGGTAGCGTTAGTAGCTCCCATTTTTATATTTATATATAGCATTTATAATATTGGGCTGGATTCTGGATGTAATTTACTACCTGAGAACTAACTGAGAGGGACTATTGAGGGTGGAGTGGAACCCACCTCTGAGTGCCTTTGTTTATTCTCTCCCACCCTTTGTCTTGCTTGTCTATTTAGATTATAAACTCTCTGGGGCAAAGACTGTCTCTTATGATGGCTTTGTACAGCGACTAGTGCAGTGGTGCACTGATCTCAGCTGGGTCTCCTGGTGTGCTATACTATAATAAAACTCATAATAGTAATTCTCTATGATCTTTTAGGGGCCATATCCCAGTGGCATAAGATGCATCCGCATCCAGGGTTTTCTCACACATGCAGGGCCGTGACCTTCAGAATCAGGCAGCTGTACCTATATGAAAGCATTTTTTGAAGATGAAATTCTCTGAGGAATAATTCTAACACAACAAAATAAGTTTTTACAAATATTCCAAATGTCAAGCGTTGTTGAAATCACAAATGCAATATAGTCCTTTTTGAACATGTGGTTAACATTTAGAACTTCTCCATCAAAATAGCTACAATGTATCTGTAACAAACACTATTACTTCACTGTAAGAGGACGTTGCTTTTTTCCCCAATAAGCAAATTAAAAACATATAACCTCACAGTTAGTTCTTTGTGTTCTCAAAGCTCCAAATATGAACAAATGTGGATTCTAGCTAGACATGTTATACCCAGGTCTCTGGAAAGGAACTGTATTCCTGCATAAAAGGGGAATGTATGCCACTACCACTAATAGCCAAATGCTTACTGGAGATAGACTAGAAACAAAATGCCAGATCCAAGCACTGCTGAACTTCAGAATACTTTGGATCTAGGTTTGGCATAAAAAGCTGAAACCCGTTAAGAAAAATTATTTCTAAAACTTTGCAAAGGGATGTTTTTTGAGACTCAGTTTGGTCCAAATCTTACCAGTGGGTCATATGCATTGGGACAAATTCCCTGCTGGTGTAAATTGGTAGGTTCTCTTACACTTCCGTGGAGCAGCAATGTGGACATAGACACACAATTCTTAGTCATGTTAATAAGTTACCTGTGTACACTCAGAGCACAATATTGAGCAATGTTTTCACAGAAGTGCATCCGAAAAGCAAAAACTCAGATGAGATTTTGTTCACCAACATGGATGATTAACTGAATCTACAATGTATGGTAAAGCCTGCAGTATATACACTACTATATTATAAAATCATGTATGAAATGTCTGAATAACAAAATACTACTACTGTATCATCATAACTATCCAATGACTCCATAAAAATGGGACACAGATTAAAAGCCTAGCCACAGCTATTTGGGTTAGGAGCTAGGTTTTATTTTTAACTTCTCTGAAGCCAACCTCATTTTTTCATTTGTTGATTATATTCCAGATGTTTTGCAGCTTAGAAGAACTGAAATTCTTACCTTAGAAGAACTGTCAAGTTTGCAAGGGGCCAGCTATGCAGTGTGTGACACACCCACTGTATCCACAAAACCCCATGTTTGTAGGCCCTAATGAGTTACTTCCAGAAAAAGCATAATGTAGCGTGTTACAAGCACAATAGTGCCACCCACATTTTGTGCCACTCAATTGGCATTTGGGTCTGAAACTCACCCTTGGGTGCCAAAATATATTTGCTGAAACCGTTCAGCATGGTCAAAAATATGTTAACAAACGTGCCCTACTATGTCTTACCCAGGGTTATAAATCACACTAGCCATCTTAAACATGTTTAAACTCTATTAGACTGAAGTGCTTTTTAAATAGCGTTTAAAATCTCTTTGACAAATAGACTGACCCCAACGTGGACAGGGCATCAATATTTTTATAATATGACCACTTATGAATGAATGAATTTGTATATAGGGTTTTAAAACACACAGTACACAAGTATTCCCTTGCAGTTCTATACCTTGCCATTTGAAATCTATTGTTGACATACATACACTGGTGGCTCTTTTGCACCTTTCCCACTGTGTCCCCTAGAGGTAGATCCTCCGTTACAACCAGTCCACATTGAGGGGAACATACTGAGATTAGAACCAGTGGATTTTTTTTATCCTAAGCCTGTTTTTAATAGCACATGACCTTTTTTCAAAACTGACAATTTTTATTTCTTTTTCCAAAATGTTCTAGTTTTTAATTGAAACCAAACATTTTGAAATTTCAATTTTTTAAATTTTCATTGTTTTGTTTTCCCCCTTTGTCTGTTTTTCTTTTTGCCACTGAATGTAGTTGAATGAATATCTAGTGATACAAGATGTTCTGAAAAGTTAGTGTGTATGTATACACATACATACATACACACACGGACACGGACACACACACACACACCCCAACACCATGAGGAGAAAGAAACACTGGACATCATTCATTTTATTACATTCAGTGGAAAAAAGGAAAGAAAGAAAAATTAAAAATTGCTTTTTACCCTGTAAAATGTAAACAAGTTTGACATTTTGATATTTTTTGAAAAAAAAAGTTCTTCCATTTTTCTATCAGTTCTACTCAAGATAGGTCAGGAAAGTAAATCTAAACTGTGAGAAAGGAGGAGTTTGGCACCAGTGCATGGATATTCTTTATGTAAGAATGACCTGTTATTGTATTATATCAGTTTCTCAGGTTTTCCCACCAGCCATCAGTGTGGTATGCAAACTTTCCCTGTCCTATGAATAGGACCTAGTTTCAAACAGTACCACAGCAGGGATTCAGAGTATGGGATGGGGTTCTGGACTGAGGCAGGGGGTTGGGGTGCAGGGAAGGTGAGGGCTCTGGCTGGGGAAGCAGACTAGGGGTGGGTCTGGAGATGAGAGGTTTGGGGTGTAGGAGGGTGCTCCAGGCTGGTACCGAGGGGTTCGGCATATGGGAGGTGGCTCTGGGATGAGGCAGGGGGTTGGGGTGTGGGAGGAGGTATGGGCTCTAGGCTGGGAGTGAGTGTTCTGGGGTGGGGCCAGGAATGAGGGGTTCAGGGTGTGGGAGGGGGCTTTGGGCTGAGGCAGGGGACTAGGGAGTGGGGGGTGAGGGCTCCAGCTGGGGGTGCAGACTGATGTGGAGATGGGGATGAGGGGTTTTGGGTGCAGGAGAGGGCTCTGGGCTGGGGCTGAGGGCAGGGCCGGCTCTAGCAATTTCGCGGCCCCAAGCACGGCAGCACGCCGCGGCGGGCGCTCTGCCACTTGCCTGTCTTGCGGCTCCCCTGCAGAGGGTCCGGTGGTCCCGCGGCTCTGGTGGACCTCCCGCAGGCGTGCCTGCAGATGCTCCACCAGAGCCGCGGGACCAGCGGACCCTCTGCAGGCACGCCTGCGGGAGCTCCACCGGAGCTGCCTACCGCCCTCCCGGCAACCAGCAGAGCGCCCCCCGCAGCATGCTGCCCCAAGCACGCGCTTGGCACGCTGTGGCCTAGAGCCAGCCCTGGCTGAGGGGTTAGATTACGGGGGGGTGCGGGCTCTGGCTGGGGTGCAGACTCTGGGATGAGGGGTTTGAGATGTAGAAGTGTGCTCTGGGCTAGGACTGAGGGGTTCAGAGAGCGGGAGGGAGATCAGGGCTGGGGCAGAGGGTTGGAGCCCAGGAGGAGGACAGGGATTCAGACTCCAGGTGGCTCTTACCTCAGGCAGCTCCTAGAAGCTGTAGCTCCCTGTGGCTCCTATGTGGAGGTGCAGCCAGGCAGCTCTGCATGCTGCCCTGTCCACAGGCACTGCCTCTGCAACTCCCATTGGCCGTGGTTCCGGGCCAATGGGAGCTGAGGGGGTGGTACTTGGGGTAGGGGCAGCATGTGGAGCTACCTGGCTGCCCCTGTGCATAGGAGTCAGAAGGGGACACGCCACTGCTTCCAGGAGCTGTGCAGCATGGAGGCTAGCAGGGAGCCTGCCAGCCCCACTGCATGGTGCTGTCAACCAGTCAGTCAATGTTCTGGTCAACGATGCTGACCAGAGCTGCCAGGATCCCTTTTTGACTGGGTGTTCCAGTGCAAAACCAGACACCTGGTCACCCTATCAGCAGCAGCCTTTCTGCACAGTGCGGGAGGGAAGGGACAAGGAGCTGCAGGAGAGGAGTGGGAGGGGAAAGGATGACCTGGCTTGTGTTTTTGCAGAGCTCATCTCTTTCCTCCCATGTCTGGAAGCAGTTCTTGTCCCTTTCTGCCTGCAGAGTGTCGAAAGGCAGCTAACACCTCCTCTAGGCTGCTGGTGGCCACCGACATGACATCACCCACCTTCTGTCTCTTCCACCGTCCCCCCTGCTACAGTACAGGCAGGAAGGGTTTAAGCCCTAAGGATGCATTGTGCACCAGGGCCCAGGGAACCTGACTTCAGCAAACCCAGCCAGAGAGGTGGCTCAGCAGCCTAGGGGACAGAGCAGTCTCACACTCCCTGGGGACAGGACCCAGGGCAGGCGGGGCAGGTGAAGAGGGTGCTAAACCCCTGCCAGTTGGGCTGTTATAGAGTCTGCAGGGTCAGGGTTTGAATAGGCTGGAAATCACTTCCTTCCACCACCACTTCAGAGCTTAGCGGAGGGGTGGAGATGTTATCCTGTGCCAGGGCTGTGCTTCAGCACACACAGGGCTTGGCTCCTCCTGGCCAATGTCCTGGGCTGGAGGGTCTTGGGCTTTCCCAGGGTACTGACCCAGCCAGAAACAGTGGGGGAAGGAAGGAGCCTGCCAGCAAGGCTGCTGGGTGAGCTGAGCACTCTGACCAGGGGCTGGTTCTCCACACAGTGCTGGGAGCAGGATGTGCTCCGCCGGGGGGGGACATGGAGGAGCAGCAGGGCTGTGGGAGGGTGAAGGGGCAAAGTAAGGTGAGGACAGCAATGGGGGGAGCACATAAAGGGCTGATGTGTGGGCAGTAGAAACGACACATAACCAGCTGCTGCCTTGCACCTGCCCATGCTCACCAGCTGCTGTACCTCACAGCATGCAGTCATTGCTGGCCGGAAATGGGATGGGGGGCCGATCCTGTTGGTGAGAACCAGCATGCAGTGGGGGTAACGCTGACAGACCAGCAGGTGGAGTAGTCGGCTCCATTTGCTGCAGCTTTGCCCTACTTCCAGCCTTGCACACTCAGCCCTATCATTGGCCACTGGACTCTTCCACTCACCACTGGTGGGTGAGCATCTGGCAAGCAGGGAGCAGCACAGAAAGTATGGGACAATTTGCCCATTTTAAAGAAAAAGTCAGCATACTTGTAGGAGGGCTTAAATATGGGACTGTCCCTTTAAAAACAGAATGTCTGGTCACTCTACCTCAACTATATTAGAACACATTTTGGTCTTGCCTGATTTTTACATATGTACATTCTGTGCACTGAATGGGGCAGTGATCCTGTGGAAAAAATAGTATGTGATCAAATGGGTAAAGACTGTATCAGAAAGGGCAGAGAAATAAGGTTGCATGCATAACCTTAATTCTGGCATTTCCTAACTTTTGAGTGCTTGATTTTACATCTTAGGCCCTGATCCTCAAGCTGATTTGTATAGGCTGACGCCTAAACCTATGTAGAGCTCCACTGATTTCAATGGGGTCTGTACAGATGCAGGAGTCTATCTGAGCAGAGCTCTTGGCAGGATCATGTTCTTAATATTGTTATTTTAACATAGTAGATTTTGAACATAGTAGTGTAAGAGACCTACAAATAGACTTTTGTGTATATTTGTTATGGCATAATAAGAATATAACGATTGATCATGGTTGTAAAATAACTTTATAAGGATGTATCAAAATGAGAAGTGTAGGTGGAGTTATAGAGATAGCAGTGAATCAGGCCTTCCCATTCATTTCTCACAGCTCTTGCAGCATCCATTTCAGTGCACTTGAAAGAATAATTTAACAGATTTTCTTAAGTGAGCATAATGTTCATAAAGGCACTAGGTTAGCAGTATATGAAGCTATGACAGTGCAATTTTGCCCATCGGTGTGTCTGCTGAGAATGCCAATATATTAGCCAATTGTGATATAATTTTTGTGAATATCTGTCCAACAAAAACAAAACCCCAATAATTACCAATTTCAAACACCCTCCAGATGGTAATGACTGTTGTTCACTATCAACATGGGCAGGATATGTACCGGAATATTTGAATTAATAAGTTTAAAAGATATATCAATGCAAAGCCTCTTATAAATTTAACTCTTGTCCACTCTTGTATTACAGTGGTACCTTCAGTGATTATGTTAGCTCTCTGCTCCAACGAATTAGTTAGCTGGTTTGCTCCTCCACAGTGCAATCCAACACTCTCTGAAGAATCAAATTCCAAGGGAGTTACTTGGCAATAAGGGAAGAGGGGAAATTTGAAGGGGAGAATAAGAGAGAGACTGACAGACACTGACATGCCTGATTTTTACCCCTTTTTAGATCTTTATCTTCTTCCATAAAAGAACTCTCTTGGATGATAGGACATAACACTCAGCATCAGTATCACCATCCCTTTCCTGCATCAGAGCCTACCACGTGCAGCATCCTTTAGTTGAAGGCCGAAGACACAACCTTCAGAACACTGCTTCCCAACAAAATTTACCAATAGAGTTTGCCAAAGTAGACACATGAAGCTCTTATTTTCAGTTCTGAGGTATTATGTGATCTCTCAGATGGTTCCTCCTCCTGATAGCTTGAGAGCCAAACACAAGCAACCCCTCACAAAAATCCCTCCAACCCAACCCCACAAAATAGGGATTTCAATTCTGACTCTTTGCATGGCATTTATTTTACTACTAGGCCACCAAACCAGCCCTAAAATAATTTCATTAAGTTGGTTCCTTAAACCAAAAAACAGTTAGAAATATACTGGACTGTTGCTGCTGTTTTTAATAAACTTTCTAACCCATTTCATGACCTCAATAACAGTGGTAGTTTTTCCAAGTCCATTTCAGACTTTTGTATCTTCCCCCAAAAGTAACGGAAATTACACCTTGCACAGGCAACAGAGCAGCTCAGAGTTGGGAAGTCTGAGTCCTCTCTAGCCCTAGCTACCTGCTGTATATTCCCCTTGGACTCCTGCCACCCACAGCATCTCCCAGGGCAACCAAGTAACAGAAGCTTTGGGGAGGAGTGCAGTCATTGGGAAAGGGGCTGTGGAAATTTTGAGGTCCCAGAGAATCACTCTATCCTAAATTTCAGTTTTCAGAGCGATGTTCTGGCAACACAACGCCCCTGAAAAAGTGGTCGGGCCATGGCCTGGGTGGTACCTGCATCTGGCTGTGCAAACTATGCATTGTGTCCGTTGGGAGAGTCAGCCACCATTGTCAAAGAGCAAGAGACTTTCACAGAAGAACTTCTCTCCAACGTGTTTGTCAAAAGTTTGAGTTAAATATGTTTTAACATAAATAAAGAACCCTAGAAGGTTTTTAACAAAGAAAACAAAGGTGCTGTCTACAGTGTCAAAGTTGCCGCAACAGTCTCCTAACACAATTAGAATACAACTTGGTCCTGTAACACAGATAGGATTTAGTCATGCTTTAATTGTATTCAGGAAGGAAAATACTGCCCTGTAAAACATCAGACTGTAGGAGGTTTAAAAAACATGGTAAAAACATGATTTGCTGCAATTTATGTTTTGGGACTGAACCACACTTTAGCTATCATGGGAAATGACTCAATTAGAACTAACACTACCAACACAGTACATGGAATCAAAAAGGTTAAAAAAAAATCCTTTATAATTTAGCAAAGAATTCTCTGTACAATGCTTCTCTGTACAAAGATTCTCCACTCTTTCCCGTGCCCCTTTTTGTTAATGACTATAAAATCCTGTGAATGATTGTTTAATTTATTGTGGGTGCCTGGCCAAATAAACTGAGATTACAAACTCATTTTTAGTCGTGTTCCAAGGTGGAGGTGTCAAGGTTCCTTCCCCACTCTGAACTTTAGGGTACAAATGTGGGGACCTGCATAGACACTTCTAGGCTTAATTACTAGCTTAAATCTGGTAACTCTGCCACCATCCAGAAATTTCAGTGCCTGAAGCACTTCCTGTCCTCCCCAAACTCTTCCCCTCCCTGGGTGGCCTTGAGGGACTTCACCAATTCCCTGGTGAACACAGATCCAAACCCCTTGGATCTTAAAACAAGGAAAAATCAATCAGGTTCTTAAAAAGAAAGCTTTTAATTAAAGAAGAAAGGTAAAAATCATCTCTGTAAAATCAGAATGGAAAATACTTTACAGGGTAATCAGATTCATATAGCCCAGAGGAACCTCCTCTAGCCTTAGGTTCAAAGTTACAGCAAACAGAGGTAAAATCCTCTCAGCAAAAAGAAACATTTACAAGTTGAGAAAACAAAATTAAGACTAACACGCCTTGACTGACTATACTTACAAGTTTGAAACATGAGAGACTGATTCAGAAAGATTTGGAGAGCCTGGATGGACGTCTGGTCCCTCTTAGTCCCAAGAGCGAACAATCCCCAAAACAAAGAGCACAAACAAAGACTTCCCTCCACCAAGATTTGAAAGTATCTTGTCCCCTTATTGGTCCTCTGGTCAGGTGTCAGCCAGGTTTACTAAGCTTCTTAACCCTTTACAGGTAAAAGAGGCATTAACCCTTAACTATCTGTTTATGACAGGAGGTCAGGCAGAAATATATTTAGTCTTGACAAAAAAATCTATAATAATAATAAACATTTTAGAGTGTATATATATATTAGTTAACTGTCTTTTAAAGGTTTCTATGATACACTTTAAAAGAAGCTATACAAAATAAAATGGCATTGTCTTTATTAAGCTTCCAGCTTGGAAGAAAAGATTGTATAGTTTCCAGGAGTTGACTTATTTTAGAATTGTCTAAATGCACTCACTTAACGAGAAAAGTTTAGCTGGGACTACTTGAAGTTTTCTGGAAGTTACGTCATTCTCCAAGTTTTTTGCACCAGTACCTCCACCACACAGCTCTGAGGATAGGAGTCTTCCACTCAGTATAAATGGTTTTCTGAGGAACACAGAAGCATCATTTGCTATGGGTTAAGGGGGGCAGTTGGCCCCCCACACACCTTGCTTTGCCTTTCCCCCCAGAGATTTTTCATAGGTCTATAAGCTCCATTATGTTTTCCACTCCCCATACCCTTCTCTCCAGCTGCCTCTACTTTGCAGGAATAATATAACCACATATGATGTTCTACATGCTGACCCAACCCCCCAGTTCCCACCCTTCCCAGATTTCTCTGAAATGATACCTCCTGGAAGAACAGTCCTACTTCAGAAAACAAAAACAGCTGTGCACTTTCATAACACCAGCTATAGTATATCACTCACACACACATCATATCAACATGAGTAATGGTAGTATTTGAGCCACATCACATGCAACCTTTCACACAGTGCTTGTTACAACATATTGCGCAAGACAGCATATGGTAAACACACAGTGTTTTATATCTGACCGGTAATTGCTCTGTGATTGCCAGAAATCAAGGTTGCAAACATTGATACTTATTTCTGAAAAGCCAAGAGGTTCACATTGCGTTTGTGTTCCCTACTGTTGTGCAACAGAGAAGTGGGTGGGAAGGATCTAAATACAGAGCTTCCACCAGACAGGGTTTTATTTATGGAAAAAAGAAAACATTTATTTCTGGATGAAAATGTGTTTTAAAAAAATGCTTGAAAGGCAAGAAGTATAAGGTAACCAGTATTTTTACAACAAAACTCTATCAGCTGGCAAAACAAGTGAGTACCTGACCTTGACAGCCCATTTTCTTGCTCTGATCTATTTAATGCAAAATAGCTTGATATTTTTAGAAACATCACCTTCCCACTGTACAGAGCTGCACAGTGAGGCTAATGAAAACATACATTTTTTATGTTTCTAGGTCAATTTAAAATATAAACAGGAGGGTTTGGGTATTTTTTGTTTTTTTCTGTTTGCTAAAAGGGCTAAATCTATCTTAATATCATGTCACAGAATGCTAATAATTTCTATCTAGATTTTGTCATCCTTATGGCTCTCTCTCTCTCTCTCTATATTTTTGACAAGGTAACTTCCTATGAAAGGAATTCTGTCTTTAGTTTAAAATGTCATAAAGCTGAAACTTTGTATAGAAAATGGGTCTGATAATACAAAAGCAAAAATATATTTGTTAAATTGTCTTACAGTTCTATAAGGAAAAATACTTGTTTCTGTGACCTCCCCTAGTTTTTGCCCAGTTCTAGCTAAACATGGTTTATTTTCAAATAGAATAATATTTAGCATTTATGGAGCACCTTCTGTCTGAGCTATGCACAGTGTTTCACAAACATTTAGCCTCCTCACAGCCATCTGAGGTGGTTATTACGATCCCATTATTAAATCAGAGTTGAGGAAACTGAGGCACACAGGGGTTAAGTCACTTGCCCAAGGTCACACAGGAAGTATGTATCAGAGTTGGGATTAGAATTTAGGTCTAGTTCTGAGTCTTTTTTCTAACTAGAGCTGGGTGTACAATTTGCAATGAACATTTATTCAGTGAATGTACCCTCTTTATGTTCTGTTCCTGAAAAAGATGGGCCTTCTGCAAGCTTGCTCCAGTTTCATAATTGTTTGACTACATTTTGCAAGCAAATTTCAGCCTGTGGATTCAAACATTCACACAAGCATTTTGATATTCAAGCTATGTAACTTGTCACCCCAGTCACATAATATTATTTCTGGTCCCTGACTGGATAAACAAAACTTAATAATTCTGCCTGAAATTACTTTAGCTTAATGATGAAATAAAGGACTTGAAATTTACTGAATGAATATTCATATTAACAGAATTGTATGCACGTGAAAGTTCACTTAAATAAGTATGCAAATATGTCTGAAGCAAATAAACTATTTTTACTATCACCTAGCACTAGTTCTGCCCTCTAACCAATTTTCTCTCATTTTATGTATTAAAAAAGCAGTCAGTTTTGAAGATGGACTAATATTTAATGTTTTGATGTCTGGAGACAGCCTGAAACAATAGCTGAGAGTGATGTCAACTGACACATTTCATTTCAATTGGATGTTTACTCTGAAGACTAATTAGACTATTTTAATTGTCTCTTGCTGACCAAGGCACACATGAAAAAGAGTGACAATCTTATCATGAAGATATACATGTTATACTGAAAGGGGGATAGTCTATGGGAGTTTCAAGTGGGGGAAGCATGCTGTATTTTTCCAATTCCATTCCGGGAATGAGAGTCACATGTTCAGAGACACAAAACATAAAAATAGAAAATTCTCTGAAATGTTATGTTATTAAAATCTTGAGAAGGAAAAACTTTGGTTGGTATCTGTAGTAGTACTAAGTCTATTGGCAGTGTACATTAATACATTCAAGTTAAATACACCTCTACTCCTATATAATGCTGTCCTCGGGAGCCAAAAAATCTTACTGTGTTATAGGTAAAACCGGTTATATCAAACATGTTTTGATCTGCCGGAGTGCACACCCCTGCACTCCTGGAGCGCTGCTTTACCGTGTTATATCCAATTCGTGTTATATCGGGTCATGTTATATCGGGGTAGAGGTATAAAAGTAAATCAACATGAGATACATCAGATGAGATAATGAACAGAATTGGGAGAGTATGGCTTTGTTTCCACCATTTTAGGAGTACAAGGGCTAGATCCACAAAGTGGATTGAGACTTATCATTGCAATGTCAAACTTTCAGTGCCCTACTGTCCAGTGGAATCATCATCTAGATTTGGGCACTTATTACAAAGCATGGGGAGAGTTAGGCACGTAAGAGTGGGACTCTCACAAGCCAGCAACCAGAGTGAGGAGCTGCCTAAACTAGATAATAGGAAATACAGAGGAGAGTGGTGGAATCTAAGCCCTGCTCATCAAAGGGTCTTAGGCTCCTAACTCCAGACCAGAGGGAGGCACCTATCATTGCTTGTGATTCACAGCCATGAACCCTCTCCAGGAGTCAGGTCAGCGTTTTTTGTGAAAAATTGTGGTGGTGCTATTGCTGCTCCTATATCAAAAAGCCCCACGGTTAGAGCACTCAACTGAGGTATAGGAGACCCTGGTTCAAATGCCTTCTTTGACTGATACAGAGCAGAAACCTGTGTCTCCCACCTCCCAGGTAAGTGCCCTAACCACTGGGCTAGAGGGTATTCTGGAGTGGGCCTTTCTCAATCTTTCCTGTTGAAGCTGTTCTACTTTTCTTAGGCCCAGATTAACCAACATGCATTTACATTGGGCCTCCATCTTAGGGAAGCTCCTGACCACTGGAAAGAAACAACACTGAGTGGTGCTGCAACCCTCTGCACCAGGTTGCACCACCACTCACTCAAATTTGCCCCAGCTTTGACACCACTATGCTGGAGGAATGGCTGCTCCAAACCTGAGTGAGGGGCACTGCAACCTTGCGCTTCACCTCCACTTTTACCAGAACCATCAAACCATCAAAAAGCTGCACACCGCACCACTGCAAATTTCCAGTCTGCCCCCGGGTTCTATGGAGTAGAAGTGGGGCAGCATACTGAAGTTTTGCCTAGGGTGGTGATTGTCTTGTATATCACATGTTCTGTCTAGTTTAAGGAATGTACCCCCCACCCATTTCCATAGTGCACAGGGCCCAAACATTCTTTAATTTGGGCCTATATGAAATGCTTAAATATTCATTGGGACAGATCGAGAGTTATGCTATAGCCTAGTGCAGGGGTCAGCAACCTTTCAGAAATAGTATGCCAAGTCTTCATTTATTCATTCTAATTTAAGTTTTCACGTGCCAGTAATACATTTTAACTTTTTTAGAAGGTCTCCTTTTATAAGTCTATAATATATAACTAAACTATTGTTGTCAAGTATCAGAGGGGTAGCCGTGTTAGTCTGGATCTGTAAAAAGCAATGAAGAGTCCTGCGGCACCTTATAGACTAACAGATGTACTGGAGCATAAGCTTTCGTGGGTGAATACCCACTTCATCAGACGTGTAAAGTAAATAAGTTTTTTTAAATGTTTAAGAAGCTTCATTTAAAAATTAAATTAAAAAGCAGAGGCCCCCGGACTGGTGGTCAGGACCTGGGTAGCATGAGTGCCACCGAAAATCAGCTTGTGTGCTGCCTTTGGCACGCGTGCCATAAGTTGTCTGTCCCTGGCCTAGTGGTTAGTGCACTTTCCTGAGAGACCCAGGTCCCAGTCCTTGAATCTACTGGTTTGGGCTCTCTGGACAAAATAGGTGTGGGTACACCTTGTTCGAGAATCCTACCAGACCATGGGAGTTGAGCAGCTTGGTGGTGTTAGGACTTAGTGGCTTTACACATACCCAGCAGAAACATAGGTGCCATGGGGACTTTACGAGTGGAAACTTTCAGAGGTTCTCAAACTTCATTGCACCGTAACCCCATTCTAACAACAAAAATTACTACATGACCCCAGGCAAGGGGACAGAAGCCTTAGCCTGCCTGAGCCCCACTGCTCGAGGTGGGAGCCAAAGCCAAAGCCCAAGGCCTAGGGCTTCAGCCCCAAGCAGAGAGCCTGTAATCTAAGCTCCACTGTCCAGGGCTGAAGTCCTTGGGCTTTGGCCCTGGCCCTGGCCAGTGGGGCTAGGGCTTCAGGCAGTGGGACTCAGGCTTTGGCTCAGGGCCCCAGCAAGTCAGACCTGGCAACCCCATTAAAACGGAGTTGCGACCCACTTTGAGGTACCAACCCACAGTTTGAGAACCACTGAATATATGGTCTGTAGAAATCAACAGAGTTTGGCAGCATCTGAACAGGATTTTGAAAATAAAAATATTAGATTTGGGAGCCTCATGTGGTGGTTGGGTGTCTAAATCCTTTTGTGGATCTAGCCCACAAATATATAACACTGAAGTTTACTTCCACACCTTTTAAAGCATATTGTGTTTATAAAAATATTTTAAAAATATGCTATATTTATTCTAACTTTTACAAATCAAGATTTATAACAGATTCAGAGACAAAATCATAATTTGACAACTTTCAGCTGTCTTACTGATTATCAGCTATATCTGTCAGCAAAAATATGCACTAGTTGTCTACAAGTACAGCTTATGTTTGACTTTTTTTTCCATTGTTCTTTGATTTTTCAGGAGAAATTCACAACTATCTACATTTATGGAAGTCTAAACTTTTCAAGCTTAAATATAAGTCAAAGGAAATTGTTCTAGCACCATTAGATCTGAATGAGGTCACTTTCCTGGTGCAGTTCTCCTCACTTTGGGCCTAATTCTTCTCTCACTCATGACACTTCAGTACCAGTGTAAATGAACGGAGACTAAGTTCCTAAATTTTAAAGACTGAAGTCGAGATCCTCACAGGTATATTTTGGTGCCTAATTCTCATTAACTTCAGTGGGAATTAGGTATCTAATAAGCTATGAGGATCTGGGCCCATGACCGTAATCTTGTAAAGATTTACACATATTTAAGTCAGTGAGTAGTCCCACTGACCTCAATGGGATATACTAATTCATAAAGTTAAGCATGTGCATAGGACTGGGTCCAGTGATAGAAAAGATTAAGGGAAAGCAGTGGGCTACCAATATGATGCACAGGCTTAATGATCTTTGCTATCCAAAAACAAAGATAGAAAGCTGTTTTTCTTTTTCTCTTACAAAGATGCTTTCAGCAAGACAGTCTGGATAAACAGGAATCATTCTACAGATGGTGTTTCTTAATGAGTGATGCAGAGACATTGGCATGTGACAGGTTCTAATTGCGTGACGTAGTGTGACTCCCATTGCCTTTATGCCCTCTGTATACACCCATTCTTCTAATTACAGGAAATGTCTTTAATATAAGCAGCAGTGATACTCAAACCTGCTATAATCTTGTTTTACAATATTTATATATTGAGCCTTATGTGACTAATTTCCTTACCAAACCTCCATGTGCTCCCACAAAGAAGAAAACTATTGTGAAGGCTAATTGTGCATTAATATAGACGTTTTTGGTCTTTAACTCTAAATGTATAGCATTTTGCTTCCTTTGTTTTTCGAATTAAATGGGATAATTGAATACTTATTTACAGTGTGCACTAAAGTGTTTATAGAGGGATTCTACCCTCCTATGATAATTTTCATAACCAAAAAATGCAAAGTTTATACTTTGTGAGTGAATTAATGATTGTACAGTGTGAAGTTACTTCTGCCACAAAGGGCTTGTCTACATTACAAAATGTTACTGTGTTTGAACACAGCTGTGAAGAATCAGGTTAGCTGATATGATGCTGATCATGGTTTAATGATTTGCAGGACTGGGCCCCAGCTGATTAAATATAAAAAAGGTCAAATGCACATGAGTTAAACTTAAGGCAAGTATACAATGGCTAACAAACCAGAAGTGGACAAGAACTAAAACAAAACAAAACAAGACACTCCCATACAAAGAAAAGGAAAAGGAAATGGGAGAAGGGGAATCTTGTTTGCATTCTTTCCCTTCTCCCATTTTTGTCTGCTTATTGGCCATGTAGTGCCTGATTCTGCTACCTCTTAAATGGAACTATTCATGATTAATGGTACATACCTGAGTAAGGGGTTGTAGAATCAGTCTTAGAGTGAAGGTTTTGAGGCAGCATTATGTCTTTCTACGTAGCATGTTATTGTACCCTATATAAAGAATAATTCATCTGACTGATGTTGTGAAGGTTATTTATTTAGTTAATGTTTGTACAGCACTTTACAAAAAAGAAAAGGGCTATTGTCAAGACTGATTCCTCACTCTGGCACTTCGAATGCAGAAGGTGGGGGTCCGCACTGATTCTAAAAATGAATACTGGCCACTCCAGGCTGGTATTAAACTCCCAAGGTCACAGATTCTCACTGACCTTGGATGGGTAGATGCTGCCACCACCCAAGTGCAAAAAAAAACAACAACCCCATTGGGACCCAGGAAGGCTCATTTGGGAATTCCTTCATGTGGGGTACCCTCAAGCCCTTTCAACCCCCCCCCCTCCCCCGGGGAAGAGCTGAGAAAGAAAACAAAGGAAATTAGTTGTTGCCTCCATCCAGGGCTGGCGCTTCCATTTAGGCGACCTAGGTGGTCGCCTAAGACGCCAGGATTTGGGAGGGTGGCATTTTGCGGCCCTTGGTGGCAATTCGGCAGCGAGGAGTCCTTCTGCACTCCATGTCTTCGACGGCAATTCGGCGGCGGGAGGTCCTTCCGCGCTCTGGGTTTTCGGTGACAATTCTGCGGTGGGCCTTCACTCGCTCTGGGACCCGCCGCTGAAGTGCCCCAAAGACCGGGAGCACGGAAGGACCCTTCCACTGCCAAATTGCCGCCGACCGGGAGCACGGAAGGACCCTTGCCTAAGGCGCCAAAAACCCTGGCGCCGCTCCTGCCTCCAGCTAATTAAACAACATGTGCACAAGCTTCTTAGGACACCAGAAATCCAATACAGTTCTTAAAAAAGATAAATTTTATTAAAAACAAAAAGAAATACATCTGGAACTTATGGCTTTTGCTAGATTTAAAAAAAACCACTTACAAAATTTAACATCAAGAATAACCTCTTGAGGTCCATCTTAAAGGTTACAAACAAACAAAAGCATTTGGGGTTAGCACAGAGGAATCCACAAGACAATAATAATAAACAGAAATAAATCAAATTTTCCCTTTCTAAACATTTCTGATCTACATACACATCTGTGTTGTTAAATAAGTAGTTGTAGATATGACCTGATGATTTTCATTCTAGCCTTCAGCTTCTCACAGCATAACTGCTCCCTGTTTCCCTCTTTCCCAGAGAACAATAACACACAGACAAAGGGAAGTTTTTTCCCCAATTTTAGACAGTTCTAGCCATTCCATTGGCTCTCTTGGTCAAGTGCCCGCTCCTTTCTTTTACCTGTGGGCACTGTTAACCCTTTACAGGTAAAGCAAGTAAGAACAGCTACTAAGACTGGGTGTCCGTAAAGGGAGCTACCCTCCCCACTTCATTTAGCACAGCTACAGAAGCACTAAACATTTTAATTTTTTTAAATTGAGTTAAGATACCATGATCTACCCTATATCTAGGCTAGAGTACTTTAAAAAAAAACATTGTTGTCATTTTCAAATGGTTGTGCCCTGTTCATGCTGGCTAGATAAATACTGTTTAAACAAAGTTAACAGGAACTGGGTATAGATTCCTACATTAAAAAGTCAGAGGAGACCATTGTGATCATCTAATCTGATCTTCTACATAAATACAGGCCATTGGACTTCTATTAGTTCCTGTTTGAATTAGGATATATTCTTTAAAAAAAATCCAGTCTTGATTTAAACATCTTCAGCGATGGAAAATCTACCACAACCCTAAGCAAGATGTTCTAATGGTTAATTACTCTCACTTTTAAAATTTTGCACCTTCTTTTTAATTTGAATATGTCTAGTTTCAACTTCCAGCCATTGAATCTTGTTATGCCTTTGTCCTGCTAGTCAGATTCTGTTCACCATATAGGTACATTTATATTGCAGTGATACCTAAAGGCCACCATCAGGTAATATATAATAAGCAGAACTAATTTAAAACTGGAATTTCCATTCCATGGAAAATTCCAATATTTTGATATTTGTTTTCATCCTGAGTCAGGAAAAAAAAGTTGAAATGATGTGATCCAGACCATAGCAGAGAATGGAGGAATGAGGTATTTGGAACCATTGATTCAATGGTTAATGTCAAAACGAAATGTTTTGGTTTGGATTGCCAAACTAAAACAAACCTTTCAATTTGGCATGTCTTAATGTTTTGTCTTTCTCTGCAGCTGAGTTGCCATGGTGCATCATGGAGACGTTAGTCTCACCAAGATGCATAGTCTATAAGGGAGAATGGGGGGCAGTAAGAACTTGGAACTACAACTCCCATGAGGGGCAGTAGCAGGTCAGGTAGATGCACAGATTAGTATTAATGTAACCTGAAATGATGTTCATGTCAAATAATTGACAGGAAATATTTTAATTTGAGTTGACCGCTAAACATTTTTGTGTTGATTTTTCCCAATGGAAAATAATGCCAAAATCTATCTTTTCCTTTGGACATTTTGCTTTCAATTACAGAAAATGTTTTGCTCAAAATGTTTTGACCAGCCCTAATAATAAATGACAGTCATTGCCCCCAAACAGCTTACAGTCCTTCTTCCTCTTCCCACTTCTGAAGGACAAAAAATAAAAATGAAACAAAAAACAACAGCCCTGTCTGGGATGATCCAGAACTCATAAAACTAGACAGCTGACAATGTGTACTGAGAACTCTTACAGATTTCCTGGGACAGCTAGCTCAAAGAAAGGATAATTCTGGGAAAAACTGGACAGGTGCCAACCCTACCTAAAAGCCTGTTATAGAGAGGATATAGTTAAATTCTGTGCAGCTCTTCTCTCTCTTGCTTCTGTATGGGGATGTCTACTAATAAGAAAGGGAGGGACATAGGACTTTCGTCTTTTTGAAACCTGCAGTAGTGAGATAAGCATTTCTATATATGTGAGAAGAATGAGAGTCCCAGTAAGAAGTGTATCTTTACTGTTTAAAATTATACAATAGAAGAGTGTGACTGGGGTAGCAGTGTTTTCTTTAAAGACTCAGCTCTTGGAGTCAGGTGACTGAGAATCTCAGCTTTCATTAAAAGAAAAACAAGTTTTTAGCTCTCAGGCTGTGGAGAAAAGTTGAAGCCAGTGTAAGCTAAAGGCTCTATAACCAGCAGGTGAATGAAGAAAGCCCAGATGACATTCCTTTAAAAATATCTCATGAGTTTTAAGTCAATCTCATGAATTTTGAAGGGTTGGTAGGAGCATGAAGGGAGAACGGAAGAGTTAAAAAAATAATTCGATACTTTCATGGAGGATAGGGCCAACAGCGGCCAATAGCCAAGATGGTCAGCGATGCAACCCCATACTCCGGGTCTCCCTAAGCCTCTGACTGCCAGAAGTTCTGAATGGCCAATAGGGATGGCTCACTTGCTAATTGCCCTGTTTCGTTCATTCCCTCTGAAGCACCTGGCACCAGCCACTGTTGGCAGAGAGGATACTGGGCTAGAGGGCCCACTGGCTGTTCTTAGCAGGGCGATGGAGGGAGGGAAAGCAGTGTGAGAGGCAGCGATTAGGGGAAATGTGAAAGGGAAAAGAGCAATCTGGTAGCCAGCGGGAGCCCGCCCGCCCGCAGAGGAGGAGGAGGAGAGGGCTGTATTGCTGCGGTGCGGACCAAACGGGCCAACTCAGCTAGGGGTGGGCGGGACAGCCGCCCTCTCAGGGCTTTGCCGCCGCCGCAGCGCCCCCTGTGTGCGCGGCCTGCCCTGCTCTGGGGCTCAGCGTGACTCCGAGGCTGAGTGGCTCGGGCTCCTCCTCCTGTGCCTGTGGCGCGGGTGGTTTCCCCTCCCCCTTAGTCCCGTGCCGGGCGGATCACGATGGATGCCGCTCGCTGCCTCCCGCTCCCGGGCTCGGGTCGTCACCGCCTCGCTGCCTTCCCGCGGGACTAAGGAGGGAGGGGGCGGCTCCGGCGAGGAGCGTCCGGGGCGCTGGGGTAAGTGTCTGAGAGGGGGAGCGGCGCTTCCTCTGCCAACCGCGAGGAGACGGAGCTCCGAGGGGCCTTTCCTGAGCCGCCAGGCCGGGTCACCCTGCGAGGCCTCCGGCTTCCTGGGAACTCGAGTGCCGCTGTCTGGCCTGGCGGGGTCGGTGCCGCCAGGGCCAGGGCAACCTAGCGAGGAGCTTCGCCCGGCGTCGGGACCGCAAGGAGGCGATGCGCTGCGTCAGGGACCCCCGGAGAGTGCGGAGGCGGCACGTCCCAGACAGACCGTCTCCTAGCCGGGGAGGAGGGAGCGGCAGGCCCCAAAGAGCCCCTGGCCGCCGGGATCGTGGCGGTGGTGGGGGAACGCGAGGCCGGTTGTCTTCAGACTAGAGATTTCCCCCGAGAACGTGTGTGGGGCGCAGAGCCCCAGAGACCGCTTAGGCGGTTGGGGCATGAGTTTAGCTGTGGACTGGCCCTTTCCCTGTTCTGCGTCTGTGCTGGGGGAGCCTGTATGTGTCGCTCTGCTGAATGTTCGTCTGTTTATTTTGGGGTGTCTAAAGCTGACTGGGGCAGAGGAGCAGCAGGTGCCTCTGTAGGGCACGTCCCAATGATGCCAAATGTAACACTGGTTTTTACAGGGTCCTCAGGGTAGGGGTCAGCTCCCTTCTTGTCTGCTAATTCTGTTGCCTTTTTTTCCCTTTTCCTTTTCCAGTTGGGGTTAATTATTTTGGTGTCTTACACCAATAGTGTCCACAACATGACCCTACTTGTTCTGACTGGCATTACTTTATTTAGTCCTGGAAGAGAGGTTGCCAAATATATTATCCTTCCCGGGTTCATAAATATTGTTAATCTTTTTTTCTTTACTTTTAATAATGTTTTAATGACTTTCATTACAGAAGTATCCAGTCTAAAGAGACTGAGGTAATAAAAGTAAAACAAATTTCATGAACAATCATTTTGATTATTAAACATTTGTTCTTTCATCAGAATCCTAAATTACAAAAAGATTGTTTTTGTCTCAAGCCTTTGTTACATCTTTGGCTTTTAAGCCTGTAGGAAGTAGTATTGCTGATTCAGTGCACATCTGTCTCTGTGCTGGGAGACAGTATGTTCAGAGACAGCTTTCTGGACTCCTTTTGAGTTCCCTCTTCCATGCCCTCGATGAGGTTATCGTTTAACCACTAACTGATCATGATTAAACCAAGAAATCAGACCTTGTCCTATAGAAGTTTAAACCCTTATTTGTGACTCCCTTCCCCACCCCCCAGATCCTAGAGAATGTACAGGGGAATACTTTTTCAGCATTTCACCTTTGCCACCAAGTTTAATAATGTAATTTCATTTTTGCAAAATAGTGATATTAATAGCTATGTTTTAGGTTTTATGGCAAGTTTCATGTGGGTAGGTTGGTTCAAAGCCTTTGTTGCAGCTCGGGTATGCAAATTATATTTCTAGTTGTGTTGTTTTTCAAGGACAAAGTGTATAAAGTAGATGTGACTTCTTGTTGATCTAGTGCAAGGTGGTACATAAGCATATATTGTAGGTCAAAAACATCTCTTAAGATACTGATAAAGGGACCTTCTTGATCCTGAGCTTGCATGTGCTGTGTCTTACTAGACCAACAAATAATGCCATTTACCATATATGTACACCTGAAACTCTGAATTTTTTAATGTACATTTGTAAAGGTTGAATTATTTGCCTTAAAAAACCTCCAAAACATTTAAAATACAAATGTTTTAGAAATATTATGTTCTCTTTTCCCATTCTCTTCATTTACAATAGTATTCTACTTATCCATTATGTTAGAAATTTTATTTCTCTGTAATCAAATAGAGCTTAAGGCCAGAAGGGATCACTAGATCATCTAATCCAGTGATTTTCAAACAGGGGTTTGCGTACCCTGGGGGGGTATGCAGAGGTTTTCTAAGGGGTACATCAACTCATCTAGATATTTGCCTACTTTTACAACAGGCTACATAAAAAACACTAGCGAAGTCAATACAAACTAAAATTTCATGCAGACAACTTGTGTATTCTGCTGTAGATACTATACATTGAATGTAAGTACAATATATACAAATTGATTTATTTTATAATAATATGGTAAACATGAGAAAGGAAGCAATTTTTTAGTAGTAGTGTGCTGTAACATTTGTATTTTTATGTCTGATTTTGTAAGCAAGTAGTTTATCAGTGTGGTGAAAGTTGGGGGTATGCAGCACAGATCAGCCTCCTGAAAGGGATACAGTAGTTTGGAAAGGTTGAGAGTCACTGATGTAGACTGACCTCCAGTATATCAGAGGCCACCAACAACATCCAGCACTCGCACACTAAACCCAATAACCGAAATAAGACCAAAATATGACTATACCAGTGGTTCTCAAACTGTGGGTTGGGACCCCAGAGTGGGTCACAACCCCATTTTAATGGGGTCACCAGGGCTGGCTTTGCCTCCTCTGCCTGGGACAGTGGGGCTCAGGCTTCGGTCCCCCCTTCTGGGGTTGTGTAGTATTTTTTGTTGTTGGAAGGTGGTCACGATGCAATGACATTTGAGAACCCCTGGACTAGACTATTACATGCCACAGGCAGAGAGAATAGGAGGGACTGAGATACACCAGTGCCTGAGGTCCCTGTCATTAAATGAGAGATTTCTAGATGATCCCCAGCAAATTATGTAAATCCCACACTGCAAGGGAAGGCAAAACCTTCACAAGGTTGCTGCCAGTCAGACCTGGGGGAAAGTTCCTTTCTGACCCCCACATATGGCGATGAGTTAGACCCTGAGCATGTGAGCAATAACCAACCTGCTAAACACCTGAGAGATTGTTTGGTGCTACCTTATAGCACCAGCCCACTCTGTCCAGTGTCCCATCTCCAGTTGTGGCCATCTCTGATACTTCAGAGAGAGGAGACAACCAAATAATAATAATAAAAAAAAAAAGGCGCAGAATATGCTGTCGGGTGGGGAATCCCTTCTTGACCTTTGCAGCATGAGGTTACAGAAACATAAGGCATAAAATGAAGGGACCCCCAGGACTGCTGACCTGGGCCCCCACTCCATCACAAGTAATCCCGCTGCACAAATGTACTCATAAATTTGTCCGTCTCTCTCTTAAAACCAATTACGTTGTTTGCCCCCAGAAATCCTATTCGGGACGGGAACCTTCTAATCACCAGCCTGAATTTTTTCATAGCTAGTTTATACTCATTTGTTCTTGTGTCTTCATTGTCCTTTAGTATAAATCTCTCTCCACTCTATGTAGTGTTTATCCTCCTGAAGTATTTATAGAGAGCAATCATATTTCCTATCACCCTTCATTTTGCTAGGCCAAGCAAGCCACACTCTTCCAGCCTTCTCTTATAAAATAGGCCCTCCTTTGCCCTCATCTTCCTAATAGCTCTTCTTTGCACTTATTTAAGTTTAAATTACTCTTTCTTAAACAAGTTTGACCAAAATTGTACAAGGTATTTCAAATGTGTTTTTATCATTGTACAGTGGCAATTATACTTCTCTATCTGTACTGGAAATGCCTTGCCTGATGCATCCTGTGATCACATTTGCCTTTTTTGTAGTTGCATCACATTGATGGCTCACAGTTATCTTGTGATCAACCAGTAGCCCCGTCTCTCTCCTTTGTCACTTCCAACTGATGAGCCCCCCCACATCTTATAGCAGGAATTCTCATTAGATCCTAAGTGCATGATCTTGCACATTGTACTATTGAATTTCATCCCAATTCTGTTAGTCCAGTCTTCAAGGTCATCTAGAGCTTCATATAATGTTCCAGTCCTCCTGTGCATCACTCCCAACTTTGTATCATCAGCAATTTTTAGTAGCGCGCACACATTTTTTGTACCAAGATCATAAATAAAAATATTAAGTAACGGTCCAAAGACAAATCCTTGTGGAACTTCACTAGCAACCTCCCTCTGGTCTAGTAGTTCACCTTTTAGCACAGCCTTTTGCCACTTTACTATTCTTTTACTAATCCCCACCTTCCCTAATTTCAATAGTAATTTTCCATGCGGTACTGTGTTAAATGCTTTACTGAAGTCGAAGTTTATAAGATCTACTGCATTTTCCTTATCTAAAAAATAAGTTATTCCCTCAAAGAAGGAAATCAGGTCACATTGCATTACATCCCCCTTTCTGTTTACCTTCATGAATTTAATTATTCTTTTCTTCACAATATGTTCTAAAGCAGGGGTCTCAAACACGCGGCGGCCTGCGGGGCTCTTGCTTGTGGTCCGCCAAGCTCCCTATTCCCCCTCCCTCGCCCCTCTGCCTACCCATGGGATTGCCCCCTGTGGCGTTGTGAGCCCCGTGCCACTGTCTGAAGCAGCTGGCAGCATGCCCCTTCGGGCTGGGGGGGAGGGGGAGGGGGAAGGCAGAGGGCTCCTGCATTGCATCTGTCCTGTCAAGTAGCTCCCATTGGCTGGGAACAGGGAACCGCGGCCAATGGGAACTACATGGGAGGTACCTAGAGGAGCAGCAAGAGCAGAACCCTGAGCCTCTCCCCCTCTCCCAGGGGCTGCAGGGACATGGTTCCAGCTGCTTCTTGGAACGGAGCAGCGCGGGGCTGGGGGCTCTGCAGAGTAGGCAGGCAGGGAGCCTGCCCTGACCCCGGTGCGCGCTGCTGCCACCCCGGAGCTGCTCTAGGTAAGTGGCGCCGGGCTGGAGCCTGCACCCCAACCCCCTGCCCTGAGCCCCCTGCCACATCCCACACCCCAACCCCCTGCCTTGATCCTGCTGCCACACCCATCCTGCACCCCAACTCCCTGCTTGAGCCTCCTGCCACATTCCACACCTCAACTCCCTGCCGTGAGCCCCCTGCCACACCCCAACCTCCTGCCACATCCCACACTCCTCCTACACCCCAACTCTCTGCCCTGAGCCCCCTGCCGCATCCCGCACTGCTCCTGCACTCCCTGCCCTGAGCCACCTGCTGCACCCCTCACCCTCTTGCACCCCACCCACCAATGCCCTGCCCTGAGCCCCCTGCCACACCCTGCACACTCCCAGGGTGCAGCGTTGGGGTGGGGACTTCAGGGAAGGGGTTGGATTGGGGCAGGGAAGGGGTGGAAAGAGGTGAGACGGGGCCTAATGGAAGGGGTGGAGTGGGAGTGGGGCCAGAGGCAGTGATGGGGGGGGGTGTCAGTGATGTGACCCTTGGTTCAATGCACTAGTCCTCATGTGGCCCTCGTGGCCATTTGAGTTTGAGACCCTGTTCTAAAACCTTGCATACTACTAAGATCAGACTAATGGGTTTGTAGTTATCTTGATCGCTTTTTCCCCCTTTCTTAAATATAGGTCAGATATTAGCTATTCTCCAGTTGTATGGTACCACAAAGAATAGATAGATTTTATTAAAAATTGTTGATACTAGACTAGTAATCTCATGTGCTAGTTCTTTCCGTATTCTGGGATACATGTTATGTGGTCTCCCTGATTTGAGCATATTAAATTCTCCAAGTTTTTCTTCCACCACATTTGTAGTGATTTCCATTTTTAGTCTGCCATCCTGCCTTCATGCTCATGTTCCAAATTATCATCCTTATTGAAAACCAAGGTCAAGTATTCATTTAGTTTTTGGGCCATTTCTAGATTATCATTAATCGTTTTCTCATCCACACTGCATAGTAGCCCAACCTCATCCTTCCTTATTTTCTTTTTATATATATATAACTAAAAATACTTTTTAAATTTCCTTGACAAGAGTAAATGCAGCTTGACTTTTAGCAATTCTCATGTTATTCCTACATTTTCTAACTTCCAGGATGTAGCTTTCTTTGCTGATCAGTCATTTTTCCATTCCCTATATGCTTTCTGTTTACTCCTGTAAATCTTCTTGAGGTAATTATTCATTCATTTGGTTCTGAAGCCTTTCTGTACAAGTTTTTCCCCAGTACTTCTGATGCAAATGGCAGACAGTTTTTTATCAAGGCAGACAGCACACACTTTTGTTCTCTGGATCTGGCCTATCAGTTCTTCTTTGTATGGAGGCCTCAGTTACATAGACCTGTCTCTTCCTGATGTTCATCTCTCTGACGTTCTCTCCCTCAGCCTTTTGTACATTCTCCTCATATTTTCCATGTGCTCTGATCCCTGGCTGTCTCCAAATTCATAAAAACTCTATAAAGGTTTCCTTCTGAGTCTTAAGTTGCAGATCTGTCTCAGTAAATTTCATTTCATGCCTGTCTGAATGGGTACATACCTGTAAAATCTCTTGAAATTTGTAAAAAATATGTGAGCAAAGAGATGCTTTAGCATTGGGGAAGTTGTATCTGTGTTTTGAAAGGTGACGTCAGCTGAGTCAGTCTTCAGAAAACATGTATCTGAAAAATAAGCTTATAAGACAGTGTAAGTTAAAGTCTGAAAAATTGTTCCCCTCCAAGCTTTTAGCTCTGAGTTTTCACTAAAAATAGTAGTAGAATTTAGAGCTTGCTTGACTGTGCCTGGGAAAGAAGGCTCTTGTTTAAGTTAAGTAGAGCAACCTAATTAGGTTACACTCAGGTTTTGAAAAAAACACACCACCTTGTCATAATCTGTTGTGAGATCTTAAATGATAAAGAAGTTAAAGATCCAATAGATGGCTGAAAACGTGTTACAGGAGGAAAAATGGAAACGGTTAATATGACAGATCCTGATGAGTTGTTTCTTCTTTCCAGGTGAAGACTGCAAAAATCCGAGTCTGACTGGAGGGAAAGTTTCACTGTACTCAGGCTATCCTGGCCTGAACACTTTAAGAATTTTTTGGTACTTTTTAATTCGAGCCAAGGCGGCTTTTTAAAACCATGGCAGATGTGGACCCAGACACGTTGCTTGAATGGCTTCAGATGGGGCAGGGGGATGAAAGGGATATGCAACTAATAGCTTTGGAACAGTTATGTATGCTGCTTTTGATGTCAGACAATGTGGATCGTTGTTTTGAAACGTAAGTACATTTCTGTTCTTCATTTGCAGGGGCTTTCTGTCCTCCATTTTCAGGCTGTGGCAGTGTTATTTAACAACGTTTACTTACTAAGTAGGTATATGTAAAGTTTGACACGCAGAACTAGAAGCTTCCGCAGTCTTGAAAATGTCATTGCAGAAAAAAAATTATATTGCTTTGCTCATGCAATGCTCACTTCCAGAGTATTTTGAGTATCTACTCATTTTGCAATGAATGAAAAGTATGCGCAGTTGACAGGAAATACTAATTTGTGAACAGTTGAATTTTTTTTAAAGCTTGTTCGATGTTGAAAAACTAGATTCTTGTTTGCCCCTATTAGAGAGCATTACATTATCTGTATTTTTAAATAGAAAATAGCCTTTTTACACTGAAATTTGAATTATTCTGTTGTATATTGAAATGCCCACTCTGAGATTAAGTTTTCCTCGTGTGATATACAGTAGCTCTTATTTTGAACTCTGTAAACTAAAAAAAAAATCATTATCATAACTAATGCTGGCACTTAATATTTGAGCATTGATGATCCATAGTAATGTACATCAAATATATTAGTTTCTGTATTTGCTAAATAGTGGGTCTAGAAAGGGTGGATTTCGATACAAAGGCATGAATAAAATTTGATCCTTTAAAAGGTATTATTACCTAATGCAGTTCTTTCCATTCTCCTTTTTGTTGGAGACCTCTTTGCAGTGTTTTGGTGGACAGTCCATCCTCTTTTCTGTCATTGCTCCTCGGGTTTCCTTATCTCGCTGTCATGTATTAGTACAATTTCTGATTTTCTTTTCTACTTCTCCACTTCTGCTCCTCCCCTCCATTTTCTTCCTCCTCTTTTCCATCTAATCACTAGAAGACCACCTTGGGGTTGCTAGAGGGTTCCCTAGTGCAGTGGTTCTCAACCAGGAGTCCGGGGCCCACTGGGGGCCATGAGCAGGTTTCGGGGATCTTCCAAGCAGGGCCAGTGTTAGACTTCCTGAGGTTCAGAGCAGACAGCCAGAGCCCCACTGCATGGGGCTAACGCCTGGGGCCCTGAGCTCTACCATCCGGTGCTAAAGCCTAAGCCTGAGCAATTTAGTTTTGCGGGGGCCCCGGGCAAGTGCCCTGCTTGCTACCTCCTAATGCCAGTCCTGGCTTTTATAAGTAGAAAACCAGTTGTGGCACAGGTGGTCCATGGAGTTTTTATAGCATATTTGGAAGGGTATGTGTCTCAGAAAGAAAAGGGTTGAGAACCACTGCCCTAGTGGATCTCTTGGGTAGAAGTATATGCAGTTGTGTCTGAACTGAGTGCTGAGTGAACATTTTTGTATGCGTCGCAGGGACCTTCTGGATTTTGCAGCTGTATATGTGTGAGCAGCTCCTGTAGTAGGAGCAGTCATGGAGGGTTGTATGGCTTTTAAAGAACCTATATTCCATGGTGACTTGAAAATCAGTAATGGATATAAAAATGTATTCTTTACTGTGTTTTTACAGAATACTTTAGTGATTAAAAATGAGTCTGTGGTCTGAATAATTTACAATATATAGATATAATTAAGAATGGATATTTGTCACCGGGGCATGCATTTACTGCTCCTTTACTCTGACTGTCAGTCCCTACTTGGGCATGGGTCCTACCACCTCAGGCTGAGAAACACTAATTTACTGGCTTCTTAACTTGGCTTCATTGTCATAGCTTTGAGCACACAGTTGAAAAATAACTGTTCTAATGTTAATTTTAGGTGGGTTGTCCACATAAATTCATGCTGCATTGAACAGAAGTTGAAATGTAATCACAGGCTTTTATAGAAAGATCTTCATTTCTATGTTTATTCAAAAATAGGCCTGAAATATAAACTTGTGAAACGTAAAGCTTGTGAGGTGTTACTTATTTCATTTATAGCAGATTTTTGTCTTTAAATAATTCAATTTCTAATACAAAACTTTTGGTTCCTGTATATCTTGTGTTCCTCTTTGTAAAAACATATCTGATGAACACTGTGTTGTTTTTTATAATGTTGTGGTTTTTTTTTTTAAATCATTATGATTTATGGTTCCTAAAATGAAATACTTGAGTTTCAGGAGAGGGAATTAAACTACTTTAATTATTTTTTTAATAGGCTAGATTTCAAGTTGATTTTGTTGATTTGTGTTATCCTCTGTTTACAAAATGGATTGTGTCTTCAAATTGGTTGTAATTTATAGGTCAGTGCCGGCCAGCCTGTCTACATGTTGATAGCATAAGTAATAGTTCTTGAAAATATTCCTTGAGTTGCTTTTCAGTAATATTTTAAAAGAAATGATGCCTTGTCTAAATAGGGGATCATTGTGTGGCACGTGTGTTACAAAACATAACTTTCGGTAATTAATCTTGAAAATGGTTTCAGGGCATGGCCCAATTTGTAATGTAGACAGCTCTAGGACCTCAAGAAAAATGTTGCTGCAAACTTAAAAGCATGGTTGTTTGTGGTAAGGCAAATCTGTGAGATGCCAAAGCAGATGTTATGCTTTATGACCTTTGAACTGTGAAGAAATGTGATAGTTTATTTCAGGAACCAGTAAAGAGTGGCTTTTATTGGAAAGGATTGCTTTGAAAAATTCTTCTTTCACTAAACTGAGAGTTGAATGAGATCAAATCTTGTATATTTTTGGGATACAAAGTGTGTACTAGAATTAGTGGGAGATTAACAATGTGAATTGCTGATGCTAAGCATGTCTGTGAACACAATAGTGAAATCAGTCTCTGAAGTTAGAGAAATTTATGACCAAGTCAGAAAGATGGAAAACAGGCTTACAAAAATGCTCGCTCAATATCATGATATAGGTGGAATCTGAGCTTTATTGGAGCAGACTCCAGGGTGTAAGGCTAATGACAAATTGTGGTGCCAAGTAGTTAAAGTTTTAATGGCTGTGTAACCCAAGATATTGGCATTTTACAGATGATGAAATTTTCTTCAGTGGTTAATAACATTGTTAATGAGTCACTATTTTGTTCATCTTCTAGTGACAATGACTCAGAGAGAGAGAGACTGATTGTTAGTCACTCAGCAGCTAGAATGGTTAGAATTTCGACCAGGCACAAAAACACCTGTAGCTCAAGTTGCTGAAACTTGGTGTGATATGATTGAGTAGAAACATAGTGCAGTTTCAGACAGTTGAATTTGAGGAATATAATTGTTAAAGCTAGTCAAATACCTCTGTAGCCCAAGAGAACATTCCTTGAACTGGGAAAGAGAAGACCAAGAGTTGAAATTTAACCTCCTGTGATAGTGGTTTATATTCCCATGCATTGCACTGCCCTTATTATTGACAAAGGCTTCAAATCTCAGTCCTACAAGGTAGTTAGGTATAGGTTGCCACTCCATTTTACAAATCTGTTTTTTTTTTTTTTTTTTTTTTTTAGAATTTGCAGAAAGGCACTGCAGGAATAGAAGCTACATTTCTAACATGGCAGCTCCAGTCAGTTCTAGTCAACTACATTGTCTTTCAGATTTATTATGTTTAGACATGGGAAAATGTGATTTTTTTTTAATAATGTCAGCATATAATAGTGATATTTATAAATTTTTTGATGGTATTTTGTAAATACTCATTTGCTGGTAATCTCAGGTTACTGTTAAGTTTTATGCTAGCGTGCAAATTTGATTAAGTAGGGGTAGGTATAGGTATTGCCTTTTGATACATGTTGCAAGTGAAATCCTTATAGATTGTTGGATTGGGTTATCAGCAGTGTTGCAGGAAATGAGAGAATGGCAACTAATGCAGGACTTATATTTCCCTGCTTTTAAGGTTTTGAGTTGGATGTGTATTGTGACCTTAACTGTCACTAAGCAAACCTTTTCTTTGCTTTAACTACTAAGGGCGTGTCTAGACTTACAGTGCCACTGTAGTTGCATAGTGAAGATGCTACCTACACTGACAGGAGAGCTTCTGCTGTTGGTGTAAGTACTCCACCTCTCAGAGAACTGGTAAATATGTCAGTTGGAGAACCCCTCAAACTTCACTATAAAAAACACTTAGAAAACACTGCTAATTAAATTGTGGATAACATAAAGATTGGTATAGTGATAAATACTGATGAGGACAGAGCAGTCAAACAAAATACCTTTTGCTACAGCCAAATGTAAAGTTATATACTTAGGAGCAAGAAATGCAGGTCATACCCAAAGGATGGAAAGACTGTACTTTGCAAAACAGTGATTTTTGAAAAGCATTTAGGGCAGCGGTGGGTTTGGTCAACATCAATAAAATGTCTCGCAGCCCACAATCAGATTACCCTGATGGGCCACATGCGGCCCGCAGATTGATGTATGAACAGGAGAGTAGGAGTAAGGGGGTGTTTTTAGCCTCTGTGTATGGCATTGGTAAGATAGATACTAGAATTCTGCATCCAGATATGGTGTCCAAATTTAAAAAAAAAGGGTTTGAAAAAATGGAGAATGTGCAGAAAAGAGAGACAGAATGATGTGATGGTTGGAGAGAATGCCTTACCATGAGAGGCTTAGAGAGTCCATTTAGTATCAAAAACAAGATTTGAGAGGCTACTGGGTTACAGTGCATATGTACCTTTGTGGGGAGAAAATGAGGATGATTAATCACTGGAATAAATTATTGAGGGAAATGGTGGCATCTCCATCTCCTGATGTCTTCAGATCAATAACAGGATGTCTTTATGGAAGACATGCTTGGTTAAACAAAACTTATCAGACTCAGTACAGGAATAACAGTGCAATGTGATGGTCTGGGATGTACAGGAGGTCAGATCTGATGATTAAGTGGTGTCTTCTGGCTTTAAACTCTGCTAATCTATGAATATTAGTTTCCAGAGCACTGTGCAAAGCTAAGTAATGTGCATAACACTAAAGAAGATGAGAAATAATATCCCCATTTTATAGATTGGGAATTGGACGGAGAAGTTAAGTGACTTGTTTAGGCTGTTATGGTTGTGAAAATAACATTGCAAACATGAATTTAGACTGTTTGTTTGTTTCTATGCTAATGAGTGATTGTGTTAGCCGCTGATGCATTGTGTTCACTTTAGTTTTAGCCTTAGAGCTTGTCATAACTGGCAATTTACTGCTCTGTAACTTTCTCACTTAGGGATGTGAAAAAACACACCCCTGAGCGCAGCAAGTTTCAGCACTGTAAAGCGCCAGTGTAGACAGTGCACCAGCGCTTGGAGCCATGCCCTTTGTGGAGGTGGGTTTTTTAGAGTGCTGGGAGAGCACCTGCTGGAATAGCTACAGGATGTGTTGTTTCCTATATGCTGAGAACAGGTGTTATTTGAGACTCTTATTCAGTTATGATTCCAGCTGGTAGCTACAGGGTAGCATCTTCCTACCTGGAGTCAGAAGTGGCACCAGGGTTTTTGGCACCCTAGGCGGGGGTCCTTCCGCGCTCCCGGTCGTTGGCGGCAATTCTGCGGTGGGGGGGGTCCTTCCCCGCTCCCAGTCTTCGGGGCACTTCGGCAGCGGGTCCTGGAGTGAGTGAAGGGCCCACCGCAAAATTGCCGCTGACGACCCAGAGCGCAGAAGGACCTCCCGCTGCCGAATTGCAGCCGAGGGTGGGAAAATGCTGCCCTCCCAAATCCTGGTGCCCTAGGCGACCACCTAGGTCACCTAAATGGAAGCGCCGCCCTGCCTGGGGTGGAACAGGATTTGTGAGGGCAAGTTTAAAATTTCTGCTCCATGACAATGCAATGAATTTAAAACCCTGAAATAGAGTAATCTGTTACAGATTAATCATTTAATCTCAGAATTTGAAGATGTTGATTGATTGACTTTTCAGTTTGTTCATTGTCCAGAATATCCTAAAAGACTGAATTTTGTTGATTTATGTTGAGATACAAGCTGGTACACCCACAATTAGCCTGATGCTGTTCCTTTGTTGTTTTGTTAGGTATTGTAACTCTTACCCCTTCTTTGGACTATCACAAATGTATAATAATGTTTTCTTTGCAATGTTGTTTGATTGTTAAACAAATCATGTGGTTGGTGTTAGGTATCTGAAATGTTTTGAAACTGTCGAGATACTTTAAACTTTATTTGATAACCTGTTTTAAAGTGGAACAGAAATACCATAGAACTTTTCTTACAAAAGAGGCTGAATGTATATATCAAACTTGCAGTTGTCCTTTGCAGTTGAGTGTTTTAAGTATGTAACATGATTACTGTCAAGAAACTGAACTTTATTTCCACTTGTCATATGCCCTGGGCCGAGGCTCTGAAGCCAGATATTCCTGTTACATGACAAGTGTCTATATGTACTGAATCCAGTGGTTACTTTTACTTTGAGTAATATGGCTTCTTCATAGAAGTGATTGCTGTAAACTATTTTAGGAACACATTTTTTTTTACATCATTTAGCACATTGGGGTCCCAGAGGATGCTACCAGATTGTAAATAATGACGAAAATAATTACCAGTGAATATTTTTACTACTTTAGTATCTTTTTACACTTGCATTACTCAGAAGTTATTGAGCTGATTTCATTTAGGACTAAGGGCTTGTCTACGTGGGAAAAATACCAATTTGATTACACTGCTATAGTTGCATTGGTGTAACTTACTGTCAGTACTCTCAGATATTCCAGGAAAAAGCACTCTTATTCCAGAATAAGTATTCAGATATGGAATTATACTGGGATAAATATAGTAGTATAGTTATAATGGCAAATTTCCCTGTTTAGATAAGCCGTTAGAAGAAGTTCTCCGTGATGTAACACAATGTATACTGACACATACATCAGGATGTTGGCAACTCAAGTCCCTCAAAGGACTAATTTTGTCTCAGATGTTCAAATTGCTAATTCAGGTTGCTAATTATACTTTTTATGGTGTTGCAGTTGTTTCTTTTTTTGGCATTTTACCAACATATTTTTAATTTTCAGAAAATGATTTTCAGGTTGCTTTAATTTCCCACAGAGAGAACTGATGTTGGAGTGTGTGGGCAGTGATCTTTATTTTCTAATAAATCCATATTATTAATGAGGGCATCTGAGGTAGTCTCAGACATGAATAATAGCAATATTAGCATACATTATAGATATTGTAATTATAGACAGGTTTTAAATCAATTTATCTAATATAGGGGACAGAGACTGCCCTACTAAATAGGGAGACAAGATTTCCCTATTAATACCAATTACAGATTAGAGTAGACGTTAAGGACAAATGTTGATTTAGAATAAATTTGATCTCAGACTCTTATAATGTATTAATCATAAACCAGTGCTCCAATAAGGTCTTTGGAATGTGATAACAGAAGACAGTTTTCAGCAAAAGTGCTGATCCCACTAGAGAAACAGTGAGTCGTGTGGACACTCACAATGAAAGATGTGCAGTAAATAGTAATAACTGCAGCGCCAGCCTGTTTCTACTCAACACCCTAAAGCTGGCTCCTTGGGGTGTTTTTATTTTTATTTTTTTTTAAGGACTCTCTCAAGACACTTTTAAGAATTGCCTGACCTGTGTACTTAAATTATTAAGTTATTCTAATAAATATTTTCAGGTATTAACTAAAATCCAGAAAGAAATATTTTGATTACATTTTTAAAAAAACATTTTCTTGATGGTTTAAAAAAAATCATTTTGAAGTGTAAATCATTTTGACCTGTGTTTACCTGAACTTTAAGGACAAAATTAAAATAGCAAAGCTACTACAGTATACTGAAACAGAAACTTATTGTGCTATTTTAATTTCATTGTTCCTTTCATCTGAAATTCTGCAGTCTCTCTGGTTCCAGCTTTAGTCCTCCCTCAACTCGAAGCATAGTATATTGTAACAAAACATGTACTTGTTCTGCAATCATATGTTCTTCTCTCTGAAATTCCTGATTCCTTTCAGTAAACATTTGTCACAAACGAAAATATCGAGGTAAAACCAGTTCTGATGTTGGAATGATTGTTGTTTGTCAGAAACTATAAAGAATGTAGTTTGCTTTTTCTTGACATTGGCTAGGCCTGTGGTGATGCAGGGTTTTTGTCTTTCAAATGAAGTACACCATTGTAGTAGTAGTAGAGGGAAGTACCATATATACTCGATCATAAGCTGGTTCATTTATAAGCTGACAGCCCCCGCCCTCCCGAGATGCATAGGTAAAAACGGAAAATTTTTATAACCTGTTCATAAGCCGACCTTGTAATTCAAGGGTCAGCAAACTTTTTGGCTCTTGGGCCATCAGGATGCGCCGTTGGCGGGCCGAGATGGTTTGTTTTACCTCGAGTGTCCGCAGGCACAGAGGTAAACCTAAGTAAACAAAGTGTCCCGGCATGCCAGCTGCTTACCCTGATGGGCCAGGACAGCAACTGATGGGGAAGTATTTTGGCGGGGAGAAGCTGGGAGTCAGGGGAGTAACCCCGGTGACCCCACCCCTAGCCTGGGACCCCCCCACTCTCCCCATCCCATCCCTTCCAACCTTATCTGAGGAGGGCCAGGAGAGGATATCTCTGACCTGGCTGGAGCTGCACCAGCAGTCTGGGCAGCATAGCCACAGCCTGCTCCAGTGGGCCAGAGCAGGTGGCACGGCCGCAGCATGTTCCAGCAGGACTGGAGAGAGCTTGAAGGCAGGAGGAGCAGCAGAGGGAATTGCCTGCTATCGCTAAGCTGAAGCCAAGGGCCAGAATGGGCTGAGGGCAAGGGTACAATGGAGGAGCTTTACCCACTGGTGTCTCCAGGGCCAGAAAGCAGGACCCAGAAGAACTGTGAGGGGTCCAAGGGGAGTGAGGGATGCTCCCTTGGCAAAGAGGCTATGGGGTTCCCACTGGTCGGAGTTGGGTTGCATTCTATTTGGAAGAGCTGGGGTGGCTGTCCTGGTACAACGACAGGAGAGGATTGATCGAGTCTGGTTGTGGTTAGAGGTGCTATGTGTGGTATGTGGGGCAACAACCGATGAGATGTCTTGAGTTTTAATGACTGCACTGAACTGGGGTGAGAAATGGACTGTTTGGAACCTCAGTCCAAATAATCTATAACAATGTTGTGGTAATAAAACAGCCGGAAGGATGGGTAGTACTGAGACCAGAAAGCCTGAAGTAAAGTTATTGGATCACTTTAAAGGACAAACTCCTCTGGCCTGTAAAAGCTTCATCTTCACGAGGGGGCTTTGCATTGTTACAATTCAGGGCAACTGCATCTGTATTTCCCCTTGTTGTTCAGCAAGGACACCCTCTCTAGACTCCCGGCTTCTCAGCCATTCATCTTTCTTGTATGGAGATTTGTGTCTCTATCCGTCTTGACCAGGGTATTTTCAGACTGCACAGCACCCTGTTTACCCGGTGAATTCCCCCGGATAGTCAGACTGCCTAAGCAGGCCTGCTTTACTTGTCTCCTCTAAGATGGTAAACAATGTAATTGCCAAAGTTAAGTCACCACATGGTTCTTTAAAAGCAAGCACATTTATTCTTAAGGTAAAAGCATTAAGATAAAACCTATTAAAACAATAAAAGAACCTACCAGTATGCTAAGAAGCTTACCAGAGATTTCCTCAACTCCAGCAAGGACTCTGGTTGGTGAACAGTCCTCCAAACCCCACCCAGGAGTTTTTCTTTAGTCACATACATACTCATAAAAGATGTTAGGTCAGTACAAGTGCACTCATGAATGAGTCTCTCCTTTATCCAATTTAGGATTTGACGAGATTGAATAGGTAATAAGCCAGGCAATAGGTTTCTCATCAAGGCGCAGCTTTGCAAGGATGGATCTAAAGGAGGGGAATTTGTATTTCCCTCCTTCCAAGTGTATCCTAGGAATCGCACTTAATGTTGTTTGTCTAGCATGCTGTTTCAAAGAGTCCTTTGATGCTCATAAAACATCTCAGGGTTTATATTATCCACGTCTCCTCCTTCAAATTACACACTATTCCACGATAATACGTAAACATTTGCAGTCTTAATACAAAGGAATCCTAAAGTACGTACACTTAATTCAATAAGATTTAATTTAATTCAGTAAGGTTTGTCCAGGATATTGCAGAACCTTGTCATATCTGTCACAAACTCTGCTGGCAAAGCTTTTGTTTAAACTAGTCTTGAGCTGCTAGTCATAGGGAAAGGGTCAGAAGAAGGAGGGGCCAACCCTGGGATAGTGTTCCTCTCCAGTATTCAGCCCCTGTCACTGGACACTCACAGAAATTACCAAATCCGTTGTCTCCAGAGAGACAGTGTATACAACAACGTGTTGGCTCAGCTGAGGATTTACGCTCTAAAATATTGCACTGGAAGAACTTATAGTGAAACCAAGAATAAGTTTATTATGATCAGAGATTTAAGTGATAAGCAAATGTAATAGAAACAGAAAATAGTTAAAATAAAACAAAAAATAGCATGCTTTTAAGAGAGTTAATGGAAGCTTAGCAGTCTGTGTCTTATCTACAAAATATGCTAAGTTTGAAGAAAACGTGTTTGTTAGCTTTAAAAGTTCACAGTTAATTGAAAACGTTTTAATGTACTTATATCAACTCAGACTTAGTGATTTAGAACTTTAGGGGGATACTTGAACCACTTTAACTATGAATTGGTCTTGTACTACCTTTTGTCCAGAGGTGCATCACGCTGAACAGGAATTTAGTGAGTGTGTGTTCTCTCTTTATATATTCTGTATATGTTTATATAAAAATTGTAGACTAAACTTTGATAATCTCTCTTTTTAAAAGATAATGGAAAAAAATAACTTCTAAAGTTACTTATGGGTACTGCATTAAAATATATAATGAATGCTGATGCTCAAAAATGAGTGGACTGGATATTTGTAGAATAGAGCAAATATGTACAATGAGTGGATAATCAATTTACAAATTGAAATGTACTAGAACAGGGAATGCATAGATTGTTCAGTACATTTCGTGTTACAAGAATAAACATTTTGTGCAGATATGCAATCTAGGCTATACATTTCATTTACAGTAGGTACTTTATGCTGCATGGGTGGGGTGGGGAGAGGAGTGATTCCTGAAGCTCTTTGAGTTTTACTAAATGCATTATGTTCCCTCTTCCTTAGTTTTTCTCTTCAGTTTGTACTGCTCTCTTTTTAATAGTTTGGAGTGTTTCAGCTGTTCAGTTGTTTGTTTAGCTTAGTGCTCTCCCCAACTGTCTGATTCAGTTTGGTGAAACAATACTGGCAAAGACACAACTAACGAGTGTTAAACACAGGCAAGGAAGAGAAAGCAGAGAGAACTAAAAAATTGAGGCAGGTGGAGGAAATTGTGAAAAGGGCATTAGAGGACTTTCAAACAGGGCAGATTGATTTAAATCAAAGTGATTTAAAAATTGTTTGTAATCATGTTTTGCATTTGTACTTTTTATTTATTTTCTAAACGAGGTTTATTTTCTTCAGTTGGTAACCATTACACTAACTTTAGTGTAGTGGTTATTGGTATCTTTTTGCTAACCTGGACAATACTCTATATCTATCCATATTTATTAAAGCAGTTCTAAAGCTTAACTAACTTTTTTTTCCCCCTAGTTTTTAATTTTTCCTTTTTTTTATTGTTAGAATATGGTGAATGTGATGCATTTCTTATTTATGAGATTATTTTTTACTTGCGATTTGTGTCAAGCTCTGTTTGGATTGAAATTCAAGTTGAATTAAAATCACAAAAATAGGATTCTAATATTTTTATGAAATTGCCTACCCAACTGCTTCATGGGTATTGGCATTGTCTTTCCTTTTGATGTTCATTCTTTTAGCCTCTGTTGTGCCTTTCTCCATTGCTGTATTCTCTCTTACATGATTTTCCTCCCATTCAGTGTTAGAATCAAGCACGGAGATTACATGCGTCTCCCAACCATCTTCTCTGAATTTCTAGTTTAAAGCTCTTTTAATCGGTTATGCTAACCTCCATCCCAGGTGTCTGTTTTCCTCCCTACTCAGGTGGAGTCCATCCCATGAGCACAGTCCTCTCTCTGGTCCAACATTCCAAAGCCCTCTTTATGGCACCACTGCTTGAGTCATCTGTTGATCATCGTAATCTTATCTCGCCTTCTCTTCCCCTTCTCTAGGGACAAGTAGAATCCCAGTGAATATCACTTTAGTTTCCATTTCTTTAAGCATCTTTCCAAGCCTGGCTTAGTCTCCCTTGATGCAATCCAGTAAGAATCTAGCTGTATCATTTGTTCCCATGTGAAGGACAATCAGTGGATTCTTTCCAGCTCCCATTAGGATCCTCTTCAGCCTCAGGTCCACATCCCATATCTTAGCTGCCAGCAGACAGAACACCTTTCTATTCTCTGGATCAGCTCTGGTGACAGGCCTGTCTGTTCATCTTAGTAAGGAATTCCCAGTCATGTAGACCTGCATCTTTGTGGTGTTGGTGCCATTCTCCAGGCCTTGTCCTTCTGTTCTTTCTAGCTGCATATCCTTTTGTCTTTCTCTCAATGGCAATCTTCTGAGCTCATCCTGTATACTTGTAGAGCTCCAGACTCTGGCTGTCTCCATTAACTTGTCTCTTCTTATAGGTCTAGCAGCTCTTCTCCCTGGCCCTCACTAACTTGTCTCTTCTTATAGGTCTAGCAGCTCTTCTCCCTGGCCCTCACATCTTCTTTTACTGCCTGCTACTCCACTAGTTTCTGATATCAAAATGGATGAGAGTCCACTGCAGAATTTTGGCATGTAATATTTAGAGTGGCAGGGGGGAAAGAGCACCAAAAACATAACACTTTGACTATTTTCATTCTGCTTTAAAAAGGGAATGATAAAACATTAAAATAAATAAAAAGCGGTAATTGTGGCTACTTTTGTAAACTAAAAACTATGTCTGTAGTTATAGAATCATAGAAATGTAGGGCTGAAAGGGACCTCCAGGCAGACATCTAGCTCAGCCCACTGTTCTCAGTCAGTGCCAGCTGTATATCTAGATCATCCTTGACAGGTGCTTGTCCAGTCTCTTCTTACAAAACGCGGATGATGATGATTCCATAACCTCCCTTGGAATCCTGTTCCAGTACTTAACTACCGTTATAGTTAGAAAGTTTTTCCTAATATCTAACCTAAATATCCTTTGTTGCAGATTAAGAGCATTACTTCTGGTCCTACTTTCAGTGGCTATGGAGAACAATTGATCACAATCCTCTTTATGACAGCCATTAATATATTTGAAGACTGTTATCAGATCCCCCCCCATAGTCGTCTTTTCTCAAGACTAAAAACATGCCCAGTTTTTTAAATATTTCATATAGATCAGGTTTTCTAAATGCTTTGTCATTTTTATTGCTCTCCTCTGAACTCTCTTCAGTTTATCCACATCATTCCTAAAGTGTGGCGCCTAGAACTGGGCACAGTACTTCTTCGAATGCTTGCTCATATCCATTCCAATTAGGTGTGCGTGCGCTGCGTGCAGGTTCATCGGAAGATTTTTACCCTAGCAACGCCACCATGGTGCCGGATATATACCCTTGCCGACCCAACGGCCCTTCAGTTCCTTCTTACCACCTATGTCGGTCGTTGGAACAGTGGAGTGCGGCTTAGCTTTTCTCCACTTCCTTAGCTACTTGTAGTTCTCTTACTAATTCTTGTGTGTGTATAGTTAAAATTTCTATAGTTATAGTTAGTTTTTATTTGTTCTATAATATCGTAGTGTTTATAGTTGAGAGGAGTTCGGAGATTAGCCCCTTCCCCGCGCCCGGTACCAAGGCCCATGCCTGATTCACCGGGCTTCAAACTGTGCTCGTTCTGCCACAAGCCGATGCCAATGGGAGATCCCCACAACTCCTGTCTTAAGTGCCTTGGGGAATCCCATCTCTTGGATAAGTGCCGGATCTGTAAGGCCTTTGAGCCGAGGACGAAGCAAGAGCGGGACTTCCGAATCAAACAGCTCCTGATGGAGGCAGCTCTTACTCCTCTGCCCTCGGCACCGAGCGCTGGACAGTCCGCACCAGGGAGAAGCACTTCTTCGGCACCAGATCGCACCGGTACCACTAAGGCCCCTCGGCACCGACCGTCGCTGGCACAGATGTCTGCTCGGCACCATTCCATCTCCCTGCGGGTTAAAAAACATAAGACTCCTGCTGCTTCTGTGACACCTGCACCGCAGTTGGAGCACCTGCCTAAGTCGGATCGCCCGGCACCGATACCTGCCGTGGCACCGCCAGCTTCGGCACCATCGATTCCGGTCCCTCAAGGGCCGTCGAGTCCGGTGCCAGAAAGCTCCCTGGCGCATGCCGTGGTTGAACTCACTATTCCCTCTGCACCGGAGACCTTTTCCACGGCGAGGGAGCTGATCACACTGACGGAGTCTGCGCTGCCTCAACCTCCGGCACCGCCGGTGTGGGTTATACAATCGATTGGCAAACCTGCCTTGCTGAGACCATCCTTTGTTGGCACCGCAGAGAGGCAGCAATCACAGTCCCACCGGCGCTCTCGTTCCCGTCGCTGATCACAGTCCCTGCACCACTCTCCATCTCCATACCGATCGCACTCGTGGCACCGTTCAGTGTCCCATTTGCCAGCCTGGTACTCTCGCCATCAATCCAGCTCCTAGCACCAGTCCCGGCGCCGCACCTCTCGCAGCTGTTCCAGACGTCTACTTCGAGATCCTGGTCAACCTCCTGGCACCGCTCCGGTCACAGGTCCTGATCTTGCTCCTGGTACCAATATGGTGCCCGGTACCGCTCTCCGGTACCACACAGAGAGAGATTGTTCCGAGATGGAGACACTTCCCAGGGCTTTTCAGCTCCTCCGTGGCCGTCTTGGAACACATCTGTGTCATATCACGCGGACAGTGCTTCCTATGCACAGAACCGTGACTCAGATGTCCCCAGCGAGTCTTCCAGGTGCTTCCTGTGCACAGAACCGTGACTCAGATGTCCCCAGCGAGTCTTCCGGGAGACCCAGGCCCAGGAACAAGGACCTCATCAGTGATAATTCTGGACACCTTGGGCATATCACCAAGCCCAAGGTGCGCTTCCAGTGCCATCACGCTCCATATCATCGGAACACTGGGTGCTGGAGGCGACTGTCAGCCGCCCTCCTCCTGCAGGTACAGAGGAACCTCTTGTTCAGCCAACAGACTCTCAGGTCCCACCTGAGCCTGAAGTCGCCCAAGAACAGGAGCCGACACAGGATCCTCTTGTCCCTGGCCTTTCCTCTTTCTCCACTCCAGATGAAGCGATGGTGGGGACATCCTCCTCGGACCCTCCTCCAATTGACCTGAGGGCACATCAGGACCTCCTGAGATGTGTGGCCCTGAACATTAATCTTCAGGTGGAGGAGGTCCCAGAGGTAGAGGACCCTGTGGTGAATATTTTGTCAGCTGACACCCCCACAAGAGTGTCCTTGCCATTCATTCGTACGATCCAGGCAAATGCCGATACCATCTGGCAGTCTCCAGCCTCTATTCCGCCCACGGTCAGGGGTGTTAAGCGGAAGTACATGGTGCCCTCGAAGGGGTATGAGTACCTATACGTGCACCCTCCTCCCTGCTCACTTGTCATGCAATCAGTCAACGAAAAGGAACGCCATGGCCAACATTCCCTGCTCCAAAATCAAAGGAGGCTAGGTGCATGGACTTATTGGGCTGCAAGGTATACTGTGCTGGGGGCCTCCAACTCAAGGTGGCAAACCAGCAAGCCCTGCTTAGCTGGTATAACTATAACACCTGGGTGGCTGTTGGGAAATTCACGGAGTTAGTTCCCCAAGACTCCCGCCAAGAGTTTTGTGCCTTTTTGGAGGAAAGGAAGAAGGTGGCGAGAACTTCTCTCCAGGTCTCGCTGGATGCAGCTGACTCTGCAGCCAGAACTCTGGCTTCAGGAATCGCCATGAGGTGAATATCATGGCTTCAGGTGTCAGGCCTTCCGCCTGAGTTACAAGACACCATACGGGACTTGCCCTTCAATGACCAAGGCCTATTTTCTGAAAAGACTGACCCTAGGTTGCAAAGCCTAAAGGACAGTAGGGAGATCATGCGCTCACTCGGGATACACACACTGTGATTCAGCGGAGATTCTTCCAACCCTAGTCTCATCGCCCAGGCCACGACAAGACTTCGGCAGAAGGCGCGGCCAAGGCAATCGCAGACGGCATTCTCGACCCCAAGGAGGTCAGAATCAGGGTCCCTCCACACCACCCGCAGGATCCAAACCAAACTTTTGAAGGCGCGCCCGAGCACGGCGTACCAGTTGTTTCCCAGGATCCTTTCCCTCCTTTTTACAACCGCCTCTCCTTTTCCTCCCTGCGTGGACACAACTAACTTCCCATTGTTGGGTCCTACGCACGGTAGAATTTGGATACCACCTCCAGTTTATTTCGCGCCCCCCCCATTCCCTGTCCTCGTCCCTCTTCAGGGACCCCTCTCACGAGCAGTTCCTCTTGCGGGAAGTACAAATGCTCCTTGCCATCAGAGCTATGGAGGAGGTACTGAAGGACTTGAGGGGCAAAGGGTTCTATTCCCGATATTTCCTAATCCCCAAGGGCGAAGGGGAGTCTCAGACCTATCCTAGACCTACGAGGACTCAACAAGTTCATGATGAAGTTGAAGTTCCGCATGGTATCCCTGGGGACCATCATTCCATCCCTGGATCCGGGAGACTGGTATGTCGCCCTCAATATGAAGGACGCGTACTTTTACATTGCCATTTATCCTCCGCACAGACGGTACTTCCGATTTGTAGTCAACTGTCAACATTTCCAATTTACAGTCCTTCCGTTTGGCCTCTCCACAGCCCCACGAGTATTCACAAAGTGCATGGCTGCAGTCGCCGCCTCCCTCCGTCGTCGTTGGATACATGTCTTCCCGTATCTCGACGATTGGCTGATTCGAGACGCCTCCGAGACCCAAGTCACCTGTCATGTGGGCATCGTCAAGGACGTATTCAAACGACGAGGGCTGATGATCAGCGTAGAGAAATCCACTCTCGTCCCCACATAAAGAATAGAATTCATTGGGGCCCTTCTGGACTCCAATCTCACCAGGGCCTACTTATCTCAACCTCATTTTCAGGCAATGGCATCAATTATACGAGGCCTACAAAGATTCCCGACAACTTCGGCTCGCACTTGTCTCAGCCTCCTGGGTCACATGGCTGCCTGCAGGTTCGTGACCAAACAATCCAGATTGTGTCTCCATCCCCTTCAAACTTGGCTCTCCTTGGTATATCACCCCGGGCAGAGACAGTATAAACACGATCCTTACCATCTCCCCAAGCATCCTAGGCTCCCTGGACTGGTGGTTGACGCCCTTCCTGGTCTGTGCAGGCATGCTGTTCCATCTGCCTCAACCCTCAATGACCCTGACAATGGACACATCATCTCTCGGCTGGGGTGCCCACCTCGAACATCTCCACACTCAAGGCCTTTGGTCAGCTCAGGAACTGGCATTGTGAGAGCAGTCCACCTTGCGTGCCAGACGTTTCAAGGGCATCTACAAGGCCGTTGTGTCTCAGTGTTCACAGACAACACAACGGCCATGTTTTACATAAACAAGCAGGGAGGAACATTCCTCCCCCGGTTGTCAGGAAGCTATTCAGCTCTGGGACTTCTGCATAGCCGAATCGATAGACCTGGTAGCGTCTTTTCTCCCTGGGGTTCGGAACACTCTAGCGGATCATCTCAGCAGATCCTTCCTGTCTCACAAGTGGTCGATTTGTCCAGATGTTATCCATTCTGTTTTCCGGAAGTGGGGCTTTCCCCGCATAGACCTCTTCGCATCCCGCGAGAACAGGAAATGCCAGATGTTCTGCTCATTCCAAGGTCTCTCCCAGGGCTCGATCTCAGACACATTTCTGATACCGTGGACGAGCCATCTGCTTTGTCTACCCACCATTCCCGCTGGTTCACAACGTCCTGCTCAAACTTCGCAGAGACAGAGCCCTCCTGATCATGATTGCTCCACCCTGGCCGAGGCAACACTGGTACACCATGTTGCTCGACCTGTCGATAGCCAACTCAATCCTCTACCTCTTTGCCTGGACCTCATAACTCAGGACCACGGCAGACTTCATCACCCAGATCTGCAGTCTCTTCACCTCACAGCATGATTACTGCGTGGTTAAGCCAGTCCGAATTACGTTGCTCTGCCTCGGTGCAACAAGTGCTTCTGGGTAGCAGGAAACCTTCCACTAGGTCAACATATCTGGCCAAGTGGAAGCACTTCTCCTGCTGGTGCGACCAACGTAATGTTATTCCCACTGAGGTACTGGTCCCTACCATCTTGGACTACCTCTGGTCTCTCAAACAGCATGGCCTAGCGGTGTCTTCATTGAAGATGCACTTGGCAGCCATCTCTATCTTCCACCCAGGGGAGAGCGGCCGCTCGGTGTTCTCTCACCCCATGGTTTCGAGGTTCCTCAAGGGCTTGGAGTGATTATACCCACAAGTGCGCCACCCCACCCCAGCTTGGGACCTCAACCTAGTTCTAACAAACTTATGACTGCTCCCTTCGAGCCACTAGCAACCTGCTTGCTGTTGTACGTGTCCTGGAAAACAGCCTTCCTTGTAGCCATTACATTGGCAAGACGAGTTTCAGAGCTTCGAGCTCTCACGGTGGACCCACCATATACAGTGTTTCATAAGGACAAGGTACAGTTGCGACCACATCCGGCCTTCCTCCCTAAAGTGGTATCGGCCTTTCACATCAACCAGGATATCTTCCTCCCGGTCTTCTTCCCGAAGCCACACTCATCATGCCGGGCAGCAACTGCTCTCCGTAGACGTTCGTAGGGCGCGTGCATTTTATATTGAGGGAACAAAGCCCTTCTGTAAGACACCCCAACTCTTTGTCGCAGACTGAATGAAGGGCCTACCTGTCTTCTCCCAGAGGATTTCGTCTTGAGTGACATCGTGCATCCTCACCTGCTAGGGCTTGGCATAGGTTCCGATGAGCCACCTTACCGCTCATTCTACCAGGGCTCAAGCTTCATCTGCCGCTTTCCTGGCTCGTGTACCCATCCAGAAGATATGTCATGCAGCCACTTGGTCCTCGGTCCACATCTTTGCATCACATTACGCATTGGTTCAACAGTCCAGAGATGATGCGGCATTTGGATCAGCAGTTCTACATTCTGCGATATCTCACTCCGACCTCATTGCCTAGGTAAGGCTTGGGAGTCACCTAATTGGAATGGATATGAGCAAGCACTCGAAGAAGAAAAGATGGTTGCTCACCTTTGTAACTGTTCTTCGAGATGTGTTGCTCATATCCATTCCAAACCTGCCCTCCTTCCCCTCTGTCGGAGTAACCGGCAAGAAGGAACTGAAGGGCCGTTGGGTCAGCAGGGGTATATATCCGGTGCAATGGCGGCGCCACTCTAAGGGGCGACCCAGCTGACCCACCGAGTGTTGCTAGGGTAAAAATCTTCCGACGAATGTGCACACGGCGCGTGCACAACTAATTGGAATGGATATGAGCAACACATCTCCAAGAACAACAGCTACAAAGGTGAGGAACCGTCTTTTCAGCTGAGTAGAATGGGTCATTTACTTCCTGTGTCTTAATATAACACTCCTATTAATGCACCCCAGAATTATATTCACCTCTTTTTGCAACTGCATGACACTGTTGACTCTCATTAATGATCCTCTATAACCCCTAGGCCCTTTGGAGGGGTACTACTGCCTAGCCAGTTATTCCCCATTTTGTAGTTATGCGTCTGTTTTTTCTTTCATAACTGTAGTACTTTGCACTTGTCTTTGTTGAATTTTGTTCTTGTTGATTTCAGAGTCAGACCATTTCTCTGATTTGTCAGGGTCATTTTGAAATCTAATTCTGCCCTCCAAAGTGAAAATGAGGTCGGACCAGATCCTAAATCGGGGAAGAACAAGTAAAAAATTACTTAGTCAAGTTAGATGTCTTCAAATCACCAGGGCCTGATGAAATACATCCTAGAATAATCTAGAAGTTGACTGAGGAGATATCTGAGCCACTAGCAATTATCTTTGAAAAGTCATAGAAGATGGGTGACATTCCAGAAGACTGGAATAGGGCAAATATAGCACCCATCTATAAAAAGGGAAATCAGGACAACACAGGGAATTACATACCAGTCAGCTTAACTTCTATACCTGGAAAGATAATGTAGCAAATAATTAATCAACCAATTTGCAAACACCTAGAGAATAATAAGGTGATAAATAACAGTCAGCATGGATTTGTCAAGAGCAAATCGTTTCAAACTAACCTGATAGCTTTCTTTGACAGTGTCACAAGCCTTGTAAATGGGGGAAAGCAGTAGATGTGGTATATCTTGATGTTAGTAAGCTTTTGATACTATCTCGCATGACCTTCTCATAAATAAACTAGGAAAGTACAACCTAGATGGAGCTACTATAAGGTGGGTGCATAACTGGTTGTAAAATCATTCCCAGAGATTAGTTATCAGTGGTTCACAGTCATGCTGGAAGGACATAACGAGTGGGGTCCTGCAGGGATTGGTTCTGTGTCCAGTTCTGTTCAATATCTTCATCAGTGATTTAGATTATAAGCATACTCTCTATGCCATTAAGTTTGAGGATGATACCAAGCTGAGAGGGGTTGCAAGTGCTTTGGAGAATAGGATTGAAATTCAAAATAGTCTGCAGAAATGGTCTGAAGTACATAGGATGAAATTCAGTAAGGACAAATGCAAAGTACTCCACTTAGGAAGGAACAATCAGTTGCACATATACAAATGGGAAATGTCTGCCTAGGAAGGAGTATTGTGGAAAGGGATCTGATGGTCACAAGCTAACTATGAGTCAACAGTGTAACGCTGTTGCAAAAAAAGCAAACGTCATCCTGCCATGTATTAGCAGGAGTATTGTAAGCAAGACATGAGAAGTAACTTTTCCGTTCTACTCTGCTCAGGCCTCAACTGGAGTATTATCTGCAGTTCTGGGCGCCACATTTCAGGAAAGATGTGGACAAATTGGAGAAAGTCCAGAGAAGAGCAACAAAAATGACTAAAGGTTTAGAAAACATGACCTGTGAGGGAAGAGTGAAAAAATTGGGTTTGTTTAGTCTGGAGAAGAGAAGACTGAGATGGGACATAAGTTTTCAAGTACATAAAAGGTTGTTACAAGGAGGAGGGAGGAAAAATTGTTGTTCTTAACCTCTGAGGATAGGACAAAAAGCAATGGGCTTAAATTGTAGCAAGGGCGGCTTAGGTTGGACATTTAGGAAAAACTTCCGAACTGTCAGTGGTTAAGCACTGGAATGAATTGCATAGGGAAGTTGTGGCATCTCCATCATTGGGGATTTTTAAGAGCAGGTTGGACAAACACCTGCCAGGGATGGTCTAGATAATACTTAGTCCTGCCTTGAGTGCAGGGAACTGGACTAGATGACCGCTCGAGGTCCCTTCCAGTTCTGTGATTCTATGAAAATGCTTGCAACTCCTTCCAATCACCCTCCACTCCATTATCCAGGTCGTTAATGAAAATATTGAATAATACTGGAACCAATAGAGACCCCCTTTGGTACTCCACTAAATACGTCCTCTCACTTTGACAGCAAATCATTGGTAACGACTCTCTGAAACCAGCTACTTGGTTGTGATCCCACCCTTTAGTAATTTGATCTAGACCACATTTCCCTGGTTTGCTTATGAGAATATCACGTGGGAGTGGGGGAGGGATAGCTCAGTGGTTTGAGCATTGGCCTGCTAAATCCAGGGTTGTGAGTTCAATCCTTGAGAGGACCATTTAGGGATTTGGGGCAAAAAAAAGAAAAAAAAAAGATTTTATTTGGGGATTGGTCCTGCTTTGAGCAGGGGATTGGACTAGATGACCTCCTGAGATCCCTTCTAACCCTATGATTCTATGACTGTGTCAAAAACCTTAATAAAATCAAGATATATCATGTCTACAGTCTCCCCCCTATCCACTAGGCAGTAACCCTATCAAAAAAAGAGATCAGATTGGCTTGGCATGATTTGTGAATTCCATGTTCTCTATTACTTATAACCCTATTATTTTCTAGGTGTTTACAAATTGATTGTTTAATAATTTGTTCCAGTATCTTTCCAAGTGTTGAAGTTAGGCTGGCTGGTGGGTGGTTTCCTGGGTTCTCTTTGTTCCCTCTTCGAAAGATAGGTCATTTGTTTGCCTTTCTCCAGTCCTCTGGGACTTCACCGGTGCTCCAGGAATTGTCAGAGATAATTGTTAATGGTTCCAAGATTGCTTTAGCTAGTTCCTTGTGTCCTGTAGGGTGAATAGAGAGTAGTTATTAATGGCTCCCAATCCTGCTGGAAAGGTATAACCAGTGGAGTTCTGCAGGGGTCTGTTTTGGGACCAGCTCTGTTCAATATCTTCATCAATGACTTAGATGTTGGCATAGAGAGTACACTTATTAAGTTTGCAGACGATACCAAACTGGGAGGGATTGCAACTGCTTTGGAGTACAGGGTCAAAATTCAGAATGATCTGGACAAATTGGAGAAATGGTCTGAGGTAAACCGGATGAAGTTCAATAAAGACAAATGCAAAGAGCTCCACTTAGGAAGGAACAATCAGTTTCACACATACAGAATGGGAAGAGACTGTCTAGCAAGGAGTATGGCAGAAAGAGATCTAGGGGTCATAGTGGACCACAAATTAAATATGAGTCAACAGTGTGATACTGTTGCAAAAAAAGCAAACGTGGTTCTGGGATGCATTAACAGGTGTGTTGTAAAGAAGACACGAGAAGTCATTCTTCCGCTCTACTCTGCGCGCCTCAACTGGAGTATTGTGTCCAGTTCTGGGCACCGCATTTCAAGAAAGATGTGGAGAAATTGGAGAGGGTCCAGAGAAGAGCAACAAGAATGATTAAAGGTCTTGAGAACATGACCTATGAAGGAAGGCTGAAGGAATTGGGTTTATTTAGTTTGGAAAAGAGAAGACTGAGAGGGGACATGATCGCAGTTTTCAGGAATCTAAAAGGGTGTCATCAGGAGGAGGGAGAAAACGTGTTCACCTTAGCCTCTAAGGATTGAACAAGAAGCAATGGGCTTAAACTGCAGCAAGGGAGATTTAGGTTGGACATTAGGAAAAAGTTCCTAACTGTCAGGGTAGTTAAACACTGGAATCAATTACCTAGGGAGGTTGTGGAATCTCCATCTCTGGAGCTATTTAAGAGTAGGTTAGATAAATGTCTATCAGGGATGGTGTAGACAGTATTTGGTCCTGCCATGAGGGCAGGGGACTGGACTCGATGACCTCTCGAGGTCCCTTCCAGTTCTAGAGTCTGTGAATCTATGAATTTCACCAGGCCCTGCTGACTTTAATAGATCTAACTTACCTAAATATTTTTTAACTTGTTCTTTCCCTGTTGTGGTTTGTGTTCCTTCTCCTTTGTTGTTTGTATGAATGTTACGTGTCTGGTCACAATTTCATTTTTAGTGAAGATGAAGCAAAATAGGCATTAAACACCTCAGAGGCCTTGATGTCATCTAGTATTAGCTCTCCTTCCCCGCTAAGTAGAGAACTTACCTTTTTCTTCATCTTTCTCTTGTCTTGCTCGTAATGTACTTATAGAACCTCATTTTATTGCCTTTTGTGTCCCTTGCTAGATATGTAACTCATTTTGTGCGTTAGCCTTTCTAATTTTTGTCCCTACATGCTTATGCTACTCTTTTGTACTTTTGCTTGGCAATTTGTCCACGTTCCCACGTTTTGTAGGATTCCCTTTTGATTTTCAGGTAGTTGAAGAGTTCTTGATGGAGCCTTTGTACTCCATGTATATTATTAGTAGATGCCACTGCAATAAGCTTAGTTGGATAAGTGAGTTAGTTTTGTTAAAAAACTTATCTGGAAGAAGTACCCGTGTGTGATGATGATAACTTGTTAATTTGAAACTGTAGGAAATACCATCATATTGAGGAATTTGTACAGTAATTGATATGTAATTACCTCTTTCTACAGGTGCCCTCCTCGTACTTTCTTACCAGCTCTCTGCAAGATTTTCCTTGATGAAAGTGCGCCAGACAATGTGTTAGAGGTAACAGCTCGTGCCATAACTTATTACCTGGATGTGTCAGCAGAATGCACCCGTAGGATTGTGGGAGTAGATGGAGCTATCAAAGCACTTTGTAATCGTTTAGTTGTTGTTGAACTTAACAACAGAACCAGCAGAGACTTGGCTGAGCAGTGTGTAAAGGTAAGTGTTCTTAATAGATTTCTGCTTTCATAGAAAACAGAATATTTAAAATTTTTTGAAAGATCTGTTTACAATATGAATTTAAAAACAGGAATAACTTATTTTATTCACTCTGATAAAATTGCTTGCTTGTACATTTATTGTCTTCACTGTCTATTTTGTTCTGCCAACATTTCTGAAATTATTGTTCAGAAGAAACTCAAAGAATATAAAATATGACATCAGCCGAAACTTGAGGAATTAATTGCATTTTTTTTAATATAAATAGAAAGTTGATTTTTAATTTCATAGAACTGTAGAGCATTTTCAAAATTCCACAAAAAAAGGGGTTGGGGGAATTGCCTCTGATCAGAATAAGACAAGAAAATTAAACTTCCATTTGAAACCTCTTGGTTTTATATTTTGTACATACACCTCTACCCCGATACAACGCTGTCCTCAGGAGCCAAAAAATCTTACCGCGCTATAGGTGAAATCGCCTTATATCGAATTTGCTTTGATCTACTGGAGTGCGCAGCGCCCCCCCCCGATAACTGCTTTACCGTGTTATATCCAAATTCGTGTTGTATCGGGTCGCGTTATATTGGGGTAGAGGTGTTGTGTGGATTTCTGCTGCTTGTCCAGTTACCCTAGGTATGATCTGAAAGCAGCCTTGCAAAATGGTCAAGAAATTTGACCAACCCAGACAAATATATTAGACTATTCTTACCAAATAACTACTGCCTCTATAACTGCACGTGAAATCCCTACACACTCCACCTATACACATCTTTTCCTTGGAGTAGCAAACTCACATGTTCACCCAGTGTGCCACTCCTCCCCCACAGTGGACTATCTCTTTCATGACCAGAAGAAGACCTCTGTGTAGTTTAAAAGCTTGTCTTTTTTTCACCAACAGACATTGGTCTAGTAAAAGGGATCATCTCACCCATGTTCTCTCTAATGTCCTTCGACCAGCACAGCTACAGCACTGCAAAGAGTGATCACTCTGGTTGTTCTCAAACCACTTTACCATTCACTCTTGAACTGCCCCAAGTTGTCACTTGTTCATCTCCCCATCCACTTAATCACCATTCATCCCCTAACATACGTTCTCTCCCCTTCCCATTAGATCTATTCACTCTCAGCATTTTCTCATCAAGGTCTCTTTAGGCCTACAGCTGCCCCTGAGTTTGTCTAGAGCCGGGGCAACCTTTCAGAAGTGGTGTGCCAAGTCTTCATTTATTCACTCTAAGGTTTCGCGTGCCAGTAATACATGTTAACGTTTTTAGAAGGTCTCTTTCTATAAGTCTGTAAGATATAACTCAACTATTGTTGAAGCAGCAAAGAGTCCTGTGGCACCTTATAGACTAACAGACGTATTGGAGCATGAGCATCCGACCAAGTGGGTGTTCACCCACAAAAGCTCATGCTCCAATACGTCTGTTAGTCTATAAGGTGCCACAGGACTCTTTGCTGCTTTTACAGATCCAGACTAACATGGCTACCCCTCTGATACTAAACTATTGTTGTATGTAAAGTAAATAAGGTTTTTAATATGTTTAAGAAGCTTCATTTAAAATTAAATTAAATTAAATGCAGAGCCCCCCCGCCCGGTGGCCAGAACCTAGGCAATGTGAGTGCCACGGAAAATCAGCTCGCGTGCCACAGGTTGCCTACCTCTGGTCTAGAGTCGTTTCCTGATGTGAGGCAACTCTTCTCCTGGCTGGGCCTCATAGAGCGCCCCCCATATGGATTCTGCTGTATTTACTCCCTTGCTTAGAGAGGGAGCACTGGAACTACTGGAAACTTTGGATGCTGTTGATGGAGGAACTGAATTTATTTTAGTTTGCCCCGTCAGTCAGCTGAGGAGATGAGAAGGGAACAGTTGGCTAACTAGTGGTGTGTACTTCATTACAATTCAATTTCATTATATTACAGGTGTTAGAACTAATCTGTACCCGTGAATCAGGAGCTGTGTTTGAGGCCGGTGGGTTGAACTGTGTGCTGACATTTATTCGTGATAGCGGGCACCTAGTTCATAAAGATACTTTACATTCTGCTATGGCAGTAGTATCCAGACTTTGTGGCAAAATGGAACCTCAGGATTCTTCATTAGAAATCTGTGTGGAATCCCTGTCTAGTTTATTAAAACATGAAGACCATCAGGTACGCAATTTTAAATGATTGTTTATGTAGCGCAAGAGTTGCATCATTATATTTTTAGTTCGCTATTAGAGTAAAGTACAGGTTAGATGTTAATTATATTTTGCAGTATTCTACTTGAGCTGCTGCTATAGGTTAGTGAATGGATGAGATGTAAACATATGCTATTGTTGGTAGGTTGAATTTGTTACAAATTAGCAATTGTGCTTAATAAATCATCAGTTGGAATTTTTTGTACAGTTTCCATAAGGAAGGAAAAATTTGAGACTCTGAATCGTTGTGATAGTTCTAATTTTTTCAGTTGCAAGAAAGATAACAAAAATATTGCTTGATGCTGTCTGGCTATATCTAGCCCTAAGCTTTTATGGAAACAAATCTTTACAAGATCTCAGAAAACTTGCATGACTCTCTTCAAAGAATTTTCTTAAATAACAATTGCTCTGAAATTTTTTCAGCTCAGTTTTTGTAACATTGTATGTGATGTTTTCTTGTCTAACCTGAAAGGAAAAGAGACCCATCATAAATAGTGGAAAATTATATTAAATATTACTTCTGTCAGTTTATGTAATCTAAATAGGTGCTGCCCAGTGAGAAATAAATGAACTTGTTGAATGCAGTGGGTGGGGCGGGGATGGCGGCAGTTGAAGTTTTATTAACAGCTAATGTGAAAGTTTGAGTAGTCCTTTTAAGGTAACTCTAGGAGATGGAAATGTATCATCTTCTAACAGTAGATGAAAGGACCCCTTGCTCTGTATCAGATTGGGTGGTCACCTAGCAAATAGGCAGTTAAAGCAGCCAGCCTTCTACAGAGTTTGAGCCCTCCTTTGTTCAAGCCTCCATCATCCCCAAACTGTTAAGTTTCAAGCACATCAAGACTGGGAAGCTCTGAATACCATGCACATGTGGTCTAAATTGTATGGCTAATTTTTTAAAATCCTTTTGTAAGAATTACCTTTCAGAAGCATCTAATATCCTAATGGCACATGTAATAGTTTATTTCCCAACTACGAATCCATAAGTAAATCTGTGTCAATATCCTTGAGAATTGTAAGAGACCTGAGGAATCATAAAAATATCTGTGTATCTCCTAAATTTCCCTAGGGAAATTTATATCCTTATCTTTGTTGATACACTTTTGGTTCAGGTCACTTACATCATGGGAACAGTTGTTCTCTCACACATGTCAAGGCTGGAGTTAAAACCAGAATAATTTGGCCTTGGGGACAGTTCATTCTGAATCTGTTCTCTTAAGTCACCAGCACTGTGCTGATGATGAGGTCTGATCATCCATGTTTCAGTTTCAAGTCACAGACAGGGAGCACAAACGGATCCCACTACCATTCTCCTTATGCTTTGAACAGTGACTCAGATCATGTTGTGCTAGAATCCCACTTGCAGTCAGTCTGTCACTTTTTTTTTTTTTTTGCATGTTTCTGAGCCCCAAACTGTATTCTCTTCCAGTGATTCATATAGCCCACAAGCAGTCTGGATCAGTCTAAGAAGGCTAGATGAATGACTGAATAGTCTATGGGAGAGATGATACTCATCTGGATTAGATATATTCCTGGAAATATTAAGAACAACACATGCCCATAGCCGTACCTAATATGTGAAATAGGCTGTTCCAGCCAAGGGGACGGCTACAATGCAGAACTAATGTGTACTATTCTAAAGGTTGTGATTCTCAGAGCAGTGACCTGCTGAGGCTAGCCATGGTCCCTCAGAAGGAACAAATTGCATTTCAGTATTCAAATGTGTAAAAGGGGGAACTATCAACATTTAAGGTAAAATTTAAGGAGAAACCTTTAGTTTCTTTGATAAACTACCATTTTTTTTACTAGTGCTGTATTCATAGAGCTACTTCAAAAGTTTTTCTCTTTTTCACCTATGTAAATGATGAATTGTGTTTTTGTTTTTCAGAAACTTTGTCAAACTGCACTTTCTAGTGGGAGGTATAGGTAAAATCACAGCTTTCATTGTTTCAATATCTCCATCGTGGAGATCTTAAAACAATTATAGGTACTATTAAAAACTGCTCTAAAATTTATTTTTATAATTTAGGATAGCTAAGATATTGTACTTATAATGCTGATGCTTTTCTTTAAAGCAGAGGTTCTTAGACTTCACTGCACTGCAATCCCCTTCTGACAACAAAAATTACTACATGACCTCAGGAGTGGGGACCGAAGCCTGAGATTGCCACCCTAGATTGGAGGGCCCAAAGCCCAAGCCCCACCACCCTAGGAGGGGTGGCTAAAGCCAAAACCCAAGGTCTTCAGCACTGGGTAGGGGGCATGTAACCTGAGCCCTGCTGTCCTGGGCTAAAGCCCATAAGCTTTGCCCTCGTCCTCAAGCAGTGGGGCTCGGGCTTCAGCTCCCAGCAAGTCTAACACCAACCCTGGCGACCCCATTAAGATGGGATCTCGACCCACTTTGAGGTCCCGACCCATAGTTTGAGAACCCCTTCCTTAAAGCACTGTTGCTCTATGTTTATATAGTGAGCCTCTATTCTCCTTAAGTGACCCATCTTGAGCATCTTATGTATATCTTCCGCAGGTTTCAGATGGAGCGCTTAGATGTTTTGCTTCATTAGCTGACAGATTTACACGTCGTGGAGTTGATCCAGCCCCATTAGCCAAACATGGACTAACTGAGGAGTTGTTATCACGCATGGCAGCAGCTGGTGGTATAGCATCAGGACCATCTTCAGCTTGCAAACCGGGTCGGAGCAGCACTGGAGCACCATCTACAGCTGCAGACTCTAAATTGAGTAATCAGGTGTCAACTATTGTGAGTCTGTTGTCAACCCTCTGTAGAGGCTCTCCAGTAGTAACACACGTAAGAATCATTTAAATGCTACAGTTCTTCACTTCTTCAATATTTTTCTTTAAAATTTAAAAATTATTTCTTAATATACTTAAAATACCTCTATTCGTGATAACATTGTTGTGTGTGTTTTTTTGTAAAGGAAAAAAGAAACATTTCATATGGAAATAAAACCATGTATTTTCTAAAGTCCTATATATTTTTTTATTGTTCAGACTTTTAATTATTTCCAGGATCTCCTAAGATCTGAACTTCCAGATTCTATAGAAAGTGCATTACAGGGTGATGAACGATGTGTACTGGATACCATGCGTTTAGTAGATCTTCTTTTGGTGCTTCTGTTTGAAGGGCGAAAGGCCCTGCCAAAGTCTAATGCTGGATCTACAGGCAGAATCCCAGGGTTGCGTAGACTGGATAGTTCTGGGGAACGTTCTCATCGGCAGCTGATAGACTGCATCCGCAGTAAAGATACTGATGCACTAATAGATGCTATTGACACAGGAGGTAGGCAGAAATATTCTGAAGATTGTATATTTCATTAATTCAAAGTCTAACTTTTATAGTAAATTAAATAATGTCAGAGTAGTTGATATCTTCAAGCTCTTATCAACAATGTGAGTTAATGTACATTGCTTAATATAGGCTCGTTCTTTCTGTTAACAGTCCTTACTTTGGGCTAGATTCACAAAAGGACTTAAGTGCCTAACTGCTGCCTTGGGTGCTTAGATCTCAGAACCAGACCTCACTTGGATTCACAAAGCTGTCCCTGAATCCTGGGAGTGCCTAAAATTGTTCAGTATTGGAATATTTGCAGTAAAGTTCACTAAGCGCTTATGTTGCTTCCTCTGAGCTGCACACAGCAGCCCCATGCCAGGAGTCTGGATGTGTAAGCCACAGAGTAATTCACTAACTGGGTAAATATAGAATTCTGACTAGTAGCCGTGTTAGTCTATATCAGCAAAAAGAACGAGGAGTACTTGTGCATTCTTCCACCTACCTCGCTGGCAGGGCCTGATCAGTAAGCATAGTCAGAGCTTGCCTACTAAATTGAGCCCCTAGAGATGAACTTACACAAAATGGGGGGATAGAGGAACAGCTTCTTGCAAAAATGGCATTGGCGCCTAACACCAAGAAGGGGTTTGCAGCTGAGAAATCCAAGCAAAGGGAAGCATCTTCCTGGAGCCCAGGCTTTGGTTCCTGTCTCTGAGGTGATGGAGCTTAGCATGTGCTCTGGGGCTTGACTCCTCCCATTGGCTTGCTGAGGTGAGCAGCCATCTATTGTGCTGGCTTTTGCGAAGTGCCTATTTCTCCCCATTTATTGTATAAGAAGAGTAGATGTGGAACTCAGTCTTTGTGAATCCTAGTGCTTTTCTAGACTCCTAAAAGTGTGGTGATGCTGAGAATCTAGCCACTTGTTCTTCATCCTTGATTCATAACTAAGACTTTCAGAATATTTTTAGAAATCTGTTGAGAATGTTTAAAGTTTGTTTAAAGACACAAAAGAATAGTACATTGTTACTTTATCAGAAATTAACTGTGTTGAATGTATTGTACTGTGACTTTAATTAGTTATCTTGTATCTAATACTTTCAGCTTTTGAAGTAAATTTTATGGATGATGTAGGACAAACTCTTTTAAACTGGGCATCAGCTTTTGGAACTCAGGAAATGGTAAGTTAAATGCATTAACTGAAATTAAGTAATACAAATTATTTAATTCTCTGTGCAAAGAGATGTATAAATGAAGAAACTAGCTTCCATTTCTTTATATTTTACAGGTGGAATTTCTCTGTGAAAGGGGTGCTGATGTTAACAGAGGTCAGAGGTCGTCGTCATTACATTATGCAGCATGTTTTGGAAGGCCGCAAGTGGCAAAGGTGTGAATTCAAACTTGTGTACTGTTTTTGAAGCAGAAATTCTGTTGTACATGTAGTTTTTAAAGTTTCCTACAAAATAAGATAACTTCTGTGATGTAAAGTGTCTAACGTAAGTGTGTTCTCAAATAGTTAAATTCATCATGTTCCATCTCCACTGTTTGTACAATAGAACCTCCTAGTTAGGAGCACCAGAGTTACGAACTGACCAGTCAACCACACACCTCATTTGGAACCAGAAGTACGCAATCAGGCAGCAACAGAGACACTCTTCTCTCCCCCCCCCCCATCCGCCTCCCCCCAAAAGTACAGTACTGTGTTAAACGTAAACTACTATTAAAGAAAGGAAAGCAGCATTTTTATTCTGCATAGTAAAGTTTCTAAACTGTATTAAGTCAGTGTTCAGTTGTAAACTTTTGAAAGAACAACCATAACGTTTTGTTCAGTTATAAATGTTTTAGAGTTATGGACAACCTCCATTCCTGAGGTGTTCGTAACTCTGTGGTTCTACTGTATTGGAAAGCTAGCTTCTGGTGCGGCTAGGTCAGTGAAACAAGTGCAAGTCCACTTGCACTTGTTTCACAGACAATTGGAAGTATCTCACACACACACAATGTGCTTCTATTGTATATACGTTCATGTGAAGCCGAGGAATGAGCAGGTTGATAATAGGGTTAGTTATTTAGAAAAGGAATTTTATTAGTTTTCTCTCAAAATTTGTTTGACTGTAGACTCTCCTGAGACATGGTGCGAACCCTGATTTGAGAGATGAAGATGGGAAAACTCCTTTAGACAAAGCTCGTGAAAGGGGGCACAGTGAAGTGGTGGCTATTCTTCAGTCTCCAGGTTAGTGTGAATTGTTATTTCCTGACTCTTCTCTTCTAGTGGTATTGCTTGCATTTTTCTTCCCTTCGTTTTCTCCTGGTAGAGGCATAGTGGAGTAAAATAGTAACTGTTTGGGTATAAGCATCTAATATAGAACTCTTTCTGTGAGTTTTCCTATTGAAGTTTAGTAGTGCTTTCAGTATGTGGCCCTTAATTTGCCACATACCGTGTTGCAAAAATAATCTGTTTTCTAGAAGTATGTGTATGTGTGGTCAGGTTCCCAGCAATGAGTGGAGATGGATATTTCAGTTTTATTTGTTGGAAAAAGATTGGGTCAGTAAATGTCTGTTCCAAAAAAATTACATTTTGCAGGTGACTGGATGTGTCCAGTTAATAAAGGAGATGAAAAGAAAAAGAGAGATGCAAACAAAGATGAAGAAGAATGTAATGAACCCAAAGGAGATCCAGAAATGGCACCTATATACTTGAAAAGACTATTGCCTGTTTTTGCACAAACATTTCAACAAACTATGCTACCTTCCATAAGGTAATAATTATTCATACCAATCAGTATCCATACACCTGTGGTATGTCTATTACTTATACAAACATTTGTGATTTAACTCAATAGAAAATCTCAATAGGGTACTATTTCTTCAATAATTAGCTAAATTGTCTGAAAATTTGATATTTGCAAGTGGCTAATGATCTTTTTTTAAAATGTGGAGACTCGGGGTGGGGAAAAGTTCTGCTGCACTCATCCTGGTACTTACTATTGTAAGGATAAAGCACATGTAACCTCAATAGTTTGATGTGACATTTAATGAAAAGCAATGTGATTGAACAGAAATTTAGCATATATGTTCCATGATTTTTACTTAGGGCTTCTAAATATTTTTCTTTCTTTGTAGAGAGAGGTAGGATTTACAGGTGTCTTGTAGGAAGTGTATTTTAGCAAGAGGCTTGGAGGAGAAAGCAGGGTGAGATGTGACAGGCTAAGGGAGAATGCTCTGGCTTTGGGATGCTGCATGGGAGAAGTCACAAAGAGTATTATGTTTGCACAATGCCTAACACAATAGGCTCCTGATCTCAGTTAGTGTCCCTTGCTGCTACGGTAATACAGAAATCATAGTAGACTGGGAGAAGGACCAGAAGTGATGTCTAGTCAGATGGATTGGGCAAATAAAAATATATAAGAGCAAAGGGGCTAGGGAAGAGCTAGTTTAGAGAGCTTTTTGAAGGCCAGGAGGAACAGCTTAATTTGAAGCAGAAAGAAAGTGGTAACCAGTGAAGAGTACTGAAGAAAGAACAGGGCTGTAGTTGGAATGGCAGATAAAATTTCAGGAGCAGTTTTTTGGACAGATTGAAAAGAGTACAGAGAGAGTCTGGAAAGCCTGCAAAGAGGTTATCATAGCCAAGGCAGGAAATAATCAGGACAAAGATTTACTCTTTGGGCATGAAGAGAAAAGGGCATATTCCGGAAGAACTGTCAGGATTTATGCTGTTGATAAAGGTAATGGAAGAGAGGAGTTGAAGGGAACGGCAAGGTTGCAGCTCTTTGGAATGGAGAGGATAGCGGGATTAAGGGTGGAGGGGTCGTGGTAGGCAAGCATCTCTATCTGAACTTCAAGTGTAATGTTTTGGCAAAAAGGACTAATGTAATCCTTGGTGTTTGTATAACGTAGAATACTGCATGCAATTCTGGTCTCCACTTTTTAAAAGGGGTGTTAAAAAAAAGTTGAAGAGGATGCAGACAAGAGCCACAAAAATTATCAGAAGGCTGGAGAAAATGCCATACGTGAGAGACTTAAGGTATGTCTATACTGCAATAAAACACTGTCAGCTGACTTGAGCTCACAGGGCTCAGGCTGCACAGCTATAAAATTGCAGTGTAGACATCCAGGATCAGGTACTAAAGGGGTCTTTAATCTAGTGGAGAAGGCATAACAAGAACCAGTGAGTGGAAGTTGAGCCAGACAAATTCAAATTAAAATAAAAAGACAGTTTAACACTGAGAGTGATTAACCATTGGAACAAATTACTGAGGGATGTGGCAGATTCTGTCTTTTGATGACTTCAAATCAAGCCTGGATGGCTTTCTGGAAGATGCACATTAGTCAAACACACATTATGCTTTAGTTAAACACAGTTATTGGGTTCCATACATGAGTAACCAGGTGCAATGTAATGACCTATTATATACAGACATCAGACTAGATGATCTAATGGTCCCTTCTTGCCATAAGCCTTTGTCTTTCTAAAAGTAAATGGACGAGGAAAGAGGAGTTGAGTTTTCGATGTATTGAGGTTGTTGGGATTTGGATATCCAGGAAGGAGACAGAGAAGCAAATCCAGTGTGGTTTAGCCAGGAGTAGAGAGAGATGTTAGACATCTCCAGAGAGGTAGTGGTTGAGTAAGGTTGCACGGAGATAAGGTGTGGAGGAAGAGGAGGACTTCTTGATTCTATTTACATATAGGTTAAAATAATTAAAACTGAGCTGACATTCCAATATTTCAGTCCCAGTTATCAGATATGAATTGTAGAGATAATATAATAATAAGTAGAATACAAAAACCTTTGGAGCTCGTTTTTTGAGACAGTTTTTATCACTTGTTGTATGATTGTTTAGCTTTGCAAGGAATAATTTTTTATTTTAATTTTTAAAGGAAAGCAAGTCTTGCCCTCATTAGAAAAATGATTCATTTTTGTTCTGAAGCATTGTTAAAAGAGGTTTGTGATTCTGATGCTGGTCACAACCTGCCCACAGTATTGGTTGAGATCACTGCTACTGTCCTTGATCAAGAGGTAAGGTTATTCTTTTTATTATTTATGATATAGCACTGTATTTGAGAAACAAAAAATTGCCCCCTTTTAACTTTTTGTACCGCTTTTTCAATGTATTGAATCTGTCTGTGAAATAAAGATCAGTGTTTTGTGATTACTTGATATTAGGCCATAGCTTATCATCTTGTCTTTGACCAGATGTTTTTTAATTTTGATAAATCAACAGGCCGTAATGTGAACAGTTTAAGCTGTGCAATGCTTAAAATTTGAAATGGCTTGCAGTAAACACCCCTCTCCTTTCTTCTTTCCCTCCTATGCCAATTTCTTGCAGGATGATGATGATGGCCACTTGCTAGCCTTGCAAATCATAAGGGATTTGGTAGATAAAGGTGGTGACCTTTTTCTAGACCAGCTTGCTAGGCTGGGTGTAATTAGTAAAGTGTCAACTTTGGCAGGACCATCTTCTGATGATGAGAATGAAGAGGAGTCCAAACCTGAGAAAGTAAGCACAGCGTTATCTAGCTTTGTCTGTTCTACAAAGCCGTCTTCTGTCTCTACATCTTTCAACTTCATGACAATGTGAAAAAATACATAAATAAAACCAATAATAATAGTACTTGATGAATATGTTCTGTTAAATTGACTCCATTGTTCTGTTCGGTAATGTAATATGCATCTGAACAGGAAATCAAGCTCTCTCCCAGTGTTCCCATCTGTAAAATAGAGATAATACTTAACTCTTTGAATTGTTGTAGGGATTAATTAGCTGATATTCATAAAGTGCTTTGAAAAATTACTGAAATATAACTGATAAGTAGGATTTATGAATCTATTTTCAACTGTAGTTTAAACATAGTGATATCTAAATAGCTAACATTTCTAAACCTCACAATAATGTTCTTAAAATAAACATAACTAAGAAAATACTCCCTTGAAATACAGAAAATTTGAGAATGCATATTTAATGTACAGTACTTAATGTATCAATTCCTAACTACCATGTAACTGACCACTCGCTACCATTCCAGCTAATTTCCATCATCCATTCAACTTTAACTTTGACTCATCTAATCACCTTTGGTGATTTTCCTCTAGGTGATGTAATGCTATACCACTGGAGAACAAGTTGCAAAAAATGCAACGTTGCCTAAACTGAAAGCTTTTTTTTGGGTGGTGGGTAGAAAAAGCACAATGGTAGATCTGTACTTACAGACCTCTGAAGGAAATGAACAACACACCTGGAACACTTAAATAGGTTTAACTACAAGAAAATCTTAGAAGTTCAAAAATTAAATATGTTGAAATAGTAGACAATAAAACATTATCTTGTTAAAGCAGGATGGAAACTGTTTTGTAGTCTCTTATGTTAAGTTTCCTCCTTGTCAGTGCCCCCACACAATACGATTGTTGTACTGAGATGGCTGCTCCAACAGGTAGGTGTTTAATAACCTTTATAATTTTAATGGGTAATTTATGGAGAGAACTGCTGCTTATTCAGATTATCTCATTAAACATGCCTTAACAAAAACTTTTAAAATGAGTATTTTACAGCTTACTTTTATATTTTTGAATGTTTAGTTTCTCTGTCTAACTTTCTGTATTTTTACAGCAAGTATATTTAAATTACCTCTTTCCTGAATTATGTTATTTTATCTAACTTTGCAGGAGGATGAACCCCAAGAGGATGCTAAAGAACTGCAGCAGGGTAAACCATATCACTGGAGAGAGTGGTCCATCATTAGGGGAAGGGACTGCTTGTATATCTGGAGTGATGCAGCAGCCCTGGAACTGTCTAATGGTAGCAATGGATGGTTCAGATTTATCTTGGACGGAAAACTGGCAACAATGTATTCAAGTGGAAGTCCTGAAGGAGGATCAGATAGTTCAGGTATAATTTCTTCTCATTTTCACAATAGATGAAATCTTGGTTTATTTATATTGTGTAATTTGATCTATTCTGTTTTACAGAAATTGGCTTACTAAATAGTAAAGCATTTAAACAGATAGAAGGTGGTCAATTAATTGTGATGCTTCTGTTAAATAGTATGTGACTATAAATTGACTTTCTTGGTGATTATGTTCAGAAAACATCTTGCCAGTAAATGTGTGTGTATTAACTTCATTTTGTTTTGATTTTTCATGCAAACATAATTTTATCATCCCAATCATTAAAGGCACTTTGTAGTAGCCATCCCAGGAAAACAGGTTGTAATGTTAATTTACTGTTTGCTTTAGCTGGCAGAGTGAAATTGCCTGTGTTGGAAGACAAAGGCAAGTTTCTCATCAAGTTTGGGAAACATGTCACAGTGTCTCAACTGGTTGTTAAGGAGATTAGGTGACAGACCTGGACTATAAGTATCCTGCAACATATTTTCTATACTCTGTACAGAATGTGCAACTTCTATTAATTGAGCATGTTGATTGCTGCTATTATCCAGGAGGCAGAAGCAATCTTCTTTGTTTCATCTTTTCACAAGTGCAACAGTTCATACATTTGTAAATCATCAGCTGTATTGTGGTGTTACACCACTAAATAATTTGTGAAATTTAGTTAACGGGGCGTTGTGGTTCAGGATTGAAACAGGGTGTAATGGCTTTATCAGCCTAGTGGCTTGAAACTTCAGAGAAGAGAAGGTTGGAGTTGCACTGTTGAAAGCTAATGGAAATTCCAAGAAAAAGAATCTTAACTTGAGGTAATATGTACTGTTAAAAGAGAAAAACCCTTAAACTTTTTGTCATTTATTCATATGTTAGTGTGGAATGTCAAAGTTAAGATTATATTTGAAAAATAAAAGTATAGAAAAACGTAATCACTAAAGCAAATTTAGATCTGTTTTCTCCTCTCTAAAAGATGGTCCACACTGTAGCTTTTATGAGACAGACATGTTGATGAAGGACATCTAATAAGGATGGTTTTGACCTTAGACCAAGTTTCCCATGCCTTCCCATTTCCCTTTATGAAGAGAAAACTATACTGATGTGGGAGCAAAGGGAGAGACATGTGAAGTAGATTTGTTTGGGGAGTGCTTTCTAGGTTGCTAGATGCACTTTCCATCCTTCAGTGTACTTTCTTCCTCCTGCAGCCCATTATATCAATGTGACTAGGGTCATCTGGAGTTGAATAAATCTGTTTCTAGGTTATAACTTATATGGAAACCACTTTTAATAACTTTTTTTGTTAAATCCATCTATAAAATATTATAGTGAAATCCACCAATCCTTGCCAAGATAAAAAGATTAAAAGAAATTTCTAACTTCTTAGCTCAACTGGTAATGGTAGTTATGAAAATGCCCTAGAAGATAATGAACTTTCTGAAATCCTTATAGCTCCCAGATTCCAGGTCTGATTTGTTTCAGATGAGTCGGGGGAAAAGAAGGGGGGATTAGCATAGCTACAGCATTGTAGCTGGGTTGCTGTAGTCCACGTAATGCAAATTTAGGGCTTTTCTATATGGGGACCTAGAAATATGATATTAAATCCTGGTTTAAGATCATATCTGTGAAACTTCAGTGAGATTGTATTTGTTTTGGTGAAGTCAGGGTGAGGGCAGATAAAAATCAGGCTTGTAATATAAGGTTAATTTCAGCCTTATCTAGTGAAGCATGTTAAAATAGGCCTCGTAATATTTGCAGTCAAATATTTCGGCCTGGTCTACACTTAAAACGTAGGTTGACATAGCTATTGTTCTCAAGGGTATGAAAAATCCACCCCCCCCCATGCACCATAGCTATATCAACCTAAGCCTCAGTGTGCTTCTGTAGCACCTGTGGTGTAGACATGGCCTTAGTTGCAGATGTGGGGCTTCTCTGCATGGGGACCCTGAGGAACATTAAGCTGAATTAACTAAAGATATGAAGTTAAAACACAGTAACCATTAAAAATGGCCATTTTACTGTTGTATAAATGTATATACATTTTACTATATAGTACAAAACAAATTTATATGCATAAAATGATTTAAGCATGCAGTCTTTAGAGGTGTAAAAATATTTTCTTTACTGCCTGGCATTATTGGACTCTTTTTTGTCATTTTACCTGCATTGTTACAATTAAATAAATTAATTCGTGAAACATTTCTAAATTTATCTAGTTAAATCATAATTAAACTTTTACATATAGTACACCATATTGACAAGTGTTGTGATAATATGCAAGTAGGCATATGTAAGATTTCCCTGATTCGCTTTAAATTTCAAAATTCAAATTTAAATTATTGTGATTTTTGCACTGAAGTTTGAATTTGTCTCCTAAAAATTCAAGCCAACCAATATTAAACAAATGTGAAGAGGGGTAAAAAGAACTTTTCTAAGATGTCCACTGTATACTTATACACTCTATATAGAGTTTGTATCTTTGTGTTATTCACACTACTCAGTTCTATTGCTCAACAGCAATCCTTTGTAATTCAACATCTTTTCACCCACTCACAAAATAATAAAAATAATAATAAATTACATACGGATGCTATTCTGCCACTCTTGATCACTTTGGATAGGTATCTTACTAGATCAACCTCACAGAACCAAGTTAGGGCTTTTCTACACAGGAACATCCAGGAAAGTTAAGCCAAATTAACTAACGGTGTGAAGTTAAAGCATATTAAACCACTTTATGAATGCTCTCATTCAGAAGTAAAGTGGCCTTGGTTTTCTTTTCCTTAATCCAAGACACATCCACATGTTTAGTTTGTGGTAAGCTGAGGTGTAAATCTACCCTGCATACCCTACCATGCAGTAAATGTCCACGTGGATCCTGTTGGTGCACACTAACATTTCCTTTGTCTGCTTTGATCTATCTCGTGTAGATCCAAGCACACGAAGGAACTGTTAGTGTGTATCAGCAGGGTCCACACGAACACTTGTGTGCGGCAGGTTAGTGTGAAGTATGTTTATATCCAAGTTGCCTACAAACTAAATGTTCATGTAGACAATTCTTTAAGTGTGAACTGAGGCCATTCTACTTCTGAATCAGAGCATTCTTGTAGGGGTTTAATATTGCTTAACTTCACACCTTTATAGAAAACACTGTATAATGACAGCTATATGAGATAATTGTTAGGCAGCCTAGGTTGAGACTACCTAAACTCTTCTCAGATATACTGGATATTGTTCTGTTCCTCCTCTATTAAAATATTGTCTCATCTCGTATACATAATTGATTTTGTCAGTCCCTTGAATGATGCTACACGACGGCTTTCAGTATATTGTTTAAACTATTAATATTGGTCAAAATCAAATGATCATTTAGGAGATATAACAACTGTAGACAGGCTTTTTAAGTTTAGTTTCCATATGTTGAGAAAAATATTATAAATAAACTGTCAGAGTAAGATGTTCCCCTCTATATGGAGCAAAGCACCTGAAAAGTAGTCAGCAGATTGGGAGTAGTAGCATCTCCTTGGCATGGTCTCCTGAATCTGCAGCAGCCCCCTTGTGTTAATATTGAGTAACTGTTGCTTCTCACTGCAGTCTCCTTCCCAACCCCCTTTTGAACTTCAATATTGCAAATGCTGTTTCCATTTTAGTGTGTTTTTCTGTTGGAGGGTTGATTTGGGCTCCTATTACTGTTGTTTGGGCTCCTAGAGAACTTCACAGTAACAGTAATGATGTAAATTACTTACTAGAATTTTACAAGATTAATTTAACGTTTAACATGGATTTGTTTAACTTCACTTTGTGTTATACTTTCTAACAAACATTATATCTCTTCTCTGTTACATGAGAAAAGTTATATTGTGCAGTTCTTGTGTAGTCATGTAATTAAATCCTATTCTAATGCATAGATACAGAGGGCTGGAGTTCAAAATGTTTTTGAAAGAACCTTAATCTAAAATTAAATTTTGCACTGAGTATACTTAAAGTCAAACTTTGTTCCTGAAAAAAAACAACTTGTGCTTGAAATATATTAAGTTTAAAGTCAAGCACTGGAAAATTGTGTGTGTGTGTGTTTTGTTTTGTTTTTTAAATAGAAAGTAGAAGTGAATTCTTAGAGAAGTTACAAAGAGCTCGAAGCCAAGTAAAGCCATCTACCACAAGTCAGCCAATTTTATCAGCACCTGGGCCCACTAAACTTACTGTGGGAAATTGGTCACTCACCTGTTTGAAAGAAGGAGAAATTGCTATCCACAATTCAGATGGTCAGCAAGCTACAATATTAAAAGAAGATCTACCAGGCTTTGTTTTTGAGTCCAATAGAGGAACTAAACATTCATTTACTGCTGAAACCTCTTTGGGTGAGTATGTAGGTATGTGTAATAAACAGATATGGGCAGGGAAGAAGTGTGTGTGTGTGTGTGTGTGTGTGTTTTAAGTATTGTGAAATTTTAAAGAATTTTTAAAATTGATTTGCAGGATCAGAGTTTGTGACTGGCTGGACTGGCAAAAGAGGTAGAAAACTGAAATCCAAGTTAGAGAAAACAAAGCAAAAGGTTTGTGAATGTGTTTCATTTTTGTACTTCTAATCAAATTTGTGGTTTGGTATATTCTTAATTTTTCTTAGGTTATGAAGAGACGCATTGCTATAACTGAGGTTTTTAACAACCAAATTAGTATTAATTGAACTATGGGCAATTTTTTTTTAAGATTTGAGAGAAATTGAGCCATGTTGGTTTAAAAAAAAAATGTAATTTCTCTCAATCAACAGTAATTTTATGGCTCTCATCCACTGTTTCTGACAAGCCTAATCTTCTCATTGAGATAAATCTCATCCTCTAAAATATTACTCCCTGTTTTGTGTACATTTATTAATTGCTGTAAACAAAGATGTCACCTCTCCCTGTTCACACCTATGCAAAGTGACACAAACAGAGAAAGTTATAAGACCTGTGTACTTGTTTCCTACAAAAATTACTTTTCAGACCTGCCTGTTCCTGCTCCCATTTAAATAAATGGAAGTATTGTCATTTGATTGGGAACAAATTCAGTCAGAGAAGAACTAATTTTTCCCATCTCAGACTTCTCTGAAAATTGCCAAAATGCCAGTTTTAGGCAAGGTCAGCAAATTAAACAAACCTGAACTTCGGGCACTTTGTTTTACAGATATTATACCGTTATGGGATTGTGCAAATGGCTCTATATTTGCATTTTATTCTTAATTGTGTTCCAGAAACTAAACTTTCTCCTTCTTAAAACAAGCCTCTAACTCCTATGGTTGTGACTGAAACTTGCAGAATATGAACCAAATATGCTTGGTACCTATGGTGATGCAGTGTTATCTGCCTGAGTCTACAGACAGCATGCAACAATAGCCCTGAGGAAAAGTGTCTTGTGCCTATCTACACCTCAATTTGGTGGTAACTCAGGGCTAGATTAAGTGACAGATATTGGGAGGGGGTGCCCTGGGACAGTTACTGGGAAGGGTGGCAATGGTGAGAACAAGAAATATAAATTAGCTAAATTAAAATTCCTGCTCCAGAATGGCAAGTCACTTCTTTCCCTCCTCAAAATGAGGGGAGAAATAAGACGTGCATCCCTTCCCAAGTACCAAAAACTTTAGCTGGGCATGAAAACCAAAACCACATCCCAAAAGTCCAATCTTCCTTCTGAACCTCAAAGCCTCCAGCTTTTCCACAACAATTTTTGTAATGCAGTTACACATTGTTAATACAAAAATATGTATCACATGGAAAATGTAAATCTGGAGGAAATGTAAAATTGAATTTAATATAAAAATAAACGTAAATACTGTTCTGTTGTTCCGGTTGGATGAGGAGCAGGGAAAGGAAGAAGTCTTGGAGTAGGAAGGGAGGAAGTGTTGCAGAAATCCAGAATCTGTACCAAGTAATTGCCGCACAGAACACAAGTCATTATTATGAGGCGAAAAATTCAGAAAAGCAAAATACCTAATTTCCTGAATATTCACTTAATGAATGCCTTCTATTGGCCTCAGCTTTTTAGAAAAACTTCTTCCTTTGTGTAAGATCACATAGGAAAATTTTTTGGGGAGTTGGTTTAATATTGGTGAAGTGGGATGGAGTGTTAGGAAAAAGTGGGTTTATAATAGAAAGTTAGTTTTGACCTTCACTATGAAGAGATTAACATGTCTAGAATATGAGTTTAAACATAGACACAGATAAGCAATTCATATAGGTTCTGTAACCTTTGTGTGTGGTGTCTGCAGTTACAAATTTAGCTTTTTTGTAAGCATGGCACGTGTGCTTGAGATTTAGCAACATGCACTAAGGTTTTCAATGTACAAATATGCAGTTTGCCAAGGCAGTGTGATTACCCTTACTCTAGTTTTGTGGTTGTGTGATCAGTTTATATTCCTTCCCACTCATCTAAATACTGTTGTCATGGACATCTTTAGTACAGTTGTCGCATTTCTCTCAAACCTGTTATCTCCTTCTCCTCCAGTTCTGAATAAAGATGATGATAAAATATTAAACTACAGTTGTTTTTATATTTGTACCCTCTCTAAACATCAAGATAATCTATTCTGTTGTGGATGTTGAACCATTATAATTTGCCAAGCTCAGAAAAATATTGCCACTTGCTCTGTAGCTATTCTGTATGCTTCACTATCCATTACTCTTTTTTCTGTCTTCATCTCCTCATGGAGCGTCTCCTGACTGAAGTGGAGCACCTCAGTGGTAACAACAGCACCTTCTAGGAGGAGCATTTGTGAAACAGGCTATGGTGCCATGTGTAGAAGGGTCTTTTTTTGTCTAGCCTGCCACTATTCTCCCCCCTGCCATCAAGGTATCATCTTACGGGGAGAGTAGGGGCTCCTACCCTTCTCCTGGCATTGTAAATTCACCCTCTACAAAGATTTTCATTCTGGCAGTGCCATCTGTTGTGGTGGTGGTGTGTTACTTGATTGTTATGCCAGAGTATCTCTAGGAATTTCATTTGTGTTGGAGAGTATGGAAGCTTTGATTGGGGAGAGAAAATGGGCTATAGAGAGGGGGAGATTATGCTAGATGTGAATTGCTGAGCAATAGTTACAGTGAAGAGCTACTTCAATTGGAGATGAGCAATCCAGTTTCAATTTTTAGAAAGGAAGTTTAGGCAAGACCAAAATTACTGTCCTATCTCAGTTTCGTATGCTGTTACTTATGAGACATCCATACACCTCAGGAGGCTAAGTGTGCATACTAAAATATAAAAAGAATATTTTAATCCTGATCCTTAGAATAATTTTTGGCAGGTACGAACTGTGGCAAGAGATTTATATGATGATCATTTTAAAGCTGTTGAAAGCATGCCTCGAGGAGTAGTTGTAACATTAAGGAACATAGCAACCCAGTTAGAATCATCTTGGGAACTTCATACAAACAGACAGGTAAGTACAGGCTTTCATATCTTAATGTATCTGTCATGAAACAAGGAAAAGTTGCAATAAGTTTAGACATGAAATGTTCATGTTTACAATTTTTACATATTTTCTCAAAAACTGCATATGTAGTAGTACTTGGAATAATTCTTCAGTTAAATTATACTAACTTGTCTCATGCTTCTCTTTGTCTCCAGTGCATTGAGGGAGAAAATACTTGGAGAGATTTAATGAAGACTGCTTTAGAAAACTTAATTGTGCTGTTGAAGGATGAAAACACTATCTCACCATATGAAATGTGCAGTAGTGGCTTAGTGCAGGCACTTCTTACTGTTTTAAATAATGTAAGTTTACTAAAAAGTTGGAGGTGTTGAAAAAAGTACAATTTTCTTTAAAAATGGAACAATTTAAAATAAAGGGTTAGATCCTCCTCTGGTGTAAATAAGTGTAGCTTCTCATTGACTTAAACAGAACTATGCAGACTTAAACCCGCTGAAGAGTGTGTGTGTGTGCGTGCGCACACTTCAGCTGGTTTAAGTCTGCATAGCTAGCTAGCTAGCTAGCTCTCTCTCTCTCTCTCTCTCTCTCTCTCTCTCTCTCTCTCTCTCTCTCTCTCTCTCTCTCTCTCTCTCTCTCTCTCTCTCTCTCTCTCTCTCTCTCTCTCTCTCTCTCTCTCTCTCTCTCTCTCTCTCTCTCTCTCTCTCTCTCTCTCTCTCTCTCTCTCTCTCTCTCTCTAAAACATAAAAGCAGAAGTTTGTGTGTTACCAACAGATAAAATCAAGTTTTTTCAGATTTGCTTAATTTTTCTTTCTTTATTTTTGTACTGATAGCAGTCAGTAAGTGTGAACAAGTTCATTTTTCAGTGTAAAGAAGCAATATATTTATTACTTTGCACTATTTTACATATTTTAATATTTTTCTTTTTTGTTAGAATGTGGATTTAGATGTGAAACAAGATTGTAGCCAACTAGTAGAGAGAATAAATGTGTTCAAAACAGCATTCAGTGAAAATGAAGATGATGAAAGGTAAAAACACAAAATACGTGCATTCCTTTGTGAAGCAGTAACACAAAATAAGACCTACGTTTGCTCTGGGGTTTTTCATTTTAGTTTTGGTCTTCCAGTGGTGAAATGGAAAACTAGTCTTAAGTGACAGCATCTGCCATTTAAAGTACTAATTGACTGACCAGTTTGCTCTATTTATGCTAATTCATAAGGGCATAAAGTAGTTTCACATTAATCAGTCATATGTGGGCATTTTCATTGTACAGTGGCATAGTAGACTGTTTAGCAGTTGTGGAATTAGTGACTATAGACTGACATAAACATGTTGGAGTGTTGTTTTACTTAAATAGACATTAGAGAAATTAATTTGCAGAGGGTATTCACAAAATACATATGTTGTCATTAATGTGTGGTGCCTTTTATACATAGTTACTTGAAAATATTTATATTCTTAATTTCTCACATTTATTTTCTTGATTTGTCATTTTTTGTGGCTCTGTGGTACAGTTTGATGGTATCTGATTTCTCCCCACTGTTATGTATCAGATGTGTTTTCTAGCCCAGAGATTCACTATTCTCCTGCCCCACTATTTCCTGTCTTGCTCTTTTTTTCCATGGCCTTATTTTTTTTAGTCCCAATATTTCATTATCCTAGTACCCTTCCACCTGGTACTTAGTCTGATTTTATGCAATTTGGCAATTAACATCCAGAGTACCTGACATGATTCAATTGATAGCATATCTTGCCTGCAGCCATCAGTTCATATTTGATTCTGATACGGTTCTACAGCAAAAGTGAGAAACCCATAACTTAAAAAAATTGCATTTTTCATTTTTTCTGTGATGCTTGTGCTGCATCAATCTCTAAGTCCCCTGGTGCAGAATATCATCAGGAAATTTGTATTGAAGCAAGCCTCAACTTAAAGGTATGTCTACACAGCAAAGAAAAACTCATGGCTGGTCCTTGCTAGCTGACTCTGGCTCAGACTGTGGGGCTGTTTTCTTGTTTTGTAGACTTCGGGGCTTGGGCTGGAGCTTGAGCTCTGGAACCCTCCCATTCTACAGGGCTCCAGCCTGAGCTCTGAAATATACACAGCAATGAAACAGCCAGCATGAACCAGCCATGGGTTTTTCTTTGCTGTGTAGATATACCCTAAGGGAATTAAGAAGGCCTAACAGTATTGAGTAGCTGAAGGAAGGAGGAAGTAGGGGGGACAGAGAAAAACAAGGAGTTGGAAGACATGGGAAGAATGTTGAATTGTAGGCTGAAAACAACTTCCAGTGCTAAAGGGTCGCCAAATGTCCCTTCAGCTGTGGAAGATAGGGTACCAAGGAAGAAAGACCATTAGACCTGTATCTTTAAATGTTGGTTAGATATTTTTAATTGAAATAATTAAACATTTTGGTAAATACAGGAGTGCCATACATTTGTCAAGTTATCTTCTTAAACTGTCTGATTTCACCTTTCTTCCAAACTTGAAAACAAAACATTGCTGTCCCCTGAGATTTATTCAAAAACATTTTCTTGAATTTTCAATGTGAGGTAATTTTTGTAATGTCTAACTGCTTCCCTTCACAGTCGTCCAGCAGTTGCATTAATTCGGAAATTGATAGCAGTGTTAGAATCTATTGAACGTCTACCTCTCTACTTGTATGATACACCAGGATCTACATATAATTTGCAGGTAACACTGTATTGCTATAGTAATGTCTAATGTTGAGTTTCATATTAATTTTAGGAAAAAAATCTGTCAGTCTGCATAAGGTGTATTCCTGTCAAGTTGTAAAGAATTGGAGAATTTGTTTTAACCTTAAAAAAACCTGACCTCCTTCTCTAATGTTCTGCTACTTGCTGTACTGCTCAGGTTTTTCTTACAGAAAGTGAGAGTACAGGTAAATTCTGACTGAAAAAAGAGGGGATTTGTCAACTGTTCCTTGTGTCCAGTGATATTTCCCATCCTGTTTGGGAATAAGCTGTACCGGTACGACCACTTTACCTTGATATAACTGCATCCACTCTAGCAGGTTGTACTGTACATACAAAAGTATGTAGACAAGCCCTATGAAAAGAACAGGATAGGGAAACATCCTAGTTTATCTACTGTGATTTTTTTCATTATTACTAGTTCTTGGTGCTGGGGGACTTTGTAATAAAGGACTACTACTTCAGCTGTTGGTCATCTGTACAATAGTTATTGACAATGTAAAATGTTCAGAGCTGGAGCTGTCTTACCGTATATACTCGATCATAAGCCAGTTCGTGTATAAGCTGACCCTTCCCCCCCAAGATGGATAAGTAAAAATAGAAAATTTTTATAACCAGTTCATAAGCTGACCCTATAATTCAGGAGTCAGCAAACTTTGGCTCCTGGGCCATCAGGATAAACCATTGGTGGGCTAAGATGGTTTGTTTACCTTGAAGTGTCTGCAGGCATCGAGGTAAACCTAAGTAAACAAAGTGTCCCGGTGCGCCAGCTGCTTACCCTGACAAGCTGGGACAGCAACTACTGGGGAAATTTTTTTCTGGGAGGGGAGAAGCTGGGGGTCAGGGGAGTAACCCCTGTAACCCTCCCCCCAATGACCCTAGCCCAGGACCCCCCCACTCTTCCCATCCCATCCCATCCCATCCCACCTTATCTGGGGAGAGGGCCAGGAGAGGATGTCTCTGGCCTGGCTGGAGATGCTCCGGCAGTCTGGGCAGTGCGGCCGCAGCATGTTCCAGCAGGCTGGGCCAGGCGGCACGGCCACAGCCTGTTCTGGGGGGTGGGGCCGGGCAGCGTGGCCACAGCCTGCCAGCCCCGGAGCTGTAGCTGCTTCGGAGGCTGGGGGGAGAGCATCGTGGCCAGAAGCAGAGAGACTCTGGCCTCACCTCTTCTCTTTTGTCTCTGCTGGCTGTGCTGCCTCTTCTTGCTGCCTCTGTTGCCTCTCTACCTCTCTATACCTGTTCATTAGCCAACCCCCTTCTCTGGTGCTTCCCTTTTTTACTAAAAAAATTTGGCTTATGAATGAGTAAATACAGTACTTTGCTTGCACTGAGACAACCAACCTGTGCAATAAGATCATTTGTAATATTTGTTATCATTTGTAATGGTGCTGGGGGCATAACACAGAGCAATAAGATGGTACCTGTGCCAAAGAGTTTATAATGTAAGACAAGAAACAACAGAAGAACGCATATGGGGGAGTATGAGGAAACAGTGGAACAGTGTTGATCAGCATGGTAGGCAGTGGTATCAACATACTGGTTGCCTAATTGTTGTCAAGTTTATTGTAGACATGGTTCAAAGAGTTTGAAAGAGGATAATGGGGTAGTTTTGTAGGTGTTTAAAGGGAGCTCTTTTCAAGAAGGGCAGCACGGGAGAAAGCACCAAGGTGCTTGTTTAAAAATTTAACAAGTGGGCGATAAAGCTGAGGTTTATTGGTTGATTGGAGACAGCTACTGTGAAGGGTTGCTGTGGTGGGAAAAAGAAACATAAATTAACTCAAATTAAACTCCTGCTTTCCCCCTTCAAAATAGGGCTAGAAAGAGGAGATGCATCCCTCTTCCAGTTCCAAAAGTTTCAGCTGGGCATGAGAATCAAAATTAAAACCACATTCCACAACTCCTTGAGGGTGCCAAAAGCCCAAACTTCCATCCTGTCCTCAAAACTTCTAGCATTTCCCCAGAAATTTTTCTCTAATGCAGTCAGTTTTGTTAGTACAGATACCTGTACCAGATGGAAAATTAAAATTTGGCTGAATAAGAGATGATGGATAGGCCAGGCATAGGCTGTGAAGGGCCTTGAAAGTGAGAACAAGTGAGTTAAGTTTGATATGATAGAGAAAGGGGAGCCAGTGGAGAGATTCAAAAAGAAGGCTGATTTGGTTAAAGTGATAGGTGATGAAAATGATCCTTGCCAGCAGCATTCTGAATGAATATAAGCAGGTCAAGATTGCATGTGTCAAGGGCAGAGAAAAGGATGTTACAATAATTGAGATATGAGATTATAGCCTCAGTGAGCCTTTTAGCTGTGTGGATGGATTGCAGAGACTGTATTTTTAGACACATTATTCAGAAATAAACTTTAAGATATAGATGTGAAGACCTGGAAAGAGATCAGAATTGAAGATGATGCCCAGGTGATGGTACCGAGTGACACACAAAATAGTAAGTGTCCACAACGATCAGCATAGAAGGGAGAGCTGAGGGGAAGATTCAGAGCTCTGTTATAGCTACGTTGAACCAGAGCTGATGGCTAGACATCTGTGAGATGTCAGAGAGACTGGCTGAGATTTTAGTTTGGACAGAAGGAGACAGGTCTGGAGTAAAAGCCCAGAGTGCAACCCCCACAGAAAGTTGAAGGGGGGATGAGGAAAATCCTCCAAGAATATGCTTGAAGGTGCTATTAGAGAAGTAGGAGGAGAACCAGGAGAGGACAGTAGTGAAAGCCAGAGGAGGACAAGATTTCAAGAAGGGGATGATGGACTGTGTTGAATGAGGCTGAACTTCGACTAGGAAAGAGGTCATTAGAGACTTCGGTGAGAGTGATTTCAGTGGAGTGCAAGTGGCAAAAAGCAGCTAGGAGAGGGTCTAGGATGGAACTGGAGGACCGGAGAGAAATTGTAGACAGCACATTGTCAGTTTAGAGATGAAAAGGATAGGTTGCTATTTGGAGAGGCAAGTGGCAACAAAGGTGGATTTTCAGTGTGTTGTTTTTTTTTCCTCGTTACATATGATACTTTAAAATTGTTTTATTTCTCATATACCCAGTTTATTATCTCATCAGACCAATGTGGAGAAGGTTTACCATTGCTTGTCCATAAGTTAAAAGTAACTGACATTGTTGAAGTTTGGCTTATTTTAAGCATCTGTAGAAAGAGGGAAAAAATTCAAAGTTTTTATTCTTCCTTAGTAAGGTAATGTTTGATGGATGAACTTTCTAAAGCCAGCATGCTGCACAGCAATTGTTCAATTTCTTGTACTGACTCTCCAGTCTACTTTCCATAAATTTGATGCTGACAAATTAATTCCTGGTATTAATATAAGAATACAAGAATTTTTAGGAATAGAAGGGTCTCTGTCTTGCAGTAACTTTTGAAAAGGAGGTATTTAATCCTGCGATACTGCTTTTCAGCTTTACCACTAATTTTTCTCAACTGCCATTTCTGTTCCTGCCGTCTTCTGTTTATTAAAAAGAGGAAAAAATTCTCGAGTACAATGAGGACTTGACTAAGAGAGCTTGCAGACTGCAATGTCTTAAGCTACATAGAATCAGTTATACGTATCTTGACTGTTTCAGATGGAACCAGTGTCCACTACATATATCTACCAAAAACTGATCCAGTCTTTTAACTAAAGAATCAGTAGAATGTGAAAGTTGTTAACTTTGGTTTCTATTGTAATATTCTGTAGGTGTGGGATTGAGGAAAACTGTGTGAGGGGAAAGATGGTCTTGTGGCTAAACCCTGATCAGGGAGACCAGCGAAACATGACTTCTGTTTCTGTCTTTGCTACAGACTTCCTATTATAACACCTGGGTGCTGCAATTTCCCCATCTGTTTACCCATTTCTGCCGAACAGGTGTTGAGTCTTAACTCATTCAGACTTGAAAGTAGTTATTAAGATCATGGAAGGCACTATGAAGTGCAAAGTATTATTACTACTGTTGTTAATAATACTATTTAAATTACCAAAAAGTAGCTAGGGGAAGTTATGAAAAACACTACTTTAAAACATATCCAATTTATAAAGTTTTTTCAAGTTTTGTATTCCTGATTTATAGACATTACTCTAAATGATTTTGCTTGAATCAGTAAAACTTTTTAATATGGTGAAATGTGTCAACTTTCATAAAACTGACAAAAAGTGTGATCAGAAGAAGAGGCCTTGTTTAATGTTTTGGTACACTTGAGTTTAGATATTAACAAGAAGATTGAGGTTTCGTTTGGAACGTGCTTCTGGGGAGACTTCTTTGATAGATCGAACTGGCAGAATGTTGAAAATGGAGCCTTTGGCAACAGTTGAATCCTTAGAACAATACCTCCTGAAAATGGTGAGCAACATCCCACACAGATGACTTTGCGAAGTGTAGAGGCATTCTTTCTTGATATCATTTCAGGTTTTTTTTTTTCCATTCTTTAGGTAGCAAAGCAGTGGTATGACTTTGACAGGGCTTCATTTGTTTTTGTACGAAAACTACGTGAAGGCCAAACATTTGTATTCAGGCACCAGCATGACTTTGATGAAAACGGAATTATTTACTGGATTGGGACAAATGCAAAGTAAGATTCTTCAGAGTTAATTTATTTAAATCAAATGTGATATGCCATAATCTCCAGGAGCAAAACTGAAGGAAGTATTGCAGTAAAATGGAATATACTATCATTTCAAAAAGAACTATATCTCCTTTTTAGTATTCCTGGATAGAATTAAATTTGTGTGTGTTGTACCTGAAGAATAAAAGAGCATTGTGAATCTTTGAAGTTGTCTTGGGAATTTTCTATTTCTATCTTTATCTAAGACAAATAGTTTTCGCTTTGAATTCCTCATAGTAATATGAAAGTTTTGGATCGTCTCTTAGTTATTTAATATCTCTGGGGTTCTGACTATTTTATAGTTTAATCTTAATTAAAAATTACTCTCAGCAGTCTGTCAAACTTGACTAATCTGTTCTTTTAAAGTAAATGATAAATGAGTAATACAATTCTCTTTCCAATGTAGAACTGCATATGAGTGGGTAAATCCTGCAGCCTATGGGTTAGTAGTGGTTACATCTTCAGAAGGAAGAAATCTGCCTTATGGACGTTTGGAAGACATCTTAAGCCGTGAGAGTTCGGCTCTGAATTGTCATACTAATGATGATAAGAATGCTTGGTTTGCCATAGATCTTGGTCTTTGGGTAATACCATCGGCTTATACGCTACGCCATGCTCGTGGTTATGGAAGATCTGCACTCAGAAATTGGGTTTTCCAGGTATCCAAGGATGGACAGAACTGGACTACTTTGTATACCCATGTTGATGACTGTAGTCTCAATGAACCAGGGTATGATGAAAATATTCTAGCTGCCTTTACGAAGTTGAACTGTCAATTAAAAACATGCTTTGCTATTTCCTAGCTTTTAGATGTATGCTTTTGCATCTCTAATTTTAAACCCTTCTTTGGTTCTTTTAAGTGCATTTCTAGTCCACAAACTTAATTTTGCATTTTAATTTTCACTGATGCATTATGGACTTAAATGTTCATCAGTATTGAAAATCTATAGTGTTGCATTTTCCACACAGTTCCTTCTTTGTGATCTTATTAATGGATATGAATAATGAAGAGATGCACTGTCGTTAACAAGTGTCTTCCCATTATCACTCTACACTATGAAATGTATAATGTAACAAATTTTTTATCTCAATATAGTAGTAAGAACAGATTGTTGCCTAATTGTTTCTAATGTTTGGTATAGGCAGTGGAAATATGTTAGAGCAAATTTTGTTCACTGTTCCATTTGAAGTCTAACACAGCATTCCTCTTATTCCAGAATAAGTTGGTCATATAAGCTTAACATGCATTGTAGCAACATAAGATGGTCTAGAGTAGTTTTCCCCAATTTGTGGTCCATGATCCACTGAGCACTCGCTGCTGGTTCATAGCAAGTTGCCTGATCATTTGATGCTGGCCTTCCCCTTTGTTTCTGACTTGCCTTACATTATATAAATGCAGCTAAAACAAGCTACTAATTTACTCAATATTATTTTTTCCTGTAAGCAATTGCTGTGGTAGCTACAGGAATATTATGTAATTGTGACTGGGAGGCTTAAGTGCTCCGTGCAGTAAAGAGAGGGGAGGAGAAGTGTCCTATGAGACTCTTAATATGTGGTTCCTGTGATGGAAAAATTGAACTCCAGGTTTACAAGATGGCTTTGGTTTTCTTGTGGAGAAAGCAGGTAACACTTATGAATTCACACCAGCGCTCATACAAATTTTGTAACCCATAAAGCTTCTTATTTTCATATTTTTCATGTTCTTGTCAGTTTTCATGCATTAGTAAATTAGCATTAGTAAAAGTAACCCTCTCTTCTTTTCCCCCAATTAATATGAAGTTCTACAGCAACTTGGCCTATAGATCCATCAAAGGATGAGAAGCAAGGATGGAGACATATAAGAATAAAACAGATGGGAAAGAATGCCAGTGGGCAAACTCACTACCTCTCCCTGTCTGGTTTTGAACTTTATGGTACTGTGAATGGAGTGTGTGAAGATCAGTTAGGTAAGGAAAAGAATACATGTATCCAATGTGCTTTTCCACAGAGTAATAGTGAATGCATGGCAGGAAGATAAGTGAATATGGGGAAAGTGATAAATTGAACTTTGTCATGGACCTTTTTAAAAAAATAAGCTCAAAATAAGTTTGTATGCCTTTTAGCTTTACCTTTTAAACATACTTTTACAATCTTGTCTAGATTTTTCTTTAATCTACATTTCAATTACGGTATGTAGGAAAAGCAGCTAAGGAGGCAGAAGCTAATCTGCGGAGGCAGAGGCGACTAGTTCGCTCTCAAGTTTTGAAGTACATGGTTCCTGGTGCTCGTGTAATCAGAGGAATTGACTGGAAGTGGCGAGATCAGGATGGCAGTCCACAGGGTGAAGGCACTGTTACAGGAGAATTGCACAATGGTGAGGAAGTGCTTATTGAATTTACAAAGGGTTTAGTTTCATGTTCTATTGCATTATGATTAGGAAATCATACTTTTGTTTTCTTTGCTACACTTTGAAAGGCTAATGCAAACCTAGAATGCATCAGGCAAGGTATTTCCGGTAGAGATAGGGAAGTATTATTACCATTATACAAGGCACTGGTGAGATCTCATCTGGATACTGTGTGCCATGCTGGTCTCCCATTTTAAGAAAGGTGAATTCCAACTGGAACAGGTGTAGAGAAGGGCTACTAGGATGATCAGAGGAATGGAGAACCCAAGGGGCTTGGTTAGTTTAATCTAATCAAAGGAAGGCTATGGGGAGATAAGATACATCTTAATGTTAATACATCAGTGGGATAAACACCAGGGAGAGAGAGGAGTTATTTAAGTTAAGGGCCAGTGTTGACACAACAAATGGATATAAATGACCATCAACAAGTTGAGGCTTGAAATTAGACACAGGTTTTTAACCATCAGTGGAGTTAAGTTCTGCAAAAGCCTCCTGAAGGGAGCAGTGGGAGCAAAAATCCCAACGGATTTCAGGAATAAGCTTGAAAAGTTTGTTGGAGGGGACAGTATGATATTGCCTGCAGTGGCATGTGACCCATCTGGGTTACTAGTAGCAAATATTTCTGCAGTGCCTGAAGATGGAACACTAGATGAGGAGGCTTCTGAGTTACTCAGGGAAAGAATTCACTGTTGTATCTGGCTGGTGGGTCTGACCAACATACCCAGGATCTGACTGATCACCATAATCAGGGTTTGGAAGGAATTTTCTCCTGGGTTTCATTGGCAGACTCTTAGGGGATTTTTGCTTTCCTTTGCAGCATGGGGCACAGGTAACTTGCTGATTTAAGCTAGAGTAAATGGTGGATTCTCTGTAACAAGAAGTCTTTAAACAATGATTTGAGCCAGAGGTTACAGATCTATTACAGGAGGGTGAATGGGTGAGGTTCTGAGGCCTGCAGTGTGCAGGAGGTTAGACTAAATGGTCACAGTGGTCCTTTCTGGCCTTCAAGTCTGAGAGTCTATGAGAAAATGTTAGGATTTCTGTAGGGCACAGATGATTAATATTTTAGAGGCTGTAGATTAAATGTTATGATTGTCTTTTCACTGTTGCAGTTCAGTTGTGAAATTCTACATTTTTCTTTTTAAAGCACGAAAATAGTTCTAGTATATATAACAAGTACAGTAGAAATTGAGTTGGTTTGGAAATGGTGAATATGAAATGAATATATCTTCAGCATTTTGCTTCATTTGCACCAAATTTTTATTGGAGCTATCTGTGTGATATGATAAACACTTCGCAGCATGTAAAATTGTTGATTAGTACAAGATAAACTACGCTTCATATCTGTATTATCTCAAGATACCTTTCTGCATCTCTTCTAGCTTAGCATTTGTAACATTTTTCTTGGCTGGCTTGCTTGCTTTATTTATTTATTTAATATTTTATACCTTTCCTATCTTGCTAGCTTCACTGGGATCAGGTGACTGCTTAATATAAAAGCAATTTACTTAATGTTAAGGGGCTGATGTAAGCCTACAAAAGCCATGGAAGTCAGAGCTCAGGAGGATATAGAGTGCTATGAAAGAGGCTCCAGAACAGTGATGATTATACTGTCTGCTTCCTTGTTGTTTTTCTCTACAAGTATGCAATATCAATCTCATTTCTGAGGCCTCCTGAATATATGATCACTCCTTCCTTAGCTCTGTATTTTTTCTGTGTGCAGTTGTTAGCCCTTTAATATTATTTAAAGACATAAAATTGTTTGGATTTTTTTTAAACTTCAGTGTAGTGTGTAGCGAACTTTTCCATGGTCAGTACACTACTCTTAACAGATGCAGCCGCGCCCACAGCCACATTCTTATTTGCAATACCTTTCTAAGTATGATTGGTGAGTAGTATTTTTATCATGCGAATCTCCTAGTAAATCAGTGTTTTATCTCCTTTTAGCAAAATAAGTGAAACTACTGCTCAGCCTTCTCATGTGGTTGTCAGATTACAGAAAGCATACCAGCAAATTCTTTATCCATACTATAGCCTTCCTATGCATTGTTGGAATATTGCAAGAAACATCCCAGTGACTTTAGTGGGACTACTCATTTCTGAATTTTAAGCAGATATTGAAGTGCTTTGTTGGACTGGGGCAAGAGTACCCAGCACCTTACAGGAGCACAATTCCTAATGCATAGGAAGTGACCTCATTATATATATGAAAAAAATTCATGTGAGCTTTTAAAAGAAGATAATCTAAAAATGATAGTGTAGGAAAGGTACTACTAACTAGGGAAAGTATATTTGGTTGTGCTTTTCCAAAGCATTGTCTCCTGAACCCCATAAGGAAATGCATATTTGTTTACCATGATAAGGGACGTACCTCCCTATCTTTTGTGTAGCGTTTGGCAATAAAAGCATTTTGAAATCCTGAGTTTTTAATGGAGGAAAAGGAAAAACTGAAATTTTGTGTCTCACCTTTCACATGGCAAGTTTCAGTTTGAGATGGCTTGAAACAGTTCATGTAAAATCTCTTAAATGTTTTATCAGTGCATAGTAAAAACAAAAATACTTCATAAACTGTAACACTGCTAATGGGGATGCCTATTTTTCACATGTGAAGATTGTGGCCATTTAAAAACACTTCTTTTCTCCAAAGTGCAAGTGTGTGTTGGCCTAGTTTGACAATTGCCTGTGAAGTCGTATTTTGTTCTAAAAAATTATGCCTTTTGGGTAGAACTTTGCACACACAAAAAAAGCATCTGATGATGCCAAAACTACATTTTAATGTTTAACTTAAAAATAGCTCATATCTGTTTTTTTTAATTTGAGAAAATAAAATGTGCATCTGGGCCTGACAGTTTGTCTCATTTCTTCCTGATGTCATATAAAATGATTTTAAAAATCCCAGATTTTCATAAGTTTAATGGAAAGTGCTGATCAGTTGAAACAGTCCTACCAAGTTTCATTATAACATATAGTAAAGCTTAAATTTTAAAGAAAAACAAAAACACCCTTTATGAAACATTAAGATTGCGATAAAATTTAGACAAGCTAGAAATTAAAACATGAGAGTAACATTTTACCCTTTATGCATGATGTGAGCAGTAGTAACAATAGTGTGAATTAAGAGCTTAGATGTTAAATTTACCTTTTGAACTTTCTTACGTTACTCTTTTATCACAGTGGTGTTAGAAACATCTTCTAATAAAAGAATAGAAAACTTGCACCCCTTGTTAGAGCTATTTTCATCTCAGGTAATCAACTAGTCAAACAGTCTATTAAATTATTATTCTTTTGCAATTATAGAGTCCAAAACTCCCACTCTTACTCAAGCAAGTAGTCCTTACCTATGTAGTCCAGTGGAAGTCAGTGAGGCTATTCATGTGAGTAAGGAATGCAGGATTGGGCCTACATTAATTATTGAACTGAAAAACTGAGTTACAGTAAAACTTTGTATTTTGAATTAGAATATTTTGAATTAGAATGAAAAAGTCCCAGTTTAATCAATTTCATTTTTAAAATATGCATTCTATTACTTAAAGATACTGGCACATGTAATTTCAACTAAGCAACATATATAAGTGTTATAATTATATAGTTTTGCAGAAATAAGTGAAGACATGAGAAATGTAAATACATAATTAGGATTTTTGCTGACTTAACTTTCTTAATTTTTAAGGAATGAAATTCCTAAATTTAGGGGAAACTATTAGCATCCTTTGTTATAGTAAACATTTTATCTTACAAATACTTCAAGCCCACTTATGTGAAACTCATAACCATCTTTAATTAAACTAAAGATTTTTTTTTTTTTTAAAGGAGAAATGCCTGTTTAACAGGCATCTAGTATGCCAAATTCCAGCCTGGAGCAAACTTTTTTTGGCTGGATTCTCAGACCCTGAAAATAGCGATTAATCAAGGCATGTGAATGCCAACTTAACTTAGTAAAACTATCAAATTATTTAAATTCCAAAACTTTTTTCATTTTAATTGGCACTGAAGGCTATTTACTAATTTTAGTAACTCAAAGATATAGCCCTGATGCAAAGCTGATCCCATATTGTGGAGCTACTGTCTTACACGCTCCTGTCTGCTTTCTGCTGGGTCTCATAAACTCCTGTCCCTTTCCAGGCTGGATTGATGTCACCTGGGATGCTGGTGGCTCTAACTCTTACCGTATGGGCGCAGAAGGAAAGTTTGACCTCAAGCTTGCACCAGGGTACGACCCTGATTCAGCGGCATCACCCAAACCTGTTTCATCCACTGTTTCAGGCACAACGCAGTCATGGAGCAGCTTGGTGAAAAACAACTGTCCAGACAAGACGACTGCTGCTGCAGGCTCCTCAAGTAGAAAAGGAAGCAGCAGTTCTGTGTGTAGCGTGGCCAGTAGCAGCGACATCAGCTTGGGTTCGACCAAAATGGAGCGGAGAGCAGAGAGTGTAATGGAACAGAATATAGTTTCAGGCACTGACGTCCACGAGCCAATTGTTGTTCTGTCTTCTGCTGATAACATGCCTCAAGCTGAAGTAGGGTCATCATCCAGTGCAAGCACCAGCACCTTAACAGCGGACATGGGAAATGAAAATGCAGAAAGGAAGTTAGGTCCTGACAATTCCATACGTACTCCTGGGGAGTCTAGTGCCATATCCATGGGAATTGTTAGTGTGAGCTCTCCTGATGTTAGTTCAGTATCTGAATTGACCAATAAAGAAGCAGCTTCCCAACGACCCCTTAGCTCTTCAGCAAGTAACAGACTTTCAGTGAGTTCTTTGTTGGCTGCTGGTGCTCCAATGAGCTCCAGTGCAAGTGTTCCTAATTTATCTTCACGTGAAACTTCTAGCTTGGAGTCTTTTGTACGAAGAGTGGCAAACATAGCACGTACCAATGCCACTAACAACATGAATTTAAGCCGAAGTAGCAGTGATAACAACACTAATACTTTGGGAAGGAATGTCATGAGCACCGCAAGTAAGTAAGATATATTTTTGTCAGAAAATGAGATCAAATGCTTCATGTAAGAGAATGTGGAAGGATATGTCTGCCCTTGGCTTCCTTTTGGACTTCAAATGTGGTCCATTCTGAAAGCTTGATATGGAATTTAACTACATCAGCCCCCATTTCCTGTGTTCTTGTATAACTCATGAAGAGTTCATTGTAGTTGGGAAATGGCGTATTGCTGTTTCTTCACTAATTTGTAACTGTTTTGGTGTCAACTGTCCTTGCTCCCTCTGTAGCATTTCCCAAACAAGAAAAGAAGTCTATTCCTGTAACACATTTTTGAAAACTTCAGCGAAGTTAGAGATTCTGGAAAACTAACAGCAGCTGATTTATGAGGCTACCTCTTTAATCTGTTCCATATTACATAAATTTACACACATGCAGAGGTCTGATCTGCCCTGAGGGAGAAAGTTATATATGTAATTACCAGTATTACTAGGGGATTTTCCTGCACATTATGAATTGATTCTGTAGACTTTAACTTAAAGAACACAATAAAGGAAAAAATAATATATAGTAGAAGATATTTTAAAATTTCCATGAATTTAATTTCCTACTTAATGTTAAGGCCAGCTGCGATCTACTTTACAGAATTCATTATGATGTGTGTAGTTTGTGTATAATTAAGGCTTTGATCCAACAAATCTTAGGCATATGCCTATCTTTAAGCATGTGTGTAGTTCCATTGTTTTCAATGGTACTGTATATGTTTTAAGGCAAGGTATATGCTACAGTCCTTTGCTGGATTTAAAGTATAATAAGGGAAGTATATAAAATCCTGCTATTTGTTATGAGTTAGTTCATTCTTCTGAATTTTAGAATGGCCCTGTCTCTCACTGTGTGTATCACAGAACTTGTAGATGTTTGTTTTTGTAAATTTGGGCAATTAGAGTATTCAAATTAGGGGAAGGCATTGATGAGCAACCTTTTATCAAATTGACCAAGTTCAGAGAAATGAAGTCATCCTAACTAGAAAGCAACAATTCGGTTTTATATTAAAATTGCCATACCTTTTGTGTTCCTTTTCCTTGTATTCTTTTTCTCCAAATACGTGAATGACCAGCCACAGTAAAAGGGATTGCTCCTTGCTCCTTTTGTGTGTGTGCATGTGTGTTGATATTTTTTCTTTGAATGATGATGTATAGAAAACTTTTCAGTTTGTTTTGCTATACATTCTTATGTTCATAAAGTGAGATCAGGAAAAAGAATTTAACACTTCGGGGCAGGCATAAAGATAAAGGGGAATAGAGGGAGGAGTAAAGGAAGGAAGAGGTTACTGGCTTTTTGTTTCACAGAGCAGGAGAACAGTGCCAGCAATGCTGAAGTTAATTTGTGTTGGGGGAGGGGGGGAAAGGGCTTTAATCGAAGACAGTAGTATGTGTTTTAATAGCACACTTAATTAGCTTCCTAGAATTTGGCAGCAGGTTAAGACATTTTGCAAAGTGCAAATAAACCCAGTCCTTAACTTGCCAATTGCTTATTTCAAAATTAAATCTTTCAAAAAAAAATTCTCTCCTTTTAGGAATTATTTTGAATTTTATAAAAGGAGCAAATTGCATCTCTACTAGATGCCTTAAAGAGGCACAAAGGATTAAATTCAGTAAGGGAACTGAACTTAGTGTGATGTATATGTAACCCACACACCTTCTAGGTGTGGTGTTCTGTCCCAGATAGTGGCACCGAGACCACTTAGAGAGAGGTTAACGAGTCTGTTCTACAGCCTTAGCTAAGAGCTATATGGCTTTTAACTCAGTCTCATACACGAAGCTCCAGAGGTCCCAGGTTCAATCCTGTCTGCCACCGACCAGAGTCTGTTGGTGTTACAAGTGGGGGCTTGTCTAGGGACTTATCTGGGAAGACTCTGAAGCTTGGGACGTGCTAGGGTTACACATAGCTAAGTGGAAGGCCTGGAATTCAGATAAATTCTGCATATAGGCTTGTCCAGAAACCATCTGTCTGAACTTACAGATGATTGGGTCTGGGGATCTAGCTATAATATCAGCATTTACCAGTAGTTACTATGCAGTGGTATCTGAGCTAACCAGTTTCTCTAAGCTTATATGGTAACTGTGTAACAACAGCTGTCATGTGCTGACTTTGACTTCTACTCCTTATTCTAGTAGCAACTTGCTATTGCTACTGTGGTTATGTATGAGAAGATATCCACACTTTTATAATCCCCATTCAGGCTCTTAAAACTTGGGCCTGAAATTTCTCATGCTTGTCTTTAACCCAAAAGTTTATGGGTTGTTTTTTTGAAGAGGTATGGGGCAGTGAGAGGTTTCTTTAGGAGGCAAAATTAGCTACTTAACGGAAATCTCAAAATTCAAATCTAGTTCATGAAATTAGTTTCAGGTTCTGCCTGGGCCCTACTAATTTTTGTGGTTTTCCTATTTGCATTTTCCTAGTCTTAATTTTTAGCCTGTTGTATAAGACTCATATCAACAAAGGTAAAATGACTGACTACAGAATGAAACAGAAGCAGTAACATTTATTATATGCAGCTCTGTCAAATGCACTGAGTAAACAAACTGAATTTTTTTCTAAACTCTTTCTAATGTGATTAAATTGCTTGTGTCCCTTTTGGAAGCAATTTCCAAAATTGCTTTTTTAATAATTAAAAGTTTATTTTTAAAACTTCAAACTTTGTATTTCACATGTTTTACAGAAATAATGTTTGAAAATGACATAGCATGCAACAAGCTATATTTTTATTATGGCCGGAGTGTGCGAACCTGCGCAATCTTTACTTCAGGCATGTGAGAAATCCCATTGAAGTCTATGGGACAATTCACGTGCTTAAAGTTAAACGTGCGAAATATTTGCAGGAGTGAGGCTTAAGTGTTTGATTTCTTACAGATATACTGTCAGCACTGCACATATAATCATGGTCACCATGTAAATACCCAGAATTCTGCACATTGAATTACAGTAAACATAGCTGCCCATATGTCAGTTATCATTAAGGTCCTTCTTCCTTCGTGATATTGTGGATCCTGCAATATTGAGCTACCACTACAATTGTTATTTTAATTAGCTTATTTTGCACAGTCCACAAATTTGCATAGATTTTGAGCATGCATTTAGTATTGCACTAACAGTAAAATGTAAAAGGCTAAAGTGAATGGACTTGATTTCTGCAGCAGTTGCGTTAAGACTTTATGTAATCTTCCGAAGTTTATATTGTACCAATCACCTTTTTTTTGTAATGAATGTACTATTGTTGCAGCATAATGTCTCGTTATTTAAAAAAAAAAAAAGCAGGCATAACATAATACTTGAATGTTTAAAAAAAAAATTGCTGGAAGGATATAAACAAATAGGGCTTCTCTAGCTTTTCCAAATTACCGCTATTAATAAAGGTCCATTATTACTTTTCTGCGATTTTCCATGTCTTGGCTGCAACTCAGCCACAATTATTTGAAGATCATCCAGCGATTCAAGTAGGGCCTTAATTATCATACATTTAAAGTAAAACACAGTTAGTGTATTTTATGAGTATGCCATCACAGTTCACTTTTTTCTTCTTTTAGTCTTTAATGTTTTTTAAAAAGGTAAAGAATATTTACATTCAGAAATGAATTTTAAGATAAAATCATGGCTGAGATTTCTAACACAAGTATGGAAATTAAGTTACATTTTAATAGCACCTGTGACTGAAGCGCATTGCCTATATCAATGAATAAACACACTACATAGAAATAAACAAAACACTACACGTGAGAGAATGTCAGGTTAGGGTTTCTGTAGGATTTTTAAAATGCACAAAAATCAGAAGCTTCAAAATTATATCCGTTCTAATGTTTCTAACTGTCTTTTTTCAGTTAGAATATTTTCTCTGTACGTCTATTAAATTGTATTGACATTAGTTAGAGAAGCAATCAAATCAGATTAAACTGAGTTTTGAAGAAGATACTGCAGATTTCCACGCAATTGTATACAGTGGGATGTATTTAATAAAATTTTATTTAGTTTACATGGAGGTTGTCCAAACTGGATATGCGGTCTATTTAATACCCCCAAACAGTTGCTGTACACCTCTGTGTTTAGGACCCCTCTTATAGGCCTCATAGACAGGTTACCCATGGTGACTTTCAAGCCCAAAAAAACTTTTTTTTTTTTTTTTTTTTTTCAAACACAGGACTCATGCATGTAAGTTGTGCTCTTCGAATCATTTATTTTATCTTACCATATCTTTATAGCTTCTCCTCTTATGGGTGCCCAAAGTTTTCCTAATCTGACTACAACTGGTACCACCTCAACAGTGACCATGTCTACATCCAGTGTTACTAGCAGCAGCAATGTAGCTACAGCAACTACAGTTTTATCTGTTGGTCAGTCACTTAGTAACACTCTAACTACTAGCCTAACATCAACATCTAGTGAGAGCGATACAGGTCAGGAGGCAGAATATTCTTTATATGGTAAGTTTCATTTTTAAATGAACATAGCAGAACTCCCATTAATGATTTTCCTTTTCTTCCTTACCTTTTTTATTGTTTTTTGTTTAGTATTTATTTACTGATCAGTGTTTGAGAGTTGAGCTGTTCACCTGTTATTAGTTATGCAAGGCTGTACTCATTCAAAGGAATTTTGATGTAATGGCAGTGTTTCTATACATTCTTGTTTTTTTATAGTTTAAATCTCTCTCCTGCACTCTTACTGATTTTTTGATTTTTTTTTATGTAGGCATTTAAATATTATATTTGATTTCTTTTTTTTTTTTTAAATTGGACCAATGAGTTTAATGTCTAAAACAAAGGTCGGCAACCTTTCAAAAGTGCTGTGCTGAGTCTTAATTTATTCACTCTAATTCAAGGTTTTGCGTGTTAGTAGTACATTTTAACAGTTTTAGCAGGTCTCTTTCTATAAGTCTATAATATATAACTAAACTATTGTTGTATGTAAAGTAAATAAGGTTTTTAAAATGTTTCAGAAGCTTCATTTAAAATGAAATTAAAATGCAGAGCCCCCCCGGACCGGTGGCAGGACCCAGGCAGTGTGAATGCCACTGAAAATCAGCTTGCATGCCGCCTTTGGCACGCGTGCCATAGGTTGCCTACTCCTAGTCTAAAACATTCAGTAAATAGGCATATTTTAAAACCAAACATTCTTCTTTGTGTGTTGTATAGGTATATTGCTCCAGATTTTTAAAGTTATTTAGGCATTGCTGTGCTTAGCATTGCAGTTCCTAACTGATTCGGGACCCTAAATATCATTTTCAAAAGGGTCTGAACTCCTTTTGAAGATGAGATTTAGGCTCCTAAACCAGTTAGCTGTTGCAGTGCTATGCACAACAGTGCCTAAATACCTTTCAAAAATCCAGGCCATTGCCTTTTGTCTCAAAGATAACACATTTTATTTTATGAAAGAGTAGTGTGTGTGGTTCAGGAATCCCAATGCCAGAGGAAAGTCAACAAATTGAAGGGAATGATTAAGAGGATGAATGATCTTATATATGAGGAAAGACACAAAATGCCACAGTACACATTGGCTTGGCTAAATTATAACTATGGGATAGGATAAACCATTTAAAGGGTTGTAAATACTAAAATGGAAAGGGGGAATTTAGGGTAATCTAAGGTGAGTGATACATAGGAGTTAAAGGGATGAAATTGAGCCAAGGCTGGATATCAGGAAACACTTCGTAGCATAGAGGTTTATTAAACTGGGGAGTAGCCTCCTAAGGGAAGTCATCATGAGAGCTCCATTCCATAAGTCATTTAAAACTAAATGAACAAAGCATTTAGAGTGTAGAGAAAAGTTCTGTCTTGGGCCCTCATCTAATGCCTATTCACTTCAACAGATTAGGCCCGTTTGGAGGGGATTAGTCAAGATGTCTGAATATGCCTTTTCCATTTCTAATTTCTTTGATTCTGTGATACTAAATGGAACCAGTGTTACTCAAATATCTACATGTTGACAAAAACTTTTGTTCTGGCTTGGTGGCTGGGCTTAACGTACACTGTATTCAGGAGAGACTGATGTGGTAGTTGTCTTAGAATTCCTGCTGGAGTCTTGGGAATGGCACAGAGATTGCTTGGATACATGAACTTATTTGTTGTTCTCTGGTAGAGCCTCCCTAGCAGAGGTATGAAAATATGAAGAAAGAGTCAGAAAATATATATGCAGTAAAAAACCCTCTTTAGTAAACACTAGGGGAGTATGTGTGAGCTGTATGCCCATACCAAGGCTTTTGTTGCATAATTCTTAACATCATTTTTAAAGATAAAATGTATAATATCAAAAGTCTGTTATATTATGTCATTTGTAAGGCTCTGTGTCTGCCACGGAGGTTGCAGAAGTCATGGATTCTATGACTTCTGGAGCAGCTCCCAGCTAACATTTAGTCAGGGGTTTTTATAGTACAAGTCATGGACAGGTCACGGGCCGTGGATTTTTGTTTATTGCCTGTGATCTGTCTGTGACTTTTACTAAAAATACCCATGATTAAATCGTAGCGGTAGTCATGTATTATGGTTTGGAACACACACTTAATGTTAGTAAAAAGTACACCATTAATTTGAAATTAGTTCTAAAATGAGTTAAAAGTAGTTGAAGGTCGTAACCACCCCCTAATACCACTATCCATTTTCTAGTTTTACAGTCCACATATTTACACAAATACAAAGACCCACACAGAAGGGGAAACTGACTGACTGTATATAAAATGCTATGAAATACATAATGTAAACTGAAGAGGTAAAGGTTTTTTCCCTCATCGTTATCAGTTCTGTGATTTGTAGGTGTTACTTCTAACAAGTAGTTAGGAGCACATACAGTAAAAATGTTTAGCAGTATATCTTTTGAACCGACTCCTGTTTCTTTGCCAAGTGTGCTATCTTAGGTGCTTTACCTTTTTTTCTTTTCCACACACATTGCCAGAGTATCTTGGACTAGGTTTTATCCCTGTCTTCCTTAATAGTTATTTTGTTTAAATTATATCTGTTTTCATTCTTTCTCCTCTGCTTTTAGTTTTCAAAATTATTTCGGTTTCTTTAAAATGGGTTTGTGTCCCTTTTTATTTATATATAGATTTTCTTGATAGCTGCCGGGCAAGTACTCTGTTAGCAGAGTTAGAGGATGATGAGGATCTGCCTGAGCCAGATGAGGAAGATGATGAAAATGAAGATGACAATCAAGAAGATCAGGAATATGAAGAAGTCATGGTATAGTGTGTACCTACCATACAAAAATACTTTCCAATTAAATAAAGTATGCATATTAAAGGATATGTAAAAACCCATAGATATGCTGGCAATGTGGAGACCTAGAACTGGCTTTTCTATCCTTAGAGCTTATTTAGAGTTATAATAAATACACAAGAGTACCTGTCCCATGTTCTGAGTCAACTTGACAAATTCTTAAAACAATTCAGCAGGAATAGATGTTGATAGTTACTTGCTACTAGCACTATGCCATCAACATAAATATACCAAATTAATAAATCTCACCATTAAACCATTGTACTACTTCCACAATCTGACCCTTGGTCTGTTGGCCAGCAATTAAAAATAGGGCTTTCAGTGTGCCCTGAATGCTAATAAGCTTGGACTATTAAAGACCGTGATCAGGGAATGAAAGTTAAAAGGTGCAGGGCCCAGAGAGTGAGTGCCCTTCCACCAGCCCCTTCTTTTTTGTACCAAAGGAGCTCAGGTGCTTCCATGGCAGTATCTCATAAGGAAAAAATGGAATTTCTAACACTGGCAGGTCACAGCCTTTTCAGCCCTTTATAGGCTAAAACCAGCATCTTAAAATCAGACTAGAAACCAGTGAACAGCCAGTTCAGATCATAGACCACCAGTATAATGTGCTCATGAAATGACACACAACGTAACAAATAGTCTGCCAAATTCTGAGTACCTGCTGCAGTTTCTAGGTGGATTTAAGACACAGCCCCATGTAGAGAGCATTGCAGTAGTGTAATCTCCAGGTGACAAAGAAAAATGATGATAGTTGCATCCAAAATTTACAGTTCACTGTTAACATCAAAAGCAGTGGGTACAACCTTCTGGCTGTGTGGAAGTAAAAAAAAGCTGATCTGCCATAGTTGCTACCTTCTCTCCTGTTATCAGTTGGGAGTCTAATCAGACTCCCGGACAGAGAACCTGGTCCACAAATGATGGTAACACGACTTCAATAACAAGAGCCAGTGTTATTCTGGCCAGAACTTCTACTTGCTTCCCCTAGGTAAGTGATTCTCAACCAGGGATATGCATACCCCTGGGGATATGCAGAAATCTTCCAGAGGGTACATCAACTCATCTAGATATTTGCCTGGTTTTGCAACAAGGCACTGGTGAAGTCAGTACAAACTAAAATTTCATAGTGGCAATGACTTCTTTATACTGCTCTGTATACTATACACTGAAATGTAACTACAATATTTGTATTCCAATTGATTTATAATTTATATGGTAAAATGAGAAAGTAAGCAGTTTTTCCGTAATAGTGTGCTGTGTATTTTTATGTCTGATTTTGTAAGCAAATGGTTTTTAAGAGAGGTGAAACTTGGGGGTACCCAAGACAAATCAGACTCCTAAAAAGGGTATAGTAGTCTGACATGGTTGACCAGCATCACTTCAGACTTTTTAGATTGAATTTCAGTAGCTGTGTAAGAAAAAAGTGCAATTTATTTAAAAATTCTTAAAAAAAAAAACAACCCACACACAGGTCTTGCCTGACCCATTGTGATTGGTTCCATGCTCTGGTTTGATTCCGTGATAGCTGTGATGTCACAGTATGTATGTGCTTGGACCTCAGAAAAGGAGGTGGCCAGAATGGATGTTGCAGGAGCTAAAAGGAGAAACGTAAGACTTCTGGTGGTAATGTTCTGAATTTCCTCTTAGTTTGCCTATGAAATAATTCATCACATCTTCTCAGATGTGTTGAACACCTAAAGATCACCTTGACTTCATTGGGATTCATGTGTGCTCACACTTCTGTAAATCTGGCCATTTAGATGCCAGATTTAGAAACCTAATTTTAGGAATCCAAGTTTCACAGCTTTGACCTTACTATTTTATCTTTCAGGGTTTCCTTAAACATTTCAGTATTCCATGGAATTTGTGAACAACCTCCTGTGGCTATTTAATGTGCAAATTGAAGTATTTTTAAATCCTAATTGTTGTTAGTGAATAAGAGATCCTGGTAAGGTTGTGCTTTCAGTGAAAACTTTGAAACTATTTCTAAATATAGATCACTAAATGCTTTCCAGTTAATTATTTTTAAGGCTAAAATTTAGTCATGGGTATTTTTAGTAAAAGTCATGGGCAATAAACAAAAATTCACCGCCTACGACCTGTCATGAGTTTTACTATAAATGCCCCTGACTTAATCTTAGCTGCAACTTGGGCCCCAGGACACTGCTGCTGTTCTGGGGCCATCACTGGGGTATGGCTGGCCCTAGGGCTGGTGCAGGTGTGGAAGTCATGGAGGTCCGGAAAGTCATGGTATGCATGACTTGTGTGACCTCTGTGACAGACTCTCAGCCTTAATTATTTTCACTGTTGTCTTGTATTGATGAATAAAATTATTGGGAGTGGAAGGGAGTGCATTTGTAGCTACAAACAGCTACCACAAACAGCTACAAACTAAGTCAATTTGTGAATAGTATCAGAGGGGTAGCCGTGTTAGTCTGTAAAAAGCAACAGAGAGGTCCTGTGGCACCTTGTAGACTAACAGACGTACTGGAGCATAAGTTTTGTAGGTGAATACCCGCTTTGTCTGACGTCTGATGAAGTGGGTATTTCACCTATGAAAGCTCATGCTCCAATACTTTTGTTAGTCTATAAGGTGCCACAGGACTTTTGTCAATCTGTGAATAGTATTCCTAATGTGTATTTAATAGTAGTATTTCCAGAGTGTAGATCTCAAGCACTTTACAAAAATGGGTAAGTATAGTTAACTCCATTTTTCACTTGAAAAAAATGGAGGCTTTGACCTTGCTGAAGGTAACTTAAGAAGTTAGATCTTGGGAATAGAACCCCAGTACCTCTTTTCTAGTTCATTTTTAATTTTACCTTTTATATAACTCCGCCTTATTTTGTAACTAGTCTTTTTTGTTTAGCTATTGATCAAATGGTTTCTGTGTGGAATCTTGCTTCAACAGGAAGAAGAGGAGTATGAAACTAAAGGCGGACGCAAGAAGAACGTGGGATGATGACTATGTATTGAAACGTCAGTTTTCTGCTTTGGTTCCTGCTTTTGACCCAAGACCTGGCCGTACTAATGTCCAACAGACAACTGATCTAGAAATCCCTCCACCAGGTATGTTGGAAGAACACTGAGGCTACGTCTACACTGCAGTTAGATACCCACGACTGGCCCGTGCCAGCTGGCTCGGGCTGCAGGGCTGTTGAATTACAGTGTAGACTTCCTGAGCTCTGGCAGCTGCCCACCTTGCAGGATCCCAGAGCCTGGGTTGCAGCCTGAGCCTGAAGTCTACTCTGCAATTAACAGTCCCACAGTCCAAGCCTTGTGAGTCTCCATCAGCTGGCATGGGCCAGCTGCTGGTGTCTAATTTGCCCCGAGAGTGCTTGTTCACACTGTAAAAGCAAGTTACTGTAGTTTCTTTTCCTTTCTATTTGTAGTGCCCAATAACTGGAAGAGAGTTGTGGCTTCAGCCTGCAAGGGGTGTACAATAAATTAGCCATCCTTAGTACAAACAAATGGAAAGGACCCAGTATAAGGGGTGATATTAAGGCTTGAAGGAGAAATTTAAGTGCATCTGGTAATTTAAAGGCAAGGATGTTGTCAGGTTTCTTGCATCCTCTGCTACTGTGGGAGAACCTGATAGTGAAATTGAATGAAAGAAATAAAGTAAACTATTCTGCTTTCATTGTCAAGCTGATAAATGCAAAAAGTAAACAAATAAGTAAATCTAGATTTCAGGGATTCCTTTAGCTGTTAGATACATCATCCTGTTTTTAATATAATTTTATCCTGACACAGTTCCTTTCAGATATAGACATTTAATATTAAATCAGTAAATGTTCTTATAAGGGCATATTATTATTAATGTTAAGTAGTATGTGTGGAGAGTACTTTTGTTTCATGAATTTCTTGTTAATTGTTTCTTAAATGATTTTACAAATACAGGTACACCCCACTCAGAACTCCTGGAAGAAGTTGAATGTATGCCATCACCTCGTTTAGCTCTTACCTTGAAAGTTACAGGTCTTGGTACAACTCGGGAAGTAGAGTTACCCCTAACAAATTTCCGATCTACAATCTTTACTATGTACAGAAATTACTGCAGCTTTCCTGTAATGGCAATGTGAAATCTGATAAACTTAGACGTATTTGGGAGCCAACATACACGTAAGAGATTATAAATATATCAGTGCATCTACAATGGTTTTATTTGAGGATGACTGGCTAAAAAATTGCTGTAAAAATGCGTGTTAAGATTTGTGACTGCTTTTTTTCCTCACAAGAAGCAAAGAAACTGATATCATATGCAACTAATAACTTAGAGAGTGAGAAGAGGGATTTTGCAGCAATGTAGAGTGGATCTGAAGAGGGTTGCTTCTGCCAGCTGCTCTTCTAAAAATGCAGTGTTGAAGGAGGTGCTGGAAATATCAGTGTCCATAATAAAACAGGGCTGCGATGGCCTACTGGGGATATGACTCACTCCCTGGCCATACCCTGCTATATAGACTTTATGTAACAGATCTAAACCTTTTTTATGTTCTGTTGCTTGTATTATAATTTTTTATCTAAGTATTTTATTGTGAATTCATTGTGGTTTTTGTAGTGCTTGTAGAGTTTGGGCATGGCTGATTTGTATCTCTAATCTCAGTAATGAAATTAGCGTTCATTACAGTGGGAGGTTTTCCATTCCATGAACTGTGAAACATGGTACACTATTACGTATTTTGGTTTTTTCTTCTGGGTGCCTATCCCAGTTATCTTTTCAGTAGTAGCGTATGTTTACTGATCCTTACCTTGTATCCAAGGAACTAACGGGTTTTTCTCTAAGAAGCCATTTCCAGTATTGTTCCTTGAGGGTATGTCTGTGCTTCAGTTAGGAGGTATGTTTGTAGCAGGTGTAGACGTTCCTGAGCTACCTTTGATCTAGTTAGCCTGATCTATTTTAGAAACCTTCAGTCATGTGCTTCAGGGTACATCTATACTGAATTCAGGAAGTGTGATTGCAAAATAGGTAGACATATCCGAGCTACCTTTTGATATAGCTAGATCAAAACTAGCTCAAGTAACAATAGTAGTGAAATCGTGGCAACACAAGAGGTTGCATGTGCTAGCGCCCCCTCCCTCCCCCCACAGTACAGATGTGAGCAGCTGCCAGGGCTTCACTGCTGTTGCTACTTGAGCTCACTTTGATCTAGCTACATCAGGATAGCTCAGATATGTCTACATATGTTTCAGTCACACCTCTTGATTGTAGTGTAGACATACCCTGAGCATGAGTTTAAGTGTTCTGCTGAGTTGGGACATCTCACACTTGTTACGTGGAAGAACTGCTGCTACTGCTCTTTTGCAACTTCCAACAAAACGATAAAGTATAACTGCAGAATGTAGAGGCTGTACTAAGATTCTGAGTGAATCAGGATAGCATTATTTAAATATCTTGTGCTATTCTGAAAAGCTGTTTAAAAACATTGACACTAATGTTTTCATGTTTAGAATCATGTACAGAGAAATGAAGGATTATGATAAAGAGAAAGGAGTGGAAAATGGTAAGATTCATTTTGGTACTTTTGCTAATCCCTATATTGAGTGGTTGTTTAAACGATAATAAAACAAATCATTTCCTTTTGTGAAATGCAACATTTTTTTAAAAAGCACTAACATAGTTCTTGAATATTTAGAAAATTTGAGTGAAAACTTCTGTATATGCATGTTCCTAAAGAAATTGTGTATAATGCATGTGAAATCTATAGGACTTTACAATCAGGAAAGACCAACATTTGGTGGTTCCTGTTGTAGGGTTGCTGGTCAATAGAGCATGTGGAACAGTACCTTGGCACTGATGAATTACCAAAGAATGACTTGATAACCTACCTGCAGAAGAATGCAGACTCAGCTTTCCTGCGTCACTGGAAATTAACCGGCACTAATAAAAGTATTAGGAAAAAACAGAAATTGTTCTCAGCTCATAGCTGCATACAAGGTATATGTCCGCATCCAAACTTTTTTTTTTTGGTGGGAATGGCTGTGTGCTTCGTTTTGCAGCTTTGAAGGTTCTTGAGGAGGAGGGGTGTGAGATGTGACTACAAAATTGCTGTATGGTTCATGTGCCAATATCAAGTTTAGTCTTTGCTGGCTCCATTTCCTTTATATGCCTTTTTGTCAAGAGCATTAATATTAAAAAGCGCTCAAATCATAGTCTGGACCATAGTACTGTTTGTACTTTTAAAAGTTTAATTCTCTTAAAGGCTAAACACAGTAACCCATTTTTGTTTGTAAAGTGATTAATTTACTTTGATACACAGTTGTAAAAATACTAGTCTCTATATTTTCATTCTAATAACCCTTTTTACAGGATTTTTGTGAGCATGGATCCAAGTCTGGATTGAAGCCAGGGAGCCATTTCCACTCTTCAGAACTCTGACATTCTTAGTTTGGCAAGAGAACAACCTCAGGCCAAAGCTGGTAGTGGGCAGAATTCCTGTGGCGTGGAAGATGTTTTACAGTTACTCCGTATTCTGTATATAGTTGCAAGTGACCCTTACTCAACACGAACTTCTCAAGAAGGTTTGTAAGTAGCGTAACATGGTTTATTCAGCACTTTACCAAAAACAAAATCAACAAGTTCTGTTCATATTTTCAGAAGGAGATGAGCAGCTTTCAGTTTAATTTTCCACCAGATGAATTCACAAGCAAAAAATCACTACAAAAATTCTGCAACAGATTGAGGTAAACATAATATAAATGCTATAATTTTAAGACTGTTTATATTCTTGATTACTTTGGTTGTATGAAATTTTAATTGCTGATTTGATCATTTAGACTTCTGGATTCTTTTGACCTTATTTGTCGCATAGGTAACCTTATTTCCCTATTTTTAAAATCATTACTCTTTTTTTAAAGCAATACAATCTAACCAATCCAGATATAAAATATGATGGAAAAAGAGGAATTTAATAATATTAAGATTGCACAAATGTTGTGCCCTCCAGCCCATGAAAATAAATCAGCTGAGCCTACTAAAATGGAAAAATCAGTCAATTTATAAAAAAAACAAACCCCAAAACGAGGAGTACTTGTGGCTCCTTAGAGACTAACAAATTTATTTGGGAATTAAGGTGGGCTGTTATCAGCAGGAGAAAAAAAAAATTTTGTAATGATAATCAGGATGGCCTATTTCAAACATCTGACAAGAAGACAATAGCTTGCATTGGTGTAACTGAGGAAAGGATCTGGCCTTCAGTATCTGTATTACTGATATTGAGAGCTAGAAAGAACTTGATATTTAGATCAGGCTGAGCTTGCAAGACTGGCACTTAAAAAATCCATCTTTTTATATGTAAACTGATCAAATTTGAGATGAAGTTGCTGATGCACAATAAAAATGAAACTTGAAGATATGCTATTTTAAAGTGGAACCACATTTTATATCTAATAATTCTGACATTCCTGATTCTTAAAATTCTTCAGTTCCTCCACTAATTTTTTGTGTGTCCCCTTTAAGGTCAATCAAAATTTCTTCAATTTTTTTCCCAGATAGCTAGGTAATGGCTTCAGGTTCTATAAATGAGTTGCCTGAAGTCTTCAGATTTTTCTTTCAAATTTTTTCGTGGTCCTGTGTAGGACATCCAGGTGCTTACATTATCTTTGCTCTGCTTAATCATTCCTGCAATATTAATGAGCAGATCAGGAGAGACTATATTCTCAGGGGAAAAAAACGTTGGTCCTTGGTACTTCTCTCCCATCTCTTGTTCCAGTGGTTCATTATGTTTCTTAGTGGCTGACTTGCCTTCAGGCACCTTACATCCCACTCAGACAGAGTCCTTGAAACTTCATCAGCCTTTTCATTCACTGATTTTAAAAATGATTTTTACCCCAGCAGGTGTAAAAAGTCAGTTCAGAGTAAACCTTGTTCTCTGTGCATCTGTCGATCATGTTGTTTGACAACCTGACCCTGTATTTTAAACAGTTTATTTCTATGTAAATTACAGGAACCATTGGCACTAGCAAGTGGCGCTTTGCCAGATTGGTGTGAACAGTTAACTAGCAAGTGTCCATTCTTAATACCATTTGAAACTAGACAGCTGTATTTCACTTGCACAGCATTTGGAGCATCAAGGTAAGAGACGTGATCATATCAGAATGAATGTTTTCCGAGATGTCTTGATTGTTTGTTTAGGTTTTACAGTTTCACTGTAAAACTTTTCTTTTGACTTCCTTAGCATGAAAATTGTAGGAGTGTTTTCTTTCCCTATTTAAGGAGTTTTTTAAAATAAACTTCTTTATTAAGAAAAGGGAAAATCTGTGAATGTTTTTAAATAAGATTTTTTTGATAACTTGCCGCTTTTTATTTATGCACTGTGCCAAGGGGCTCTGGAGTGGATGGTCTTCCTGTGGTTTGATGTTCCATAGGAAACTTGATGTAGATCTTCAGCATGTCAGTTTAATTTGCATGTGTGCTGTAGCTGGCAGGTAATGCTATAACATTGTGGGTCTCAAATCAAATAGTTTATTACATGTTTTAATTCAGCACAGACCACATTGGTAAGCATAGTTGTGAGAGAGTATAGACCAGGGGCAGGCAAACTTTTTGGCCTGAGGGCCAATCGGGTTTCCAAAATTGTGTGGAGGCCAAGCAAGCCAGGCGTAGCCCTACTCCTGCTCCCTATCTGCGCCACTACCTCCCCACACTTCTCGCCCCCTGAGGGCCCCCCCCCCGGACTCCTGCCCCATCCAACCCACCCTTACTGCCCCCCACCACCCCATCCAACCCACCTTCTCATTCCTGACTGCCTCCAGAACCCGTGCCCCTGACTGCCCCCTGCTGCCCAATCCCCTCCCTTCTCCTTCCTGACTACCTTCCTGGGACCCCTGCCCCATCCAACTACCCCTTCTCCCTGACCATCCCCAGAACCCTTGCACTGACTGCCTTCTGCTGTCCCATCCAACCCCCCTTCTCCTTCCTGACTGCCCCCCCAGACCTCTGTTCCCATTCAACCCCCCTGTTCCCTGGCCTCTGACCGCCCTGATCCCTATGCACACCCTCACCCCTGACCGCTCTCACTGCCTGGGTCCTGGCCACCGGTCCGGGGGGCTCTGCATTTTAATTTAATTTTAAATAAAGCTACTTCAACATTTTTAAAACCTACTTTACTTTACATACAACAATAGTTTAGTTATATATTAGACTTCTAGAAAGAGATCTTCTAAAAATGTTAAAACGTATTACTGGCATGCGAAACCTTTAGTTAGAGTGAATAAATGAAGACTCGGCACACCACTTCGGAAAGGTTGCCGACTCCTTCCCTAGCATTTCCTATACTGAGCACAAGAAAGAGGAAAAGGAGACTTTGGTCCCTTATATCAGTTTTTGTTTATATGTAAACCAAATATTTTTGTTCTGTAACATGCTGACATTAATCTTTCAGAGAAGTAGAGGCTTGACATTTTCTCTGCCTGATGAAAATAGTTCCTTTTTTTTCTAGCTCCACATTGCCATGAAATTTCAGTTTAAAATCTTGGCATTTTATAGACTGGTATATAGCAGTGATACGCAAACTGAGGCTTGCGAGCCGCAAGTGGCATTTTAATGTATCTCCTGCAGCTCTTTGCAGCACATGATATTTAAACACTGTGATTTAATTATTAACCAGTCAGGCTGTTTTTACTATATTATTAACCAATTATAGTTGATAAAATAATATTTGGTCAGTCATTTGCTGTGAGAATAATGCCTATATTTATCTATAAAATATAAAAATAGTGAATGAAACAATGAATTCACACTACTGTGGCTCTTTTGGGTAATACTGATCACTAATTTGGCTTATGAATCACAGAGGTCTGTATCACTGCTATATAGAAAAGCTGAATCATGAACATCCTAGGCCTTGGGCAGGTATAATTTGAAGGGAGAAGGAGGAAACAGTTCTTGAGTGATTGCTCACATCCATTCCAGTTAGGTGTGCGCGCCACGCGTGCACGTTCGTCGGAAACTTTTTACCCTAGCAACTCCAGTGGGCCGGCAGGTCGCCCCCTGGAGTGGCGCCGCCATGGCGCTCCATATATACCCCTGCCGGCCCACCCGCTCCTCAGTTCCTTCTTACCGCCGTGTTGGTCATTGGAACTGTGGAGCGCCGCATAGCTGTCCTCCACGTCCCTAGCTCTCCTTGTTAACTCTCGTTATTGTTATAGTGTTAGTTAGATCGTTAAGTGTAGTTAGTAAGTAATTAGGTGTAAATAGTGTTGTAGATAGTTATTCGCCGGGAGCTGTAGCCCTTTCCGGCACCCGGCACCGGGCTCATGCCTGGTTCGCCGGGCTTCAAGCAGTGTGCGGCCTGTAGGAAGCCTATGCCTACCAGCGACCCCCACGACGCGTGCCTGAAGTGCCTGGGGGAATCGCACAGATCGGACAAGTGCCACATCTGCAAGGCTTTCAAGCCCAGGACAAAAAAGGAGAGAGACCAAAGACTCAAGACTCTCCTTATGGAGGCGGCACTTGACCCGGCGGCTTCGCAGGCCGTGATCTCGGCGCCGGCACCGGATCGCACCGGCACCGGGAAGACTCCCCGGCACCGACCTTCTCCGGCACCGGGTGCAGAGCCGAGACAGTCAGCGTCTGCTACTTCAGCCAGGCAGACCCGACTGGAGCGCCCGGCCTCGGCATCGGCCGCGGCGCCGCCGGTACCGTCGACTCCGGGCCCGACGGGTCCGTCAAGTCCGGTGCCGCCGAGCTCCCCCATAAGATCTGGGGTTGAGCTATTGGTCCCATCCACGCCGGAGACCTTCGCCTCGGCACGGGACCTTATTGCCCTAACGGAGCCTACTCAGCCGCCACCCCCGGTACCTCCGGTGCGGGTCGCATCTAGAGGCAAGCCCATGATGTCGGCACCGTCTTGGGACTCGCGCTCACGATCCCGGTCCCGACGCCACGGCAGATCAAGATCTCACCGCCGCTCGCAGTCCCGGCACCGCCCGTCGGCGGCGGTACCGGTCGCACTCGCGGCACCGATCGACCTCCAGACGGTCGCGGTCGGACTCCAGCCGCCGATACCGGCACCGTGACTCCAGGAGCCAGTCCCGCCGTCACTCACCACACCGGTCGACCTCCCGGCACCGAGCTGGTAGCAGGTCCCGGTCCCGGTCGACCTCCCGGCACCGCGTCGGTGGCAGGTCCCGGTCCCGATCCCGGCACCGAAGCGGCGGCCGGTACCGGTCCAGATCCCGGCACCGAGACAGACCCCGGTCCCGGTCCCGATCCCGGCACCGCTATGACTCCCGGTACCGATCCCCGGCACCGAGAAGATCTTCGCTGCCGACTCACGCAGACCCTTACCAGCCAGGTCGGCCCCGCCGTGGCCTTCTAGGCAGCCGTCGGTGTCTTCGCAGACAGACAGCGGGTATGCGTTGGGCACCGACTGGCAGGCGGCGCTTTTCCAAGACCCGCCGCAACAGGACCAAGGCCCGCAGCAGTGGGGGTTTTGGACCCCATGGGCATACCATCAAGCCCAGGGCCCCCAACAGCTTCCTGTTAGGCCTGCGACAGCCGAGCACAGGGTGCCGGAAGCCTCGTTGTCTCGCCCCCCTCCCTCCCCGGATGGAGAGGAAGGGTCCAAGCAGCAAGACTCCGCTCTGGCTCCTGAGACAGAGGCGAGGGCCGAGGGGGACCCCCCATTGGACACTCTCTTGCCGGGGGTCTCCTCATCCTCCTCCCCTGATGAAGCGGTGGCTGGCACCTCGTCCAGTAGCCCCCCTCCCCCCCCGCTGGATCTCAGGGCGCACCAAGACCTCCTTAGGCGAGTAGCTCAGAATCTGAGCCTACAAGCCGAGGAGGTCTCTGAGATCGAGGATCCGATTGTCACCATCCTCTCGTCGGATGCTCCCACCAGGGTCACCCTACCCTTCATTAGGACGATCCAGGCCAACGCCAACACAATCTGGCAGTCACCGGCCTCCATCCCCCTATGGCGAGAGGTGTCGAGAGAAAGTACATGGCCCCCTCCAAAGGCTACGAGTACCTCCATGTCCACCCGACACCGGGTTCCCTGGTGGTGCAATCGGTGAATGATAGGGAGCGTCATGGACAGGAAGCTCCAGCCCCAAATCCAGGGAGGCCAGGCGTATGGACCTCCTTGGACGCAAAGTCTACTCGGCTGGGGCCCTGCAGCTCAGGGTTTCAAACCAACAAGCCCTGCTCAGTAGGTACGCGTTCAACTCGTGGGTGGCAGCGGACAAATTTAAAGAGCTGCTGCCACAAGACGCCGCCAGGAATTTGCGGCCATCCTAGACGAGGGCAAGAAGGTTGCACGAACCTTGTTGCAAGCTCGTTGGACGCTGCAGACTCGGCTGCCCGCACCCTCGCCTCGGGGGTAACGATGCGCCGTATCTCCTGGCTGCAGGTCTGGCCTTCCACGGAGCTCCAACATACCATCCGGACCTCCCGTTTGAAGGCCAGGGCTTGTTTTCGGAAAAGACAGACCCGAGACTTAAAAGTCTCAAGGATAATCGGGTCATTATGCGCTCCCTAGGGATGCACACCGGGAACGCAACGCAGACCCTTCCGGCCACAGCAGCAACAGCAGCGCAGGCCATACCCCCAGTTCCGCCAACGGCAGGACCTCAATAGGCGCCGTGGCAGGAATGGAAGGCGTAGGCATTGGGGAACCAAGGGGGGCAGAATCAAAGCTCCTCTAAGCCCCCGCCTGGGCCCAAGCCTTCATTTTGAAGGTGCGCCCGAGAGCGCAGTAACAGTTTCCCCCACGGATCCTTCCCCCCGTTTTCCAACCGCCTTTCGTTTTTCCTTCCGGCGTGGACCCAAATGACATCGGACCGCTGGGTCTTGCGTACGGTGCAGACGGGATACCGCCTGCAGTTTACATCGTTTCCTCCTTCCCGCCCCTTCCTCGTCCCTCTTCAGGGACCCCTCTCACGAGCTATTCCTTCGACAGGAGGTACGGACGCTCCTCGACAAAGGAGCTATAGAGGTGGTTCCGGAAAACGAGAAAGGCAAGGGGTTTTATTCCCGCTACTTTCTGATCCCCAAGGCCAAGGGAGGCCTCAGGCCTATCCTCGACCTGCGAGAGCTCAACAAATACCTGGTGAAGTTGAAGTTCCGCATGGTATCCCTGGGGACCATTATCCCATCCCTGGATCCGGGAGACTGGTATGCCGCCCTGGACATGCAGGACGCTTATTTTCACATTGCCATTTGGCCACACCACAGACGGTTCCTTCGTTTCGTGGTGGGCCCCCTTCACTACCAATTTGCAGTCCTCCCATTTGGCCTTTCCACGGCCCCGAGGGTCTTTACAAAATGCATGGCAGTCGTTGTGGCACATCTTCGGCGCAGTCGTATCCACGTGTTCCCTTACCTAGACGATTGGTTAATTCGGGGCACGTCGGAACTGCAGGTTTGCAGCTGCCCGCGTGATCACCGGCCTGTTTGCTACCTTGGGCCTCATGATCAACATGGACAAGTCCACCCTGATCCCCACGCAGAGGGTGGAGTTCATCGGGGCCGTCCTGGACGCCACCGTGCCAGGGCTCTTCTGCCGTTGCCAAGGTTCCAGGCATTGTCGGCGATCGTTCATCGATTGCGGGCAGCCCCCTTAACATCCATACGGACATGTCTAACCCTGTTAGGCCATATGGCAGCATGCACGTTTGTGACCGGTTATGCTCGGCTCCGCATGAGGCCCCTCCAGTTGTGGCTCATCGAACATTACCGGCCGGCAAGGCAGCCCTGGACATGCTGATCACAATCCCCCAGGGGTGTTAGATTCTCTCGACTGGTGGCTGAACCAGTCGGTAGTATGTGCGGGGCTCCCCTTCCACCCGCCTCAGCCCTCGTGTCCCTGACAACGGATGCCTCAGATCTTGGGGGGGGCCCACCTGGGAACCCTGAGAACACAGGCCTGTGGTCCCCGCAGGAGGTGAGGTTGCACATCAACATACGGGAGTTGAGAGCGGTCGCCTTGCTTCAAACATTCTGTCACCGGCTTCAAGGTCGTTGTGTCGCGGTGTTTACGACAACACGACGACCATGTACTATATCAACAAGCAGGGCGGCACCAGATCTCTCCCCTATGTCACGAGGCGATGCAACTCTGGGACTTTTGTGTAGCCCACTCCATTCACCTCACGGCTTCCTTCCTCCCGGAGTACGGAACACGCTGGCGGATCGCCTGAGCAGATCCTTCCTATCGCACGAGTGGTCCCTTCACCCGGACGTCGCCCTCTCCATCTTCCAGAGGTGGGGTTATCCCCGTGTGGACCTCTTCGCGTCCAGGGGAACAAGAAGTGCCAGGCGTTCTGCTCCTTTCAGGGCAGGGAGCCGGGTCTATAGCGGATGCCTTCCTTATTCCATGGATGGCCCACTTGTACTACGCGTTTCCCCTTTCCCTCTGGTCCACAGGGTCCTTCTGAAGGTGCGCGGACAGGGCTCGCGTGATCATGGTAGCCCCGGCGTGGCCCAGGCAACATTGGTACCCCATGCTGCTGGACCTGGCCATAGCCGACCCAATTCCCCTGCCCCTTCACCCGGACCTGATTACCCAGGAGAACGGGTCTCTCTGTCACCCGGACCTGCAGTCGCTGCACCTAGCGGCGTGGTTCCTGCGTGGCTGACCGGTTCTGAACTGCGCTGCTCCACACCGGTATGGGAGGTGCTTTTGGGCAGCAGGAAGCCTTCCACGAGAGCGACATACTTGGCCAAGTGGAAGCGTTTCTCCTGTTGGTGCGTGGAGAAAGGTCTCCGCCCTATGGAAGTTTCGGTGGCCAATATCTTAGACTATGTTTGGTCCTCAAACAACAGGGTCTGGCGATATCGTCGTTGCGGGTCCACCTGGCAGCTATCTCCACCTTTCACGGGTGAGGATGGCCGCTCCGTTTTTTCTCACCCGACGGGTCTAGATTCCTTAGGGGGCTGGAACGTTTATACCCTAACGTCCGACTCCCTGCTCCAACATCGGATCTTAACCTGGTGTTGTCTCGGCTCATGGGGCCCCCCTTCGAGCCGTTAGCTACTTGCTCCCTACTTTATCTCTCTTGGAAGACTGCCTTTTTAGTTGCTATCACCTCAGCTAGGCGGGTGTCGGAACTCCGGGCTCTTGTGGTAGACCCCCCGTATACAGTCTTCCACAAAGATAAGTACAGCTGAGACCACACCCTGCCTTTCTCCCCAAGGTAGTCTCGACCTTCCACATCAACCAAGAGATATTCCTCCCGTTTTTTTTCCCGAAACCTCACTCTTCAGGCAGGGAGCAGCAGCTCCACTCGCTTGATGTCCGTAGGGCTCTCGCGTTCTATGTGGAGAGGACCAAACCGTTCCGCAAATCCCCCCAACTTTTCGTGGCAGTAGCGGACCGCATGAAGGGGCTTCCTATCTCCTCACAGAGGTTATCCTCATGGGTTACTTCCTGTATCAGGACCTGCTATGAGCTGGCCCATGTTCCGGGCCGTGTGACTGCGCACTCTACCAGGGCACAGGCGTCGTCGCTGGCTTTCCTCGCCCGTGTGCCCATCCAGGAAATCTGTCGGGCAGCGACCTGGTCATCGGTCCACACCTTTGCTTCCCACTACGCCCTGGTCCAGCAGTCAAGAGAGGACGCGGCCTTCGGATCTGCAGTGCTCCATGCCGCGACTTCTCACTCCGACCCCACCGCCTAGGTATGGCTTGGGATTCACCTAACTGGAATGGATGTGAGCAATCACTCGGAGAAGAAAAGACAGTTACTCACCTTTGTAACTGTTGTTCTTCGAGATGCGTTGCTCACATCCATTCCACACCCGCCCTCCTTCCCCACTGTCGGAGTAGCCGGCAAGAAGGAACTGAGGAGCGGGTGGGCCGGCAGGAGTATATATGGAGCGCCATGGCGGCGCCACTCCAGGGGGCGACCTGCCGGCCCACTGGAGGTGCTAGGGTAAAAAGTTTCCGACGAACGTGCACGCGGCGCGCGCACACCTAACTGGAATGGATGTGAGCAACACATCTCGAAGAACAACAGTTACAAAGGTGAGTAACCGTCTTTTCTCTCTTCAGGTGGTGATTGAAGTTGCTCAGGGATTTGGAATATTGAAATAACTCCTTGTTAGATAGATAAGTAGGTTTGTGATAAATTTCACTGGTTTGAGAAACTGAAACTGCTCAAGCATGTGAAACACATCACATGGCTGTTATCTCTGCATTTATGTGCATGTGTTTATAATGCATATAATACAAGATAAATGTTTTACAGTGTTCTTTACATATAAAAGGCATCCTCCAGAGCATATTCTTGCAATTTATTTTTAATACTTTGTATATCTTTCAACTTACAGAGGCTCTCAAAGCACTTAAAAAAAAATTGAAACCTCTTGGTAGCACTGTGGGATATATAGATTTATATAAAAATATATTAAGTGACTTGCCTACAGTTGAAGCGCAGCCAAGTGTGTAGATTAGGGAGTAGTTTGTTGTTGATGATGATGACAGAGAGTATGAGAGAATTAAAAACAATGCCTTTTGGATAGGTGGTGGTGGTAATTGCAGATGTTCTGGTTTAACTGGTAAGGGCTTAAAAAACTTAACAGGGAGACCTTCCCTGTGAAATTCTAACAGTTTAAGGAAATTATGACTAAAATCACTTGATTTTTTTTTTATCCTTTACACTGTTATGTTTTTACTTTTTCTTCTCTTAACTACATGTGTGAATGACAGTGTTTCAATCTTACTTGTGCATTTTCTGGCTTGTCTGTTTGGGTTATGTAACTATAATACTCATCTTTATGACCAGTATAATGTATTCCTATTTCACAGACATAATGCAAGTTTTAATTTAATAAGTGTCTGCTTCGAGAACTTCAGATATAAAGCACTACTGTAAATGCAAAGCATTATTTCTTTTTATTCACTCCCACTGCAGTAAGTAGGAGTTACGCGTTGGGTCAGTGTTGTGTTGTGTTTTGCTATATTGTTCATTTAACACCAGAAGTTGAGAGTGCTGCATTATGTTAATGCAAAATGAATTACCTGAATTTATAAAACAACAAGAGGTGTGTATCTAAGCATTCTAGGTGCCTCTGAAAATGTTTAGAAATGCAACAAATCAATACCGCACATAGTGTTTAGGGCTTAACAGCATGTCTTGCACATCTGCTTATCTCAGCGTTCCCATGAAAGAAATATGTTAGTAACTTAAAATTTTAAGAAATAGTTGTATTTTTTTCGGTTACCAGAGCAATCGTATGGCTACAGAACAGACGTGAGGCCACTGTTGAACGGACAAGGACCACAAGTACAGTGCGACGGGATGATCCAGGAGAATTCAGAGTTGGACGCCTAAAACATGAGAGAGTGAAAGTTCCTCGAGGTGAATCCCTGATGGAATGGGCTGAAAATATCATGCAGATTCATGCAGACCGAAAGTCTGTTCTAGAGGTAAAACATGTCTCCCTAGCAGAGTAGTTTTAAAACACTTTTATGGAAGGCAGCTATGAGTGACATAGTTAGCTGACGAACATTGAGTCTTTTCTTTTTCTACTATTTCTTTTCATTCTTAACTTTCATTGTTTATTTCAGGTGGAGTTTTTAGGAGAAGAAGGAACAGGCCTGGGGCCCACATTGGAGTTCTATGCACTGGTGGCAGCAGAATTCCAGAGGACAGAACTGGGAACGTGGCTTTGTGATGACGATTTTCCAGATGATGAATCACGTCAGGTATGGATCATTTTTACTTGTGGTTGTTCAGAGAAAAACAAATATTATAGGGTAATAAAAGTAGCTCGCTGGTACTCTCACCAGCTGTTGAAAGTCTTGAATCCATGTATTTTAGGCAAGCCTGGTAATACCACTTATATCAAAGCTGCCTGACACTTCACATGATGACAGTACTCTGTTTGGGGTTTGTTTTTTTTTGTTGCTAATAACTATGCCAAACTTTAACCATATAGGCTGAAATTTTCTATGCCAGGGGTCTACCTTGGATTGAATTTTTTTGGAAGATTTCAGCTAAAATGGCTCCGCTGTTTCAGAGAACAAGATAAGGAAAATATATTTGTCCATGTTAAGAAATTCTCAGCATTGTTGATGAAAAAACTCTCGCCCCTTCATTCTGGCATTTTCTAACTATTGAGTGCTTGACTTCATACTTTATCTTTTAATGTAGGGTGGGTGTGTGTGTGTGTGTTGTGTGTGTGTGTGTGTGTTGTTTGTGTGTGTGTGGTTGATGGAATCTGAGCTGAGCGAACATAGGATTCAGTTGCTCTTCTACTTTTACTACACCTCTACCCCAATATAACACAACTCGATATAATTAGAATTTGGATATAACGTGATAAAGCAGCGCTCCGGGAGGGCAGGGCTGGCTCACTCCGGCGGATCAAAACAAGTCCGATATAACATGGTTTCACCTATAATGCAGTAAGATTTTTTTGGCTCCTGAGGACAGAGTTATGTCAGGGTAGAGGTGTATATTTGGATTACTGCGTATTAACAGATACCACACAACAACGAGTGTCAAATCTCATTTGAACTAAAATGAGAACTGCAATTGTATTGGACTTGGAAGTGTTTACATTTGACTAGACCACTTCTACAAATTGTTAAACTGAAGGATGTTTATAAATGTTTTTCTTCTGAGAAGGTAAATAATAGACTATATGAACATAGTGTCTATATTTAAACTCATCTTGCACAAAGCTACTGTATCCGCCTTTTTTCCTTAAATCCAGGTTGATATTGAGGTGGATTAAAACCACCTGGATACTATGTACAGAGATCATGTGACTTTTCACAGCACCATTCCCACAGGATAGTGATGAACTTGAAAGAATAACCAAACTCTTTCATTTCCTTGGCATTTTTCTTGGCTAAATCATTCAGGATAACAGACTGGTGGATTTGCCTATTTCTAAACCTTTCTTTAAACTCATGTGTATGGGTGACATTAAAAGTAATATGAGTAAATTGATCTATGAATCACGGGGGTGATAGAGACTTGCACTGCACTGAAAGCCAGTCGGAGGCTTCTACAGAGGAGGGACATGATTCACTGTCAGTAGGAAGTTTGAAGAAGACTCCAAGTCAGAATTTATCCTTGATCCCCGAAACCTAAACCCCCTGCTTGGTTTAATGGATTTTAACGTGGGAGGACTTTGAATTAGTAAACCCACATAGAGCCAGATTTTTAAAAGATATTAAAGACCTTGCAGTTAAAAGACGTCAAATTTTAAGTAACAAAGGTCTTCAGAAGACGAAAAGAACACAAAACTACAGGAATTAATGCTGAAGAACCCATCAGGTTCCGGGCCTCGGCTTAGCATAGAGGATTTAGGGTAAGAGATTTTGTTTTATTTTTATACATACATTTATTCATACAATTCTGCTTAGTGGAATTACTAATATCCATATGTAATTCAATCAAAATAAAATTTCAGTTTTCATTTCTGAAGACTACAGTGATATATTTATTTAAAAGTAGTGGTGCTATCCCAAGTTTTCTGGCAAAACCCAGGTTGTTAATTACATCTGTATCCTTAAATTCTTGCATAATGGCAGCTTGAAAATGTTTTTTCATTCCCATATTAAGTGATTTGCTGGGCACCATGTATTGTTTGCCATGTGGACCTTCAGAGTAGTCTGCATTTCATTGTTGGATGAAATCATAACTTTGTTCTGATACAGTTTATAGAAGCCCTTTACTTAGAAATAAAACAGTAAATATTCTGTTTCTTCTCAAGCATATTTATGATGTATTTTAGAAACATCCTTTACATGGCATTAACTGGAAATAACGTTGTTTGTTGTTTAAAAACTTTAAACCCAGTATATGCTGTTTATATTATTTTTTTTTTCTTCTGGAACCCAGACTCCATTGGGTTTACACTGATTCTCTGTGATTACAAATTAGTGTGGCAGCTGTGTGTGTGAAAGCAGGTCCACAACAGTGACAAACGAGTCTGGAGATCTGTAGAATTTGTCTGTATTATCAGTCCATTGAGGTTTCAGCCCTGCTACAGGCGTGACACTGCACTGTCACATATTCCCACTGACTTCAGAGATGTTGCATGAGTACAAAGGGGTCCATTCAGACTGAGCCTGTTACAGGATCAAGGCCTAAATGTCTAGTAGCTTCAGTGGCTTCATGCTACTGCTGATAGTATCTCCCTGGAAATATTGAGCAATGTTTGTTCCGTTGGTAAGGATTTTAAACTAAAAGTTGACCTACTAAAAAGTTTCAACATTGAATTATAAAGATACTTTGTTTAAGTGTTTGAAATGTTCGACACTTGTCAAAGTGGACTCTGGTGTAAATGCACAAATCTATTAGAAAAACAATCTATTTTTATTATGTAGTCCATTGCATTGCTTTCTAATATGGTTCAGCATTCACATTCTTACGTAAATGTTCTACAAGCTGTTTTCGTGGTAGTAAGATGAGATGCTATCCTTTTTAGATAACAAATCTAATATTTGCTGCAAAAGCAGTCACGTGATTTGAATAATCTATTAAAACCCATCCTTAGTTTGCGTCTTGAATTTCCATTTCTGCTGCCCGTCATCCAGAGTATAGTGGTTTTACAGCGGTGGATCTCAAGCCAATGGTGAAGATGAGGTTAGAAAACAACCCCCTTACAGGATTTTAACAGTATGCCATCTCAGCATCATGTTTAATGCAACAGTAACTCTTTTTTTCATATCGTGTATATTTTCTTTATAGATGGTAACTATTGATAATGCAGAGGAGTATGTGGAGTTAATGTTTGACTTCTGCATGGCAGACTGGCATACAGAAACAGATGGATGCATTTAAAGGTAATTTTAACCATAGCAGATTATGTGCACATTTAGCTGACACATTGGCACTCAGGATCTCCTGATTTAATGTAGTGGTATAGAATGTCACGCAAAACCACAGTTTTAAAAACAACTGCATATGGCAGAAAAATAATTATGGTTCCTAACCACTACTAATGTTATATATGTAGAAAATGGAAATACTGACACATTTTAAACTCACTGATATTTAGTATTGTGGTGCATGCTATTGCTCGCAAATAGTTATATACCCACAAATCCTAATTCTAAACCAAGCACCAACTGGTTAAAAGAATAGATGATTTACTCAGTTTAAACCCAAACACAATCGTTTTAAAAAAAATAAAAATGCGAGTTAAAGGCATAGCAAAACAGTTGATGCAGACAGGCTGACTATAGTGTTGACCAGTAAACACTGCCATTACTAAACATTTTGCTTTAAGTGTATAATCCTGTTTCTTCATTTGACTTAGCGAAAGAACCATAGTTTAAAAATTAGTTCTAGTTTAATGATTAAAATGTTTAAAAGCTGAAATTATTTTGGATGCATCTTGTGACTATATTTTTATACTTGTATCTTTATAAATTAGATGTTTCAATCGAGTCTTCCCAAATGGAGAAGCTGAGTTCCTTCAGCCATGAGGAAGTTCAGATGATTCTTTGTGGAAATCAGTCACCATCTTGGGCAGCTGAGGATATCATCAACTACACAGAACCTAACTTGGCTACACACGAGATTAGGTGCCTATTAGTCCTAACCTTGTTTTTTACATCACTTAAGAAATATGTGTAATGATAACATTCATATATTCCTTACATGAAAAGTCTAAACATCGGAAGGGACTGCCGATAAGCGTGAAGACTATGTGGAACAAAATGCGTGGCAGTGGATGTAATCTGTGTTTCTCCAATAAATAGTCTTAATTCGGATGAGGAGTTTGAGGAGATGAGGGGAAGGGGTGGTGAAAAAACAGAAGAATGAGATTGACATTCAAAGGTTAATATAACCCCCGTGTTAGCTTCTTGCCACAGAAACTTTTAGAGATAACATTATTCGGTTTTATTTTTACTTTCATGGTGTTTAAAATTGTAATTCATTTGGGGATGTCCTGGAATCAATTTTTATTTCTATTAAGGAAGGCTGCTAGAAAGAACCCATACAGTTTTGTGAGCTCCCACAGCGGGTTTTGCAGCAGTAGAATACAAATTAATTTTCTTAAGTGTATTGGTGTTATAGTAACTGAAGATGCTGTGTAGCTGGGGTCTTGTGTGTACCCATTCTGTTTGCAAAGTATGAGGACCTTGCTAAGCATAATGCTGGACCGATGCACTGTTAATGCATTGTCAGGATGCAGTTCATTAACTCTATCATTGATATAAAGGAGGGTGGGAGTGTCTCTTTGTTTGTGGGGAACCAGGGTTTAAAACAGTGGTGTCTGTAGGGAAATCATGGGGGAGAAATTTAGGCTGAGGCTTATGTTTTAATAGTTGTTTGAGTTACCAATTAAGTGAAAACACAGGAAGTGGGTATGTTTGAACACCAAAGGTTGAATTCTCAGTTACACAAATTCCTCTTTGCACCGCTCTGGTGGCGTGAAATGATTTTAAAGGGGCCTTCGTGTAACTGAGATGAGGCCCACTATGTGTGGATTCTGTTAAGAGCAGGCTTGGAACTCTACCTAAATACGAGTTCACACACTAGGAATAAATGGAGATCTGTTATTCCATTTCCAGTAGTAACAATGGGAATTGATATGTCCCCCTGTAGGTTTGCCATGTAATATCTGGCAAAGAAATTTTTAAAAATACCATTTTCATCTTTTTTCTTTCTTATAAATGCTTCCTTCTTAATTCAGTACAGGTCTGTTGCATCTTACACGCATTTAACATGCACGATTTCAGCTTTACGCAGTTGGCAAAAAAGAAAAGGAGAAAAATAACAACTTTAGTACTGTACCTGTAGTGCGGGTGATTCCGCCTGCCATTCAATTCAATGTAATTTTGACTTTACATGGTTTTCGCTTTACACACTCACCACGGAACGGAACCCCCGTGTGAGATGAGACTCACCTGTAATGAACTGGCACGAATATTTTAAACAAACAGTTGCCCTTTAAGTTTGTGTAAAGACATTGGTTTTAATGTCTCAAGTTACAAAATTCTCTCTCCTTCATCACAAACATTTTGTTGATGTTCATATATTACTAATTTTTTTTTTTTTAGTCCTGGCTTCCTTCGATTTGTGAGAGTTTTGTGTGGCATGTCTTCGGATGAAAGAAAAGCATTTCTCCAGTTCACTACTGGCTGTTCAACACTCCCACCAGGAGGACTGGCTAACCTACACCCCCGGCTCACTGTTGTGCGCAAGGTATAGGCTCTTCAGGGTACCTCTCAACTTAAGCTTTTTGCTTACAAAAAATCTACATCTGCCACATAAATAAATGTTAATCTTATAGTTCCTCATCAACTCTCACTATTTTCTGTTAGCCTTTCAGTGCCAGACTCCACTCCAGCTCTTCTCTGGCTTTGCACTCTCGTGTATATTCTCATAAAAAGGAACTGAGGAAGGGTGTATGTAAACTAAGCACACTTCAATCTCTCCTAGCCTTTTGCTGGTTGATACATTCATCCTCTGGCATCTCACTGTTTTATGTAGGAAGTAGAACTGGGTGGGAAGCAGTTTTCCCGTCTTGTGAAAATTTTTAGAGATTTCAAAATTTTTCCCTTTTTACATTGGAGCAAAACTGAAACCTTTTGAAATTTTTCATCAGAATTGAGAGAGAGACTGAGCATGTGCACCATCCCAGAATATCCAGTAGCCCAGTGAGTAAGGAAATCACCCAATATGTGTGGGACACTCAGGTTCAAGTCCTTGCTCTTGCCGGATTTAAAGTAGGAACTTGAACCTGGATTTCCCACATCCCAGATGTGTACGCTAATCACTGGGCTATTTGGTATTCTGGGGTGGGTTCCCCTCTCTCTCTCTGGTTTGACTACACATTTCTGGACGTGGGAAAACCTTTCTGAAGAGTTACGCTGAAACTGATACGTTTCTGCAAAAAGTTTCAATTGTGGCAATTTGGAATTTGTCAAAAACAACAGGAATCTGTGAAAGAAATTCCTAGCCAACTCTAGCATGAAGTAGATTGTAAATTCAGCAGAGGACAAAAGGACCTATGTATTTTTATCATATATGTATAATACAATAAACTATAGCAGTACATAAATAATGTTAATTCTTCCCTATTCTCAGGTTGATGCTACAGATGCAAGTTATCCATCTGTGAATACCTGTGTGCATTACCTTAAATTGCCTGAGTATTCCTCTGAGGAGATTATGAGGGAGCGCCTGCTAGCTGCTACTATGGAAAAAGGCTTTCATCTCAATTGAATTGCTCTGTGCAACATGGGACATGAGAAACTGTTTATGATATTAGTGAAGCCTCTTGTGTTTGTGTGCAGAAAATATGATCTCCACGCTGTGCTCTGATGAGACTTACCTTTTTTCCACCTGTGAGGCTTTAGGAACACGTGGAAAAAGTTTGTTAGCTGCTAATGACAAAACAAATCCCTGTAACTACACAGCCAGCAAGTAAATGGCACAGAACACTGTGTGATGCTTCAAGGGCTTGCACGACTGGAAATTAAAGTGGTTCTCTCTGACTGTTCCAAAGAGCAGATCTTCAGATTTTCAGTGTTCACGGATATAAATTTCTAAGTGTATTTGTGTAAAGTTTGTCATTTAATACCTTGTACACTACAGTTGCCATCACTGATCCCTGTTTTGCTGGCTTTAAACTAACTGGTCAAAAACTTGCTTCCTTAAATCTTAGTTAATGGGCATCACAGCTTTTTCTTTTTCTTTTTTTAATGGTGCCTGCACTATTGGAGTATTCTAGTGTTGTTTTTTCTTTTTTGGGGGGAGGGGGGTTGGCTTGTTTTTTGCATATAATCATGCATAACTTTTTTTTCCTTTCAACTGGGAATATATTTTGATTTCTTAAATGCCCTGCTATAAAGATCAAATCCTTAAGTGTGTTTGTGCAGCTCAACAATAAAGCTATTAAAAAAAACAAAACACTGGTTTCTGGTGCAAGGCACACTTAAAGCAAGTTTTACTTTTGGTTGTACTTTCCTTGTATATTATAAACATTTATTTAACTTGTTGCAGTTTGAAATTTAAAAAATTTTCCCATGTGTATGCTCAACAATAATCATTAAAATGTTTGCAGCGTATAAAATTGCCTCTGACGATTTCTCTCATAGTCCTCAAATATGAGTACATAGACTAGATACCTTTGTTTTGATTTGGTCAAATGTAAGTGTTCTGAAAGCATTACTTTTGAAGAAATTTGGTTTATTTTCCTAAGTTTAAGAAAAATAGAAATTGGGGCATAAGAGCAAGTAAGTGACCTGTTCATTAGCTTGTTTGTTGGCTAAGCCAGGGCGTTCAGAGTTTTGCAATGTAGCTTTTTGAGAACTAGCTTGGCAGATACCTGTAGTGCTGCACAGTGTCTTTGGCAGGGGCGGCTCTAGGTATTTTGCCACCCCAAGCACGGGAGGCAGGCTGCCTTCGGCGGCACGCCTGCGGGAGGTCCCCGGTCCTGCGGATTCAGCGGCACGCCTGTGGGAGGTCCACCAAAGCTGTGGGACCAGCGGACTCTCCGCAGGCATGCCACTGAAGGCAACCTGCCTGCTGCCCTCGCGACCGGCAGAGCGCTGCCTTCCCTCCCTCCTCTCCCTCCCCCATCCCCCCCCGCAACTTGCTGCCCCAAGCACGCCCTTGGCATGCTGGTGCCTGGAGCCGCCCCAGGTCTTCGGTATTTTTCAGACATGGTATGAATGATACTAAGTTTGCATATTGTATCAGAGTGAATGACTGTACCCCACAACATTTGATTAAAGCTTTTTGAGGGAGCAATGGCTGTCTTGATTGAACCATGTATTGTAATTTTTTTGTGGTGGTCAGTGACTGCTTATAAAGATGAAGTAAATAAGAGGTTATTACACTTTTACCAGAAGTGTCTTGAAACAATCAAAAGCTTATAACAAAAATGCGTATTTCTCGGTCCCCTCCATGTAGCAGTCTTCAGCATGGGGTGTTTCCGAACTCCGGGTCAACTGCAGACAGACCAGATCTGTGCTCTGAGCCTGGGCTTGGGACTGCCTCTCAAAAAGAACTTCCCAGAATTTTAGGCCTCCAACCAGCACACATGCAGACTCTAGGGCTCCCTTTTGGAAGAGCTTTCACAGGATTTTAAAGAGGCGTGTTTTTTGTTTTGGGTTTTTTTTGTTTTTTACTGTTTCCTCTTTGGCTTAGAGGGCTTCTTCCTCAAAACTAAGGAGGAGTTTTTGTGGCACCTTAGAGACTAACAAATGTATTACCAAGTGTGAGGTCAGTCTAATGAGACATTCATTTAACAGCAGGATACCAAAGGAGGAAAAATAACTTTAGAAGTGGTAATGAGTGTCCCATTTCAGGCAGTTGACAAGAAGGTGTGAGTAACAGTAGGGGGAAATTAGTGTTGGGGAAATTAGGTTTAGGTTTTGTAATGACCCAACCACTCCCAGTCTTTATTCAGGCCTAATCTGATGTTGTCCAGTTTGGAAATTAATTCCAGTTCTGCAGTCAGGTCCAGAAAGACAATGTTTTAACGGAAGGGTTTGAAGAACAATCCCTCTCCATCCCCTGCCTTTCCTCTCAGAAATGGCAGACAGACAGCAGACCATAGGAACCCAGCTCCCAGTCAGCATGTGGGCAAGTTTCATGCTAAGGTGGTTGAGCAGGCCCCACTGGTGTATTGAGGCAGTTCAGCAGGCCTCCTGGAAGCTCCTTTCACCAAGTCCAGGGCAAAAATCAGTGGCATGGAGACAGGAGTAAGGGTCAGATTGCTTGACAGGGAGGGTGCTAGAATGAAAGTTCTATGCAGCTGATTGTACTTTTACCGTAACCAAATGGATGTCCAATGTAAGAACCAATGGGACCTATCTTAAGTATGATATCTAAAAGGGAATGAAGATGGACAGTTTAAATATGGAGATTATCCCCTCTCAGTACCAGTCTGAACCTAGTTTACAGTAGCACGTGATTAGAAAATGAAAGTAATTACCAATTGACAGTTCTTTAGTTACTTTTGTGAAAGATGACAGACAGTTATCCATGTCACAGTAGTTCACTTAAAGACCAGTCATTGAGCTCTCTTCTACTGCTCCTAAAGATTTTTAGATTAGTTTGAATACATTTGGTCAGTATTAGGAAATTTACAAACCTGAGGTACCTCTTCTGTAAATTTTACTCAAAACTTGGACAAGCAGTGAATATACTGTGAAAAATATCTAATGGTATGTTGAGGGCTGGAGGATGAAAAGCTGTGGTGATTGTGATCCCACTACTAACAATTTTGTGGGCTCCCCCAGCTGGCAGTTGTGAAAGAATACTGATATTGCAAACAAGAAACTGACGGGTAAGTGGAAAAAATACCATAGTGAAAAGGAGAACCTTTATTTTCAAGTTTATAAGCAAAATACTAAAACAGTACACTAAGAAAATTAAACTACTAAAGTAGCAACTTCCTTTTGAGTATGATAAAGAACAATTAACCTTTGTTTTATCATTCTGATTCTTTTATTAACAGAATTAAGTGTCCAAATCGTTAATTTACAACTTCCGTAGTATCCAGTAACCTTTATTACAGCCATCACTACAGTATTTGAGTGAACACAAACTTGACACTCTGTTCCATACAAAACCATATAAGATAAACCTGTCCTTGTGAAGACTGGACCTAGTAGAAGATTGGTATATCGGTACAGAAGTTAGAGCTTAAGATCCATACTTATGGAAACAACTTGGAATTATACTAATATTTTCTAACTCATCTTCTCCATCCCGATAGCCACCTTTTTTTCTTTTTTTGGAATGAAAGAGGTGAGGCCTGGTCCATACCTAAAATTTAAGCTGACCTAGCTACATCACTCAGGGCTGTGAAAAATATCATACCCTGTGCAATATAGTTAAGTCTAAACTCCACTGTAGACACAACTAGGTCCCGCCTCTCAAGTAGGTGGATTTACTACTGCAGCTGAAAAACCCTTTCTTTTGCTGTAGTAAATGTCTGCAGTACAACAGTGTAGCTACAGCTGTGCTGCTGTAGCACTTGTAATATAATGCATAGTCACAGACATACAAGGCTTCAGGAATATTGTTCCCCTAACAGAATTACAAATACTAAAACAAAATGGTTACTTTTTAGACAGACAAGTGCTGTCTCAACTGACATTTGCCTCATTGAAAAAGTTCCTGTTGGTTCCTCCCCCTCCCAATTTTCACCTTTACGTTGGCATGGCATATTTTTTTCTAGAATTGGAGGAGAAAGGAAGAGGGAATATGCATTAGATTTCTTTGCTTCAATATGTTCCAGCCAGTTGAAAATACTGCAAGATTTCACCTTAGGAAGTCTCAGAACAGAGCTGTAGGGATGTTCGTGGGGTTTTCAGAATACTTTGTAAAATACATTCCTCAGTAGGCTTGTTTCTTTCTAGCTTTCTGCCATTTTGTCAAGAACAAATAGAGGTGCAAGAATTCTATTCTTGTTGGTTTCCACGATGCAGCCATTTAACACCATTTCATCCAAAATTATATGCACTCTATCCAAGTTGAACATTATCTAGGAACATTTCAAGTTAAGTAATTTTTATTTACAAGTATTGAACAGTGTATAGACTTATTCAGAAGGAAATCTTATCTGCCTTTGTCCTAAGCATTTCATGTTCTCAACCCTCTTCTCTGATTAAAACTTACAAGTGTGGGTATTTGTAAATTTGCACTTTGAGATTAGGTTAAATTTATTTTAGTAGCACTAATATCCATGTCAGACATAATGTTTTTCACCTTTTTATTGTGTTGGTCACATATCAAAGCGTCAGTGGGAACGGATAACTGCAGCTGGCTCTCTGTATTAGAGATGAGGCGATGACAGCATAACATAATTTGAACAATTAATATCTGGACAAAGTTTTTAGTATAGGCTTGTCTGAGTTCACTGCAAGTTGATGGATTTTATAGAGAGAATAGTTTCTGCTTACCACAGATACAAAATGCAATCAGTAAGATACCACAAACTTGAATGTGACTATGAATAATACTAAGGGTATGTCTACATTGCACCTGGGAGAATGCCTCCCAGCTAGTGTAGACAGACCCACTAGCTGTTCTTGAGTTAGCACAGAAGTTGCAGTATGGGTGGCAGCCCAGGCTAGCCATCTGAATACATAAAAGTCCACGTGGCTAGTTTGTGTGCTAGTAGAACTAGGGCAGGAGGGCTGCCTGGGTTGGGAGGCATGCTCTCAGATGCAGTGGAGACAGACTCTAAAAGCACATCTATGTACACTGCATTTCTCTTAAACAAGATAATTCTTAGTCTTTTCATGTCTGACTGATACCAGCATTTTCAAGGCTGACCATTTTGTATTTTTTCCCCTCTCCCTAACATCACTTATTTGGTGTAATGGAAAAATCAAGTTTCAGATTTGTCTAATTTTATAAGCTGATATGCTATTAGTCTATTGTAATTTACACAGAGGATAGCTGAGTGATTTCATTAATTTACACTCCTTTGTTAAGGAACAGAATTTAATAAAGGTTTCATTTTTAAAATGATTTTAAATAAACTTTGCGCCTTCAAGGTTTGCCTAGTGAAATAAAGCAGCTGAAAGGCAAAAATCTGAAGCTATAAAAATGTGTGTCCTTTTGTGCTATATGAAACTCCTCCATTAACGTATCTTAACTGCTTTGGTCTTGGCAAATAAATGGCAAGTTTTATACCAGCAAAAATATGTTCTATATACACTAGTATTCGTTGAACAAATGTGATGTGAGAAAAGGGGGGCTAAGTAAAACATGTCCTGCTTTTCCTATTTATCTCTAGTCTATTAAATAGAAATAGACATAAAAAAAGACTAGGTATCATGGATGTCTCCCTGATTCAGTACAATCTACAGGGGAAGAAGTTAAACCTCTCTTCTGCCTTGTCCCCACCTGTTGCTGCTCTTCAGTCTTTCCCTCTGCTCAACAGATCAATCATAGTTTCAGCTTCACTCCTTGTAGTTCGTGGCTGTATGTTGGAGGTTCTGTTTTTACTGCAGTGGAGCCAGAAAGAAACTTCACGTTCCAACATGAAAACACATCTTTCAACAGTTTGGGGATGTGGGGTTTGTTTTTGTACCTTCACTACTGCCTCCTGGAACTTGCTTGCCATGAATGTTATTTGATAGTGTGGCATGAGCTCAGAAAGACAGATGGTCAGATTTGGTTCTATTACTCTGCATTCACACTAATGGAACCCCACTGTCAGAGTACCCATTCAGGCCCAAGTTTTCAAAGCTGCTTAGGGTATGTCTATACTAGAAATGCTACAGCAGTAAAGCTGCAGTGCTTCAGCGCAGACACTGTACAGTGATTGGAGGAATCCTGCTGCCACTGTAGTTAATTCACCTCCCCTAGAGGCAGTAGTGAGGGCGATGGAAGAATTTTTCTGTCTACCTGGCACTGCTTACACTGGGTATTAGATTAGCATAGTGATGTCTCCCAAGGGTGTGGATTTTTCACAACCCCACAGCGATGTGGCTATGCCTATGTCCAGTGTGGACCAGCAGGGCGTGGATCAGCATTCATGTCACACTCATCAGTACCAGCTCCCGGCCAGGGAAGCTAATGATCTAAGCAAACAAAATTCGGTGATGAATCCTCTTCATGTGCCACCTGAGGCACCTTGCACATACGCTAAGCAATACAGACCAGCCCTAACTAATGTAGGTCTTGCAGTGTGAGTGCAGCAATGCTTTTACACACCTTCAGAATCTGGGCCTCTGCATTTAATTTAGCCTATGTAGCTTGCAGGCTACAGGCGCTGTAGTTGGCTCTTCATATTATACTTTTCAAATACACCTCACTATCTTGCAAGGAATATTTTAGTGTGGGAACAGTTATAGCATGAGTACAATAATTTGAGAATTTATGGAAAATAGAATTAGCCATTAAGTTCCCATTCAGCATCACTACAGTGATGCAATGCTGTACATGCAGGAAGGAGGGCCTGTTAAATTCAGATATTAATCTACAGAGCTTCCATGAATAGTCCTAAAATGCCACTACAAGCTTTTTTAATTTTAGCTTTGTACCAAAGCCAGCTCATTACACTGTCTGATAGAACTCTCATGGGAAAAGCCCATCCAATCTTTCTAAGACACACTCACATCCTAAAATTTAACAGGGAAAAATATCCCAAGTGAAACCAGGTACAGGAAGGAGAACTCTCACTCTCTAGACCAGTTTCTCTGGATTACCCTCCCTGAAAAAAATACACAGTGAGATCAGAGATTAATTTCTGAAAGTGTATATCACCTGAGAGAGATTACTCATCTGTTTCCCAAACTCCAGGTGCCTTGTAGCAGGTTCACTCACAGATAGCATTAAAGAATGATGCCAGTTTTAAGCTTCAGGAGCATTTCAGCTTGTTCTGTTTCAAAATTAATGGCATTGACTTTCCCTTTTAAGTTATCATTTTTAAAAGCCTAACAAACACATACTTAATGGCTAGAGGCACATTTTTGTTACAGGGAGTGAAGTGGTGTCACATCTTTCCACCTGTAATATGCTAGCCCCTCCCTGCAAAGCAACATTCCACAGCTACTCAGCCCTCATTCCAGCAGCAGCTATCTCACCTGTAGCCTGAATTGGGCTAGCAGTTACCATTCCAGAGAGATTGCACACTTTGATTCTGGTAAGTCTCCAAGCTTCCTTTGCAATTCTATTCCCACCTCCTTTTCCCATGCTGCTCTTGGCAAACATTCAGCTTTAGACAAAGAGCAATCTTGGCTCATTTCTCCTTTCCTGCAAGTCTCACGATGCCTGTCCTCTGCTGTTACATCCTTCTATACACACACTCAGGGCTTGTCTACATCAGAAAGTTGCAGCGCTGGTGAGGGAGTTACAGCGCTGCAACTTTGAGAGTGTCCACATCTGCAGGGCATCACCAGCGCTGCAACTCCCTGTTTGCAGCGCTGGCCGTACTCCCGTTTTGTCTCGGGTGTAGAGGATCCAGCGCTGGTGATCCAGCGCTGGTAATGCAATGTAGACACTCACCAGCGCTTTCTTGACCTCCGTGGAAGGAGGAAGCCTCTGGTAATCAAGCTGGTTTCCTTTCCCGGTTTGCTCTCTCGGTCCCGGAGCCAGCCAGCAAACCGCAGGGAAGGAGACCTGCTTGCTCGGGGTTCCGGGACCGAGAGAGCAAACCGGGAACGCCGCGGTTTGCTCTCTCGGTCCCGGAGCCAGCCAGCAAACCGCGGGGAAGGAGACCTGCTTGCTCGGGGTTCCGGGACCGAGAGAGCAAACCGGGAACGCCGCGGTTTGCTCTCTCGGTCCCGGAGCCAGCCAGCAAACCGCGGGGAAGGAGACCTGCTTGCTCGGGGTTCCGGGACCGAGAGAGCAAACCGCGGCGAAGCTGGTTTCCTTTCCCGGTTTGCTCTCTCGGTCCCGGAACCCCGAGCAAGCAGGTCTCCTTCCCCGCGGTTTGCTGGCTGGCTCCGGGACCGAGAGAGCAAACCGCGGCGTTCCCGGTTGCTCTCTCGGTCCCGGAACCCCGAGCAAGCAGGTCTCCTTCCCCGCGGTTTGCTGGCTGGCTCCGGGACCGAGAGAGCAAACCGCGGCGTTCCCGGTTTGCTCTCTCGGTCCCGGAACCCCGAGCAAGCAGGTCTCCTTCCCCGCGGTTTGCTGGCTGGCTCCGGGACCGAGAGAGCAAACCGCGGCGTTCCCGGTTTGCTCTCTCGGTCCCGGAACCCCGAGCAAGCAGGTCTCCTTCCCTGCGGTTTGCTGGCTGGCTCCGGGACCGAGAGAGCAAACCGCGGCGAAGCTGGTTTCCTTTCCCGGTTTGCTCTCTCGGTCCCGGAACCCCCCTTGAAGCCGCCCAACAGCGCTGCAGTGTGGCCACATCTAACACCACTTGCAGCGCTGGTTGCTGTAAGTGTGGCCACTCTGCAGCGCTGGCCCTATACAGCTGTACTAATACAGCTGTAACAACCAGCGCTGCAAAATTTTAGATGTAGACATGGCCTTAGACATTTCATTCTGATTGATTATACCCAGCCCACTGTGGGGACATCTGTCCATCATCTTCCGAGCTCTTCTACACCAGCAGCCCCTCTCCTGCTTGGCAAGAAACCCACACTACAGGGTGTAAATCATCCAACCTGTGGATGAATCCTGTGTAGAGAGTAGAAAGTAAATCTACCAGATCAACTAGTATGGGGAAAGGCTGGGCAAAGTGTGTAATTTGACATTTAAATGCTGCAGGAACTGTAACTTGCCTCATTTCAGACTGGGGAATTTTTTGTAGGTTGTGGGGCTTCTGCAATATTTAAGAATAATCACAAGTACTAAACTGGATTACTTAATTATTTGCCCCAAATTTAAGTTGTTAAAATTGGAGCAAGAGGTGTAAGATGCAAATAAAGTCCACATCTGTATGTTTCCTGGGGCCTGATATTTGTTGGATCATGGTATCTTCAGTTCTTATCACCTTGTTTTCAACATTAAGTAGACATGATCACTTTTAAAACCAAATTCATGTGGATTTGGATACACCAGTGTTGCCACAGAGGCAGGAAATCATCACAGGCTCAAGCCAGATGCCCAGTGTACTAACACATGATATATCTTCCATATGTGTTTGCTGCTGCAGACATCCACACTGTATTTCTTCATCAGGTATTTTGAATTAAATTGCAGTCAGCTCAGGCTATTTGGCAACAGAAATGATTCATTCCCAGGCCATGACTGTTGTTTTACATGATACAAACGGCATTTTGATGGAATAGTTTGCACAGCATTAATACTTAAGGCACTTGTAGTCAAATGTTATACTGTTCTGTTTATCTGCTATTCAAACTGCTATCAAAAATAAATGCAAATCTGAATGGTTCACATCATCACCACCACCACCAGTTGTATAGGCACATGTTCACACTTCTCTCAGCATCCTGAGGAATTAGCTTTTAGTTTTTTCTATACCTTCTAGCCCACAAAAGGTTCTTCCTTTTTTTCTAAATGAGACAGGAATTTTTTAGCTTGTAAGGAGAGTGTTTTAAAAGAAAACTGCTCTCCCTCCAAAAAGAGTGTACGGGTGTACTACAAAATTAAAGATATGAGGCCTAATATATAAGTGGAGACACACCAGGCATGAATTTGGCCCAATAGTTGTACTAGCAAGATTTGAGGACCTTTTCTTAAGTAAGTCAATATTATCAAATAAGATAATTTATATGCTCCCTAAACTCCATTACTCTTAACTGCAATATTCATTCAGTTACCTTTGCCCCATTCAAATTTCCAGGCAAATCTATTAGGGTGGTTTACAGTTGGAAGTTTGAACCATTGCTGAAAATGATTCTCTCATGGGATCTCTCTGACAAAGGAGTGAAATGGGTTTAAGAGTTAGCATAGGCTCTCAGCACACTAACACAGTATTGAAAACCATCTTCAGTCTACACCAGAGTTCCCCTAAAGTGTGTAACCACCTACCCTGTTGTCGAGTAATGCATGCAGCAGGTTGCCAGGTGTGCATCTCTTAACTACTAACTGTGCCAACAGTGTGTGTGTATGTATAAATCTGATTAATCTTATCCATGCATTAGTTAGAATATTCCTCATAGTGTGAAAATTCTGACAAAAGGCAATTAGATTCAAAGGGATGCCACCACCCTAAATGACTTCAAGTTCAAATTTGGATAAATACATATACAAAATACAGCCATACTGGGGCATAAGTAGCCATTTGTATGTACAATTACCCAAATTGTACGCTTAGTCCCCAATTCAGCAAAGCATTTACACACATAATTAAGTCCATCCCTCTTCAACAAAGCCCTTAATGAATTCAACACAGACAGTGTACTCTTTTTTTTAATGCTACTAGATGGACCAGAGAGTTCCAGTTAAGTCTGTTCCCTAGCTTATGTGTAGATGTACATGCTGTTAAAAAGTTATTGGAAAAAACTATACATGATGCCTTTTGCTGCTTCAGTAAAGAAGTATAAGAACAAATAGATGAAAAATAACAAATGTTTCTATATTTTAGCTATAAAGCATCGAAGTAGGCATAAGGCATCAAAGTAACATGATTCTGAGTATTTGAGTGTAGGGTGGTTAAGTGTGTACAATGTCATTTCAATCATTGCTGCTGTCATGACCGATACCCAGGATTCCTCATCAAGGGCATACTCGTTTCCATTGATGGCAACAGCAAAACTTCCACTGACTTCCACAGAAGCAGGATCATAGTCCATGTTTAATCATGTTAAGAGTGGGAAGCTTTTCTACTGTGGCTGAAGGCACTACTGTGATGTTAACTTTCTTTGTTATTGGCAAGTTATTTAAATTTACAAAAAATAGTGAAACAAAAAGGCAAACCAAAAAATAACCCATCATCCCACATCTCTGTATCCAAACGTGATTATACAGTTCTTCTTTGTAACTAAGCCCTCCATCTCATTTAACAAGTTACCTTCAGAAAAAAATTGCTCCATGTCAGCATTGTCTTTATACTGGTACTGAGATTTTAAATAGAAGGTTCTTCATTAGCAGCAGCTGCTGCCAGACCCCAGGAATGTGCTACTTACTCTAACTGCAATATTCATTTGTTAAATCATAACATGGTACTGCTTCAGCTTGAATGTCTGCCAAGTAGTACTATAAGGCAGTAAGAACAGGAATACAGAAAATGACAAATGGATTAGTGGTGATACTGGAAAGGATACATCTAATTCACTCTGGAAGAAAAAAGATAGGTGGATATTAGTTTTAGTCAGATGATAATGTGAATTGTTTCACCTCACGATCATTAAGCATTACATACCACTTCTTCTTTGGATGAAGAAGAAAAGGCCTGTCAGAGCACAGATATAAACTTCCAGGACAGCTTGATTTTCTCTGGTGGTTTGTGCAGGTCTGTGCTCAGTTATATCATGCTCATTAATGTGGGCTCTGAGTGCTTGTGATGTATTATCCTAGCCTCCATGACAAGTTAAGATTCTTCAGAATTTAATTTTTTATTGAAAAATTAAACTTCAAAGAATTATGGTTGCCAAGCAATAAAACTTTCTGAACATATGACACTATGCAGTGCTGTCTTACTGAGTCTTAAGAAAGACAGCATGAGATAATAACTGAGCATGGGGATATGGATGCAGCTGTGCTCCTGAGTCCCAGCAAAAAGCTCTGTTCCAAACAGTGGAGCTCTACTGTGTCATCTGTTCCCTCCTTATTTTCTCAGTGATTAAAATTCTGCCATAGAAGGGTGGAACTTCCTGGAAGGGAGATAAAGTTGCCACTGGGCTTCCTTATCCCTGATTCAGGGTCCAATATTCTACCCTTGATTTTTATGCAAAAAAGTCTACTGACATAGTGAAAGGGTTGCTGTGAATTGAGGAATCACACGGCAGAAACTCATAGCTCTGGTTTATGGAACCTAAAGAAAACCATAATTCAGCCCTCTCCACTGAACGAGTTCAACATCCCCGTTAAAAAAGTTTTTGTATATCACAAAAATCAAACTTCGGTGACTGATCAATTCAGTTTATACTTAAGATTTTTTTTTTTTAAAAGGTCACTGGGCACCAAGAGGCACAGATTTCAAACGGTGTGCCTGGTTATATTTGTGTAGCTACCATCAAAATCAAGGGGAGTTCCAGAGTCAAATCCCATAGGTAGCTTTGAAAACCTGCTCCTGATTCTGTCAATGTTTTCTCTAGTACAGCAGCATAAGGTCTGATAGCTAAATTTAAGAATGGAAATTCCATGAGATAAAAAAAGCACATGTAAGAATGTTTAAAACTTGCAAACCTAAAAATATAAAGATGACAAACTGTCTTGCTCTAGAGGGACATATGTTCTTTTCTTTCCCTCTGCTTTTTTTTGCATTGTTTTTCTCTTTGTGCTGTCATTGTCATCACAACTTAGAGTGCTGCTAGAATTATGTAAACAATGAGGAGTCTGGTGGCACCTTAAAGACTAACAGATTTATTTGGGCATAAGCTTTCGTGGGTAAAAAATCCACTTCTTCAGATTTAGAATTGGGGTTTTTACCCATGAAAGCTTATGGAAGAAGTGGGGTTTTTACCCATAAAAGCTTATGCCCAAATAAATCTGTTAGTCTTTAAGGTGCTACCAGACTCCTCGTTTTTATGGATACAGACTAACACGGCCACCCCTCTGATACTAGAATTATGTAAATACTCAACATTAATTTAATACAGTACAGATTTATTCCCTTGGCTCTGTGGTCTCCACCAGAACCTCTATCTGGAATTATAGGCCTCTTATTCAGTGGCCTGCTATTTATTCTATGTGGTATATGCTATTAAAAATAGAACTGTAATATGTGATTTCTCTACCCCACCCCTCTTTTTAATTCTTCAAGTTTTAAAGCCCAACTGCTTTGAGTAATGCAGGGTCTGTAGCATGATGCAATCAGTAAATTGCTAATAACTGTAAGCTTTTAGCCTATATACATGTACAAGAAATGGATGTGCAGCATCTGTTAAAGTTGGTAGATTCACGAGGTACTATAATATATTTGTGCTAAGGCAGACAGACTTTTACTATGTTAATACTGCCTCTACTTTAATTCACAGCTGAAAACATTAAAACTTAGGAAAAGGCTGGCAGCAACTTAGATCAATTAGAGAAAGAAAATGCTAGTACATTCTGCTACACATGAGAAACCAAATTCCATTCCTGGTATGAGAGCTAAGGTTGTGACTGCAATTGTAGCAATGAGTTTCCAACCTCAATGCATTACAGAACTGGGGCACACTGTAGTGGCCAATCTTCTGTTAGCCTGAGCATGGTTAGTTGGGAATTTTTCTCCTAACACCATTTGACCCATACTGTAAAGGTGATAGATTCAGGCAAGGTTATCTTCTGCGTCAACAAATTCACACATGGAGTAGCTTTAAGATCAGCTCTGCTGGCCTAGGTCTGCTGTAGAAAATGTTAGCATTATTATTGGGAAATCAAAGTTATAAACCTGATCTTTAGTATGTACAGTTATCGATGGCACACCATGGAGCTGATGGACTCAAGAAGGATCTGCACCCACCCTCTTTTGCCAGAGGAAGGATAACTTTTAGGGTTTGTCTACAATTAAAAAAAAATAAAAATAAAAAAATTACCTGTGTTAGCAAACAGGTTAAAATAGCAGTGAAGACATGCCAAGTCAGCTTTTAACTCTATTTAGCAGCTCAAGTTCAAATCTATATGGCAGCCTGAGGCTGAAGGTGAGTTTCAAAGCTGAGTTTCCATGTCTTTACTACTCTAAGCTAATCCACATTAAGAACATTTTTTTCCAGTGTACACACACTCTTACACAGAGCCTTTGAGCCACTCATGCTGGGGAAAGGGTAGGATATCCAACCAAATTAAAAAAACATGTTGAAACTGTTAAAATATACCTTTATCTAAATTTGTTTCTAACATGATTTGTCCATCCTGTGTGGACAGGACCAAACAGTGTCAGAACCACGTAAAACAACATGTGTTTTAGTCTGTGATCACACTGGGTGGCCAGATTGGAACCACATCAGAACTTGATTCCCAGACTCTGACTGTATCTATGCAATACCTTTTCTCTTAAAAATTCCCACTGCTGCATTGCTACCAATGGTAGCAATAGTGAGAGTGCCAGTATAGATTGGCAGTTGGTGTTTCAATCAGTGCTTTGTCCAACCCTGCTCTGACTGGGAGGGTACATTAGTACTTTCTCCACTTCTCTCACCATTGGAGCTTATCTGTGGGTGGCAATGATGGGAAATTTTAAGAAAAATAAATCTAATATAGAAAAGACCAGTTTAAAGGCTAGTGTAGATGGGGCTATTCAGAGTGGGATGCATGTAGGTTCCTGAAGGACCATTTGGTGGATAAACATACAAAAAGACTGTTTCCTAGCACAAATATTTTTGCATTCAATGTCTAATAGCTGATAAGCCATATATACTTATATTATTGTATGTTACAAAGTAAAGAACTTTGAAAAACTTCCTGATACTCCCTTGTTACGGTTGTCACAGTCACACCAAAACTCTCCACATTTTACATGTTTATAAATAAAGATTCCCACCCCTCTTTCATTTATGTTGTCTCTGAACAATTTGTCCACAAAGGCTTTCAAAGAAAGGAAATGTTTTGCAATGGATTCTATGTCTCACTCACCACTCTGCTGAAATATCTGTCCAAAACCTCCACAAAATTATGAATTAGTTCATATACAGCCATCTCATTCTGAAATATAAATTTAAAGCAAGTGAAACATTAAATGAATGGATAGAAGATACGCTACTCATTCATATTTTATTTCAACATGAGATGCATGCTTCTTTGAAATCAGTTAGAAAATAATTAGTGAGTAGCACAAATAAGTATGCAAGCTTAGGCTCTCTTAGTATTACCTGTAGAAATGTACATAGAGCATTATTATGTACTATATCAAAGCCAAACAACTCTACGGCTGACCTAGAAGAAGACATTACAGCAATTACATTACATTACATCCACCTCTTGGAGAGGACCTGTCAACTCCCAGCAGAGGAAGAAATCAGAAGGAGAAGGTGGGATTGGATAGGACATACACTACGCAATCAGCCAACTAACATCACCAGACAGGCACTGCGGTGGAACCCCCAAGGCAAGCGGAAAAGAGGCCGTCCAAGAAACACCTGGCGACGTGACCTTCAGGCCACTATCCTCCTTGGCACGTTGCCATGACTATGTTACAAGCTTTTGTATTCATTCTGAAGACCTAGTGCTGCTAAAACAGTATGAACACTAACATACAGTGGGCTCAGGCATTTCACCATAACATCATGAAATACCAAAGTGTAGACTCTGACATAAAAAACAATGCTAAATGCTCAAATTTGTGTATATTAGCAATGACACCATTGCTAACACCGGTGGAACTGGAAAATGGATACTAAACGTAGCAGTGTAGACAAGACTTCCCAGCAAAAGATCTAAGCAAGCTCTTTCTCCTTGCTATCCCACTCAACAGTAAAGTATAAGTATTTCCGTTACTTCCACTGTGCACAATCACATTGGTCTTCTCTGCACTGGGAAACTTTTGCTAAAATTTACTATTGTTCACACTGATTCAGCTCAACCAGTGGGAGGGCCTGTTTACAAAAAGAACCATCAGCTGCTGGTGTTAAGCGCTAGGACATATTAGCCTGCATTGAGCCGAGTAAGGTGACATATCACCTGGAGTTCTGTCTATACTAATGCTACCTTGGGGGAAAATTTTAGCAAAATAATCCGTGTGTAGACACACTCATTGTGAGAGTTTACAGGCCTGGTTACCAGAACGTCCTTGAGACCAGATCCCAGGTCTTGAATTGGCCAAAATGGCTCACAAGTGGCAAATGACCCTGTAGTGGGGCGGACTGCCCCACTCCCTGGGAGGATGGGCTGTGGCAGGCCAGGGAGCCTGCGCAGCCCGGGAGCCAATCAGAAACGGGCTTATAGGGAGCCAATCAGGGCCCAGATTGGAGGGAACCAATCAGGGCCAGGCTCACCCATATATAAAGGCTGCCCAGAGCAGGAGCAGGCCTTTGATAGGGGAAGGTCAGTCTCCAAGGAAGATACTAGCACCACAGACAGCACAGTGCTGGGCAGGTTCAGAGAGGCTAGAAGGCTCTAGCCCATAGCCGCCAGGCTGCAGGCCCTGAAGGAAAGGGCCTAGCAGGTGCAAGGGGCTGTTGGGGAAGCAGCCCAGGGGAAAGAAAGAGGACAGCGAGGCTGATGCCAGAGGGTCCCTGGGCTGGGACCCAGAGTAGAGGGTGGGGCTGGGTCCCCCCCCTTCTTCCTTGCACTACATCCAGCCATTGGCCCTAGGGAGTGGCCATTATAGACTACGCCTGATCCCTGACAAGAGGGATTAGACTTTGGGGTGTGTGGTTGCACATGGTGGCTGGAGTGGAGGACTGCTGATCACCGATCCCCAGAAGGAAGACCAGATGGACTAAGGGACACTGCTGGAAGGCAGTGGCCTCGAAGAGGAGGCTTCCGAGCAGGGAGCAACGTGGGTCCAGCGACAGGAGCAGAGGGCAGAACAATGGATGGGACACCACCAGGAGGGGGTGCTCCACTGGAGTTGAGCTAATTCCTGAAATCACCAGCAGGATGTGCTGTGAGTGGTGAGTCCCAACCTGTTTACAGACCCCTGCCTCCAAAAAAAAAAAAACCCAATAAAAATTCGACTGTTCAACTCCAATGTGAAATCAGTCCTACTGTATGGAGCTGAAACCTGGAAGACAACCAAAACAACCATCAGGAAGATCTAGACCTTCATAAATAGCTGCTTCAGAAGGCTTCTCCAGATCCGCTGGCCAGACACCATCAGTAACATCCACCTCTTGGAGAGGACCTGTCAACTCCCAGCAGAGGAAGAAATCAGAAGGAGAAGGTGGGGTTGAATAGGACATACACTACGCAAGCTAACTAACATCACCAGACAGGCACTGCGGTGGAACCCCCAAGGCAAGCGGAAAAGAGGCCGTCCAAGAAACACCTGGCGACATGACCTTCAGGCCGATAGCAAAAAAATGGGCTATACCTGGAACCAGTTAGAACGAATGGCCCAGGATAGAGGACTCTGGAGATCTGTTGTTGGCGGCCCATACCCCGATTGGGGTGACGGGCATGAGTGAGAGAGAGAAAGAGTTAGACCAGGCACTGGGCTTGGCTGTAATGATGCTAATATCTGTTGAAAAACCCCAGCTCCATCCATCAAATATCAGTTTGCAAGATACTAATAGTATCACACTCATTAGGAAACTCCATGTGACAGCAGTTCAGACTGCTCTAGTAGTAAGAAGTCAAAAGAGATTTCTTTCTTTTCCTCCACACCACTTTATATTTGATAGAAATAAGGGTGCTTTCAGAATGACACCTTGAAATTCTGTAACAGAAATTGTGAAACTGCTTAGGGAAAGAAGATGGAAAAGGAGGCTGTAAGGAGGAGGTGTGGCCTCCCTCAGAGGAGGATGTGGAGGGAATATCACAAGCCGCTTGGTAGGTGGAGCCAGGAGGACCACGCCTCACATGTTGAAAACAGAGAGGAGGGACAGGAAGAGGAAGTATAAAAGGACAGCCCAGCAGCTCAACTGGGGAGGAGCTGCTGAGGGAAACAGATGTCTTCTCTGCTGTGGGAGCTGGGATGCTGAGGAGAATCAGAGCTTCCCCGACAGTCTGCATGAGCTTCCTGAGACCCCTGCCACTGAGGAGCTGCTACCACTACCCATGGTGGTATATCCCAGGGAGATGAAGGATGACCCCTGGATGCATGTACACCTGAGGCAGCGAGTAGGAAGCAGCTCAGGGAAACTAGATTAGTTTAGTTAAGAGATGGTCTAATACAAGGTCATTGTGTTGCAAGTGGATCCCCGCTGACCTAATGGTAGACCACTCTGCCACTATTAGAGCCCTGAGATGGGATGTGGTAGAGTTGGGTGGGCCTGTATTCCCTCTGCCACCTCCTTAAGCCAGGAGGCCTGTGCTCCTTGGACACCCTTGCTGGAGCCCCTTACAGGTGGTTGGGGCTCCAGCTTTGCCTGACTGCAGGCCAGAGTCCTGACTGTTTACTGTCCCGCCCTGCTTGAAGGCTGGGCGTATGAACAACTACAGCTCTGCCTGATTCCAGGTCAGAGCCCTTACTGTTTACTGCCCCACACTACTTGAGGGCTAGCTTAACTGCTCCATTCTGACCGCTGGCCAGAGCCCAGACTGTAGACCCTTCCCGCTTGAAGGCCAGGGCCCACTGAGTACTGCAAATTCCCTCTAGCAAACCAGAGTGCAAGGAGGCATGGCGTCTTTCAGAGGCAGATGCGGAGGGATGGCCATAACCACTTACAGAGGCATATTTAAATGTAATGTGGATTTAAATTAATCTTTGATCTGTGAAAAATGTTAAATCTCTTACCTCTGTTTCACTGATTCCAACCACTATGAAAAGGGCTGCATATTGTCGGTACACTAGCTTAAAATCCTTATATTCAATGAAAGAGCACTGGATAAAAATGTAAATGGTTAAACATTAATTGCCACATTAGATATAATTTGTTACTATACACAACTTGCTTATTAAATATACTATTGTGTACACACATAGGGCCCCATCTCTCATTTACAGAAGTTTCATGAGTGTAACTGGTTCACTTTAATGAAGTCACTCCTGACTTACAGTGGAGTAAAGGAGAGAATCATAGAATATCAGGGTTGGAAGGGACCTCAGGAGGTCTTCTAGTCCAACCCCCTGCTCAAAGCAGGACCAATTCTCAACTAAATCATTCCAGCCAGGGCTTTCTCAAGCCTGACCTTAAAAACCTCTAAGGAGATTCCACCACCCTCCCTAGGTAACCCATTCCAGCACTTCACCACTCTCTGAGTGGAAAAAGTTTTTCCTAATATCCAACCTAAACCTCCCCCACTGCAACTTGAGACCATTACTCCTTGTTCTGTCATCAGGTACCACTGAGAACAGTCTAGATCCATCCTCTTTGGAACCCCCTTTCAGGTAGTTGAAAGCAGCTATCAAATCCCCCCTCATTCTTCTCTTCTGCAGACTAAACAATCCCAGTTCCCTCAGCCTCTCCTCATAAGTCATGTGCTCCAGCCCCCTAATCATTTTTGTTGCCCTCCGCTGGACTCTTTCCAATTTTCCAAGAAGAATCAGGTCCACAAAGTATGAAGGGTTTCTCAGTCTTCACCCCACAATCTCAATCCAGAGGTAAAGGAAGTTAAGAAAATATTAAGTTATTAGATGGGGCTTTTCCTCTGTGGATCTCAAAGCACTTTATATCAAGGAGAGTTTTATTCACACTTTACAGATGAAAAACCTGAGGCACACAGAGGTAAAATGATTTGCTCAAGATTACACAGCAGATCAGTTGGGCATCCCTCTTCTCTTCCCTTATCGCTCCAAACAAACATTTTAGAAGACAACAGGGAGAAAAACATTGTCAGGTAGAAAATTATATATGTGATATTGATAGACAGATGATATTAGGGCAATGGGTTTCTATTTCTTGCTTTCTACCTTTAGACTCATGGGGGAAAATAGAAAAACATCTATTTCAGAATTTATATTGTTATGGCATGAGTCATCAGATAGTGCTGTTACACACAGTGTCACAAGATCTTTTTTCTTCAAATGTGAGCACTGTTAAATCTTTAAAAAAAAATGTTGTATTGTTGTTAGTTTTCTGAATATTTTAGGGGAACTGTTGCAAACAGCAGTAGTGTTTGCTCTCAACCTTAATCTCTCTAATTAGAGTATATTATTGAGACAAAATTCCTTCCTGGGAACTGGGCAATGGTGTCTTTCCTGAGATTCTGGAAAGGGGGGATTGACTGTGTACTGTCTGGTCACTTCTGTTCTAGGACTGGTGTGCGGAGTGTAAAATAAACAAGTTGCAGTAAAAATATAACCACATTCCATGTAATTGATTTATCCCCCAATGAGAAGCTGACCTGCAAGAACCTGACATTTGTGCAGTATTGTCAAATCTTGCCATTTTATTGAGTATTAAAATATTTGGTGTTTTTCTTAAAGCCCCAACTCCTGGAGCCATGTAATTACATGAGTATCCTAGCTTTCATTAAAAAAAATTAAAATATATGTTTATAATCTTTGTGGCTGCAGATAGAAATCTGAAAATGTGAAACTCAAATGCTCAAAAACCAGAAGGGAAATAAGTCCCAAAGTCTGTCCTCAAAATCATGAGATTTTAAAAAACAATCTTACCATTTTAATGGGTCTGACTCATGATTTTTTAATCTTTAGGGCTGGCATTACTGCATCCACTACTGCTTAGAAATTATCACAGCTTTGCCATCTATTATATAAAGGTTAATGTGCTAGGTCTGGTGAAAATATCTAGGCAAGGGAGAAAAATATATTCCTCTTCTCCTTTGCCCTGGAATTTTCAGCCTCCCTAGGAAGAGGTGGAATCCTCTGTAAGAGAACCAGGTTTCTAACCTGAAAAACACTTGTCTATGCAGTATACAATAACCACTTTTAGTCTCAGCATAGATACAAATAGAATAATGGTATACAATGGATAATGACATACAATGGATATGTACAGCTCTTCTGTTAATTATTTACACAACTTTTTTTTGTCAGAAGAGAAGTTAGACAATTCCTAACACAGGAGAAATAAATAACTCTCTATTACTGTCTTAGAACTAATACACATGCCATCTTGTTCACTTTGGCACCAGCTGGTTGTCACTTATTTTCAGTATTGTATATTATACCTAAAAACATGTGAGATGTTGCTTCTGGGCAATAGAACATCAGTGGGAAAGGAAAATTCACAAACCCTAAATAGCCATATTCTGTCATCTTATGCACATTGAATAGTACTGTTCTATGCTATTAGTCCCATTAAAATCAACTATAACATTCTCCCAGACCATCAGGCATAACAACTTTGCTCCTTCAACTCACCTTCCCTTAAAAGTTGAGGAAAGAGAAGAGCACCCTAAAGTCAACACATTTGATCAAACAGGGAAGTGAATTGGGAGTGCAGCTGAGTTCCAATCCCTGAAAAGGCACTGCCCGCAGCCCATGCCCAGTTTAACTAGGGGTGCTAGTAGGTCACAGAATTTCAGCTGGTCTCATTTACTGCAATATCATATGATGAGAGACATGGACTGTGAGGTAACCAGGGCTAAATGAGTGAAATCTGAGCTCTATTGAAGTCAATGGCAAAACTCCCATTGCTTTAATAAGGCCAGGATTCCATCCAGGCTATTTAGTGCTTTACACACCAGAACCAACACCTTGACTTGCACCCAAAAACAATAAAGAGCCAGTGCAGGATGCAGAGAACATGTGCAAGGATCTCCTTGAGAGAAGCACCACTGAGCTGTGCAGGCAGACACATTCTACATTAGTTGAAGTCTCTGAATGTTCTTCACATGCAGTAGAATATAAAATGTATAGGAATAATCCAATACAGAGCTAACAAAGGTACAAATACCTGTGTCATTATCATGTATTGATACATGGTTAGGAATATTGGCTCATACATGAGTTGATGAGCCCTCTAAACTTCATTTCAAGTATCATATTTGTACAGCATGTCTAGAATTTGCCAATATATATGTAAAAAGAGGGATTTTCATATCGGGTAAAATGTAAGATATTAAAAAAAATCCTCAGAAGTCATTCAAGTTCTATAAAGAAAACAATTGTGTTTTTACTCATCAACTCTGGAGTTGGATAACTTGGAAACCATGTACCAAATCAGGACAGAATTCCTTAATAGTATTTCATCTAGAATATGGCCAAAAGCCACACCATTATTTTAGCCATCTGACCTTGAGGAAGGTTGCGTGGACAAAATATCGGCAATTTTAGGAATACAGAGCAATGTTATCATTAAAGAGAAGTGCAAGTTTTGTTTCTATTAGTTAGCAACAGCACACATGTCAATTTTTATAGCATGTTTGGGGGAAAAAATGGGTTTTCTTGAGAGAACCTGATTCTTAAACTACATTTATAATAAACCAACTATTGAGTTTATTATACATATGAACTTTCATGTCAAGAAGTACCTTGGCAGCAAAACCTAACACAAAACATTCTAATATTTCTTGAATGTAGTTCACTGTGTAATATTCTTTTCTTGGTTCTATTTCAGATAAAATGGCTAGATTAGAAGGAAAAAAAACGTACTTGCTCTCTTGAACGGGAAAGGCAATTTTTGATTACTTCAGCTTCCAGCATTGTCCGTTTATGAATTTCCACATGTTCATAATACCTGGAGAGTCTCGTTTGACCTTGTTTGTTCACCATGAGAAAAAACTTTATCATTTTTCTGTTCGGCTCAGAAATAGTCTCTTTGTTACAGGAAGCAGGTAAGCGGGAACTGTATTTCTGAAGAAAACAACAAAAAAAATACATGGAAGTTATGAAGCACTTTTGAAGAAGCATGTAGTTGGTGTTGAATTTTCTATTCACTGTGTCTGATGTCAGTGTACAACTGATGTAAGAAAGAAGAAAATCAAGCCCGTTGTCTTTCCTAATACTGTTGTGTTTTTAATTTGAACTCATCTTGTATGAAAGTGCTGACCAAGTAGAAGCCCAACCAAGATTCTTCTAATGTGCAATAACACCAAAGATAGATAGCAACCTAGATATTTTCAGATACTTGCCCTTACAGCAAGAATCATTTTACTAGTAAAGATGAGACTTCTAATGAGACAACATAACTTAATGTGAGAATTAGTATGTTAATATCTCTATTAAACCTGTGAGCATTGTGTAGAATTAGTCTGAGTTTAGTATTCATGCAGTTAACTGATATGCTGTGCCTTCTCTCCAATCAAATTTCCTTGTAAACGCTTAGTAAACATTAGTTACTTCAGGGAATTCTCTCTTAAAAGCATTATCCATATACATAGGTGCTATCCTTTTTGTTCACAACACAGTGGCAGAAAGCCGCATATGAATGTTAAAGGATTTTAATTCCACTAGAAACTGTAAATGTAGGGCAGCATTTTCCTCCCCAGTGTTTGTAATGGGTTTCAAGGGTTGAATTCTGGCTAGTAATTGTGCCTATGTGTTTGCAGGAACAACCTTAGGTTGCAGGAAAGGACAGAACAGATTGTTCTCCTGATCCTGGACTTCTCCAAACCTACAAAAATGTTACTCTATGATTGTAGATATTGAGTAGGGGGGCCTAAGTGACAGGGGTGTAGCCATCTTTCACCTCATTGGCCTTGTCATCTGGTAGTGCAGTGCAATGTTTGCAGTGCTTCCCAAACGTTTTACCAGAACAACCTACCAACTACATTTTCTCTGTTTTTATGATTTGCCATTACATATATGGACTACTCTGCCCCGACTATCACAACCCTAATCCTGCCCTGGCCCTAGTGGGGGTGGTTGGAGAGCAAGTCTGCCCTGCACTTACTCCACAGTGAGGGCTCCTGTCCTGCATGGCTGGGCCCCGCTCCCTGCTCTAAGCATTGTGACCTGGTGCATGGGGTTGTAGTCCCATTCAGGTTAGGTCTGGCCACCCCTCCATCATGACAGAGGGGCAGCTGAACCAAACCTAAGTAAGTGGCAGCAAGACACTGTGCTGAGCCCCTGTACGCCAGTTCACAATGCTGGAACGGGGAGCTAGGCCCAGACCTGTGGGACAGCAGCCACCACTGCAGGGTGACCTTGCTTTAACAACCCTACTCCATCCTCTTTGCCCTCCCCTGCAAGGGCCTCAACTCTGCAATGGGCCAGGAGGAGTGTATCTTTGCAAAGGCCAGGGCCCAGAGATGGATTAATCTGGTCCTGGCCATTGCAATCCATCTAGAACCTTCTCAAATTGTATCTTTTAAAGTGTGCACACATGAAGATTACTCTTGTGGATTAATCCGCAGGGATGTTTGTGCAGTTGGCCAGAACATGTTCACATATTTACCTTACTTTTTAGTTTCAATATACATCTGTTTAAGTGGAAGTTTAGTGCTAGAAATTGGCCCCATATACACAGTGCAAATGTCTAAAGCATATTCTGCTCTCATTCTGCCAGCACAACTTCAATTTTTTCATGCAAATGTGAGTGCAAAATAAACAACAGAGACCCATTTTAGCAATAATAGTTAATTTCACATTAGGAGTTCTGTGAACTGCAATGGACAATTTTCCCTTGGAAACATGGCTACTTGCACATTTTTCTGCTAGCATCCTAACCAATATGGGTAGTTTGAATCAGCAATTCACACAGTTGGTATCCTACCAATATATAAGATTAATGCAGTGTATGCTGGCTCAGAGACACAAAGTAGGCCTGCTCACTTTTTCTTAACTTGGTGACCTAATATCTAGCAGTTTCAATGGAACTATTGTTAATGAGGGGTAACCAAAGCACAGAATATGATAACGTGATATATGACTGTGCGTACTTTAATACAGTGTCAGTCTCCTGGGACTAGAGTCCTAGTACACAATTGTCCATCTGGTTTGAGCATTAGGACCTACTGAGACCTGTATTTTCCAGTCTGTATCAATGTACTAAAGATAAAGGCAGTATCTTTAGATAATATAAAGTGGCTCCTAGGATATGTTCACAGTGGAGCTGGAAGTTGCCTTCCAGCCTAGGTACACAGACTTCCAGCCTAGGTACACAGACTTCCAGCCTAGGTACACAGACTTGCACTAGCTCCACTTGAGCTAGCATGCTAAAAATAGCAGGGCTAGCCACTAGAGTCCAAGTCTGTCCAACCCCCTGGGTCTGTGCTCGGGTGATCAGCCTGAGCCACTTCTCTTTCAGCAACATCCATGCTATTTTTAGCATGCTAAGTCTACTCGAGCTAGCATGAATCTGTCTTCATGGACTGGGAGGCACACTCCCAGCTGTAGTATAGATACACCATTAGGCTCCTGATGAGATGCCTGTGGATCTTAGACGGCCAAAGTTTGGGTTAACAAACTTGGGTTAAATAAATGTTAACACAAAATGGCACTGAAATGCAGTTTGGAGCATAGTATATATTCTACACACAATACCTAATGAAAAATTCTATTAAAAGAGGGTTGAATATATATATATGCAAAAGCTGCCTTTTAAACTGCCATCTTATATTTCAAAGAAAATACAAAAAACTTTTCCAAGTTGCAGACTAATAGCCTGCAAAATATAATTTTAAGAAATGAATGGCTTTTAAGTTAGATTTTTTTTTTTAAATACCAGAAACCAGCCGCAGTAATGTTTTCCATCTGTCTTTCTCTAGCTGTTCGGACTTACTGGCCTGTATGCTCCTGTGGTTTGTGTGTTAAAAGTGTAGCAACTTGCTGCAAAAGCAGTCTCGAAATTCTAACCAACAAGTCATGCTGCCTACCTGGTGCTTTACTAAGCAGTAACATCAAAAAATGGTTTCCATAAGAACTGCAAATTTCAGCAAGGAGGTGTGGCCCAAGGAAATGTGAGAGAAGCCAGGGCAAAACCTCAATACAATATATACTATCCTGGAAAAACAATGTACATTAATATAGAAAGTTGAAAGGGAAGCAATTCAGAAAACAGAATAAATCAGAACAACTCTAAGCAGCATTAACATGCTGTCAGCAAACATCCACACAATAGAACCTTCTCAATAGATACCGTATATACTCGTTCATTAGCCCGTTCGTTTACAAGCTGACCCCCCAAGATGGATAGGTAAAAATAGCAAAAACTGTATGACCCTTTCATAAGTTGACCCTATATTTCAGGAGTTGGCAAACTTTGGCTCCCGGCCCGTCAGGGTAAGCCACTAGTGGGCCTGGACATTTTGTTTACCTGGAGAGTTTGCAGGCACAGAGCCCCTCAGCTCGCAATTGCTGCAGTTTGCCATTCCCAGCCAATGGGCGCTGCAGGATGCAGCACGTCCTGAGGGACGTGCTGGCCACCCCTTTCCACAGCTCCCATTAGCTGGGAACGGCGAACCATAGCCAGTGGGAGCTCAGGGGCTCCCTGCCTGCGAACACTCCAGCTAAACAAAACGACAATGTATTAGATATTCAATTCAATAATTCCACAGAGTTTAAAATTATCAAATTTTGGTGTAGACCCATTGATAAGCTGACCCCTGCTCTTTGATGCTTCATTTTTTTACCAAAAAAATTTGGCTTATGAACATTTATATACAGTATTTCAGCATACTTTGACCGTTTGCAAATGCTGAAGATGAGCGGGTGCTATCTCAGACTGCAAAGAACTTGGGAACAATTAGCTGAACACGTCCATTCATTTTAGCCACTCCTGCAGATGCTGTCATATGTGTAACAGTGCAGGGCTCTCCGTTTTCTCCAATATTTCATCCCCATCTTTTGCATCTCTTCAGTAGGTGTTTCTGGCAATAAACATTTTTTTCTTCACGACTAGGTAGCATTTTATGTATTAACCTATACAGCTATTTTTGTAGTATATTTTTGTGAATCTCAGCCCTTTCTGAACCTTTTTACTACAGAGGGGAGCATAAAGCCCACAGAAATTAAACATGGAACTAGGTTCTTAGATTGCTCTAGAGAACTCAGACTGTCTATGTTGCTTGCACAATGGGGCCTTGATTTGGTTCTTTAGATGCTCCGTTAGAAATAGTAATAATCTTGTTCATGCTGCTACCAATGGAAGATTGTTCCCAATAGTATACAGTTTTTCTTTTTGTCCAGTCCTGTTTTAAGTGCCAGTACTCACAGCCTTACTTTCATTTGAACACTATTCCACAGTCTAATAGAACTAATACTACACATCGTAAATCAAATAAAATTAAGTTGATTGTTACCACCAGCTTTTTGATCACATATTTTAAAAACGGGCTTCTTGATTAAACATTTGCTTGCCAAATTCGAGCCAAGAGGGGAGCTTCAACACATACAGGTTCCAGACCTCTGAAAGAGATAGCACAGAATTTCAGCCTATGCCTCCCACTCCTACAAAGGACCACGTAGTGAGCCGGAGTTGCCTCCCACTGAGCTGGAGTGGGGAAGAGTCATTCTGTGATCCCTGGTAGGTGAAGCCAGGCCAGACTTGCCCCTCCTGCCAGAAGCCAATGGGCGGGACAGGAAGTATAAAAGGCAGAGTCTCTAACCTCTAACCCAGTTCAGTCTGAGCCAGGGAAAGGAGCAGATGTCTCCAGGCTGCTGCAGCTCCCTGGAGATGAACCCGTGCTGCACCACACCCTGCCCCTGGAAGAGACTGACCCAACTGAAGAACTGCCAAGTCTACTGCTTGCTGCATATCCCAAGGAGATGGAGGATGCCTGTAGAGTGCAGGTACCCAGCAAGGGGATCGTAGGAAGCAGCTCAGGGAAACTAGATTTTTTAGTCTGGTTGGGTTGTTGCCTGAATCTATGTCAGTGTGTTTTGGCTGGCTCCCCGCTGACCCACTGGTGGAACACTCTGCCGCTGTTAGGGCCCTTGGCATGGCAGCCTCCCCACCTTAAGCCAACAAGTCTGTGTCTCTTGCCCGCTCTGCCTGAGGGCCTGAGCTTTAAAACTGTTTGTTGGTCCTGCCCTGCCTAAGAGCCTAATCCCTGATGGTGGTGGTGCTCCAGAGGGTAATGAGGCAGAGTGGTCTCCCAGTGAGCTGGAGGGAGAAGAACCATCACTAACTCACTACAGACCACTTACATCTGACCTCCATGTTGCCTGCACCAGGAGGGAGAAACCCTACCCTAGATGGCTAAGGGGTTTTACAGATCCTGTTTGCCATTGCAGAGGCATGCTCTGTAGCCAGACAATATCTTCCACAGTGTATAACTGAAATGATGATTGAGCCACACCTACAACACTGTTGCTGTGTGTCTATTATTTTTCAGATTACACCAGAAATTCCTGGGAATACAGTATTTGAAGTTACCCATAGATACATCAGTTATTTTGATGAGGCCTCAGCAGGAACCTCTGTCAGTCGTAGAGACAATACTGATTACAAGTTTAGGTACTGGTTCTGCAACCATTACTCACTCTGGGTAGTGTTCACTCATGAATAATCCCATTTACATCTATGACTACATGCATAGTGCTACTCATTGTGAGTAATGATTGCAAAACTGGGTCATGATTTCAGTATTTTGATAGTGTCTGAGACCACGTGACAATCACCATTCTTATCCTTGTTAATCCAAAATAAAAATGGAAAATGGTTATAGTCCACCGAAAAGAACAATGTTATTGGTGCTGTGAATCTACCAATATATACAGTACTTTATATGGTTCCCATCATCATAGTATCTAGCTACCCCTCAAACATTAATTAGTTCATCACACCCTGTGTAAAGTATTAACTCCTTTTTATAGGCCGGGAGCTGAATCCAGACAGATTAAGTAATTTGCCCAAAATCACAGGATTCTGTAGTAAAGTTTGGAATTGAAGCCTGCTTCCCAGCCCACTGTATTGACCACAAGGCTGTGTGTGAACTTTTACATATAATGCAAGCAATATTCTGCATGTGAAATAATGACAGGCCAAAAAAGGAGATTAGAATTTTAAATTGTTCTCAGTGAAGGAATGGGTGGTTTTGGCACTGATGGATGGGTGTATCTTTATGTCCTTGGTTTTCTCACTCACTGTTAGGAAAGAAAGTCTCTATCAAAGCAGTTTAGCACAGTTTATTTAGCACATAAGGAGATCAGTCACAATAATAGCTAAAACATATTAAATAAATTTAAAGCAAACAGTATTAACATGTGTACACCACATATGCAATAACTCTGAGGATATAGACTTTACCTATGATGATATATGTGACCTAATTATTTCTTGACAGCAAAGCCAATTATAAGTATTAAGGATATCTCAGGAAGGTAATTTCTTTATCCTCAGTGTAGTCTGAGCAATTGCTTAGCCATTGCAGTTTAGGTTTTGATATGAAATTATCTTCACTAGTTAGTCTGGGGGATGACGTGATAAAATCTGGAGCGAGAAGTCATCCCCTAAGAAGTGAAGATTAATGACCTATTAACAGCTAAGTAAATATATATGCATTATTTATAACCTCAGAAGTATGCATTTGCCAATCACAAGGTTGATATACAAAGTAATGAAATAAATAGTTGAAGGAGTTGAAAGGATTTAAAAATATTTATTTCAATGTTGCCCATCCTCAGACAAAACATTTTAATTATTATAAGATGCACTAAGGGCATTTCTAATCTTTAAAATAGCACCATGTGACCTAAATATTTTTTTAAATAGATACTGGAAAAATGTTTTGGATCATATTTTTTTTACTCCTTACCAATTTTCTAATGTAGAATCATACTGATAGAATAAAAGTTAATCATAGCTTTAGTAAAAATACAACCTTAGAAGAATTTGAACCTTTTCTTTTTCAATTCTGAAGCAGACTATCCACTTCACTACATGGTAATTGACTAACATCTGTAGGAATGTACAAGTACACCTCTATCCCTATATAACGCTGTCTTTGGGAGCCAAAAAATCTTACCGCATTATAGGTGAAACTGCATTATATTGAACTTGCTGGAGTGCGCAGCTCTGCCCCCCCCCCGAGCGCTGCTTTACCGCGTTATATCTGAATTCGTGTTATATCAGGTCGCGTTACATCGAGGTAGAGGTGTATTATTTTGGTTAACAAAGAACTCACTTTTTCTACCAGCCTTGAAGCTGATATCCAAAATGATGCCCACAAGTTTTGCACATGTAGATTGTATGTACAGAAGTATCTGTATGTGCACATTAACTAGAGTTAACACTCTACCTGATTTACATGTACAAATGCAGGGCTTTGTAGAGAAAACGTACAAGCATACTTTAGGAATCTGGTTTTAAAAATTATGCCAAAGTTGAGTATCAATACCAAGTTTAATTAAAAAATGCTTCTTTAAACAAAACTGACAAGTTCCTTCATGAAAACTAAAAACCACATGCATGCAAAATTTCTGGAAAAAATCATTTTTTAATTCGTTTTGCTTCTATGAAACAAATTATATATTTGTAGCAAAAAATAAATACAATATCTGGTTAAATGAGTTGTGCATCTATAAGATGTTACAGTGATCTGTGTAATGGTGTACGTAAAAAAATAAACAAAAAAAATTCCATCTCCGTATTTTTGGGGCAAAATCCCCAATTCTCTCTCTCATCCTGGACCTATCTCCAAGCTACACATTGCATTTCTTACAATGTGATTTTTACCTATTCATTTAGATATAGATATGTTCTTTGTATGCATTCTTATGACTAATGCTTTTTTTATAACTTGGCTTAAGTTAATTCTATGACTCAGTAATAAGATAATTTTATATACGGGGAATTAGCTCAAGAGATGAGTAATGATATGCAGAGCTTTCCATTTCTACATCACTAGTTCAAATCTAGCTCATTTCAATAATAAAGAAGACATAACCACTTGAGATCCATTCAATGGCCAGAAGTGAGTTGGCAGTCTCAGTTCAGTTTCCATTGGACAACTGTTTTCATCACGAAAACCACCACTGCAACTGGTACTTTAATTCATATATTATAGACTTATAGAAAGAGACCTTCTAAAACATTAAAATGTATTACTGGCACGCGAAACCTTAAATTAGAGTGAATAAATGAAGACTTGGCACACCACTTCTGAAAGTTTACCGACCCCTAGTCTAGATCAGTGGTTCCTAAAGCCGGTCTGCTGCTTGTTTGGGGAAAGCCCCTCGCGGGCTGATTTGTTTACCTGCCACATCTGCAAGTTCGGCCAATCTCGGCTCCCACTGGCCATGGTTTGACGCTCCAGGCCAATGGGGGCTGCGAGAAGGGCGGCCAGTACATCTCTCGGCCTGCACCGCTTCCCACAGCCCCCTACTAATCTAGGGAAATCAGAGAAGAAGCAAGGAGTAAAAAGTTTATCCTAGCTTCTTAACTACCAAGGAGTATTGCATATCTATTGAAACAACACTGAAACCACACGCTCTCAAAATTATGTACTGACTGACATCGCCAAAGAGTTAATCATATTTTTAAGAGCAATAATCTTTCCCAGTCTTCCCTAGATACTGATAACGAGTGAAATTTGTTTGACATCTCACTGTCTTCCACTTGTTTCAGTTTTAAACATGGAGATTAATTCTTTAAAATTATATATTTTTTTATATTAGGCCCTTCACATGTAGTACCACAGAATACTTTATGATGAGATAGCATAGTTTGATACAGGGACTTGAAAGAGGAAAACATCACATAAAGATGAAGTTGAGTAACAGAAAAAGGCTGACTTGGCTAAATGGGTTCTTGAAAATTAATAACTACAGTCAGTGGAGAATTGAAGAATCTGCTAATATGGAAAGGGGAGCTGGGTTTAGCACAGGCTAAAGCAACCATTAAGGTTTTAAGGTGAAGCTTTAAGAGGAAGTGACTCAATGGCTGAGGAGGGCATTCCAGAAAGGAATTAGCAAAACAACTGACACTTTAACATCCAACTAGGAAGAGTCATCAAGGGTGAGACAGAGGAGGTCAATACTGGAGGACCAGAGGAGGCAGGCAGGGAAGCAGACAGATACAATTAACAAAACTGTCCAGTTTGAGCAACTGATCCAATTCCAGATCATCTACTGATGGAAAATGTTAAAGAAAGTAGTGTTTACGTAGGGAGGGTGGGAGGAACACCCTGCCTTGCTTAATTATGGGTGACACTCAAGTTGTCAAGTAGGATGGGATAGTTAAAATCCCTTCACGTTTATGTAATCAACATAATTGTTGAATTTCAGTGCAATGAGGCTGTGACAGTTTGGTCTTATCTACACTAAAGCTCTGAATGTTGCTATTTCACTGGTGAAACTGAACTAGTTGTAGCAAGTAGGTACATTTTTCAAGATTTCTTTACTGTGAAGAGGAGTTCTGAATGAACTAGATCATAAATCAAAAATAACTGCCTCATTGAATCATATTGCAGACATGCTTCATCATTAAGATATTTTAAAAAGTTGCCTTAAAACTAATTCAAAATCAGTTTGTCCCTTCATGAATGATGTGGCAGGTGTGTAAAATTTTCATAAAAGTTTCACTGTCAGTTAAAAAAGTACAGTCAAAAAAATAATCTCCTTACAAGACAAATAGCAGATGATATTGTTAAAAGAGAAATAACTGCAAAATTATTGAAAAGTAAATTAGGTTGTTTTTTATTTCAGCTAAGAATGAAATACAATACACACTTTCACTTCTGTCACTAGTCAGTTTCAAGTACACTTCAGTTTGAGTTCTCATATACTAGCAGAATGCTGCAATGTGTGAGTTTCAAATTTAGCAGGGTATGTTGTTGTTTACCTCCCTGTCCCATCTCCCCAACCACCCGTTTCCATTGCTATTAAAATCACATTTCTAGTGCCCTTTTGTTTTGTAAAAGTTCATTTCCAGGCAACTTATATTTTGGGCCATGTTTGCTTTTGTATTACTCCTTATAAGAAAGAGGGCCAAAAAGGCTATGTAGACGCTCTTTGCTACAGCTGGGTCTGGTCCAGTTTTACTTACTGTTGTTGTAAGTCATGGTGGTCCCGGGATATTAGAGAGACAAATAATATCTTTTATTGGACCCACTTCTGTCAGTGAAAGAGACAAGCTTGAATGGTCCCTTGAAATGTGTGTTAATGACTTAAGCTAAACAATGGGTTTCATCCTGTATTTAACTGTGACGAGGGTGATCAGAAAGCAAGTGAAAAATTGGGAGCGGGGGGGAGTGAGGGGTAATAGGTGCCTCTATAACACAAAGTTTTGAATAGCAAGACTGTCTCTATAAAATCAGGACCTTTGGCCATCCTAGCTGTGGCACTGAGTAAGTGTCCCAGAGCTGAAGAAGAGAGCTGTGCAAGACGGAAAACCTGCTCCCTCACTAACAGACATTGGTTCAATAAAAGCTATTACCTCACTCACTTTGTCTCTCTAACCGTCCCGTTTTAACCAGTCCAAGTGGAGGAGCTCCCACTGTTTCCCTTGGCTACAGGGGGACTCCGGTACTGTCACAAACTTCTTCCCTGCACTCGCACTACATTTCACCTGCCTCCGTTTCAGTGTGACACGAGCCTGACTTCACGCGTTCCTTCGCCCCCGCTGGGGGACGGGCCAGGAGGGTGAGGCGGAAGGGCAAAGCCAGAGCCTCCCCTACCCGCAGGGAAACGGGCCGGCCTGGAGGCCCCACCACTGGCTGTCAGCGTCGGAGGAACGCGACAGCAATGTGAGGAATCTGCGGCTGGCGGAGCCTGTGAGCCGAGAGACCGTTTTAACCCGACTCACCGCAGGGGCGCCCCGTGCCCACGTGGGCGGCTGGGGGGGCAGGAAGACCCCCCCCCCGCCCCACAAGAGGCTGCTGGCACGTTTTTTAAACAAACTTCACCCCGGCCACGCCTGGGCAGAGCGGCTCGCGGCCTCCCCCACGGGCTGGTGGGAGCAGGGAACCCCCTGACACTGAACCAGGCCGGACGAAGCAGCACCACTAGCTACTGTCCTAGCGACTGTGCACCAGCAGCCCCTGTTATTACTATGTCACTTACTCAGTGCCAGGAGCGGCGCTGCCCCGGCCCCCTGCTCTCTGGGCGGGTCGGGTGGAACAGACAGACACCCCCAGCTGCAGCCCCGCCCCGGTCCCCTGCTCCCCCCGCCCCACATCTCCGGTGCGCATGCGCGCGTCAGAGTGCTCGGCTGGCAGGGAGGTTGTTTCCCGGCACGCCCCGCGCGGCTCTCTGCTCCTCCCACCTTCGCAGTGGGTGGGTGTGAGATGGATCGGAGACTGTAATGGCGGCCGGCGGGGGCTCGGCGCTGCTCTGACACCCGGACACTGCTCGGCGCAGCCTCCCCCTCCTCCCCGGGCCCGTCCCGCCCCCTCTTCCCCCCCCAGCCAGCCCCGCTCCCCCACACCGCAGCGGGACGACGAGGAGGAGGAGGAGGAGGGCTCCCGGCAGACAATGGACGAGCACCCTGGAGTCGGAGGCGGGATGGCGGCCGCTCCGAGACCGCAGCCGCCGCAGCCAGGGGGGAATATGAACGTGCAGCCCGGCGCGGGCTGCGTGGGGGCCGGAGGCGGGCAGCAGCAGCCTCAGGTCCCGGCGGGTCAGGACGCGGGGGACCGCGCGGAGCTGTCCCGGCCCCAGCACTACACCATCCCGGGGATCCTGCACTACATCCAGCACGAGTGGGCCCGCTTCGAGATGGAGAGGGCGCACTGGGAGGTGGAGCGGGCCGAGCTCCAGGTAGGCTCCACAGGGGGACCGGGCTGCAGGGGCGGGGAGCGACTGGGCCGAGCTCTAAGTCCGGGAGAGGTTTGGGTGGGGGGCGCTGGCCCATGGAGCTTGCCAGTCCCCGAGGCCGCCTGCGCGGATTGTACCTGTCCGAGGTGTGTCCGGCGAGGTGACGTCCCTTGTAGGTGAGGCGACTGGAGGCGCAGCCCCTCACGGCCCGAGCTGAGCTCCGTTCCTCGGGGCAGCCATTTTAATTTCTAGTATGGCGCCTGCCAGGGCTCCTGGCTCCGGAGCCAACCGTGCTCTACAGGCCGCCCCCCACCCTCAGCTTGCCAGTCCCGGTGGAGACCGGGCGCTGCCTCCCCGCAGGGACACTGGCGCTCCCAGGGAGAGGAGGACGCGCTCTGACAGCTGCAATAACCTTCCCAACACAGTGCCTCGGTGGCTGCCGGGGCCTGCCCCTCGGGGCCGGCTGTCTCCACGGCTCTGGCTGCGGGTCACCGGGAGTGAGAGCCCCCAGGCTTGCAAGAGCTCAGCCCTCCCCCAAACCCGTGGGCGTGAGGTGCTGCGAATCCTACCTCCCTGGAAAGGGAAAGATTTGGGCTAGGGCCTAAGTAAGGGAGCTTCCCAGTGACTTGAGGCATGGGATAAGTCTGGTCTCCCCGGCCCTTGGAGACGCTATCAACCAAACAGCTGAGGTCAGTCTGCACTGTCACTGTCTTAAAAGGTGTAGGTGTGTGTTTATCATGAGTAAAAGAGAAGGTTGAACAAATCTTTCAAAGTGGTTTCCTGTCTGGTGTTTGATTCTCATTCCAGTAGAGTTTGTTGTGAATCTTTCCTGTTTTGAGTTACTTAAGTAATAGGTACAGTTTTATTCCTACATACAGATGTAACTAAGTACCTATTATCAAATATTCAGAATTAGGTTGTGTGCTATAATTGGGACACTCATATATAAATGAATACATGTATAGCTGAATAATCAGTCCTTTTATATAAGAAATTTTTGAGGGGGTTAACAAGCACGCATTCCAAGGGGATCCAGTGGATAGAGAGTACTTAGATTTTCAGAAAGCCTTTGACAGGGTCCCTTACCAAAGGCTCTTACTCAGAGTAAGCTGCCACAGGATAAGAGGGAAAGTGCTCTCACAGATTGGTGACTGGTTAAAAGATAGGAAAGAAAGGGTAGGTATAAATGGTCAGTTTTCAGAATGGAGAGAGGTAAATAGTGGTGTCCCCCAGCGGTCTGTTCTGGAGCCAGGCCTATTCAACATATTCATAACCCCTTTTTCTGGATCATTTAACAGTGAGGTGGCAAAATTTGCAGATGATACAAAATTACTAAAGATAGTTAAGGCCCAGGCAGACTGCAAAGAGCTATAAAAGGATCTCTCAAAACTGGGTGACTGGGCAACAAAATGGCAGATAAAATTTAATGTTGATAAATCTGAAGTCATGCCCATTGGAAAGCATAATCTCAACTATACATATAAAATTATGGTCTAAATTAGCCATTACCACTCAAAGATCTTGGGGTCATTGTGGATAGTTCTCTGAAAACATCCACCCAATGTGCAGTGGCAGTCAAGAATGCTGGGAATAATTAAGAAAGAGATAGGTAATAGGACAGAAAATATCATGTTGCCTCTGTATAAATCCTTGGTACGCCCACATCTTGAATGCTGTGTGCAGATATGGTCGCCCCATCTCAAAAAAGATATATTGGAATTGGAAAGGTTCAGAAAAGCGCATCCAAAATTATTAAGGGTTTGGAGTGGCTTCCCTATGAGGAGAGATTAATAAGGATGGGACTTTACAGCTTAGAAAAGAGATGGCTAAGGGGAGAGATGATTGAGGTCTGTAAAATCATGACTGGTATAGAGAAAGTAGTTAAGGAAGTGTTGTTAACTACTTCTCATAACACAAACTAGGGGTCACCAACTGAAATAAATAGACAGCAGGTTTAAAACAAATAAAATAAAGTATTTCTTCCCACAGTGCATAGTCAACCCATGGAACTCTTTGCCAGAGTTGTTGTGAAGGCCAAGACGATAACAGGGTTCAAAAAAGAACTAGATAAATTCAATGGCTATTAGCCAGGATGGGCAGGAATAGTGTCCCTAGCCTCTGTTTGCCAGAAGCTAGGAATGAGTGACGGGATGGATCACTTGATGATTTCCAGTTCTGTTCATTCCTTCTGGGGCACCTGACACTGGCCACTGTCCGAAGAAAGGATACTTTCTATGGTCTGACTGAGTAGGTCTGTTTTTATAAGAATACAGAGACTGGTGTGGCAAACTTTTATAGGCCCAGAAAGATATATCATACAAATCTAATTATATGCTGTAACAATAGTGTGAGTGCATTCACTGTTTTGGAACACTGTGCCATAAAGTATTACCATAAAAAACCCCTCACAATACTATAAATCACAACAGAAATTTCCTACTTTTGGTTATATAAAGTGTTTAATCATCAAAAGAGACCAGGGTATCTGAGCTTGGGCAGTTTGTCATATCACCAGACTTCTCAGTACTGATGTAAAGAGAACTCATAGACTCATAGGTCAGAAGGGACCAATCTGATCATCTAGTCTGACCTCCTGCACAAGGCAGGCCACAGAACCCCACCCATCCAATTTTATAACAACCCCTATCCCAGGACCGAGTTATTGAAATCCTCAAAATTGGTTTGAAGACCTCAAGCTGCAGAGAAACCACCAGCAAGCGACCTGTGCCCCACGCTGCGAAAAACCTCCAGGGCCCCTGCCAATCCGCCCTGGAGGAAAATTCCTTCCCGACCCCAAATATGGCGATCAGCTAAACCCTGACCATGTGGGCAAGAGTCACCAGCCAGCACCCAAGAAGGAATTCTCTGCAGTAACTCAGTTCCCATTCCATCCAACATCTCCCCGCAGACCATTGAGCAGACCTATCTGGTGGTAATCCAAGATCAATTGCCCAAATTAACGATCCTATCATAACATCCCCTCCATATACTTATCAAGCTTTGTCTTAAAGCCAGGAAAGTCTTTTGCCCCCACTACTTCCCTCGGAAGGCTGTTCCAGAACTTCACTCCTCTAATGGTTAGAAACCTTCGTCTAATTTCAAGTCTAAACTTCCTAATATCCAGTTTATACCCATTCGTCCTCGTGCTTACATTAGTACTAAACTTAAATAATTCCTCTCCCTCCCTAACGTTAACCCCCCTGATATATTTATATAGAGCAAGCATATCCCCCCGCAGCCTTCTTTTGGCCAGGCTAAACAAGCCAAGCTCTTTGAGTCTCCTTTCATAAGGCAGTTTTTCCATTCCTCGGATCATCCTTGTAGCCCGTCTCTGAACCTGTTCCAGTTTGAATTCATCCTTCTTGAACATGGGACACCAGAACTGCACACAGTTTTCCAGATGGGGTCTCACCAACGCCTTGTATAACGGTACTAACACCTCCTTATCCTTGCAGGAAATACTCCGCCTGATGCATCCCAAAATCACATTTGCTTTTTTAACAGCCGTATCACATTGGCGACTCATAGTCATCCTGCTATCAACCAGTACCCCAAGGTCCTTCTCCTCCTCCGTCGCTTCCAACTGATGCACCCCCAACGTATATCCAAAATTCTTATTATTAATTTCTAAATGCATAACCTTGCACTTCTCACTATTGTATTTCATCCTATTTCTATTACTCCAGTTTACAAGGTGGTTCAGATCTTCCTGAATAGTATCCCTATCCTTCTCCGTGTTAGCAATACACCCCAGCTTCGTGTCATCCGCAAACTTTATTAGCATATTCCCGCTCTTTGTGCCAAGGTCAGTAATAAAAAGGTTAAATAAGATCGGTCCCAAAACCGATCCTTGAGGGACTCCACTAGTGACCTCCTTCCAGCCTGACAGTTCACCTTTCAATACGACCCTCTGGAGTCTCCCCTTTAATCAGTTCCTTATCCACCTTACAACTTTCATATTCATTCCCATCTTTTCCAATTTGACTAACAGTTCCCCGTGCGGAACCGTGTCGAACGCCTTACTGAAATCTAGGTAAATTATATCTACCGCATTTCCTTTATCTAAGTAATCCGTCATCTTCTCAAAGAAGGAGATCAGATTGGTTTGACACGATCTACCTTTACTAAATCCGTGTTGCAATTCGTCCCAATTACCATTGACCTCTATGTCCTTAACTACTCTCTCCCTTGAAATTTTTTCCAAGACCTTACATACTACAGACGTCAAGCTAACAGGCCTATAATTACCCGGATCACTTTTATTCCCTTTCTTAAAAATAGGAACTACATTAGCAATCCTCTAGTCATACGGCACAACCCCCGAGTTGATCGATTGCTTAAAAATTCTCACTAACGGGCTCGCAATTTCATGCGCCAGTTCCTTTAATATCCTCGGATGGAGATTGTCCGGGCCCTCCGACTTCGTCCCATCGAGCTGTTCAAGTACGGCCTCTACCTCAGTTGCGGTAATATCCACTTCCATATCCACATTCCCGTTTATCATCCCTCCATCATCGCAAGGTTCCTCACTAGTCTCATTAAAAACTGAGGCAAAGTACTTGTTTAGATGTTGGGCCATGCCTAGGTTATCCTTAACCTCCATTCCATCCTCAGTGTATAGCGGACCCACTTCTTCTTTCTTTGTTTTCTTCTTATTTATGTGGCTGTAGAACCTTTTACTATTGGTTTTGATTCCCTTTGCAAGGTCCAGTTCAATGCGGCTTTTAGCCTTCCTCACTTTATCCCTACATGTTCTGATCTCACCAAGGTAGCTTTCCTTACTGATCCTGCCTTTCTTCCACTCCCTGTAAGCTTTCTGCTTTTGTCTAATCCCCTCTCTGAGTTGCTTGCTCATCCAGTTTGGCCTACAACTCCTGCCCATGGTTTTTTTCCCCTTTCTTGGGATGCAGGCTTCCGACAGTCTCCGCAGCTGCGACTTAAAGTAATTCCAGGCCTCCTCTGCATTTAAATCCACTAATTCCTCCGTCCAATCCACTTCCCTAACTAATTTCCTTAACTCTTTAAAATTAGCCCTCGAGAAGTCAAAAACCCTAATCCCAGATCTACATTTGTTTATCCTTCCATCTAGTTTGAACTGAATCAGCTCATGATCACTCGAACCAAGGTTGTCCCCTACCACCATTTCTTCTACGAGGTCCTCACTGCTCACCAACACCAAATCTAAAATGGCATCTCCTCTCGTAGGTACTTCAACTACTTGATGAAGAAATCCATCCGCTATCACATCCAGAAAAATCTGACCCCTATTATTCTTGCAAGTACTCGTCCTCCAGTCTATATCCGGGAAGTTGAAGTCCCCCATAATCACACATTTCCCCTTTGTGTTTACTTCATTAAAGACATTAAAGAGGTCTCTATCCATATCCCAATCAGATCCCGGCGGTCTGTAGCATACGCCAAGCACTATCTCAGGGGAAGCTCTAGTTGCTTTTTTACCCAGTGTGATTTTGTACTGTTTTGGTTTGGTTGTACTACTGTCCAATTGAAAATGTTCCACTATTTATATCAATTACTGTCATCTTACTGTATTCAGCTTTTGTGATCTAGTTGGTTCTAAAATCAGTTAGGAGGCACTGACTTTCATTTCCTGAGAAGAATAGCTAGGGTCAGTTGCATGGTATTTTCAGTAGAAGGCACTTGCCTATAAATCTGGTTTCCTCTGGTGTTTCATCACTGCTCATATTTTAATAGTTGTTTGTAGCACGTAAGCAACTAAAATTGTTTCAAAACATTTGACTTCTGTAAAGGTATATTGTGTTACTATAGCTTGACATCACACCATACTGTAAATATAAAACCGGTCTAAATTCTTTAAAGCTATATCGGACTGAAAATACAGTATTGATGTTGACTTGTGTTTGGTCTCTAGATGTCATGTTGATGAGCACTGCAGGAATCTTTGTATATCATGTATATGGGAGCATATATCCCGTGGCTTAGTATTTTAGATAGAATCTTTGGGTTCAGGCTAATTTTGTAACTCAAGTTGTGAAGCCATAAGGAGTGAGAACAGCCCTCATTTAGCAACCCTAACACTGCAAACATGTATGCATGTAGAAGCCAATGAGAGTACTCCACATACATAAAACTCAGTAACTCTTTAGAGAATGGAGGTCTGATTATGTAGATGTTGAACTCTTATTTCAACAACATGAAATACATGTATATAACTGTAATATGAAACTATATAGCATAAGAATTGGATTTCTTAGATGCAAGTCACTCTTCTGTGTGTGATTTCTTTTTCTTTGCAACATTACAGTACATTTTAAAATGTTTTTTGGTTTAGTGGTTCCTTCCCACTTCAATTAACTTTAGTGATCCTTTGTAAATGGCACTTTATAAAAGTAAATGAAAACCAAATGACTTCATAAGATTGGCAAATACTACCTGTGTAGCTGGTTGAATTTACTGTAATTTTTTGTCTTTCTGGGGAATCCAGGAACTTTCTCACCAGCAAAATGATATTAACATACTCTTTGTTTCATGTTCTGTTGTATAAATAGAGGCAAAAGGATGATCTTCCCCATCTTGCTGAGGGTGCTCTGCAAGTGACAGATAACTAGAACAAACAGAGAAAACTAACAGTTACCCCACTCTTCTTTATTAATCTACTATGAAGATATAAAACTTCTGGCCCACTTCATCTGCATGGATATTGGATAAGTGGTTCTCTAGAATAAAAGTTTTCATTTAAAAAATTGTTTTCCTTCCTTATTTCATACAATAACTGTCTGGTGTTTGGTCACAACTCTTTGGAGGTGAAGCAATGTTGTACTGTCTTAGGCCATGCCTATACTACAAAATTAAGTCAAACTTGCATCGGCATACAGCTACTGCAGTAATTACATTGCTTGTGTGTGTCTGTGCTTTGCTCCTTATGTTGACAGAGTGTGATCTGACCAGGAGCACTTGTACTGATTATGCTGTCAGCGTGGGGCACTGTGGAATGGCTTCTGAAAGCCAGAAACAGTTGATCATAAGCAATACAGTGTCTTCACTGAGACTGCATTGATCTAACTACATCAATGTTGACTGCGCCTCTCGTGGAGGTGGAGTTACGTCGGGCAGTTATGTTGGTGGGAGCGAAATTTTAATGTAGACCCTTCTATAGTTAGTCAATGTAAGCTGCCTTGCGTCAACCTAACTCTAATGCAGATCAGTCTTTAGCGTCAAACAGCACTGAGGGAACTGAGCCACCTCCTTAATTTCAAAGAAGAGTTAATGCTGGAGCTTATTGATGGATAATGTTTTAAATGCTGTAATTTCAGATAATTTAGGTGTGCATTTACACATCTAATTTGTGCATGGAAGTACTTCAATTGTACATGCAAGTTGGATGCTTGCATGCATAAATGTCAAAGTAAATGGAAAAAATGGAGTTCATCATAAAAGTATCCTGAATACCTCAGTAGCTTCCTTAACTATGTTAGTAGTTGCTATATAAGGGCCATATTCTGTTTTCAATCAGTGTGCAAATGTCCCAGTGTTATCAACTGGACACCTGCTGTGGGTTGAGGGGAGTATACAACTCCAGCTGTAACCATAGACCTTAATTAAACATGTAATTCTGCCCTTTCCAGAGAATGAAATCAATATCGATGGATATTAGGCTGGGACAAAGTTCAGTCTCTTGCACTATACTCAGTCCCCTTTGGCTAACTAGTGTTGATGAGCTACAGATGGTGTTATATCCAACCCTAGACCAGAGGATGTAAGATGTCTAAGATGAGAAATCTGTCCGTTCCCCCCCCAAGAAACAACAGTTATTATTTTATTTTTTTTAACTGTGGTAGATATTGGAGAGGGAAAAGGTGAAGATACAATTAAGGAAGTGAGGGTCAGGGAAGGAAGAGACACAAAGCTGTGTCACAGGGAAGAGGGAAAAAAATGTACAATCCAAGGCTGTAGTCATGCAATCTGATCCTTATGGGCACCTGTTGAAATCAGTGGGGCTCCACATGAACACAAGAGTTTGCAGGCTGATCTGCTTACGTAGAATTGGGGGTCTAATTGTTAGTCAATTTGACTTTAGAAAGAAAGAGCAATAAAACTAAAACTAAAATTAAATTCCTCTTGGGCTTTTAATTTTCAAATCTAGTTGAAAAGATCTTAAGAAAAAATACAACTAATTGTAGCCTGTACTTATGATAGTTTTATAAAGCATAAGGAATGAATGAGAAATATTTTATACACTACTCTTATTTATCAGAATGTATACAGTTCAGTGCTCCAGAATGATAACCATTGTTCTGGTTAATATGTTTTATTTTTCTGACATGACTTTTGCAGTACTGAGTTGAGTTCATACATTAGTTGCAAAATGTCCATTTACAAATCCAGATACATAACAAAATGTTCTCAGAAGTATAACCTTTATTTTTCAACTGTGTAGCATGCAAGTTTGGTTGCAAGTTGTTTGAAAGGAAAACTGGATTTTGCTTGTATATAATCAGTTATAGATGCTTTTTTGTTTAAAAAAAAAGTGCACCTATTACTGAAAGGGTTATAAAAATATGACTGCTGAGAACTTAATGAAGAGCACATTGTGAAATTTTAATATATATAAATAACTCTGTGGGTAATCTATTCTGGGAGTATGTGTGTAAAATTTTATGATGAATTGGATGACTCTTAGTTCCAGAGTGCAGATATCCAATATTGCAACAACATGTTTCAACACTTGCAAAGTGTGGCAATAATTACTTGCTGTAATATGTTGTTGCACGCACCTGTCTCTGGTCTGTTACAAAGTTGAACAAGGAGATATCAGAAAAGCTGGTAGTTTTTATGGGCAGAGAAAAATCTTGTAGGGAAGACATCTTCACTTACTGTGTTTAATACCTGTTTTATACCTTTTGGCAAGTGAATAACTTCACTGTTTTGAGACAACATGAAGTAGTGAGGAATGTAGAAAGTGCAGTATCACTGACTGTAGGGGTGCGGCCGGGGCTCCCACCCTCTCCAGGGCAGCTGGGAACCAGGTGGCTTCACAACTTAGGTCCAGTGAATTGGGGAAATTGGCCTGGCTGGGCAGCAGACAGTCACCAGCTCAGGCCCTCAGGTAGGGGCTGGCAAACAGTTTAATATTATCAAGGCCCCGGCCCTGGATCAGGGCAGAGCAGCAAACAGTCAGTGTTTCAAGACCTCAGGCACGGGCTGAGCAAACAGTTCAATAATAGGCCCAGGTCCTAACTCCGAAGGACCAGGGAGAGAGGGAGACTGCCACCCTCACTTTGGGTGGTAGGGGGGACGCAAGCCCTCCCACTCCAGTGCATCCCAGCCCGGGGCCCTAGCATTGGTAGACCCCCCGCTGCAGTGTCAGTGGGGATCCTGACCGCAACACACAGACATTGGCTCTGGGTGTGCTGCAGCCCGACTAGGGTCGGCTGCCCCCGGGCTACCTCCCCCTCCATAGGTACCTGCGTCTGAACAGAGTCTTCCAATGAGTCAAGCACCGTGGGCTCCTCTGAGTACCTGGTGAGCGCTAAGCTTGGCAGCACCTCTGGGTAGCTTGCCAGTGACAGGTTTACCAGCTTCTCCAGGGTCTGGTTGGCATCGGGCCAGTGCTTGGGTCAGCCGCAAGCTGCAGGAGTCTCCCAAACAGGAGCTAGGCCACAGGCGTCTGGCTTCTCCGACGGCCAGGCCTCTAGTGAGCTCTGGGGTTGGGCTTTTGTACTTCCTGTCCTGCTCCCTGACCTCTGGGGGGGTGGATGCAAGCTCCACTGGCTCCACCCACTTTGGCATCTGGAGGGGCTCTCCCCCTCCGGGGCAGCTGGGTTCCAGGCTGCCTCGCTACTCTGACCAATAAAATAGCACTTAAATGCTTTAAGCTTTTAAAATACAATTGAGATGTAGGTACTGTTTCTGTTTATACAGCATAACTAAACTGTTTGTTTTGTGTACTGTGGGATTTATTTTAACTTCTTTTATGGGGTGAATTTTCACACAGTACTTGTGATAATTGTAAGTAGTAACACAATTATGAGATGCACACAGTATATTAAAGCTAAGCTTTGTATATTTGATATTTTTTATAAGATTGCTGTCTGAGATGGTATATAGCTGACATTGCTTATGTTGCTAACTAATTTACTTAATTGACTGTGTAGCTAGCGTTAATGTCTCTTCTAACGGGTGGAACATAACATTTATATTTTTTAATTCTCTGATTAGAAAAAGAGAGAGAAAATTTAAACAGCGGCAAACCTAGGCTGAAGCAAGTTTGCATAAAGATCATGTATTTTTGTCATTGTTTGAAAATACCTGTGTTCCCAGCATTTGGGAGTAATGCAGTCATCCTCAATGCGTAACTTATGCATACTAACCATTACATATTACATTATAGTTGAAATGCCAAAGCATAACCCATATATAGTAATGTTTTACCAAATTTGAAATTCCAGGTAAAAATGCCTTGTTCTTAAAAAGATTGAAATCTCCTTAAGGAACCATTATTTTCTGTATAACTAGTACTACACATAGCCACTACTATATTTTTGGTATAAGAGTTAGAGGAAAAGACAAGCTTTTATTTAATAATAGTATTACTTTTCCCCAAATCTGTTGGGGAGACCAGCACGAGTTATGCGGACATGCACAGTTTGGAATAACCAATTGAGAGTTTGTTTATTTTTGGGTAGTCGTAGTCAGTGACGCCCGTCATCATGGATTTTGAAGCAGTTCTGTTATCAGCAAAGCAAGAGGCCAGTGGCTTCTGTCAGAAAAAACTTTGGGAACAGTGATGACATAGTATTTACCAGAGGAGGTTTTTAACCAGGTAAAATTATGGAAAACTAGTTAATCCCTTTTTACATCATTTTCTGTCTTAAAAAAACCTGTTTCATTAATACGTACCATATTACACTTATAGTTACATATTCAAGTTGTGGTTACATAAGGCAGATTATTTTAGGGTTGTACAAACAAACTTAAATCTGTGATGGGGGTCATACTAATATGTAATTATAATACTGAACATGGGAATGTGTATATTTTGGTTCAGTATTTTCTCAAGGAAGTTATACATATGACTCATTTCAGTTTTCAATATTATATAACAAACTTTTTTTTAAAACACAACTCATTCAATTATATGAAAATGATAGTAATGCAGAATTGTAGGCTATCAGGCCAGGTCCATTTGGCCATACAGCATCCTAGCAGAAAACCAGCTTTGATATAGTGGATAGACTGAGCCTATACCTCAGTTTTGAATGGATGTATCCAAAGTTTGAAAAGGTTCCTTCTATGCTTGTTGAACTTGCTGGACACGGATGCAGTTGTTTCCCCCACTTTCCTGGTTTGAACCAGTTTTAAGCCAGTATTTACCACCACCCTGTCCTAATCTAATTCTGTCAGGGAAATTGCCAACCCTCTCTGGGAACCTGCTTGATAAGGACTAGAATGACTCATTTCCTGTGTGTGTCTGGGCAAATCCTGTCTAACTAATGGCAGCATTATCAGGACACTCAGGTGAAATTCATGGAGTTTCCACCACTACTTGTAGGAGTAACCGGTGTGAAGAATTTAGCCATCAGTGAGGAATCATTAATTGTAGATCTTTCACAGGAATTTGTCATTAGAGACAAGTACAAAAATGTGAAGTGTGAAACTTGAGACATTTGAAGATAATTAGAATAAGCAGGTTTTAGATGGTGGTGTTTCTGCAGCTTACATAAATGTACTATTAATATTCTGTGATTCTTTTGTTACTAAGTATAGTTTTTTAGGATGGCAATAAGGTTTTGACATTGTGGAGCTCTGCTGTTCCTGATTTCATCAGCTCCCTTAGCCTTCTTTCTTCAGTGCTTTACCAGCTTATTTAGTTCTTTGAATTATTTTTAGTAGTTCTTTAACAATGTTCACTTTAAAAACATGAATTTCTTACCATGTATAGTCTGAGGTATGGACTCATTTAATGGTAATTGGATAACTAAGAAGCTTGTCTACACAAAGAAATTGACAGGCATAGCTATTCTAGTGTAGCTCCCTTGTGAATATTGTTCCAGAATAAAGTTAAAGTGGTGTAATTATTCTAGAATAAAATCACATTTATTTCAGAATAGTGTCTACATGGGGGATTATTCTAGAATAGCTGAATTATACTTGAACAGTTATATCAGAATAGCTATGCCAGTCAATTCCCCTGTATATAAAAAAAAGGCCTAAGAAAGAATGTGTGGTAGGCAGAGGTTTGGGTGTGTCCCTTCCTGTGCAAATTTCTCTGGTTAAGAAAACCATGTACAGTAGTAATACATACCTCTCTCTCACCCTTTGCTTCCACCATGTATCCACCTACCCCTCAGTCTCTCTATGCCAGTACTCAGTCACTTCATAATTATGCTCTCCCTGTCATGTATTTGAGGATATGTCTATACTGTAGCGTCAGCCCAGGGTTGGTGGGACTCAAGTCAGCTGACCCATGTTAGGGAACCTTTGGCTTGACTATCTACATTTTTAACTCTGTTAAGACTTTTCTAACTTGGGCTCTGGCATCGATGTTGCAGTGCACAGATCCAAAGCAAAGTAACCATATCCCAGGGTCCCTAGTGCTTTCCTTCAAAAGCTGACCGCTGTAGCTTTAGGACTGTGTTGCACTGTGGGAAAACTTTATTGCCCACCCTTCCCATTACCAGGAAGCAGATCAGAAGAGAATGGGTTAACCCTGACCTGAGCTGCTGCTGTTTGCAAAATGGGGGTAGCTTCCATTTTCAGTATAGTGGGTTGGAGATTGTTGGGATAGAGAGAACTAAAGAAATTATCCCATGGAATTGTGGGATACTTCTGGCTGAGTCCTGCACTCAAGCATGGCTGCGTCTACATTGCAAAGCAATAGGGCGTGGATCCTGGCTTAACTCTAGCTTGGACCTTCCAGCCCTGCAGGGTACTGGGACTCTGGGTCCAAGCCCTGCATTAACATGATTAACATTAACAAGTGGGGTTAGGCTTGAGCCCAGCTTCAAGAATGGGCTTACATTGCAGTGTAGACTTACTCTTTGAGTCCTGCTTAGACTTCGGATTCCTCTCACTGAGCATCTTGAGAGAATTCTTTCACTCTCTCCTCATAGACTAGAGTGGAGATAAAAAACAGATTGCATCTTCTTCTCTGTGTAAGTGGGGAGTTCATCTTCTTTGTCTCTTCGCAGGCTGTGGGAGATGGGTTATTCTCTGTTCTTTCCCTAACCAAAGAAGAGCGAGGTAAGGAAATTCTGCAGGCTTCAAGTATGCAGCACTCAGGCCAACACCATCATTTTTCTCTTTGTGGGTCCTTCCATTGGAAGTATTAAATGCACAGGATGAAAGCAGTACCTATGCTGGAAGAGTGTTGTCTTAGTGTCTTCGGCTGCTTGTCCTATAGTGCAGGCAGGGGCTTAAACTGCTCAAGAGCTTTTGTTCCAAATATCTTGCTGACTTATGCCCTAGCATAATGTTCCCACTTTGCCTTCACCTATGCACCTTTACTGATGCTACGAAAGATGTATACCAGACATTATTTATTATTAAGGCCTCATCTTGAAAGGTGTTAATCTATTTTCAGGATTAGTCCAAATGTTGCCAGTGTGGATTCTAGTAGATTACAGGAGAGCAGTGAAAAGTACTCACCCATAGCAAGTCATGAGGCCCTGGGAAGAGAAAACAGAAAATTCTGCTGCCTTGAAGCATATAGGGAGAATATCTTACATTGATGGGTAGGTTTATCACCATCTGTGTTGTCATCTTCCCAACTTCTGCACAATTGGGAGTAGGGGAAGGGGGTGGGCTGGCAAAAGTAGAGCTTGATTAGTTTTCCTGCACCCTAATGATCCCCAAGTACCTCTGATAACTGAAATGACTTAGAGCAACATTGAGACTGTTCTCTTATGCTGGGGGAGTGGGCCAAGACTGGGAAGTACAAAGACCATCTTTCCACCCCAGTTTGCCCTCTGAACTCCTCTGTTAAATCATTGTGTACAGTATAGCCTCTCTTAACTGATTGGCTGTTTTTTAATTAGCTTTATTTCTGTAAAGGACTTGATTCTACTGCCATTAGTGATTGGCAGTGTTACCATTGACTTGAATGGGATCTTAACGCTATACATTAAATATGTATTCTTATTTTAGCATGTGTATACATATGTTTAGCTTTAATTCACATTCAGGTTGGTCTTATTTCCTCGTAACAGCTATTCCTTGGGAGTACTATGATGTGTTTGTGTGTGTACTGAACTGCTTTCTATGAATATGATCTAGAGTCCAGATGCCAGATTCTATCACCCTCTTGTTAAACTTTCAAACAAGCTTCTTCATGCCCTCTCCTAAGCTGCTTCTCACATTTTGGAAGAGTTGCCCTTAAATATCCACAAAAATACTTGATTATCTTCACTTTCCTTTTCTGTAATTACTCACAAAAAACTCTTAGGCCGCTGGTGGGATGATATCACAGCCTATCACATTGACTAATGTCTCATTGTTTCCTTATACTCTGATGTCTGTCTTCTGTCTATCTGTTGTCTCATTTTATACTTGGATTGTAAGCTCTTTGGGGCAAGGACTGTCTTTTTGTTCTGTTCTGTATTTGAACAGTGCCTAGCACATTAGGGTTCTGGTCCATAACTAGGGCTCCTATGTGCTGTGCTAATACAAGTAGAATGATAGAAGCATAGGACTGGAAGGGACCTCAAGAGGTCGTTTAGTACAGTCCTCTGCACTTAAGGCACTACTAGACTATTCCTGACAGGTGTTTGTCTAACCCAGCGGTTCTCAAACTGTAGGTGGGACCCCAAAGTCAGGACCAGTGTTAGACTTGCTGGAGTCTGGGACTGAAGCCAGAGCCCTGCCACCTAGAGCTGAAGTTGAAGCCTGAGGGCTTCAGGCTGAAGTGGCAGGAGCACAGTCTCAGGATTGGGCTCTGATTTCCCCACACCATTGTCCTGCCCCCTGCCTGGGATCATGTAGTGATTTTTGTTGTCAAAAGGGGTTGTGGTACATTGAAGTTTGAGAATCGCTGGTCTAACCTATTAAAAACCTCCAATGACAGAGATTCCACACCGTCCCTAGCCAATTTGTTCCAATGCTTAACCGCCCTGACAGGTTAGGAAGTTTTTCTAATGTCCAACCTAAACCTCCCTTGCTGCAATTTAAGCCCACTGCTTCTAGTCCTATCTTCAAAAGTTATCGAGAACAATGTTTTCTGCCCCCCCTTCTAACAATGTTTTATGTACTTGAAAACTGTTAAGTGTCCCCTCAGTCTTCTCTTCTCCAAACTAAACAAATGCAATTTTTCAGTCTTTCCTCATAGGCCATGTTTTCTAGACGTTTAATCATTTTTGTTGCTCTCCTCTGAACTTTCTCCAGTTTGTCCGCATCTTTCCTGAAATGTGATGCCCAGAACTGGACACATACTCCAGTTGAAGCCTAATCAGCTGAGCTGAGTAAAGTGGAAGAATTACTTCTCGTTTCTTGTTTATAACATTCCTGCTAATACATCCCAGAATATATATTTTTTAAACAGTGTTACACCATTGGCTCATATTTACCTTGTGATCCACTGTACCCATCAGATCTCTTTCTGTAATGTGCCTTCCTAGCCTGCCATTTCCCATTTTGTATATGCACGATTGATTGATCCTTCATGAGTGGAGTACTTTGCATTTGTCTTTATAGAATTTCATCGTGTTTACTTCAGACCATTTCTCCAGTTTGTCTAGATCATTTTGAATTTTAATCTTATTCTCCAAGGCACCTGCAACCCCTCCCAACTTGGTATTGTCCACAGATTTTATAAGTATATTCTCTCTGCCATTATCTAAATCATTGATGAAGATTTTGAACAGAACCAGATCCAGGACCGATACCTGCAGGACCCCACTTAGTATGCCCTTCCAGCTTGACTGTGAACCACTGATAACTATTCTCTGGGATTGGTTTTCCAACCAGTTATACACCCACCTTGTAGTAGCTCCATCTAGATTGTATTTCTCTAGTTTGTTTAGAGACGGTTATGTGAGACAGTATCAAAAACCTTACTAAAGTCAAGTTATACCACATCTACCGCTTCCCTCACATCTGCAATGCTTGCTACCCTGTTCAAAAAAGCTATTGGGTTGGTTTGTCATGCTGACTGTTAGTTATCACCCTGTTATCTTCTAGGTCAGCAGTTCTTAAACTGTGGGTCGGAACCCCAAAGTGAGTTGCAATCCTATTTTAATGGAGTCGCCAGGGCTGTCATTAGACTTGCTGGGGTCCAGGGCTAAAGCTGAAACCCGAGGGCTTCAGCCCTGGGTGGCAGGGCTCAGGCTTTGGTATCAGCCCTGGGTTTTGGGGCTCAGATTACAGGCCCCCCACGCTAGGCTGAAGCCCTGGAGCTTCGGCTTTCCCTGTGCCCCCCTGGGACGGCGGGGCTTAGGCAGGCTCAGGTTTCGGTCCCCCCCTTCTGTGGCCATGTAGTAATTTTTGTTGTCAGGAGAGGGTTGCAGTGCAGTGAAGTTTTGAGAACCCCTGTTCTAGGTTGGCAAATTGATTGCTTGATTGATTGCTCCATTATCTTTCCACGTACTGAAATTAAGATGACTGGTTTGTAATTCTCTGCATTGTCCTTATTGGCCTTTTTATAGATCAGCACTATATTTTCCCTCTTCAAATCCTATGGAATCTCTCCAGTCTTGCATGAGTTTTCAAAGATAATTGCTAATGGTTCAGATATCTCCTCAGTTACACTCTAGAATACTCAAGGAGCTATTTCATCAAGCCCTGGTGACTTGAAAACATCTCATTTTGTCTAAGTAAATTTTTAACTTTTCTCCTCAGATCCTACCTGGTGTTCACTGTATTCACTATGTTAGACGTCCAATCTCTTCTAACCTTTTTGGTGAAAACCGAAACAAAAGAGTCAACGTAGCACTTCTGCCATTTCCATCTTTTCTGTTACCGTTTCCCCCCCTCATTTATTAACAGACTTACCCTGTCCTCGGTCTTCTGCTTGCTTCTAATGTATTTGTTGAATGTTTTATTGTTACCCTTTATGTCTCTAGCTAGTTTAATCTTGTCTTGTACCTTGGCCTTTCTAATTTTGTCCCTCTATGCTTGTGGTGTTTGTTTATATTCATCCTTTTTAAGCTGACATAGTTTCCACTTTTTGTAGGACACTTCAGAGTTTCAGATCATTGCTTTTGTGCCTTTAACAAGGTGTCTCTACAAAAACTGCTAACTCTCGAACTGTTTTTCTATTTAAACTTGCTTTCCAGTGGATCTTACCTACTACCTACCTGAGTTTGCTAAAGTCTTGCTTCTTAAATTCCATTGTCTTTATTCTGCTGTGTTCCCTCCTATTATTCCTTACAATCATGAACTCTATCATATCATGATCACTTTCATCCAAGCTGCCTTTCTCTTTCAAATGCTCAACCAGTTCCTCCCTATTTGTCAAATCAAATCTAGAACAGCCTCTACCCTAGTACCTTTCTTCACCTTCTGAAGTAAAAAATTATCTCCAGTGCATTCCAAGAACGTGTTGGATAATCTGTGTCCTGCCATATTATTTTCCCAGCAGATATCTGGGTATTTGAAGTACCCCATCACTATTAAGTCCTATGCTTTGGATGATTTTGTTAGTTTAAAACAAGCCTCATCCACCTCTTCTTCCTGGTTGCATGGCCTACAGTAGTCTCTTAACATGACACCACCAGTAGCGTAGCTGGTAGGATTCAGCGGAAGCAGCTGCTTCCGCTCAGGCTGGTAGGCGCGGAAGTGGCGCCTGCCGGCTGCACGGCCAGAGGAGCTGCGGGGTGGCAGCAGTATCCCGGCGCGGAAGCGGCGCCTGCTGGCTGCGCTGCCCACTGCACGGCCGGAGGAGCTGTGGGGCAGCAGGGCAGTATGGAAGCGCAGGAGGGGAGGTGAGCAGGGGAGGGGAGGTCCGGTCTGGGGGCATGGTCAGAGGGGGGGAACCAAGGGGGCATGGCTAGAGGGGGAGCCAAGGGGGAAGGGGGGTGCCTTTTTTATGTTTTGTGCTCCCTCTAAGCTGAAAACCTGGCTACGCCACTGGACACCACCCTTGTTTTTTACCCCTTTTTTTTCCTTATCAAGAGACTTTCAACAAATCCACCTCTTATACATCTTTGATAAACAAGGCAACATCTGTTCCCTTTTTTCCCTGCCTGCCCTTTCTGAACAAGCTGTGCTCTTCTATACTAATATTCCAGTCATGTATATGTAATGTATATGTATAACGTATAATGGAAAAGTCACGTATAGTGTAATGTAATATAATGTATTCCCAGGTTTTGTACTGACTGGATTTATGACTTTGAACAAGTCACTTCACCTCTCTGAGCCTCTGTTTCCCCTTTCATGCCTCATCTATCTTGTATCTTTAAACTGTACCCTTTTCATGTCAGGGATTGTCTCTTTTATTATGTGTGTTTATAGTATTTCCCCCACTGTGGCTTTGATCCCAGTTGTAACCTCTCAGTGCTACTGTAAAAGAAATAATAAAATGATAGCTAGTTAGTATCAGAATTAATTAAAAATCAAATGTGTCCTATCATATTTTACTTGTAGAACATGTTTATTGAAGTTCTAACCTATGTATCTTGAATTTTTAATTTTATTGTACCTTGTGCCTGAGGTATTGTAGTGCAGCTGGCAGAGTAAATATTTGTAATCTCATCAAAAGCAGTTGTTTTTGGTGCTAGGTCAGTATGTAATTAACCTTATGGTATGTGCTTGAGAGATTTTTGGCAAGCTGTTATAACTTTTTATGTACGAAACTAACTCTGTTCTATAAACCTTTGGAAGATTTGAGTAGCCAATTGTAGAACTTTTCAGTTAAAATTTAGTATGATTTGGTATTACCTTTTGTAGTATAAATAAAAATAGACATGAACAGCTTTAAAAACTGAATAAAATAGCTTTCACTAATACAGAAAAGTGCATGGTCATATATCTAGGAACAAAAAGTGCTGCTTGCCACAGAATGGAGAACTGTATTCTGGAAAGCATTGTCTCTGAAAAGGATTTAGAAGTCATAGTGGATCAGCGAGTCAACATGAGCTCCCAGTGCAGTGCTGTGGCAAAAAAGGACTATTGTAATCCTTTGGATCTACGAAAGGGCAGTAGTAGGTGGGAATAAGGAGGTGATTTTTATCTCTGTATATGGCATTGGTGAGTCAATACTGGAATACTGCAACCAGTTCTCACTGGAGTCTGTTTTTGAAGGGGCTCTTACAGACCTTGAGAGACAGGCCAATCCTTGCTTATGGACAGTCCCCTAACCTGAAGCGAATACTCACCAGCAACCACACAACGAAAACACTAGCCTAGGAGAACCTATCCTTTCAACAAACTCCGTTGCCAACTCTGTCCATGTATCTATTTAAGGGACACCATCATAGGACCTAATCATATCAGCCACATCATCAGGGGCTCATTCACCTGCACACCTACCAATGTGATATGTGCCAGCAATGCCCCTCTGCCATGTACATTGGCCAAACCGGACAGTCTCTATGCAAGAGAATAAATGGACACAAATCAGACATCAAGAATTATAACATTCAAAAACCAGTCGGAGAACACTTAAACCTCCTTGGACACTCAATTACAGACCTAATAGTGGCAATTCTTCAACAAAAAACTTCAAAAACAGACTACAACAAAAACCGCAGAACTGGAATTAATTTGCAAACTGGACACCATCAAATTAGGCCTAAATAAAGACTGGGAGTGGGTGGGTCATTATGCAAACTAAAAACTGTTTCCATGCTAATTTTTGCACCTTCTTGTCAGCTGTATGAAATGGGCTATCCTGATTACTGCTACAAATTTTTTTTCCCTTTTGCTAATAATAGCTCTCTTTAATTGATTTGTCTTGTTAGAGTTGGTTTAGTAACCCCCATCTTTTCATGGTGTGTGTGTGTGTGTGTGTGTGTGTGTGTGTGTGTGTGTGTATCTATCTTCCTACTGTATTTTCCACTGCATGCATCTGATGAAGTGGGTTTTAGCCCATGAAAGCTTATGCTCAATAAATTTGTTAGTCTCTAACGTGCCACAAGTACTCTTCGTTCTTTTTGCTGATACAGACTAACATAGTTACCATTCTGAGATAAATACATCAGTTTCTCAACTATGATTATTTAGCTCCCATAGTGCTTTTTATCTGTAGATGTCAAGATGCTTAACAAAAGAATGTAAAGGATTAGTGTCCTCATTTTACAGATGGAGACAGAGAGGCCAGTTATTTGTTTCAAGTCACGCAGCAGGTCCATGTCAGAGCTGGGAATAGAATCTAGATCTCCTAACTCCACTCCTGTGCCCTAATCTGAGGGAGCTATGGCCTTTTTTGAGGAAGGATGCTGGGCTCTGAAACATATCTTGTATTTAAAGAGAGCTGAGCCTGTACAGACAATATGCAATTGTTAACAGAACATTTGTATATCTATGATAAGTCTTATCAGAAGCAAGGTTTGCCTACATTGTAGTGCCGGTCAGTGTCCTATATTCATGGCAGAACTGTAATATCAAGATCATAGAATCATAGAAGGTTAGGGCTAGAAGAGACCTCAGGAGGTCATCTAGTCCAACCCACTTCTCAAACCAGGACGAACCCTAACTAAATCATCCCAGCCAGGGCTTTGTGAAGCTGGGCCTTAAAAACCTCTAAGGATGGAGATTCCACCACCTCCCTAGGTAACTCATTCCAGTGCTTCACCACCCTCCTAGTGAAACAGTTTTTCCTAATATCCAATGTAGCCCTCCCCCACTGCAACTTGAGACCACTGCTCCTTGTTCTGTCATCTGCCACCACTGAGAACAGCCTATCTCCATCCTCTTTGGAACCCCTCTTCAGGTAGTTGAAGGCTGTCAAATGCCGTCTCACTCTACTCTTCTGCAAACTAAATAAGCCCAGTTCCTCAGCCTCTCCTCATAAGTCATGTTCCCCAGCCCTCTAATCATTTTTGTTGCCCTCTGCTGGAATCTCTGCAATTTGTCCACGTCCTTTCTGTAGTGGGGGGCCCAAAACTGGACACACTACTCCAGATGTGGCCTCACCAGTGCCGAATAGAGGGGAGCTCCTACTAATGCAGCTCAATATGCCGTTAGCCTTCTTGTCAACAAGGGCACACTGTGGACTCACATCCAGCTTCTCATCCACTATAATCCCCAGGTCCTTTTCTGCAGAACTGCTGCTTAGCCAGTTGGTCCCCAGCCTGTAGTGCTGCATGGGGTTCTTCCATCCTAAGTGGACTCTGCACTTGTCATCTGATCAGATTTATTTTGGCCCAATCCTCCAGTTTGTCTAGGTCACTCTGGACCCTATCTCTATCCTCCAACGTATCTAACTCTCCCCCCCAGCTTATTGTCATCCACGAAATTGCTGAGGGTGCAACCCATCCCATCATCCAGATCATTAATAAAAGTGGTGAACAAAACAGGCCCTAGACCGACCCTTGGGGCACTCCGCTTGATACCAGCTGCCAACTAGACATCGAGCCTTTGATCTAGCTCAGTGATCTAGCCAGCTTTCTATCCACTTTATAGTCCATTCATCCAATCCATACTACTTTAATTTGCTGGCAAGAATAATGTGGGAAACCATATCTAAGCTTTGCTGAAGTCAAGGTATATCACGTCCACCACTTTCCACATGTCTACGGAGCCAGTTATCTCATCATAGAAAGCAGTCAGGTAGGTCAGGTATGACTTGTCCTTGGTGAATCTATGTTGACTGTTCCTGATTACCTTCCTCTCCTCCAAGTGCTTCAAAATGGATTCCTTAAGGACCTGCTCCATTATTTTTTCCAGGGACTGAGGTGAGGGTGACAGGTCTGTAGTTCCCTGAATTCTCCTTCCCTTTTTTTAAAGATGGGCACTATATTTGCCTTTTTCCAATCGTCTGCGACCTTCCCCAATCGCCACGAGTTTTCAAAGATAATGGTCAATGGCTCTGCAATCGGATCAGCCGACTCCCTCAGATGCAATAGATCCGGCCCCATGGGCTTGTTCATGTCCAGCTTTTGTAAAAGGTCCTTAACCTGTTCTTTCACCACTGAGAGCTGCTCACCTCCTCCCCATGCTTGCTGTTCAGTGCAGCAGTCTGGGAACTGACGTCATCTGTTAAGGCTGAGGTTAAAAAAAAGCATTGAGTACTTCAGCTTTTTCCACATCTGTCACTAGGTTGCCTCCCCCATTCAGTAAGGGTCCCACACTTTCCCTGACCGCCTTGTTGCTAACATACATGTAGAAACCATTCTCGTTACTCTTCACATCCCTTGCTAGCTGCAACTCCAATTGTTCTTTGGCCTTCCTGATTACACCGCTGCATGGTCGAGCAATATTTTTATACTTCTCCCTACTCATCGGTCCAAGTTTCCACTTCCTGAAAGCTTTCTTTTTGTGTTTAAGTTCACTGAAGATTTCTCTGTTAAGCCAAGCTGGTCACCGGCCATATTTACTATCATTTATAAACATCATTTAACAGTGAGTGAGAGAGTAGTAAGATGTCTAGAGTTACTTTTTTTTTTAAGTAAGACCTTTAATTGGCCAAGCAAAGCCATGTCTTACGCTGAACTCAGTGCCATCTGTTTGTCATGCAATATATTTTGGATCACAAATCTGACCAATTCCAAAACATCAGGGGATGTTCTCTGCATTAGTAGGCAGTACCCTATTGCTTTTGGTGAGAATCAGAAAACTGGAAATAACACACACAGTTCCTTGTTGCTGGTTAGCAGACCCAGCAGCTTCAGCCACCTCTGTAATTGGCCATGGATCACAGAACTGGTTAATGGCAGTCATATTATCATACAAGTACACTCCTCTCAGATCTGTCCATTTTCCAAATACAATTTAAAACAGACTGGATTGATTTTTAAATCAAATCAATTTAAATCACCAGTTCTAATAATTTAAATCAGCAAGAAGGAAACCTAAATTCAAATAATAGATTTTAATTGTTTTACATTTGTCCTTTTTAGGTATTTTCCTAAATAAAGGTTGTTTCTATTGGTTGGTAACCTTTAAAACATGTTGATTAGCAACTAAATATAACTGTTAGGCTAAATTTGGGATTTTTTTGCTAACAGGAGTGCACATTATATTTATACACATTTATTTAAGCAATTGATTGTTTCTTGTACTCTTTGTCCTTCAAGATTTAAGAACTAGTAGATCTCGTTCACTCACATCTAGTTTCTAATAATAGATTCGCCAGTTCATAGGTTTAACTTTCCCTTAAAATGTGAGCAGTAAATATGTAAGTGCTGCTTATTGTTTATATTTAATGTAAATGATTTTAATAATTATGTTTAGTCCTTAGCATAGGTTATGAATTTTAAATTTAATTTTAAATACATGGTTTTAAAAAAACTTAATTTAAATAAAATCTTTAAAATTTTAAGTAAAATCATTGACTTTTATCTACTGTTTAGAATTTTGTCACCCCAAATGACTTATTTTCTCAGCCAGATATATAAGAAATAAGGAGGATGGGGGGTCTTGAGAATGAGGGCATGTGGCGGGGGGAATTTTGGGCATATGGAGACCTGCTATGATGATGTGGGGGAATGTGACAGTGGAAGGGATCATGGGGGAGATACAGAGCCCCTGGCATGTGGCAGAGGAAGAAATAGGGAGTGGACACAGAGCATCATGCATAGGGGGAAGAATGGGGCCCACAGAGCCATTATGAGGAAGAGGGATTGGGGGCACTGCAGGGAGTTTTTAAAATAGAAAGGGATAGGAGAGTGCTTATGTTGGGCAATGAAGGAATGCAAGGAGCCATGGTATGTGCAATGAGCTTGATCTACTGAAGTAATGAAGTGTGCAGCCCTCTAGCATAACTTAATTGTATTTCTTTAGAAAGATTTTGGTGGTCCTCCTGACTCTCCCTAACTTGAACCATAATATGAAAAAAACTTACCTGACACACTTGCGCGGAAGATTGATATAAAAGATGGGAGGAGATACCTGGGTGAGTAAGGTCCAAGAGCAGCACCTTAATGAAAGATCCAGTTTGCCCCCTCCCTGGCTAGTTAGGGAATGGATGGGGTCAGAGTGCACTGGGCAATTCCTATTAAAGTGGAATGTCTAGACCTTGCATCCTTCATAGTGTCCATTCTTCCCTTAACTTCACCTCCACTCCTCCAAACTACACTTTGGTTGCTATAAATTATGATCTTCTTGTCTCCTTCTGCATTCAATCTCTTTTCCCTTTCCCCTCCTTTCCTCCAAACAGCCTAGTTGCTTGAAAAGAATGATCTAGTCATTTTCATTTCAGTACAGTCCTGACAATGACTGGTTAGGACAGGGGTAGGCAACCTATGGCACATGGGCCAAAGGTGGCACGCAAACTGCCTGGGTCCTGGCTGCCGGTCTGAGGGGCTCTGCATTTTAATTTAATTTTAAATGAAGCTTCTTAAACATTTTTAAAACCTTATGTACTTTACATACAACAACAGTTTAGTTATATATTATAAACTTAGAGCCCTTCTAAAGACATTAAAATGTATTACTGGCACGCGAAACTTTAAATTAGAGTGAATAAATGAAGACTCAGCACACCACTTCTGAAAGGTTGCCGACCACTGGGTTAGGAGCTACTGTGAAAGTCTGGGAGATTTAATCCTTCGCTACTGGAGAGAATCAGGTAAATGAGTCTCTTCCCATGCCCCAGTAGTTGAACATGAAGTCTCTTTGCTGCTGCCTTCTGAGTAACTAATTGAAACCTAAAATCTTTATCCCAGGACAAAAGCTGCATTAAAATGGAGGTAAGCCAGAAAGTACTTTTCAGAATTTAAGGTAAAATACATTGAGGCTGTTGTTGTTATCCAAAAATGGAGGATTATAAACCCAAGAAATTCAGAACTGAGGCTAAATGTCTTGATTTTTTACATCTGATAGATAAGAAATTATAGGTGAGATATGAATGTTTGTAGTCACAAATGAAACTGGTTATTTTTTTTTTTTGAGAGAAGAGACTTTTCTTCCCATGTTGCCTCAGGGCAGAGCTTGGATGATTTATCTGAATTTCCATGTGTTACCTTGTTTTTCTGTTAAATTTAATCTCAGCTCTGAGTTCTTGGAGTTACGTTGATTTCAGTGTGTCTCATTTGAGAATTTCCTTGGTTTAAACAAGAAAATTAGAGAATGTTGCCATATAGCATTCCTAATCACTTTAAGATATAAAGTATTAACTTTTTTTTTTATTTGATATTTTTATGGCCAGCTTCTCCTGTAGCCGCTGGCTACTTTGGAGTGGCTCAAGTCAGCCAGAACGTACTAGCCAATTAATCTGATTTTAACAGCAGCTTTGTTTCATGAGATTTGCATAAAGCAACTGGAGTATACTCCAGGTGTTACTCTTTCCTGAGCCCTGTACATTTCCCTGCACAAACACACATCCAATCCTTTCTCCTTTCCTTCTCCCCTCTCTGAGAAATTGTGGTGCAATTAGTAGTATTTGAAAAGAAATGTTTAGGAATAATGGTCATTTTTGGCTATTATTTTTCATAACTAAAAATACCCGTGACTAAAACATAGCCTTATTTATAAACAATACAGCAATACTGAAAAAGGACAGCCATGGAGTGAATGGTGATAGCCAACTATCACACTGTACAACATTGGAGAGAGTGAAATTTTGGACAAGAAAGTTGTGCAAGACCTCGTTTGCAAAATGTCCCTGAATCTTTAATATCCATCCAGAGTAGTCAAAATCCTGTTTCTGAATTTGCATCTGAAAATTTCCCCATAGTAAACTGCATGGAATTTAATTTATTTACCTTTAGAAAATTGAAGGATTTAATCAACCCTGAAAACATTTGAGGTCCTATATTGTGCTTGGTGCTGTACATGCAGACATTTTCTGCCACAAGAAGCTTATCCTCTAATTTAGACACACATGTCACCTGTGGTTGTAGAAGGTTGAAGCTGAGGCGACAGTCACGAAGCTATTCTTTAATGGTTTTTAAATTCCTGTGTTCTTTCTTTGGGAATAGGAAGTAGAATAATAATGTTTTTACAATGGTAAAATATACTTGCAATAAATACCTCTTGTAAGTGTTAAATACTGCAGTAAAATGAGGGAGGGAGGTATTCAGTAATATTCAAAAGCACTTTTTTGCTTCATGTTCAGCCATCACAGATGTATTTTAATCCTGAATATAAGACAAATTCTAGAGCAAATTGTCTGCTAATGTTGCAATACAATGTTGTGGATAAAGAATCAATATTTACCACCATTTTGCTATCTGAGGGCATGCTACAAATTCTATTTTGAGGTAAAGAGACACACATTCATGTATGCTCTTTAAGATGGAGCTTTTGTAATACAGCTGCTTGACTACATTCCATCTCTTCCCAAAACATTATAAGCCTTCTCTTCCACCAGAAGTCCAGAGTAGATTTAAAAACAAAACACACCAACAAACCCCCACCATCACCACTGTCCTTGTATCCTGGTCAGGTATAGGTGTATTTGGATTTATGGGATATGTAACTGGTATTTGAGTTTTAATTGTTTCAGTTGTATTCAATTTTAAGCCTTTAAAAATTCAATTAATCACGTTGATTATGATTTTTATTTTTGTTACGATCCAGTAGACTCTAATGAAGCAGAAAACTTTTGAGGGTGTACAGGAAACTGATACTCCAACATCATGAAGTGTATTGTTAAAGAATTTGCCGTCGTCTGTCTTCTAAGTTTCATTGCTTAATTCAGTTTTCACACTAAACTTTTCCTTAATATTTCTAGCTGGACTTGGGATTTTTGGCAAACTAATTCAAACATTATGCATAAATTGCACTATAAGACCATTGTTAGGGTTTCACTGTCAAGACTCAAAAGTTAGGAAACGCCTGAAGTAAGGTTGCCTATGCAACTTTAACTTGGTCCTTTTGTGCATGTGCATATGTACTGTATTATGATAGTCTTTACATGATCACTCACTCAGTATATATTTCTGCACAGGCTCCCTGTCTTTCAGTGCACAGATAAGGCTTGCTCTGGGGATGAATCAAGGTTACGTAGCGAAAGAAGCTTGTTTATAGGACTCCTGATTAATTTGTTGTATAAGGTGGCACGTGTGGTGAATGAGGCATGTGTTTATAGGAAGAGAAAGGACAGTCTCATGGCTAAGGCAGTTAAATGCTGTTCTGAGGAACTGGATTCTGTCCCTCTCTGTGCCACAGAGTCCCTGTGTGATGCTAGATAAGATGCTTAAACCAAATTTTTCACAGGTAGTCACTAACTTGTATGTTCCTTTATTATTTGGGTACCCGATTTGCAAAGATGCTGAACACACTTTTCTTCAGCTGAAGTCCATAGGAGCTGTGCTTAAAACATATAAAGTACTATATAGTGCTAATTACTCTGAAAAATGAGGTCTTAGGTGTGTCAAACTGAGTATGCAAAATATGGATATTTTTGACCTAATCTCTCTTAGTTCCCCATCTGTAAATGTGGTTCTGTTATCCCCATATCTCACAGGGGCATTGTGAAGATAAATAAATGAATGTTTCTGACACACTCATACTATAGTGATGGGTACCATAGAAAAGCCCATGTACAAGCAAACTCAGTTCTGCCATTTACTAACTTTTGAGTACTTGACATTTATAATCTTAATAATGTTGTTTTAATATACTTTTGCCCCATGCCTTCAAATCACCAGTCCCAGTCCTATCTCTTCACCACCCGTGGCTCCTTGTTCCAGTCCCACTTGCTGCTCCTGAGGCTTCTCATTTCAATTTCTTTGCCCAGCTGGTTCCAATCTCCCCCCAGGGTTTTAGTCCCAGTCTCCTTGCCCAACCAGTCTCATACTTATCCCCATTTCCCCCCTACGCTCCCCCCCACCGCCCAATCAGTCTCCCTTCAGTCCCAGTGTCACCAGGCTCCTTGTTCCAATCTGCTCCTTCCCACTCCAGTTCAGTTCTTGTCTTCTCTGTAGGGGGTCACTGGGAGCACAAGAGAGACAGGCTCCCTGTGCTCATTTGATTGCCTGGCCCAGAGCAGCGGGTAGCAGTAATTACAGGGAAACTCCAAGTGAGCTCCTGTAGACTAGTCCTCCTCTGGAGCATGCTCAGTTGCTGTATGGGGATGGCATATGCACAGTCTCATCAAATATAGGAGCTGTGAGAGAATAACACATGCATAGTCTCATCAGTGCTAGGAGCTGTGAGTATGTTCTTGCCCTTCAGTGTGAACTGAATCTTTGGAGATTTTAGCTGCAAAAGTCTGAGTATGTGTGAACTAAGATTTTTCAAAATCTTGTAATTTAACCAAATTTGGATAAATTTTCACAGAAAAGGCATGTCTCTGACACAAAGACCACCCTCTCCCAAATTTGAAGTCCTTGTTCCAAAGCCTGGGGGCAATGGAACTTATTAGCAATGGAAAGTGATAAGATTATTTTTATATATATAATCTTTCAAAACAATGTATTTTTCTGTAGCCTTGTTCTCAGACATGGATGGACTTTTTTTTTTAAATCAGCCTGAGGCAAATATCTGACGTGTAAAATTTGCCAAATTAAACTGTTTGGACTGAAAGCGAGAAGCAGCTGAAAAAAGGATCTTACAGTGGGAAGTGTCAGGCAGCCTTAATAATAAGTGCAGCTAACAGTCTTGCTTGTGACTTCCCCCCTACCCCCTTCAAGATTAAGGAAAATTTAGTCCTCAAGGTCTTTTTTTTTTTTTAAGTGAATCTTACCAGGACTAATTGCACCAATTCAGTTCTAATATTTGAAGTTTTCATTGTACATGGTGCTGTATGAAACTTAAAGCAATACTTCTCAAAAGACTTGAACATTTGCTACAGTTCTTGCTTAAGCAACCAAAATGTCTCATTCTTTGTTCAGAAAACTTTTCTGATTGAGTTATGTTCTTGTACATAAAAACTTGGAATCTTTGTGAATATTCTAAGTTTGTACAGAAGTTCTTTTGTAAATTTTATGTCCATGTAGTGCTGCTAAATTCCTACAGTAACTGCTCTGATGAAAGTGTAACAAAAGAACTGTGTAGGGGGAACTTGAAATTCAGTCTATTTAATTGCAATGACAGATCTCTACAGTTTAACAAAAGCCACATGATTTAGATTCTGAATCTTGAAAATAATGTAACAAATGCCACTCATAACATCTCTTAAAGCATGGTAATAAATAGTAATGGACTTATACTTTGCAGGCATACTTTATAGTGATCTGTTTATAGTTATTTGCAGATCCAAAGTATCTGGGGATTATAAACTATTCAAAAATATTTGGGCATCAATTATATGTTTTGTTTCAGTGCTTCCCAACTGAATTAATGTTTAGTGTCCATACTAAAAAAACAAAAACAAAAAACTTGTAAACAGACATAATAATATATTTGGTCATGTAAACTGTGACATGATATGAAGTAGCTCAGTTGTAAGCACTCAAAATGCTTGGGTTATTGGTTAACAATTCTAGTATGTCATTCCACCAATGACTGTCATGATTCATTGATGGACTGTGTTACTTTGGGTAAGTTAGTCAAGTCTCTACACACCATCTGATATATTAGAAAAACAGGTGAAAGCAAGGGACAGAAATAGAAAGCTTGTTGACTAGAATAGTTGGCAAATTAGCTCTTGTGCTGAGTAATACTGTATGGGTGTGTGAGTACGTGGGTGACTTCAATCCAGCTTTGTAAAGTAATCCTAAAAGGCAAATAATTCAGTTACTGGGTGAAATTCTATCGCCTCTTATGAGAAGATCAGACTAGATTATCATAAATAGTCCTTTCTAACCTTAAAATCTATTCTAACAAAAAAAACAAAAACCCCACCCACACTGTCCACCTGTGTTAAAACATTAAGGTTGCAAAATCCAGCATGTAAAAGTAAGGAAATGCCGGAATTAAGGTTGCCCATACAAACCTTAACTTGGTCCCCTTGTGTGCATGCTTTAGATAGTAAGTGATCATGAAATTAGGGACTATTTTTTCCAGAGCATCCCTGCCTCTTTTTGCGAATTAAGTTATTCCGTATTTCCTCTTTATCCTCTGTATTCAGTGTACGATACCAGGCCCTACTTAATGCATGCTATCCATACCTTGCACTGAATGCAAAATTATTGATTTTCTCATGAGCATTTATGTGGTTTTCTCACCACAGTGTCTGAATGGTTCACAAATATTAATGAATTTATCTTCACAAATCACCTGTAAAACTATATAATGGCAGTATTCCCATTTTACAGAGAGGGATCTGCTTGTGAGCAGATGTAACACACAATGTCTTTGTTCTTTCTTCACACACATTAGTAAGAATATAAATGTTTAAAAAATCAAACCCAAAATTCTGTCTCAGGCTAACAGGCCCATATACTAACAGGCAGATTCCGTGCCATGAGCAGTCTGATAAAGCAAGTCACTCACTAACCCCAAACAGTCCAGATCTTTCTGTACTTAAATAACATGCAGCAAGCTCCATCTCCATTGTCTGCCAGCCTGGATCAAGTCAGTATATATGCCAGAGAGTCACAGCCTAGTGACAATCTCCAACAGTGTCAGGGCTTCACTCACCTGGTGGATAAATGTGTATGTGTTTTGAGTCCCTTTTTCTAATTCCCCCACCTGACATGATGATGATTACAGATGCATCTATTATAGACTTGGAAGTCCACATGAGCACCCACCCAGCACAAGGTATGTAGACACCTTGGGAGTCAGGGCACATATTAGTCTCCTGGAACTAAGACTAGTCAGATAGGTCTGCAATGCATTCTTCCCACTTACGTGATCCCGTCACCGCCAGATAATGCCAGACAACATGATGACTGTCTTCTATCTAAACAAACAAGGAGGGGCAAAATTCCCCTCTCTGTGTAGATAGGCAGTCAGTTTATGGAACTAGTGAATCTAAAACCTCATCAATTTCTGCAGGGTACATCCCAGGCACTCAGAACATACTGGTGGACAGCCTCAGTCCACCTGGGAAAACAACTTTATGGACAGATGGGTTTTAGATACTACTCATTTTTGATTTGTTGTACAATTTCAGGCTATCCACCCTTACCATTCCTCTTCCCTCTCCTTTTTCAGGGACCCCTTTCACTAATTGCTTCTACAAGAGGAATTTCAATTCTTGTTAGAACTTGGAACTACAGAAGAGGTTTCCTTTCAATTAAAAAGAAAGGGCTTCTATTCTCATGTTTTCCTTCTACCACAAATAAAATGGAGACGGTCCAGTCATTCTAGATTTGGGACAACTCAAGACTTCTCAGAATGGTGGCTCTTGTTGCTATACTTTTGAAAACTCTGCTGGATTGGTTTGCAACTGTGGATCTGCTTAATCCAATATTTTCATGTCTCCATCCATCCTGCTCCAAAAAAATTTCCAAGATTTGTGGTAGAAACAGCCCATTGCCAGTACATAATATTCAGCTCCAGGTGTCTGGCTATAGCGAGTTGGTATCAGAACTGGACAATTGTTCATCTGGACTTAGCATCCCTGTATCTGATAGCCTGGATGTTAGCTGTTTGAATGCGGCTCAGAAAATATGTTCTCAAGAGGTTCAGGACATTTTAATAAATAGTAGAAAACTTTCCATGGGAACTACTTACAACTCTAATTGGAAAAGATTTGATGCTTTTGATCGGATTATTTCCCTTTTCTAGGCTGACTTTTCCTTTCATTTTAGATTACCTTCTGTCCTTAAAATCCTCTGGGTTATCACTTAGTTCTATTAAAGTGAATCTAGCTTCAGAATCTGCCTGTCATCCTAAGATTAATGGTTTTAATATATTTTTCTTATTCTATTTCAAAAATTTCTCAAGGGTCTACTTCAAGTATTTCCCCTATAAAGGATCCATCTGCTCTATGGTATCTGAATATTGTGTTAAGTTTAATGAAAACCCTGTTTGAGCCATTTGCTACCTGTCTGTTAAGTCTTGTATCCATGAAAACAATGTTTTGAGTAATAATTATTTCTGCTCATGGAGTGGGTGGAGTTAATGCTTAATCCTTATAAATTTTTTCATGGGGTATAAGGTTTCATTAAGACCTCACCTGAGTTTCCTGCCTAAATTGTGTCTGAGTTTCATTTTAATCTTACCTTAGACTTTTAGTTCTTCCTATGTTGCTGACACATCAGGCAGTCCAGTTCCAGTGGTGTTTGGTTTTCCTAATCTTATATGAATATCTTTATCACAGCCACCTTCAAATATCATCACCCGCCCCTCATAGCAGAATTCTTCTACCCATTAGATTTCTTTTCCATTCATGTACATCTTTGCATCTGTTGTTCAGTTTCCTATCTTCATAATCTTGGTTTTCTCTGCATTTACTTCCCATCCATTTTTTACAGCTCCCTGTTCCTCTAATGTAAGGGCAGTCATTCCATTTGATGTCGTACTTAGTAAAGCAGTGTCATTGGCAAAGTCAAGATCATGTATCTCATCTCTGCTAATCCATTTTACACCATTCATGATGCCTTTTTGTTTCCCGCTTCATCACCAAATCTATTGCTAATGCAAAGAGAATTGATGATGATTTACACCCTAATCTAACTCCTGTCACACAGTTGAGCCACTTACCCAAGCCTGTATCCCATCTTACTGCTCATCCACTTCTTCACATAAACTCCTCACTATGTTGATCAGCTTGTCTGGCACCCCATAGCTTCTAGCAATATTCCACAGGGTTTTTCAGTAGGCAGTATTGAAGGCTGCTGAGTCAGAAGAAGCAACACAGAAGGGTGGCATCAAGCAGCTCTAAAGAATAGTGAAAGACTTCTCAGGAAGAACCAGATCATCACAGGTGATGCTGATCAGGGACATTCGTGGAGAGATGTTGAAAATGAATGAAGAACAACTCAGATGATGGAAAGAACATTTCCATTCTGTATTATACTGTCCAGAGCCAACCATCATTCACGGGTTTGAAAGAAATGCCAGTGCTAAATTAGAAATAGAAGAGGGACCAAGAACACCCGGTGAAATTAAAGCAGCCATCAAAAAGCCTGACACTGGAGACAGCTCCTAGTGTTTGACAGAATTCGAACTAGTATGAAAGGTGAAATTCTGAATGAGCAGCTAATAAAACTCTGTAATGAAATATGGGTGAAGGAACAACTGCCCAAGACTGGAAACGATCGTGGAATTGCAACACACACAAAACAAAACAAAAAAAGTGATCTTAATGAACAAACTGGAGAGATATTGTACTGCTATCAGTCTCAGACAAAGTATTGGCTACTGTTATGCTGAGTAGAACGAAGAAAGCAGTGATTGAAATATTGCAAGAACAGGCTGGGTTCCATCCAGATAGTCAATCTTTGACAGATCATCAAAAACTATTGCTTTGCAAAAATGTCTCTTAATTATGTTAATGAGCCGACTAATTAACCAATATTTTGTTCAAAATCTTACGCTAATAGAGAGGACTCTACACTCTTTGTAAGTAGACAGAGCTTTAGCTTTCTATCTGAAGAGGACTAAATATTTTAAGATTTCTTCCAGATCATCTTGTGACGCATGCTGACACAGTTAAAGATTAAACCAATTTCTTCTCACACACTTTTGAACTGGATTTTATGATGTACTATATTGTGCTGTCACTTTTCTGGTCAGGATCCTTTGTTAGTAGTTAAGGCACATTGTACAAGAGCACAAGCTGCTTCTGTAGCTGCTTTTAATAATATCTCCTCTTCTGAAATTTGTAAGGCAGCCACATGATCTTCTATTCATACATTATGCAGTTGGCCAGGTATTTGTAGGAGATGCAGCCTTTGGTAGAGCAGTACTTGAACTCTTACATGAATACAGATCTAATACCTGCCTCCATCTGTTAACTCTTTTCTGTCTCCAAGAGTGGAGGACATATTGTGACATTCTATACCTTGGAGGAGTGTACTGTAACCCCCATATTCCTCATTTTCATATACTTGTGATCTTACATATAAAGCATGCCTTGTAAGGTATCAGGGGAAAGGTTATGATCTGCTGAAAGTCTTTTCTCTATCCATATATGTGTATCATTAATGCATATGAAGCTGAGAATTGTATTGTATGGTGGTCACAAAAGCATGCTGTAAGTTGGGGAATCAGCCAGATATTAGCTCCCCAGAGGCAACAGCAAGGAAAGTAACCATTGCCTGGGCGGGGTGTCAAACAACCCATCAACAGCCATTGTCCAGCAAGGGAGCTACATTGCAATTATTCACCTGCATGAAGCCACACCAGGGGAATTGCTCAACCTTGCTTGGAGAGACTCAGCAGTGCTCTCCAGACTTGCCTGGACTTGTGCTCCCCAAGCGTATGGACTGAGAATATTAAACAGGCAGAATGGACACATACTGGGCCCTTCCCCTACCCCACCTATGCTGCAAGCAACCAAGACACTGAGAAGAAAAGACGCCAACACAGGAGTTTGGGCCAGGTTTAAGGAACAAACCTGTATATAAAGGACTGCGGTATCCAGTGGGGTGAGGAAAATGGCTTAATCTAGTTGCCCAATCTAATAGAGTTGAGAGTTTAGACTGTCTGCTTATATTTTCTTTTCTTTTTTGCTAAGCACTATGACTTGTTAAACCTTGACTTATAATCACTTAACATCTATCTTCATAGTTAATAAATCTGTGTTTATTTTACTGGAATTTGTGCATTTGGTCTGAAGCGTGTTAGAGACGCCCCTTGGGATAACACGCCTGGTACATACAGGGGCGGTTCTAGAGATTCTGCCGCCCCAAGCATGGCAGGCAGGCTGCCTCCGGTGGTTTGGCTGCGGAGGGTCCGCTGGTCCCGCGGCTTCGGCAGACCTCCCACAGGCCATGGGAGGTCCATCGAAGCTGCGGGACCAGCGGACCCTCCGCAGGCACGCCTGCGGGTAGGCAGCTTGCCTGCCGCCCTCACAGCACTGGCAGAGTGCCCCCCATGGCTTGCCTCCCCAAGCACGCACTTGGCGTGCTGGGGCCTGGAGCCGCCCTTGGGTACGTATCCATTTCTTTGTTAAATTGACCAACTCGTATAAGCTTGCAGCGTCCAGCGGGCATGACTGGACACTGCAAGACAGAGGGTATGGCTACACTTGCACTTCAAAGTGCTGCCGTGGCAGCGCTTTGATGTTTCAAGTGTGGTCGCAGCGCCAGCGCTGGGAGAGAGCTCTCCCAGCACTGCACGTACTCCAGATCCTCTACGGGTGTAGCTTGCAGCGGTGGGAGCTGCACTCCCAGCGCTGCGGCACTGTTTACACTGAGGCTTTACAGCGCTGTATATTGCAGCGCTCAGGGGGGTGTTTTTTTCACAGTCCTGAGCGCAAAAGTTGCAGCGCTGTAAAGCGCCAGTGTAGCCATGGCCAGAGGTTCCTAGGGTTGTGTTTGGGACCGGAGATATTGGCTAGTGTCATTTGCTTGCAAGTAGCTGGGAGCAGCTTACATGCCAGCGGCTGTGTGTGAACAGCCCAGGAGTGGGGGTTCTCACAGCAGAGTATGGTAAGGCTGGCTCCCAGAGTCAAGGATTGGAGTGGCCTAGCAGATCATTGGTCTAGATAGCACCAGAGAGGAACAGTCACACATATAAGCAACTCAAATGAAGAAAAAGTGGTTACTTGTTCTTTAAGATGTGCTGTCTGTGTATTCAACAACCTGACCCGTTTGCCCTCTATTTGAAGTCCTTAGAAGATTTTCAACTGGGGAAGGAATTAAGTGTTTGGTCTGCCTTTCCCCTGTATGCCTTTGGTTGGGTAGCATTAAAACATTCAGTGAAGCAAATATTTGTCACTAATCCTTTTCAGCTACAAGGATTGAAACTAGATATTACCAAAACAAACTCTTGTCATTCAGTGAACTAGATTGTGTTTATCTGTACTGCAGGTGAATGGAACAAAACAAATCTACTCTTTTTGTGTTTTCAGGCTCGGATAGCTTTTCTACAAGGAGAAAGAAAAGGTCAGGAAAACTTGAAGAAAGATTTAGTAAGAAGAATAAAAATGTTAGAATATGCATTAAAACAAGAAAGGTATGTATGCATGTTCATTCAACATTTATCTGTGCAGAAAGATAGTTTACAAAATAGAGGGTAATTTCTTTACATTTAAACACTTGGTCCAGGGTACGGGAACACTTCAGAGAACTTGAGTAAATTAAAGGAACTCTTCGGTTTTGGTCTAAACTGAGATTTAATCTGAGAAAGATTCTGCAATTCGTAAATATCCTACTGAAAAAATCCCTAAAACTAAAGGCCAGGTTTTTCTTAAATTGGCTGTTTCTCTGGCCTACAGAAATAGAATTTTTTACTTCTGCTGTTGCCACAATAGCAGTCAAATAAGTTTTCAAAGTTGAATATTATGATATATGAAGAAATGTGGTATAATATCCTGTGTAAGTACATATTAAACACAAAGAGCATCGTCCATTTCACCTTTCATAACTCAGAAAATAATTGCATGACAGTAAAAACCAAAACTGGAATCCACCACTGTTTTTCAGACTTCTAAAGACAGAATAACTAAAAATTTACTGTGCTTCTCCTGCTCCGTTATACAGACGAGACTCAAATAATAAAGAAAAGTAGTATTTTCTTTTTTTAATCATTTTTAATTCTATATTTGTTTCACAATGTGAAATGTGCATTTTACATTTCAAAGATCAGCATTCCTTAATCATTAATGTTGCACTCTGAGGTGTTGTTACCAAATGAGACATGTGAAGGTTACACAGAGAATACCTAACATAACATGTTTCTCACCTATTAAACTAGTACTGACACCTTAAGAATGTCACATAAAGATGGTTTTGCATTTAGTGAATGTACATTATTGCTGCCCTTTCAAACCTAAAAAATTTTCTATTGTATATTTTGATTGAATGCAAAATATAGTACCTGTTTCAAAGATATTTAGGAATTTAGCTGGTGATATAATATTTTTAATGGTAGAGTCAAATTTAGTCCTCAGTTTGCATCTCTTACAAAATAGGGAAGTTCCACTCAGTGTTACTTTAAGTATGCATTGAAATATGCCACCTCCTTCCCCCAACTTAAAAATAAATACATAAATAAATACTCCAACCTATTGTGTAGATCTTCAGTAACTCCAAACTATATTTGGCAGCTGCAGTCAACTCGGATATATTTATCCACGCACGTCCTTGACATCTTTAAGCTAGTTGCCCAAGAATAATTCTGTCTGCATATCCTCTTCTTTCTTCACTATAGTGACTTGTATTCTAAATGAGTATTGATATGGTGAAGCAATTAAAAAAAACTGCCTTAAACTCTCCTTCAGTAATCCCTGTCTATTAAAAATTGTTTTTGGTAGCATGGTCTGTTGGTCACTATAGAAGGGTGTAACTTATTTAAAAAGTAGTTGAAAGCTGTTATTGAGACTATTAGTAGAATTTTCAAAAATACCTAGATCCCATTTTCAAAAGTGACATAAGCCCCTTTGTCACATAAGTGCTTTTGAAAATTCTTTTCAAACCCCTAAAAGAATTATTCTTCACAGGGAAAGTCTGCAGATCCATTACAATGGGTCTTACATCTGCTTGCAGCTTCTTGGAGTCGTAAACCAGATCTGTCAGTCAAAACATGCTGGGAATGGCCACACCCCTGAAGGGCTGAGCCAGCCAGTTTAAACTGCCTCCCGCAGCTGCAGGAAGGCTTTATCAGACCTTCTGCTCAGAAGAAGAAGAAAAAATAAAGCCACAAAAAAGGAATCATTTTTGTTGTTCTTAGTGGGTTTATTGCCTTCTGAGCATTACTGGGCTTCTGTTTTTCTGACCATAACCCAAGGCTAGACGCTGGCAATACCTTTCTGATACTGAGAGAGCTGACTACAGCAGCTTCCAGTGCATTGTCTGGGCCAGCCTCTCTAGCACAAATACCGCACAGGCAACTAGAGGAATAGAGAAGTCAACAGAAAAGGGCACAAAAATGCAAGGACTAACTGAACCTACAAGTGCATTTTGTTCCAAGGGAATGTCCTGTAACAGCAGTATTCCTGCTCAGTTTTTCTAATCTCCCACTATTTCCAACTTCTGCTTTAGTGGACAATGCTTCTTGTCCATTCAGAGCAGACAGAGCTGTTGTTTCAGGCTGTCTGCAGACTGAAGACGACATCATTGCATCAATGTACGTTTTACTCACATGTGGAACATTAGCTCTGCAACCATGAGTTTCCATATTTTTATTTATTTATTTGTTTTTTTAAATGAAGGCCTCGGTGTTGCAGAATCTTAATATGCAAGTCAGGCCACATAAATGTATTAGGCAGATTGAGTGTTTAACGACTGTGTTCTAAACTACATTTTAGAATTGTTTTATTGGCTTCTGATGAGAGAATATTGGTTTAATGTCTTGACTGCATATTCAAAATCAGTTTGCATATTAAAAACAAATCTTATCTAACACAAGGGACAGACTAATCACATCTTACAGTATTTTCATGAAAATATAATTTGAAGTGATGACTTTCTCTGATCAGTGTCCACTGAAATATGTTATGTGTAGGTAGAAGATAAAATTGAATCTGTGTTATACGTTGAAAGTATAGCTCTAAGATCAAAATTATAAATTCTTTCTTAAAATATTTATTCTTTCAAACTTGTTACATGACATTTGCTTTTGTTTTTATAAATTTATTGGAATGCAGTTAAGCCAAAATACTTGCAGAAATTATTCAGTAAAATACACAATATTTTAATAGTGTGCTTTCTTTATGAAATGTGAAATAATTTACAAGAAATCTAAAATCTTATCAGTTCATTTTATTTGAAAAAATAAGTCCAGAGCTTAAATACATTTTTTTAAAATTCTAAAGATGCAACATGTGGTATTTCTGAAGTCTAGGCTTAATTTTTCATGTTAGAGTCCAGTGTAAAAAAACTTTCAAAACATACAGATCAGGGGCGGCTCCAGGCACCAGTGCAGCAAGTGTGTGCCTGGGACAGCAAGCCGCGAGAGGGGCAGCATGCCAGTTATTGTGAGGATGGCCGTCAGGCTGCCTTTGGCAGCATGCCTGCGGAAGGTCCGCCGGTCCTGTAGTTTCGGCAGTAATTCGGCAGCAGGTACGCTGAAGGCATGGGACTGGCGGACCTCCCACAGGCATGCCACCGAAAGCTACCTGACTGCCGTATTTGGGGCGGCAAAATACATAGAGCCGCCACTGATACTGAGTCACTTTAATAAAGAACTTTAAAATAGCTGAAATTCCAGCTAATTAATTTTATTAATATTTCAGAAGTTTCTACAAATGCATTTTAAAGATCAACTGAAAGGCTTTGTTCCTTTTAGGATTTAAGTTGAAGTGCTTAGGATTCTGTGTTTTACTGCAGAGAAATGTAGGCAGAGCCGATAGTGGTACTTATAACTAAGGTTGCCTGACACTTTCCCTTACAAGATCCAGTTTTCAATTGCATATAACTTTGCCTAACTTTAACCATTTGGGCTGAAATTTTCCACACCCAGTGTCTGAATTTATTGGAAAGTTTCAACTAAAATGGTTTTTTAGTTTCAGAAAATCAAGTTGGGGGAAATACTGTTTTGCTTATGTTAAAAAAAAATTCTTACAACTGCTTCATTGAAAACCTCTAGTATCTCTGTGTTTTGGAGAATGGAATTGAAATTTGGCATGGGGTAAAGGGCAGTTGCACTGGTGTCAGGAGTGGGCCTTTGCCATCTCTGTGACAACTTGGTCAATTTAGACAAATTATAAGCCTCTGCAGGGCTTTTCTACTACACAGGGAGGTTATCACATTAAGGTAGGATGTGAATTTAAAGCAGAATAGCTATTCTGGAATAACTCCAAATATAGACAAACCCTGAAAAATTACAATTAACACATGCTTGGTAGAGACTTTGTCAGCTAAGTTACCAAAAATGGTGTCTGCACTGGGCATGCTCAAGCCCAGGGCAGCAGTGTCTGAGCAGGATTTTCCCTGAGACATTAGTGAGAGCTTTTTCAGTTAAGTGCATGAGGCAGAAGCCAGATTGGAAAGGCTATAGAATGGAATTGGAGGGAAGGAACTTCCAGGCAGGATTGAAGGTGGCACATCTAATGTTTAGGAGATGATGGAGAGTTGGAGAGGCAAGTGGGATGAGATTGGAGAGTAATGTATGCTTGTATTTGTTGGGATTTTGTGGTTCCCAAATGAGTCAGATGCCAGGCAGAATCAAGCTCTTGGATTCAATTCAATTCAGTTCAACAAGACTTTATTCAATGTGCACAAAGGGAGAGCTCTTGGTTTAAAAAAAAAAAAAAAAAATCAGCCAGAGTCCCTCCAGTAAGGAGCCTCTCCCATTGTTATTTTATAGCACATGGCAGTTACTTAAGTTACATAACACAAACCTCTAACCAGTCATATTTAACCTTTCCATATGTGGATTTGTTCATCACATTCTTATACTTTTCCACTCCATATGTTGGGCTCACCTCCCCACCCCTGACCTTCTCTAGAATGTTCGCAGGGTGGTGAGCCACAGCATGCTTCTTTATGCATAAGTACCTTGTAAATCACATTTCATGTAAAATGAACGCAAGCATACTCTTCATATTGCAATGGGAAGTTATTAGAGAGTAAACAGTTAAGGAGAAAGGTAAAAAGAGGGGATAAGAATGGAGCCAAGAAAGATTAGATGTGTTGAGGTCACTTGGCCATGTGAAGAGATTAGAGTTGGAGAACAGGTGTGAAACTTCATGTGTCAGTGTTGGGAGGAAAGGAGAAGAGAATGATAGGAAGGGGAAGGAGATAGTCATATCAGATCTTGTAGATTTTTCTATTTGAAGATCTCAGCAGGATACTCAGGAAGAGAGGGAAGTAGAGGTGGGGAACCGCAAATGGAGGTGGTTGAGGAGAGTGTCAAAGTTGGGTGGAGTCCACATGTGTGAAATTCTTTCAGGGTAGTAAGAACAGGACTACTTGTGGCACCTTAGAGACTAACAAATTCATTTGAGCATAAGTTTTATTGAGCTTAGTTTCTAAGGTGCCACAAGTACTCCTGTTCTTTTTGCGGATACAAACTAACACGACTGCTACTCTGAAACCATTCAGGGTACAATTCTTTAGCTAGGAGAATGACAGAATTGAAGGAGCAAATGATCTCTTTTCGTATAATTTGACACAGTGGATTGATTTAAATATAAAGCGATTTAAATTATTTATTGAAATAATCAATTTTAAATTAATCTTGTTTTGCATATGTACCTTTTAGTAATTTTCCTAAAGAAAACTTGATTTTCATTGGTTGGTAACAATTAAAACGTTGATTTGCAGCTAAATATAGACTTCACACTAAATTTGGTGGTACTTTTTGGTAAACAGGAAGATACTATATGCTATACTATATACATATTTAGTTATATAGCTTAACTTATATTTATTCAGATTCTAATGTTTTACTTTTTTATTTATTGTTTGTTAAATGATTAATATTATTAATTTGTCAAGCTCTATTTTAATGAAAATTGCAATTGCAATTCAATTAAAATGCCCAAAAACATTTTAAATGGTTTTTCATTAGTTAAATATGCCATAAATGTGCTGAATGCATAAGAAGAAAGCTTACCAAAACATGTTTTGGATTTTAAACAACTGATTTGTGAAACAAAGAAAATATTATATGTGATTATTGGATTGAACTGATTGTTCCGGTCACCATGTCCTTTAAGATTTTAGCGCTAGTACATTTCAGTCACACATAGGTTTTATTCAAAGATTGGAAGAGGAGAGCAAGCTGTCTTGCTTTTTCAATTCTTAATCAATTTCTTAACTTTGAATGAACTAGTCATTGAACTGAACTAATTGAATAAACTGAAGTGACGATAATATTGTTTCTGCAACTTTAGAAGAGGCTACTGCTCTTGAAACATGGTTTAGCACATCAACAAGCTCTGGTTCCAGATGCTTAGTCAGTGACATCCACCAGTTCAGTGATTTGACTTTCTTTAATGCTTAGTCAGGAAATGTGCTATTTTATATTATGATTTTTGTTTAATTTAAATTATTTTAATAGATTATAGTAAATTCAGGCCCTAATATACGTTTTCATAATTTAATTTTAAATAGATTATTTTTAAAAAGAAAAATGTATTAAAATTAAGTTTTTCAAGTTTCAATTTTTTAAAATAAATCCTTGTCTTTATCCATCCTGACTAGATTGAACAGCTTGAAAAGCTTTTTACCTACTGACATAAAATAAAATCCTTCATAAATAACACACAAGTTCTCAAGTTCAATTTCTTTACTAATAAAAATTTGGGGTATATGTGTTTATGAGAAATGAGCACACTTTCATGTTTTTGAAAATGTTTGACTCAATGATTCAATGACTTTTTTCAGTAATTATCCAAATTAAAGTATTGAAATATACATTCTGTATCTTAACATGTTTGTTTAATTGTAATATTAAGAGGTATTTGAATTTAAGAAATTTCCTTTTTATATACCGATTATGCTTAATTTTCAGGGCAAAATATCATAAATTAAAATATGGCACAGAACTGAACCAAGGGGACTTGAAAATGCCAACTTTTGAATCAGGTAAGTTTTTTGTAAATTTTACGCTTTTCATTCTTTTGCTATTTATGCAACTCTTAATAGTCGCCATAATGTACACAGTCATTGATAACGAAAGTTCTTCTTTGATTGCTTGCTCATGGCGATTCCACTCTAGGTATGCGCATGCTCACATGCGCGGACATCGGAGATTTTTGCCTTAGTGATGTCAGTAAGGGTGGCAGTGGTGCCCCCTTGATTGCAGCGCTCCTGCATCGATATATCAAGTGCCACCGACACTGCGCCGTCTCAGTTGGTTCTTGTCACCTGTGGTGGTTACTTGGCATGCCTTCCCTTGCATTGCAAGGGCTAGCGTTTTTTTGTCTATTGTCTTTGAGATTTAGGGCCTTGTAAATAGTTTTGTTCATAATAGTTAACAGTTAGGGTCCCAGCAGGGACTTCGCCACAGCAGGGCATGCCCCAGTCTGCCTGTAAGTGACCCCTATCGCAGCTGTCTCAGGTGCTTAGGGAAGTCACACGTTGGAGACAAGTGCTGAATTTATAAGAACTTCCGGCCCCGCACACAAGAAGAGTGGGATATTGGGCTTCAGGCTCTCCTCATGGAGTTCCCCCTGCACCTGGCAGTATTCCCCGTTGCCAGTGCCCAAAAAGAAGTCTAAAAGCCCGGCACTGAGCCAAAAGGGCCATGGGCCATTGGACAAAGAACTCGCTTCAGGCTGTCTGGCCACTCCAGAACCATGCACTTGCACCCCTCCAACTGGGGCTCTTAGTTCTGTGGAAGGTCCACCGCTGACTGCACAGACACCTTTGCAGGCTCCTCCGGCGCCAAGAAATCATTGGCCTCCACCCGCACCACTGGTGCAGCATATGCCGTAGGAACTGGCAAGGCTCCCCACATATGCAAGTCAGATGTGAAGACCCCTCAGGGGGCAGTTGGGTGCCGCCAATTCTCCAAGGCAAAGCAGTGTTCTCCACTTCCACACTGCAAGTTGTCGGAGCCTGGATGCCCTGGGGCACATCCTTGGTCACTGGTTCCACATTCCCAGTTGCCACCATCTTGACACGGATCGCCTAGAGCAAGATTCCAGTTGCCATACTACCTACGTTGCTCACCCTCCTGCAAAATAGTCTTCTAGGCGCAGGTCCTGGTCGCCTGCATTGTGGGAGTGCTCCCCATTGCATCTCTGGTCCCCTTGATACCAGCACTGATCACCTTGCTCCGGCACCAGTCCCTAACAGCAATGGCAAGCAGTCAGACCCAGGCATTGATGGAAGGGGATTTCTCAGGCACGGAAGCCCAGTTCAGCCCCTCATCAAGTATGCACCACCGTGAATGGGCACCCAAGGCTGCGTCGATATTGCTGAACCAGTGACTGGCACAGTGGGCTTATTGGGGTACATGCAGAATGGCAGTTCTGGCAATGTCTTCTACTCATGTCTCGTCGTCTGCCACCTCGGAGCAGCAGCTGGTGGCACCAACGGCACTGGGCTCAGTGCACAAGGCATGCCTGATCAGAGTAGAGGGAAGGCCCTTCACCCCTAAGTCTCCCTCCCCTGTGGGGGAAGATGCCCTGTAACCTCCCCCAATGGTGCAGTCATTATCCTCGTCCTCATTCTGGATCTGTGATGCCTCAACAAGTCTCTCAAAAAGTTGAAATTGCGTATGGTTTCCCTGGATCCAGGAGACTAGTACGCTGCCTCAACTTGAAGGATTCCTATTTCCACATCTCCATATTCCAGAGTTACAGCTAGGTAACCATTTTTTAATTTTTTGAGAACAAGTGTTTGGTTCCAGGAAGCTGTGTTACTGAATATACTGGTGTTTGGCAAGTGGTTTATTTGAGCCTTTATTACTTTGGTTCTCTTTCTCTCCTTCAGAAAGATCCAAATGTTGGGAGAGGTTTTAGTAGATGAATAAAGAGGCAGTGGTTTAACTTTATTTTTGTTGTTGCTGTTTATCTTATTTCTACCGTCAGCCCTTGAAGGATCTTAGTGTCTATTGGGGTATTACACTGTTTTACTTACTTGTCTCAAAGAAGTTTATTTTGCCAACTAGGGAGAAAATTGAACAATGGAATAAACATTATATATGTAGAAAATTCTACGTTTTTGTTCCCTGTGACTGTATAATAAAAAATTGTTTACTTTATCCTGGAAAAGTTATAATTTTTTACATATTTTTAAAAAATGGACAGGGGTTTTGTCAGATCAAGAGGAAATGCCCTGATGCAAATCAGTGTGGCCATATTGGCATATGGAGTGAAGTAGACTTCACAACGTAGGCAATATGTTGCTTATAACTAATACTTCCACAAATTCTGTCTCTTATAGATCTGAAACTAGAGGAAGATTTTCCCCTTGATTAAATTTGACTGTTTAAGAAGTAAAGATGACCTTTATTGCATGGCTGGCCCCTCCTTGAAATTCAATTCTTTGGGACGCTATGTTATAAATAAAGTTTGGCCTTCTTCTTTGCTACTAACTGGAAATGCAGTTATACCCACAAGTCATCTAGGCAATAAATCTGTCAAGTTAGACAGTATCTCTCTCTTCTCCCCCCCCCCCCTTTTTTTTTTGTTTGGTATGGGTACATCTTCAGGTACTTCTTCCTTGCTTGAAAGTATAAAATATTGTCCAGGTTATGTGCTTGGTGTTCATTTCTTAACATTTCTCTACAAGACATACATGTCTGACTTCTGAATTCTCTCTAGATCAGTATTTCTCCTAGTTCTTTACTCCACGATTTTATAGACTGATATAATAGAGCACCTGTTAAAGTGGAATGGGCTCAAGGTGTCAGTTGCTGCTAGAGAGTAAAAGTGGTGGAATTCCTTAATATTGTATTCTTGACATAATAGTTTAGGTTTCCCCAAATACAAGTTAATGGAACTTTATTTAAACAGTATTAGTAAAAACTAATGATTTCTTATTTTTTATTAAAGTTAAAAAAAAAATTTACAACTATCTTCCTTTAAGAAAAAATCAAGTTTCTGCTAACCAGTTTTGTTATACTGAATTAATGGACATTAAATATTTTTGAATAGAGAATCAGAATTAATCTTTTTCTTAAGTGCTCTGCGTAGAGCTATTTAGAATCCCCTAAGGAATGAGGGAGTTAATTAGCCAGAGCAGGTCAGCTGCTGTAATGTAAACAAAAAAATGAAATAGTTGGCATTACTTTGAATAGCCTTTAAGGGATGCTATCTGGATAATGGCAATTCGTCAGCTTTGTACCAGAAAGTTTGTTGTAAGCTAACAGTAGAAAAAAGACAAGTGATATGTACAAAGTCTTAATATATGCAACAATGTGAGACTTTTTGATATTAGTTAAATCAAGTTCAGCACTTGAAGAACATTTATAACTGTTGAATGTTGATCTGCTGATCATCAGTGAGGTTGTGGAATGTGGCTTTGTAAAGGACACCATCTGAATCTAGCTTTAGGCTCATTAAGGAGATGACCACACCACCAGTCTCTGAAAAATTGTGTGAGGTCTAAAAATGTTTAAGTGAAATCTTCACTTCCCTCTGTGGTCTTTAAAATTGGCAGAGTAAAATGAGCAACACTAATGCGTATCTCCTTGCATTTCAGAAGAAACCAAAGATACAGAGGTTCCTACAGTACCTCAAAATAGTCAACTGACCTGGAAGCAAGGCAGGCAATTATTAAGACAGTAAGTAATATAGTTAAGTATCTATATTTGTAATCAGTTTTTCTTCTGGAGTTTTAGAAATTATTTACATGTTTGCACATTGCCTTGGAAATTCATGTAGTCAAAATGGATAAATATTGGTTCAGTATGCAAGACTGTATAGACTGCATTTTTCTTTGAAGCAGTACTAGCAGAGATAATCTATGTCACTGCTTTAAACCCTGGGAAATGAAATGAGAAGTAAACCACAGGTAGAATACATGGATTTTGGGTGGAGGGGGTCCTTTGAGTAAATTATGTGGTAAACTCAGATAGCTTCCCATCTCCTCTTTTAGTATTATCAATTTAATTTTTTTTTTTTATTTTTCAGCAACGAATCCTAGATCCTTTCTCTTTCTCATAAATATCTTTTTCTCTTCTTTCTCTTTTCACAACCAATCTAGGTATCTTCAGGAAGTAGGTTACACGGACACAATATTGGATGTACGGTCCCAGAGGGTAAGGTCTTTACTTGGGCTCTCCAGTTCAGAACCAAATGGCTCAGTGGAGACGAAGAACTTAGAACAGATCCTTAATGGAGGTGAATCTCCTTCATCTAAGCAAAGGGGACAGGAAATCAAAAGGTAGGCAAAGAGATGTAAAATTGTGATATGCTTGATAGTTGGCTAACATACCCTATGTATATTATTAATATGCTATTTCACTTATTAGATTCAGACAGCTGTGTTATGCAAGCACTGAGAAACCAGTTAGGCTCATATAACCTTCAGAGCCTACATATATATATATATATATATATATATATATTTTTTTTCCTTTTCTGGTCAGTGGCACAGTTATATCATCCAAATATTGCAGTTATGTGAGTGCACAGGAGCCTGAAAGTAAACTGTTGAACATAAAAGGAGTCTATAAGCGTAACTAACTATCACTAATCATATTTTTCAGATCTATCAGCTTGTACTGTGAAAATAAATAGTGCATTATGTGAAAATTAGATTTTTGTTTCCGCTTTAATAATTTAAGTTGGTGTTATTAACATAAATAATTGTTTTTAAATTCTGCCATACGTCTTGAGTAGTGCTTTTCAATTTTGAGTCATCCCATAGATTTAGATGGACAAAGTTTTCCTGGAATTTTTTTTATTGACTTTTTAAAAACTTTTAAAAGTTAGATAGTAGAATTATATTTGACTTAATCCCCTAAATCCCTTCATTGTAAGTCAGCTAGTGAATTTGACCACTGTAGGCTTTTTGTTTTGTTTGTTTTTTTTTTGTAGGAACTCTGGTGATGTTCTTGAAACATTTAATTTCTTAGAAAATGCAGATGATAGTGATGAAGAAGAGAATGACATGATAGAAGATATTGCAGAAGGAAAAGAAAAGCATCGGATAAATAAAAAACACAAAGTAAAGAGCTTTTACTGTTGCCTTTTGGTCATGTACATCTAACATATTAAAAGCAGTGCTTATAAAATATAGCTTGGTGGAAGCCTATGTTTCAAATAGACATGAATAAATTACCCTGCTTTATCTGTATGATATGTAAGTGAACATGTGGTATCAGCATGTTTTGGTGTAGCTCCTTATAATTCACCTCTACCCCGATATAACGTGACCCGATATAACACGAATTTGAATATAATGCGGTAAAGCAGTGCTCTGGGGTGGGTTCGGGGCTGCGCACTCCGGCGGATCAAAGCAAGTTCGATATAACACAGTTACACCTGTAACGCAGTACGATTTTTTGACTCCCAAGGACAGCGTTATAGCGAGGTAGAGGTGTAGTGTTTTTCATCTTCAAAATGTTTTAAACATGAGGTAATTAGTGCTCATAACATCCTTGTGAGTAGATGTGAGTACAATTACTAAGATTGCTACCAAAGTCTTATTCTGCTTTTGGCTTGCTGCCAGCACTTAGAGATGAAATAATTTTGTATTTCATTCCTCCTTGCAGACCTAGCTTTTTAGAGCTTTCTCTCATTTTGCCATTTTTAAAATTGTATGTTAACTGGCTTGGTGACCTTGTGGTGGTGGTCTCTGTGTAGATCAAAGAATATTTCCTATTCTCAGTCTCACTATCTCAGCCAACTAGGAGTAATGCAAAGGCAGTATACTCTGTCCTGTTAGGGATGGTTACTTAATTTAGCAAGAACTCTCATCTGATCATGGAGCTGCAGTGATGAGCTCCCTAGAATCTCATCTGCTTCTCAGTTTGGTGGTGATTTGTTTGTTTTGTGGGGCCTATATAAAGGAGGGTGCTGTGTAAAAAAGGGTGTATCCTGAAAAAGTTCTGGAAAAGCAGAGATTATTTGCAAGAAGAAACTAAATGCTTTAAGGTGGGCTGGGGAGAACATTCCATCAGAGATGCAGGTTTTATGTCAGCCTCGCAGATGGAGGTGTGTTGTTTTTTTTTCTCCCATCCCTAATGTTCTTTTGAAGTTGCTCCTCTTGTATAGGACTTTGCTGTTTCTTCCTGAAACTTCCACAGTCATTTAGTTAGTGTTGGATTAGTTTACGTGAGTGTATGGTCATTGTGATGGAGAGCTTGATGTTCTTTTTTTGGTCACTGAAGCACTTTTCATCACGATGGCCCTCTGGCTGCATTGTATCTTGCTTTTTCTTTAATAGCTGGAGATCAGAGCTTTGACTTGAGGTGAGCCTCCTACCCTGCCTTGTCAGGAGCTTGGTTTTTGTTTAAATTCTGGAGGAGCTGAAATAACACAATGACTAGTTGTACACACTTTGCTTTCTGCACTTCATGCTTCAAAATGTTCTTCCCTTGCCAAAAAAAAAAAAAAAAAAGTCCTCTTTAAAATGACCTGTCCCATTCTTAACTCATATTTTAGATGAGTTTCTTCTTACTGGCAGAAAACGTATCTGCTTGTGTGATAGATGTAATCTTCTTAAAACAGAATATATATTTTTTTATCCACTTGCAGATTGGTAATGAAGGTTTAGCTGCAGACCTTGCAGATGATCCTGATACTGAAGAAGCTCTGAAAGAATTTGATTTTTTAGTAACAGCAGAAGATGGAGAAGGAGCTGGAGAAGCAAGAAGTTCAGGGGATGGGACAGAATGGGGTAAGAAGCTAATACTAACAGATGGTTAGCACTATTTGAACACTTGTTCATAACAATACACTTACGACTATAATATGTGCTGTTTAAGACGGAATGGATGTGTGGATGCTTGTGATGATTAGATGCTGGCAAAGTAGGAGATAACTAGGATGTTGGGTATTACATGTTTTATCCTCACACACTGTAGTGCTAACAATTAAACAGTGGTTAATTTATTTCAAATTCTCCTTTGTTTTGCTGTTGAGGAGAGGTTTTTGTTTTTTCATCTTCCATATTTTTTGCTGCTCCTAGTCTATATTCCTGACCACCCCTAAAATCTTTCTTTTGGATTTTGGGATCAACTTTTTGCCAAATCTAGATTTTAGATTTGGTTATGGTCTTTAATTTGTGTTGAGGCCTGTGTTAAATTAATTTGTTATATGGACTAGAAGAATTATTACATTATTTCTTGCCTAGATTTTCAGAAGCTGACTGCTAATATAGTCTTTATTAATAAAATCAGAAAATTGGTCATCTTCATACTTCTAGTTCAGATTTTCTTCAGATAATGAAGTAAGATTGCTAAACAGTTCCCTGTGATATAAAAAGCACTAAATGTTTCTCTAATGATGTTTGAAACTTGTGTGTGCAGTTTTTGTTTGTTTTTTTTAAAGAAATGGGGAGTAAGGAAGAGTGGGATTAATTGGGGTTCCAAATATCCATCAGTTATTGCCTAATTGAATGGGCTATCTGTAGTTTTTAGTTCGTAAAATCACCTCACACTTGAACACAATTGACAATCTTTGCTCAAGTAAGGTCCAGGACTAAAGTAACAGTGTTAGAGTAGGGTTTGCAGAATTATCGTATGTAATAGTAGGGACTGTTTGGGAAAGTTTACACAATACTTGTCTAATATGCCATTTTTTTAGTATGTTCTTTTCTTTTCATGAACACTAAAGTTCACTGCATTTTTAAAAGAACAAAACACAACAGTTAACTTACCAGATTTATTTCCTTAACTTCCTTAGTGTTAGATTTAGAATTTTATTTAATCTGGTTTGTCTAAGTGCTTTACTTGGTGGGCATTCTTAATTGTTGCTGCTTGAGGAGACAAGCTATCTAAAGACTTAATTATTTTAAGTAGGAGAAAATAAAATGCCTTTATATGAAGTAATCTTAAAACGTTGAATTTCTGTAGTCTGTCTAGGTATTGAACTGATATTCCAGTTTAATGATCTGAGGTTTTGCATCAATACGTAATTGTACATGAATACACAGTACATTTAAGAAAAAAAATGGAGCAAGTTGTACATTTGAATTATTTTATACCAAGATAAAACAAATCCTTTATTGCAGCACAAAGCTGTCCGTCCCTAATGCGAGTTCGGGTGAATTTTAATTGAGAGAGGAAAATTAAAACCAGACAAATTGAAACTTCAAAACACCACGTGGCCATTTATTAACAGGGAGAAAATCTCAACTTGGGCTGGGGAGAAGCACTTTTATCAACTAACAGTACTATTAGAACAAAATATTTACACAGCTTGAAGCAAGCTATTTACATTCATTAACAAGGAACCAAATACTTCAAAATTAACTGCTCTTTAAGAAAGCAAAATAAATACACTAAATTAAATGAACTGTGTGCACATTAACCAAATATCATAAAATACACCAACAATAGCTATTAATACAACAATTCAACTTTCATATGCTATATATATACACTTTATACTGAATAACAATATACAGTTCTGCAGAAGAGACTAAGCAAAGCACAGAGTATTCACAGAAAATTAGAAAGCAAGTACCAGGCGCAGCTGACCAGCAGTACAGACACCAGAAGCATATTGAATCCGTAGAAGATAACTTTGAAAAATAAATGTCACGTCCCGAGCCGGCTATATCCGGAGGAGACCCCTGGCGGAAGGGTTGATCAGGTCCTTCAGTCAGTATGTGGATACTCCTGCAGATTCTGGCATGAGGCATAGTTTTATTCAAAGGCTCTTTTACACTTGTCAAAATCTGATTGGTCCCTAGCTCCTTCACCTTTCAGGTTCCGAGCTGGTGCCCTCTATATAGATAGAAGTTGCACACGGCACACTAGAAGCTACTAGAAGCTGCACCCAGCACACTAGCATTATTTTGCACACAACCCTAATCTGACCGTTTGAACTGAACTACGATTGGTCAGATTGGATCCCTTTGCTCACGGCACACCGGTATTATGCACACAGCACTAGTCTGACCCTTAGGTGACCAGGCAAAAAGAGCGGGAAAATGCACACGGCACTATAATGTTGCACAAGGTACCAGTGTGATTTCTAGATGACCAACAATTGGCCATACAGACACCATGTTAGAGTAGAGGCCTTAGGGCTGCAACAAAAGCTAAAGACCAAACATCAAGAGCACGTTGGTCGGTATTCTGTGTAATTCCTTGGAATGTAGCGTTTTAACTTTCTGACACGATATACCTTAGTCCCAAATTATTGGATTATGTTGTACATTATGGAATTTTTGCGATGCCTTCATACTACAGCTTTTTTATCTAAGATATTTTATTAGTGTTGTGACTGGTGCACTGTTTCTGTCGTTAACTGGTGCTGTACTTTAAAGGTAGTCTAATTTGGTACTCCATTTTTGTAGTGTTTTTGTCCATAACATTATATGAGGATTACAATTTTAGTCTTCCCTTTAATCCAAAAACATGTATTTGCTGTCCCCTCAAACTGATGTAGGCAGATTATTGCTACCTCAGACAATTTTCTCCTTAATATATATCTTTTGAATTGTGAATGCAAACTTTCTCCTTTGCTGGATTTGATTCCAGTGGCACATTATACCAGTTTTATACCAATATAATTCCATTGACTTCAATGCAGTTCCTTTTTATTTAATTGTAGATTGATTAAATCCTGAGCTTTTGGGACTGAATAAACATACATTTTCTTTTATGGTCTTAAAATAGTCAAGATTGCAACTTAGTTTTATTTTGCACAAAGGTTAAAAGGTCATAAAGGTTAAATTCCTCATGGTGTATCAGAATTGGATACAGTATTCCAAATGTGATCCCACTTTAGTACTGTCTAGGACTATAAACTACCATGAACAAATTTACATTTTTTAGTCTTATAAATACCTTGCATAACCTTATTAGACTTTTTTTAAGCTAATAGTCCCTGAAGCCTCCCCAGTCTCCAGAGTGATTCTGCTGGGAGTCCATAGTGATTCCGAGGAATTCCAAGGGTCTTTTTTCCTCCCAAATATTAGCATTATGTAAAACAATGCCATCTCTTCCTTTACTTATCTTGTCTATTTCTTCTAAAACAGTCTACTTCAGCACCAGTCTGAGGCAGATTTCAGTTTTGCCTGTTTAAATCATTCTTTTCCTTTGCACAAATGCTTCTGCCTGTTTTTCCTTTAAGCATCTTATATTTGCATATAGAATAGGCTAATTTATACATTATATTTATAGGTTATATTCTACGTATGGATCAAATTGTGAAGTTTAACTTGACTTTTACAGAAGCTCAGTTCCATGTGTTTCTCTTGTATCCCTCTTCATCCTAGTTTTTATGCAACCTTAATATTTTTCCTGTTTATTTTACTTTTATCCTCATCCTCCTTGCTGCTTTAATTTGTTATCCTCATAGCTTCCTTTATTCTTTTTGTTTCATTAGTTGGACATGTACAAATCCAGTTGTTTGTATGCCCTATGTATGTAAATTAATTCCTAGTGAATAAAACTTCTTTATCAGATTTCTAACTTGTTTCCTGTCTGCAGGTCTTCAGACCTACGACCAGGTCATGCTTTGCTGTCACTCCAGTTTGGAGTGGACATCTTAACTAACTTTCTTAGTTACTTTTAATTATTAATATAATTCTCAGCATAGATTAACTCCAAAGATTCATAACTTTTAACATTTGATCAACAAGTTGGCAGCTATATTCAAGTTAAATCTTTCTCAAAGGAGACTACTGAAAACCAACCACTGGCTTCATCTCCCTGTAGCAGTTTGTCATGAACATACTTGTATATTTACAAACATTGTTTCTTTGTATTTATGTGTTTAGTGTAATAGTTATCGCATATTGGGGTTTGCAACACATTTTGCCAACAGCTGACCTTCAAAACCATGAAAGATGAGAAAATTCAAACTATATTAAACAAAGAAGAAAGGGATGGAGAATGTCAGATTAAAATATTTCCACAGATTTCCTGTAAGGAAAATAAGATTATAATAAAAATCTACCAAATATTGTTTTGTCCAGTCAGAGAGAAATGGAGAAAGTAGATGTGCAAAACACATGTATAAGATTCTTAAGGGGCATATCACTATAATATTGAAATACCACAGGTATATGCATGAATATATCCCATCCCTGCGAGTTAAGGAGCTATTCTCTGTTTATAGAAGGTAAACTGAGGCTCAGATTAAATTTGCCACCTGAGGAAATCTGGACAGGGAAACGAACAGAACCCACATTTTATGAGTCCAAGTTTGGTATCTTAACCAAAAGACTACCCTTTCTGGTCAAATCAGGACTGACTAACGAACTAGTTACTTTAACTGTCAAAATTTTCTGCACTATTTCAGTGCTAGCCTGTAATATTTTGCTTACAAAAAACAGTGCAGGGAATTGGTTGTATTTAGAATGATTAACAACTTACTGGTCTTCTGTTTTAAAAAATATTTTGTAAAATCCTAAATGTCAAGTCCCCAAATGTAGTCCCTGTATTTGTGTAACTTGAAGACTTTAATGTTGAGGAAACCTTTAAAATTTGTGACGTAAGTTATTTATTAAAGATACTTTATTTAAGCAAGTACTCTGCCCTACGTCTACCGTGTACTGGGTTTCTAATTGTAATTTAAGGTCAGAATGAGGATGTCAAACTATCTTCACTTTTGTGAATGTTCCTTATTAACCTTCATATAAAATGTTGTATGTGAAATTGTGTGTGTCTTTCTGGTAACATTTATGCATCATGCCCTTTAATTGGTAAATTTAATTTAATTGGTAAAGCCCTATCTTCTGCATGTAGGATTAGCGTGTGAGAGGATGCATGTTGGGCTTTTTCATAAACAAAATACACTAATATACTCAGCTTGCGCTTTCATGAGTTGTACAGCATGAAATATATTTATTTGCTTATTCAAAGCAGGCTGAATAATTCCTAACACTGGCTTTCTAAAGATGCAGTAATCTTAAGTACATCTCTACCCCAATATAATGCGACCCGGTGTAACACGAATTCAGATATAATGCAGTAAAGCAGCACTCCAAGGGGGCAGGGCTGCGTGCTCCGGTGGATCAAAGCAAATTGCATATTACGCTGTTTGATGTATAACGTAAGATTTTTTTGGCTCCCAAGAACAGCGCTCTATCAGGGCAGAGGTGTACATTAGATACCTTTGTTTGTTTAGTAGCATCTATCCATTATTCAACACAAACAGCTATTTAAAGTAAAAACTCAAATTGTTTTCTCATTGGTAACAAAAATTAGCATAAAATAATATTCAGACGTAATTATAGTAAATAGTTTAGTGAAAACTGTATAGAATGGGATCAATACTTTGTAAACTGTAACTGATAAAACTGAGACTGCACCTTTAAAATATTTTCAAGTATAACCGAAGAACTTTTTATTGATTATGTTGAGCTATAACAATCAATCACCAACAGCTTGCATTGCCAACTGCTGATTTTTTTTCTTTTAATAATATGCTGCATGTAGACAAAGATGACCTGTCCCCAACTTCTGAGGTTTGGGATGTAGACCAGGGACTAATAACTAAACTGAAGGAACAGTACAAGAAGGAACGAAAGGGGAAGAAAGGGGTAAAGAGTAAGTGCAGATTCTGAATCTTGAAATGCAATTCTTTTTCTCCATTTGGAAGACTTTTTTTTTTCTTCTTCTTCTGCAAATTCTGTTTTTGTTTTTGCATTAAGTATTGTTTTCCTTGATGGGGGCAACCAACTTTAACTTTCTATCTGCTAAATCTGATCATACAAGAAATACCTTGTGCCACTTGTGAGAACAGAAACGTGAAAACACTTATAAACATACAAATCTAGGGTTAAATAGGAAAAGAGAAATAACTACCTTGAAATCTAAATACAGTGGTAGATTTTGAACAGTATTGGTTCTGGGGATGCTGTCTTGCCTTTTCCTGAACTTTAACAAAGTAGGCTAAATTTCTCCATTTGTAAAAGAAAAAGATTCTTGAACTGACTTCTTTCTTGAACCTTGCTTTGAATCACGATTCATTTATATTGTTGGACCTATATTTCTGTCTGTCTGCTAGAAGGCAGCATGAGAATGAAAAATATGCCTTTCATGTAAGGGAAAGCAAACATTTTTGTGGATTACTCTACAATATATTTTTGCCTTCATGTTGACATTCAGTCTGCCATGCAGTTAACGTCCTCTGACATTCTAAAGAAAAATACTGCCATTAGGAAGGAAGAAAGGATTACATTCTGTCAGATTAAATGATTGATGAATAAGGCTTCCACTTAAAAATATGTAAAGTATTTAGAACTCCAGATTTTAATATTATGAATTATGAAATGAGATACATAATGCTACAGTATATAGAATTCAATTTGTTATGTAAAGCTTATATAGACAAAGAGCAACATTAGTATTTGAGTTGCACTGGTGTAATTTTGGAGTAACTCCATTGAGTGCAATGTTTTTACACTAGTTTAATTCAGAGCTATATTTGGTCCAAAGTAATTTTACATGCGAGTTCAAAATTTTTTGTGAAACACTGTAAGCTCTGTCTAAGTGCTAAATATATACTTAAATTAGACTGTACATTATTTTTTAACATATGTTCATAGATTTATAGATTACAAAGTCAGAGGGACCAATGTCTGGTGTGCTGTATAACACACATAGAACTCCCCCTCCCCCAAATAATTCCTAGAGCATATCTTTTAGACAAACATCCAATCTTGATTTAAAAAATGTCAGTGATGGAGAATCCACCATGACCTCTGGTAAATTGTTCCAATGGCTGATTACTCTCACTATTAAAAATGTATGCCTTATTTCCAGTCTGAATTTATCTAGCTTCAACTTCTTGCCATTGGATTGTATTGTAACTTTTTCTGGTAATTTGAAGAGCCCATTATTAAATATTTGTTCCCCATTTGGGTACTTAGACTGTAATCAAGTCACCTTCTCTTTGTTAAGATAAATAGTTTGAGCTAATAGATTTTAAATATAAAGGAAGGGTTTTTTTATTTAAATGTTAAATTACTTTAAATTTTCAAATACTTAATGCTATTCTGTTTTGTGTGTGACCTCTAATGTCACTTAACTATAATTTAGTTTGTACATGTTTGTTTTTAAAGTTTTACATGACTTGTTTATGTAATAAGGTGAAATTTTGTTAAGGTCAAAGGTTACTTAACTTTTGTTGTTGTTGTTGTTTTTTATAGTTAAGTATACCTAACTGGGGCCAAACTAAAAGTAGTAAACAGATATGCACAAAAGTGCACCTGCATTTAGCATGTAAACAACCAGTTAGACAATTACCAGCCTTGCATGAACTATTTTGGAAATAGGTTTACAGATTTATTTTTGAGTGTTAACGTGGAGATATACCTTTTTGAAAATTTGTCCCTGCTAATTTGGTTTCCTATTTAACTTTCAGAACTTTTTTTTTTCTTCAGGCTGTGTACAACCCATAGTGACAATAAAATTCATAAACACACTGGTATCTTTCGGTTTCTGAAAAGAATGAACTGATGTGATGTTGTTACCTTTTCTTAAATTTGTATTATATATAAAATGATTGAATGGTAGGCTTTGAATGCTGTTCAATTTGTACTTGGATTAAAGTTTTGCTTTAAATGCACAAGCGTACCCTCCACCCCCACCCCAATCAGATTCTGCTTTCTCATGCTCATGAAGTGAGTAGCTCAGAGAAGCAGTGAGAACAGAGGATTACACATTTTGCTGTGGGGATATATTAACTATTATCTAACATGGCAGGGGCTGCAGCTTTTCAAAGCCCCAAGAAGTTCTGCTGGGAAGACATTGGGTCCACCTAAGCACGAAGGGGAAGAGCAGTATATTGAGGAGGACTGGAAATTAGTTTCAAAGGGGACAGGTTACAAAAGCCCACAGGTAAGTATTAAAAAGAAGTGACCTTACCAGAGGTCGCTTAACAGAGGACTGTCAGGGTGTGACATGGAAAATTACAACAGGGTCATGGGAGCAACGAGAGGGGAAACTGCTCAACACCTTAGCTGTCTATACACAAATGCAAGGAGTCTGGAGAATGAACAGAAAGAATAGGAAGTATTAGTACATAAACTAAATTATTACTTTATTGGCATCACAGAGACTAGGTGGGATAAGTCTCATTACTGGAATATTAGTACAGAGGGAGAGGAATAGCTTGTTCAGGAAGGGCAGGCAGAGTTAAAAGGGATGAGGTGTTGTCTTATACAAAAAGAATATGTACGCTTGTTCTGAGGTCCAGAAGGAGGTGGGAGGAAGACCAGCTGAGAGTCTGTGGGTAAAGATAAAGGGTTAAAAATGGGGATGATGACATGATAGAGGTCTATTCTAGTTCACCAAACCAGGAAGAGGAGGTGGATGAGGCATTTCTAGAACAAATAGCAGAAATATCCAAAACATGCGACCTGGTAGTAATGGTGGACTTTAACTATCCAGACATCTCTTGGAAAAATAACAGCAAAATACAAAATTTCGAGTACGTTCTAAGAGTTTACTGGGGGTAACTTTGTTCCAGAAGAGTGGAGAAAGTAACCAGGGGGACAGCCATTTTAGACTTGATTCTGACCAACGGGGAGGAATTGTGTAGCAAATCTGAAAATGGGAGGCAATTTTGGTGAACGTGATCGTGAAATGATAGATTTCATGATTCTAAGGAAAGGAAGGAGTGAAAGCAGCAGATAATGGACTTCAAAAAAGCATATTTAAACAAACACTGCTCACCATCAGCACCTGAACTGATCCATATGATTCAGCTCAGGATCAGCACTTTGTTTAATATTAGAACACTTAAATATCTTTATACTGAAAAACAAGGGTTGGTTTATTAAAAATTCAAGATTTAAGTGATAGAGAGTAAGGATATTGGAAACAAAAGGTTACATACACCTCTACCCCAATATAACACAAATTCGGATATAACGTGGTAAAACAGTGCTCCGGGGGGGTGGGTCTGCGCACTCCGATGGATCAAAGCAAGTTTGATATAACATGGTTTTACCTATAACGCGGTAAGATTTTTTTGGCTCCCAAGGACAGCGTTGTATCGAGGTAGAGGTGTATTAAACAAAATCATGCCTTCTAGAGACTAAGGTTAGCCTCCTGTCCAAAGAATTTACTTACCCAGAGTCCTTTTCAGTATTTCCAACCAAGGTTAGCTGAGATCCCATTTTCATGAGTGTAAACACACTGTCTACTTCCTAGATGCAGGATGTTTGGGTGTCTTCTTTGCCTTCTACTTATATTTCCCAAAGGTCATTGTCATTGACAGGATATTCACCTGTGACTCACTTTTTCCTGTGTGTTGTTTTCCTGTTAACTGGAAGAGCAGGAAAGCCTTTTCTTGTAAGTTATTACCTCCATAGGGGTGTGGAGACAGATTTCAAGTTATATGAAGGCTAGGGGGGTTAAATTGTCATGTATTCTGTGCCCTTGACCGGAGGTATTTATTAATGATAACTTTGACATCTCAGCGGAAAAGTAGATAAAGGGCCATATTCTTCTCACTGAATCTGTGCTTTTCGTCTTTTTCTCGTTCACTTTTTTTTGGAGGGGGGGCTGGGATGAAGGGTGATGAGACCTTAGTTTAGTTTGGAGTAAATTGGTGGATGCTCATTCCCTTATTTTAATACCACCCAAATCAGAAGTCCTGCTTTTCATACATTTAAAGGAGGGTACTAAATTCCTGGTAACAATTCCTTTCGCAAAGCAAGTTAATGAGTTGTAGGCTTTGGTTACCTATTACCATTTTCCTAAAATTCAGGTGATCTTATTTTTGTGTTAATCATTAATTGCCTTAATAAGCTGTTTTATTTTTTTCACTGTCATCTTTTTCAAGGTGAAGCAGTAATTTTTAATTTTTTAGGTTGGACATATTTAGATATGACACTTTCAACTCTTAGTTTGCAGTTTTATCGAGTGAAGGTGTATCAAATTATTTCACACTCTTTATTAGTTTGAAACTATACTGTCAAGTCTTGTTTGCATGTGAACCTTGTGCATGTGAGTACTAGACTGATCTTAACCAATGTTTGCTTGCTTATATTCAGAGAAGCCTGACCAAATCATTAAACATTATTAAACAACCTTTTGTGTCAGGTTTCATAGGCTTGTTAGAGTACAATTTAGAACAGCCTACACATGTTCTTGTGCTTTTATGTACCACCTTCCATCTGGCAGCTCCAAATGCTTTGCAAATATTAAACAATTTAGAGTCCCAATACCCCTCTGAGTTTGGTAAATACTACTGTCACAGTTTTGGGGTTAACTTCACTTCTGCCCCTTCAATTCTCTCATCCAGGGTCCCCCATTAGGCGTAAGGCCTCCAACTATCACCAGTCATTTAGGTTTGCAGTGCCCCTGAAATTCACTGTGTTTATTCCAGGAGGTCTGACTTCAGTCCCGCTCCTGCAATTCTCTGTATCAAGGGAAAAAGACAGCATGTACCAGTAACCAGTGAGCTTTCACAAAGCACAGTATGCTTATTTTAGGACAATAGTATTATAGAAAAAAATAATCCTAAAACAACAAAAAATCTGCATGCATGCTAAGCTTACAAGGTTCTGTCTTCCACGTGGAGACATTAGCAGGTTCCAGATTTTCTAATAGGGCTTTGCCCTCTGTAACACTATCATGTCTTTTCTTAGATCAAAATGAGGGTCTGAGTTAGTTCACGCTGCCTCTTTATGCCAAAAGCCCTTACTTTGTCTTCTGGGCCTGTTGATCCCAGTCTGAACAAGTATATGCAATATCTCCCCGATGGGGGTAGTTATCTGGAGTTTTTTTACCTGTCCTGGGATTTGCAGTAATTACCCTCTGTTTTAATTCCTGGAATACGTTTGGTAACCCTTCCCATGAAGCTGAGTACAATCCTAACTTACAAAAATATATAACATTTATACAAACAAACATTTGTGAATAATCCCTATGGCTATAGCATCTGGTTTGCCTTGACATAATAGTCTTTTGAAGTTTCCACACTTCCAGTGTTTCACATTTGTCTCAATTACTTTCACTTACAAATGAAGAAAAAGTTAAAGGGATTTACCATTCTATTGTCCAAGACAAGATAGAGCACTGGGTCAGGTAAGGCTGTTTTTCTGTCGTCTTAACTAAGAATATCTTGTCCATCACCATAAGCATTACTGCATGCAAGTCAATAAGAACATGAAATTGTGCAAATGAGTTAAGGAAGAAGAACGTTTAAGCTAGTTTGTGAGTAGCACTGTGTTAGGCGGGTAACACTGGCACAAAGTTCCCCTTTTCCTGTTTGTTTTTAGGTTGTCGTCTTGAACAGTATTAATTGAAACTGAAGGGGGCACAAGCCGTACCATACTTAAGTTTTGAAACGTGTTAATGCTTGTGCCCCATCTACAATCTGCTGATGAAAGGATTGCTCCTAGGTTTGTACACGTGAAAGTGCGTGCAGTAGATTAAAAAAAAAAAATTGGCATTGTCTGGGCAATTAACTGAAGCAGCTCTGTTTACTTATAACTAACTTAGCTTTCCTGTTACCCCTTTTGCTGTCATTAACTACGTCTTTCAGGTTATAGAAAAATACTGTATTTCATTGTTAAATCGGTTACCTTGTCTCCAGCAGAATTAAACCTAACTTAATTTAACAATGGGTATTCTGTTTTTGTCTAATTGATTTTTTTTTCTATCAAAGTAGAAGCCTAAAATCTGAGGGTATAGATGAAGTGCTATTGGATGCACTGGTTTTGGCAAATTTCGTCTTTACCTGCATATACTACTGAAAGCAGGAGAGTGTTTATCATGTGTGACCACACCAAGATATAATTTTTGGTTCTATTGAAAGTTAAGACTATGTCTACACTATAAAGTTACGTTGACAATTGTCCACCACTGTAATTAAACCTCTTTTGTACATGCACACACTGCCCTTTGTTACTGTGCAGTGCATCCATGGTTGGTGCTCTTGCATTGATAGAGAGAGCAGTGTACCATGGTTAGCTATCCCACTGTGCAGCTTGCCACTATCTGCCGCTTGGTGATCTGGGAAGAGATCACAGTGTATTTCTAAATAGTGTTACAGTGATATGTGAGTGCCAGACTTCACATCCAGTTGAGAATATGCATCTATGCAGGGAGAAATAAATAACATCTTTTGATAAGAGACAAAAGCTTCTGAATATGCTGACGAGTTTTAAGCCGAGACGACTTTTTATCTGAAATGTTCTGCTTGTAGAACCTTTAAAGTTACTAGTTTTTTTTTGTCTGACATTTTATGGTAGAGGTCCATTTTTCCTTATATCATTGTATCTCTTTTTGAATAGGCTAACATAAAATGAAACTTGAAAAATTGTGCTTTTGCAAGTTATTTTCTCTCTTTTTTTCTTTACCTGTATATTGGATGTGAATGTAGCAGGTTGGTTTTTTTTGTTTGTTGTTGTTTTTTTAAACTATCCTTAATGCAGAACTGTACTATGTAGGGTCATACATATTTATCAGCACTATATCTTCTACAGATAGAAATGCCAGTGACAATTTCAAATCAGACTTTTTAAAATTAGAAACTTAATTGTAGACATGTGTAAGTGTATTTTGAATGTGGCCCTGACTAATCATGATTGGGCTTAATAAAAATTTTGCACAAAGCATCATTTAAAATGCTATTTTAAAAATGAACAAACAGGGAAAGTTAATTGTTTGTTGCACCCCCGTTACAAGTCATCTCTACTTCTTTCCTTTGTAAGGTAACTTTCTGTTTGTACTTGAGATTTTCTGTGTTAATTCATATAGTGTAGTTAAAACTGTTTAATACTGCAAACATTTAGTTTATATGTATTTTGTTTAAAGGTTACTTTCTATAACTGTTACATATTTGGTTTTTCATAGGGACTTGAGGTGCTGGGTTCTTTCTTTTCCACAGCAGAATATAAAGCTGTACCGCAAATGAACAAGACAGTTCTAATCAATTTTTTTTGACTTGGTGGAGAAAAACCACTTACATATAATTTTCAGATTCAGTGTTTAACTGGTTTTCAAAATTTCCAAAAGAACACAATATAACAGTTAAAGCATCATAACCAAAAATAATAACCAATGTCTTTTATTCTTTAAGGAGGTTCCATTAGTAATCTTTCTTGTTTAATTAGGAAACTGGATTTATTGACTGCTGTCAAGTCAAGCGGTAGCAATCAAATGAACCTTTGCTGCTGACATTAATTTACAGGGGTCAACAGGACAAAACTTCACGACATGATAGCTGATCTGGGCGATGATGAGCTGCCCCACATCCCTTCAGGAATCATTAATCAATCTAGGTCACCCTCTTCTAGAATGACTGATGAAGGTTCAAGAGCGGAGGAAGGTACAAAAAAATTCAGCTACTTATTGTATTTTAGAAGGTTTTAATTTAAACACATGGTATCACTTATCCCCTCAAACACTTAATGCAGTTACAGTTGTCAATAGTAGGACATCAACACTGTTTGCAAGTCTGTTCACACAAGTTTGGTTTTTTTGCATGACTACCACTTGAAGCTTTTGTGTCTCAGAGAAAATCAGAACTTTACGTGTCAAGTGTTGTTTTTTTTTATTCAATTTTATATGAAACTGCCTTGGTTCTGACTTTGTCAACTCTTAAGTCCCTTGTTGCAGAATTCCTTTTTAAAGTAATCTTATCTGGATGTTACATTATAAAATTTAGTTTAAAAAGTTTTGTATTGAAAGGTGAAATAAAAATAGTTACTGAAAAGTAGTGATGTAATTATGAAGGATGAATTTGGCTCTTCACCTTCAAATTATTATTAATGCTTATAAGTAGCGTACTTTTTTAAATTAGCTACTTTTGATCTATCCTATCCTTAACCAACCATTAGCTCCAGATGCAGTTGAACTATCACTTTCATTCCACCTCCTGCAAGAAAGGCACTGGGAAGTTGACTTAAACTAGTTAAACATGTGGAGGAAGTTGGTCAAAAGATTATGTGCATCTATATTTTTTAATAACTTGAGTTATTTGTAGATTAATACAGTATCTGTACTAATGTTGCTTGCTTCAGTGTTAGTCTCATGCTGAAGGTCACAGTTATGTTATAAACTAAGATTATAATCTGCCTTTCTCATAAAACATATTGAAGTATTTATTTCAAATTCCAATCTTCAGGGCTTTGAGTAGCTTCTAGCCCCAATGTTGTCATAACTGCCTCAAAAGTGGTGAGATTTATCACAATATAAAAATATCAGTCTATCACTTGGTGTCAGTCAAGCACAGCTTCCAGTGTCTGTATATTTTCCAATGTCAGTAAGAAATTGTCTTTTATTTCACAGTAAAAATAAAATTGGACATAGTTTTAGGGCTTGTCTATACACACAAGTTGCACTAGTGCAAGACTTACCTGTATAGCGCACCGGAAAAACTGTTTTGGTGAGTTGCAGTCACACTGTGCCTATGCATATTGCAACAGTTGTGGCCACATCGCAGCATGCTGTATTGCTAAAAGCATGGCGTTCTCTGGCAGGGGATTCCTGTCTCCTCTATATCGCTTGCAGCCTCACTCCCTTATGAGAGATTTTTGCTATGTATACCTGTAGGGATTTCCGAACTCCTGCAATTCCCTCAAATCTGCCTATAGGTCACCTCTCCTGCACTGTAGTCATACTACCTGTTCCAAACCTAGATGAGGCACAGAGGAATGCAGCACTCCTCTCTGTCAAATTGAGGCGTTCATAGCTGTAGCAAGATGAATTACAAAACTCAGAGTAATGTTTGGCAAGCAAGGAAGAGCAAATCAGAATTTATGAGGAAGGAGATTTCTTTCAGTCATTTGGGTTCATAGTTCCCATTGTTTGGGGTGCCATCTATTGCATCTTTATCCAGAAACTCGACAGTATTTTAGAGAGAGGATTACATATGTGAACCATGGAATCATCATCATAAAGCAAGGCATGTTTCTTGCTTGGATTTTTATTCATGTGTTTTGGGAGTCAATTGATTCATTCTAAAATACAGCACTGTAATCTGGTTAAAATACTGGACCATAAAAACCAATACTTCCATTTCCATGCCTTTTCAAAATATTTTGTTGCATAGTTCACATGAAATCTGAGTGGACGGGTGGAGGTGGGTGAGTGCTCTTCTCAGGGAAACGTTATACCACCACATGCTTTAGATGATTACAAATTGTCTGCACTCAATATGTACACAAATCGTTCTGAAAGAAGGTGTCTCTAGAACTTTGCCATTTCACACTATTTGCCATTTTGTTATGCGAGCATATTTTCCAGCCCATCAATTTGTTTTACTGTTCTTCATATATTTCTGTCGGGTGAGAACTGTAGTGTGAACATAACAGTAATCCCATGCGTCTTATTTTTTTCCTTACCTTCCTGTGACTTTTTTTAAAACAGAGTTTTAAAATTTCAACTCTCTCTCTCAACTAGTTGTTTTAGTGGTCCTTTGACAATATTAAACAAATATTTCATAATCCATGTCTACACCAGGTGATATGAAGTCAGTAGTAGTAGATAGGTTAGTCATCTCGTTTGTAGAAGCTCCAGAACAAAATGCAAATCTTCACTGCACTCCTTCTGTCCATGTTCTTCTGCTTTAATAAATTGAATGAGAATGGCATATTTCATTATCATGAATAATAAAGAAATGACCCATAAATGACAATTGTATCTGAACAGCATACTACTGCCCAGTGATTTTATTTCATCTAACTATTTCAAGTAGTTTTGATTTAGGACATCCACTATTATCCTCCTTACCAGGCCATAGTAGCTCAACTGTTGAGTTGCAGTAAGCCATAATATGTCTCTGGTTACACAAATGGCCTGTGTAATCCTTTGCTGCAATACAATGTAATGTCACATTGGAAACCAGAATTCTGAAAGAAAGGGAGTGATTGATACTTTCATTTGCATGCCATGCCAATAACCAGAACGCTATTCAGGCTCACATAAGTTTCATGGTACTTTCAGTGTCTGAACTCTGACACAAAGAGGCTTGAATGTGATTGTGCCCAGGTGGGTTTTTTTCACCGTGCTTCACAAGATGAAATATAAACAATTATCCTGTTTTAAAATATTTCCAACCACATTTCAACCATTTTAATGTTTATTTCAAAACCGCTAGTTACATTGATGCAAACTGAAACTTGTCATAGACTAATACACTTGGAAAAACCATAAAATGTAACAAATACATTTGTCAGTCTTCCACTAAAAAGTGGTATAGTCCTGCAGTTCTCCACTGTGGTCTTACTCAAAGCACGATTGCTATCTAAGCCTTCTCTTCGGGTACATGAGTAGCTGTGCAGATGTTGTTTTTTTTTTACGGTTTTTTTTAGGTAAATAGTGTTAATTGGCAGATAATGCTTATTTGTATACAGTACATAATGTTGGTTGCTATTGTGATAATTCTAAATAATAACCTCTGGATGATGAATGTTTGATTAAAGAATAGACTAAGGAGGAAGTTTTTTTGTGATTGGACTAGTCAGTTATAAGCACATCTGATTATGTATGTATAGTGCAATATTTAATCTGTAGGGTATTGTCTGGATTTTTTGTTTATGCATAATGTTAACAAGTTTGAGTGCAAGGATGGCTGGTGCATCCTTTTACTCAGTCTCTGCCATAATAAATATTATACTAGATCATAACTTGTAATTGATATGAATACAATAGACAATGACTTCACCAGAACACACTTGTATTTAAATTGGAGGATAATAATAACTATACAGTTCTATACTGCATGAGCAAATAACTCTGGTAACCTTAATTCCTAACAATCCTTAATCTTTAAACAATAGTTCATCAATGTTACTTATATATTTTTTCTTTGGAATATTTCTGGTAGGTCCATTGCAATGAAAAAAAAGTTTTTGCTATTTAAAGTTTGTTCACCTGTTTTGATGATAGCGTAAATACATGTGTGTTTCATTTTTATTACTTTGTTGCCATTTATTTTTATTGAAACTTTTGACTGTATTTTAAAGAACACTTTTCATAATTATTAAGAATGTTACTTAAATAAAAAAAGCCCCAAATTTAAAATGATAAATTTAGAAGAGAGTTTCAGGTTAGAACTAAAATGTTGCTTTTGGAAAATTAGTTTCCAACTTCTAAATATTGTTCATCTTTTTTGAAGTTTCAAATACAGATGAATCTGAATATAGTTGCTGTAGGTTCAGGGACGGGAGTTCTGAATTTCTCTTGATAGTGAGAAGTACGCTGTCCCAAAGATTGCTCTGAGATGCATTGTACATTTGGGAAGCAGGATATCTCCTACAGTTCCCAGGTGGGGAGAGGATATGTTCCTTTTATGAGGTGCAGCTTACTACTTGAATTGTAACTGAACAGTTCTATTCATGATGCTATGACTTTGCCCCAAGGGGAATAGTAAGGGAGCAGACACTGGACTCTGAGGGACTGGAATTTTGGAATTCTTCTTATGCAGGCTCAGCAATGGGAGACAGACTCATCAGGGCTTTTACTTGCCCTTTGCCTTTCCCCTCCTATGTTCCTTGTTCCTTTGTAGGGGGCAGGCAGAACATGGACTTCAGTGAACAATCCTAATTCTTTAAATTTCTTTTAGTAAAGATTTTGTGGGTTGTGTTTCTCCGTAGAACTTTTGTCATGTCATCTTAATGCACATTTCATGGATCTCTTCCTTCTTTTCTTTACTACTCTATCTCAGTACTTCTGCTGGAACATCAGTATTGGGAAATTCACAGTTAGTATAATTAGGGTGGGTGACTAAACTGAGAATAATGTTGAATCTTGTAAGGAAACTCCTACATCCATACACACTGAAAATAATGTAGGACATTTTACTTATCGGGAGTATGACTCTTTGGGAAAATAAATCTGATTTTGTTAGGATGCAGTTACTTGACCCTTTGCATATGTGAGGTTTCTGCTGAAATATTGGCAAAAATGAATACTACTAAGGGACATTGTCAAGTAGTTTTGGCCCAAAACAGAAGAAATGGCTTGCTCTTGCGCACATATGCAATTTTGTCTGGAAAGTTTAAATCAGGAATATACTTTCCCTTATCAGGTATCCTAGTTTTGTTCTTTGAAAAGTAATACCAAAAAATAAAACAAACTCTCACCCACACCTCTTTCAGTAAGGCAGATTTTTTTTTCTAGAAGCGCTGTGTGTAAATCCTTATTCAAATACCTTGCAAACAAATTGATTTTTTGGTGGGGAGGCAGCAGGGAGTCATAGATGATACCGAAGAGTAAAGAATGTGAATGAATGCTGGAGAAGATGATTCAAGCCTGAATTGAAAATTAACATATTTGTTCAAAAGCTGCATTGTTTAGTACTAATTGATAATCAACAAGAAAAATGTGTAAAGCTTCAAATGTTTTAAGGAACATGCAGCTAGCTGACATGAATATCAGTTGTTTATTTTTAAACTTTATCCAAACATTGTTGATACAGTCAAATGCAGAACTCAGTAATTACAAATGTTGTAGGTTCTTGTGTTTTAAAACCCTGTCTGTATATGTGTGGTGGAAGGTAGGTCCTTATGGGGAATTATGAGTGCTAAAAATACTTGCTCATGGAGGTAAATGTTTATTGCCTTAGCTTCAAATTCAGAGAATTATTTTCAAATATATGTATGTATATGCTCATATTTTCTTTTCCACTAGGAGATTTTACCATGATTTAACAGTTCAGCTCTTTTCCACTAGGAGGAGGAGATTTTACCATGAGTTGTTAACAGTTCAGCTCTTATACATTGCTGTGCCTTTAAGTGATGACTGATCCAGTTTTTTCATATTGTAAATTTGAGGTTTTTTCTCAAAACTTAAACTGTTTTGTTCTTTGTAGCGGAGCCAATAACGTTTTCATCTGGAGGTGGCAAGTCATTTATTATGGGTTCTGATGATGTTTTGTTAAGTGTACTGGGCCTTGGAGACCTTGCAGACTTGACAGTAACAAATGATGCAGATTATAGTTATGATGTAAGTGAAATTTTATTTTAAAATTCTTTATACAGTTGAATATAATCAGTCAAATTTTCAGAATATTTCAAACGTATAGGACAGCTTATTTTAGAGGCAAAAGCTACATTTTTTGTAGAAACACCTCATAAACTAGCAAAACAGCTTGTGAAATGAAAATAAAATATGATTAATTTTTAATGAATTTGTAATTCATATTTTAATTTTTTTACTTAAGTAACATATTTTCCAAACAAGTTTTTAGCTGAATTATTTTAAACAAAAATTGGAATTGCCCCAGAAACTGAACACTAAAAAGTTGGAGCTAAAACCATATATTGTTAGTAACTTAAATTTCTAGATGTTTGCTATTTTTATGTATAAAATGTGTGTATATATAATAGTGTGTAATAGCTTTTTTTTGTAGTGTGAATTTTAGATTTACATGTGTGGAATATTCTTTCATTTTATCGTACTGCAGAGTGTCCTACATTTTTTTCCACTGTACACAAAATTACTGCCCATGGTAACATTTTTAATATGGAGTTTGTATTGGCTAGTAATGTTGATGTTGGGCTGGGGTAGGGGATTGTGTGCGTCCATCTGTCCAGGCAAGTCTTTACATAGTGTTGCATTGTGTTTTAGACAAATAAGACATTTTCATGCTTTAGTTATTTCTATAACTTTTTCTGGATTCTAGAGTCTGTTTGCATTTTTGAATGTTAAGATGTATGTAAATATTTCTCTTGAGAAAATACTGTCAGTGGTTTTCTTAAAAAAACACATTTTATGCACATTTGTGAAATGAAAACTGTGTTTATAATATACCCTCGGGTCTTTAAGTTCCATAAGTGTTAGAAGCGTACATCATTGTTTAAAAAAAAAAAAGTTTTTCTTCAGTATTACTCAAAATGGTATGAACCTGAATTCTATCAAATATTTCAATATATTCTACCATATTTCAGGATTTAGTGATGGATATTTTTCTTCCTAAAATGACAAACATTAATTGCTCACACTTCTATTGGACTATAAAAGACTAATTATAGTATCCTATTCTACAAAAAATAAAGAGGTATTAAGTAGTTTTGGAAAAAATGGTTTTTACAAACACATTACAGGAGTTTCTTGGCTTTAGAGGTTTTACTACATTAGATAATATACAATTTTTGTTACCTTTAAAGACCTGACTTATTTATGAAGTAGTTTTAATTCAGCATTAACACTGAGAAATCAGGTACTAAAAAGTTAGAAAAAACAAATTTTAAATGGAGAGATGAAGTTGAAATCCGAGATATAAATTTTATGCTTAGGCCTTAATATATTATGTTTTTGTATAACTATAAATTTGTCAAATGCAGTATAATACAGATAATATGAAGCAATCTGGAGTTTTTATGTAATAGTTTACAGTAAGCTACAACACACTCAATTGTCAGATTTGGTTTTAATTTTGTAATGTTTTAGTGAAATCTATAAAACAAGTTTAGAGGAAAAGTAGTTCAGTAACTTTAAAGCTTTGAACATTCTGAGGTTTCAGGCCCAGAGATTGAGAAAAAACAATATTCTTAACCTACTAGATTTGATTACTTAAAATTTGAATGGAAAAGTTACAATTTACTGACTTTAGTTTTTCATTACTTTTAAACTTATTCGTCATAGTTCTTCAAACTTTGTTTATCCTTAGCTATGGGAGGATTTTAGCACTGAACTATGTTAATAAAAATGAGTGCTTTCATCCCAAGGTCCCATTTTAGGATTTCAGTGTTTTGATTAAGTCTCAGCTCAGACTTTAGGGTATTCTACATATTACTCCCATTTTACAGATGGGAAATTGGAGGCATAGAAAGATTAAGTAATGTACCTAAATTCCCACAGTTCTTGTTGTGGGATTAGATCCAAAATTCTTCTTGGAGGAGACATCCATATGCATGCTCTTCTAGGTGGTATTTGCCCCATGTGTCCAAGCTTGGAATTGTTTGAATTGCCACATCCTTTGAGCCATAAACGTGTGTTGTTTATCCTTGGTTCCTCATCAGAGGATATAACAGCAAAGTAGCCACAACAGTCTCCTCTTCTTTGAGTAGTGTCCCTATGAGTGCTCCATTGCAGTTATTTCAGGTACACATGCACCTTTGATTGGAGATTTTCAGTGGCAGCACCTGTTCAGCCCATACTTCCGCTTCAGCCATTCTCAGGCCTCAAATGAGGATTTATGAAGCTGTGCAGGCAAACTGCCCTCAGTTCCTTCTCAACCACCCTATGGCTTGAGACAGAGCATCTAGCACAGTAGTTCTCAAACTTTTGTACTGGTGACCCCTTTCACATAGCAAACCTCTTGAGTGTGAGACACCCCCTCCTTTGTAAATTAACACTTTTTTATATATTTAACGCCATTATAAATATTGGATGCAAAGTGGGGTTTGGGTGGAGGCTGACAGCTCGTGACACACACACACCCATAATAACCTCATGGCCCTCTGAGGGGTACTGACCTCCAGTTTGAGAACCCCTGGTCTAGTAGGTGTTCACTTCAAGGTTCACCATTAGCGTAGCTTTACAATTTTAGTATTAGTTTTGTTTACTTAGTTCTAAAACTATTTACTTTCCCTCCCCATTTAACACACTCTTCCCCTCCCCTTTTGAGGCATTCTACTCATGGGTCTTTGTTACCATGGTATGTCAGGATCTGCAGGGTTCAACTACTGCTTCTCTTGCTTGGAATCTTCCCTGGTTAGCTATGGACATTCTCAGAGCCCTGCTGTTTGGGAGACACCCACATACTCACCAAGTGTAAGAGCTGGTCTTTTAAAAGCAGATCTAGAAAAAACAGGGAGATAAAATGTGGGCTCCTCATGGTGGAACAAGCCCTGATACTAGCTTCTGATCCAGGCTGAGAACCACTTCCCCCCCGCCCTCCTCCAGTACACTGGTTTTTAAGTATAACCGGAGCCTTGTTGTCCTCCACACCCCACTCACCAGCATCTTCACAGGATGAAAGCACAGAAGATACTAACAAGGCTGCAAAGATAAGTTCTAAATCTCCTAATAGAGACCCGCATGTCAATTCAGAGATTGATGGGTTTGGACAACATCCAGAGCTTGCCTCCTAGTTGACAGGTTTATGACTCTAACAAGCCTCCTATCCAAAGTTAAAATAAGCCGTTGCACAGGAAAGTTGTCCTGCAACACTGAATTGGTGGTTAGACCCCAGAAAAGTTAAGAGGTCAGTGCTGTTTAACTTTCTTCTGATGGAGATATTTCTCATGGGTTCATCAGGTACATGTTCGGGAGCCCACCTGAGCCACTTCCAGATACAAAGGACTTGACTCTTCAGCTAAATGTATTGGAACTAAGAGGAATCAGGGCAGCTTGTATAGTATTCTACAAAATCCACCATGCAGATGTTAATCACCTTTCAAGATACCCTCTTTAGTATGCAGGATCAGACCGTGATTGTCCAGCTCTTTTCTTTCTTTGGATTCTGTTTTTCTTTGAGGAACTGATAGATTTTTTACATACTCTACATATTATCTAAAAGAATTGAACAAAATTATAATTCATTGTATTGCACAACTGCAGTGTATAAAATGGATTTGAAGTTTTGAAACGGAAAAATAATATCTCATATTCTTTTGAACTTTTCTCCTTTTTAATTTTATTTCCCTAAAAGTAGTTTGGTTTTTATTAAAATTCTATTTATTACAGTATTTTCTGACAGAAATTACAGCTAAATTTTCTCATAGAATAGATCTTAAGACTAGAAGGGGTGGTTATGATAATCTAATCTGATCTCCTGCATAACATAGGCAATAGATCATCCAACCTGACAACAATTATATACAGCAAATGTCAGCGATAGTTAAGGCTTTCTTGGAGTAGGAAAATCTCACTGAAGAGGAAAAGAGAAAACTAAGAAAATAAATAATTTTTCAGATTTTAAAATGCAGACTCTAGTAACAGTAGATTTGAGTAGTATTTTAAAAGTATTTCCCACAGGACATCAAAAATGCTGTGTTAGAGTTAAAAAAGAAAAAAAAATTGAGTCCTTTTCAGGATTTTTAGAAAAGATGCTTTTACCGCTTGCTACTATTGTCATAGTCAATAAGTATTCTTGTCTCTTAACTGGTATGGCTTTTTGCAAGATACAAAACTGATGCATAAATTACTAAACTCAATATTAAACAATAATAATTTTTGAATTCTAGTCTGTGTGAACCTAGAAAGATTGGGAATAATATTAATCCTGTATTCGTTATATAGACTTTTTTCTATTTACAGCTGATGCAAAAGCTACAATTACAACGGAAGAAAAACTTGCTTTTGCAGGTTTAGATAGTACTGAGATTTGATTTGGTATCCTGAATACCTTTCTGGAAAGATGGATCATACAAGCTAAAAAGGAGATATTAAAAAATTTTCCCCCAGATATTATATGAAATACCAGTATATTTACATTGGTTACTTGTACACAAATATTGGTTGTCTCTTTGGTTCTGTAGCCTATAATCATGAAGAATTGTGATGGATACTGGTTCACTGGAAAACTTTCCAGTGGCATTTTATATTTCATTTCTCACTTTTTAGCAAACCTTAAAAAACATGCCAGAAATTAGAAACCATTTGGCAAATAGGCTTTCTTTACTAAATTTCTGTGCCTTTTTTGCAGACTCCTTGGTTTTGTCTCAGTGTTATTGATATAACTCTCAAAGTTCTGTTTGGTGTTGCAGAGCTAGCAATGAATGCTTAATTTTTTGTATCTCCAGGAAAATGGTACTTACTTAAATCCATGTCCTGAACACTTCAGTCTTCAAACACTAACATACAGTATATAATTTTATATACAAAATCATTAAAGGTACTACGTGGATTTTTTTGTATGTTTTTGTTTTTAGCTGCCAGCCAATAAAGATGCCTTTCGGAAGACATGGAATCCTAAGTATACCCTACGCAGCCACTTTGATGGTGTGCGAACATTAGCTTTTCATCCTGTAGAGCCTGTGCTGGTTACAGCCTCTGAGGACCATACTTTAAAACTTTGGAACTTACAGAAAACAGTTCCTGCCAAAAAGCAAGTATATGGTGGCTTTCTTTTTTTAAGCTTGAGGTATATGTTGTTGTCTGAGTTGTCTCTCTAAAATTTTTTTCATTATGTTCAGTTTCATAACAACATTTTAACAGATAGTTTAGTATAATCACCTTTCTGTTTTTGTTTTTTTTCAGGAGTGCCTCTTTAGATGTAGAACCTATCTACACGTTTAGGGCCCACATGTAAGTGTTTGCCAGTTAATACTTCAGAAGCAGCCATTGCCACCTATTACAGATTCAGTAAATTGTTTAGGCTTAAAGATCACAATTTTATTAACATTATTTATGCGTGGTGCCAAAGATGCACATAATTGTTTATAAATCGAGTAAAAACTGTCTCTGTCCTGAGGAATGCACTGTCAGGATAAAAGAACAATGACAACAACAAGGGATAACAACTGTAGAAGGCTTAAGGGGAAGGGACAGAGAATGTGGAAGAAGACACTGAAATGTGCTGTAATGAAAACTGCTGGGGTTTTTTTTTGTACAATATGTAAAGTCTGCTTTAAGTGGATTTTGAGAAGAGGCATAGGAGGTGAGGGTGGAGGTTTAGTAGATAGATTTAGGAAGGAAGCTTCGCATATAGGGAATTGCATGAAAAAGGATACAGAGGGCAGGCATGGGTTGAGTGAAGAGAGTGGATGGGAAGAAGAACAAAATGAGACCAAGCGTAGATGTTGGAAGGATCTAAATTGCACAGAGAGTGACAAATCCAAATTCAGTACAAAAGGCAACAAACGGTTTACAAGAGGGATCTCGGGTGGGTTAGTTTGGACATAAGTATCAGTTTTCACAACAGAGTTTTGAATAAGATAGCTGTTGGGAGTGAAGCAAATGCCAGGAATTCCTGTTGGGGGAGAGTTGAATTAATCAAGATGGATTATGATCAAAGCCTGATCAAGACTTCAGCCAGAAGATCTGCAATGCCAAACCATTGCGTCCCATGCGTCTTGAGTTTACCTATTTTTGTGTTTGGATGGGTATCTCATCTGAGATGCATCATGAAATCTATTACCACTTCCCATATCACAATCAAAGTTTTGGGAAGAGGGGCTAGTGCAAACTGGTTTGCCCCAAAAGGGACTCTTGTCCATCAAATTGTGACAGTAAACTCACTAGAACAAAATAAGCCAGTGCAACCTTTCAGCTGCTCTGTAAAGCAGCTGATCCAGCATTTATAAAAAACATGCTGATGGTAAATGACTATCAGATCACTGAACTGCTGCACAGCTACTTGAGACCCAGTCAACTAACCCTGGCTTCTGACTCAGCAGAATAAAGTAGAGGAAGGCAAAACAAAATAATTCAGCATGGTGTTGATGCACTGAGGGGAAATTCCTTTCTCTTGGGTATGGCAGTCAAGAATAACCAGTCCTACATCCAGCAACTACAAGCTCCAAAGTAATGCTCTGAGGGGAAGGTGTGGAAAACTTTCTGCTTCTGAAAATGGCATATGCTTCTTTCCAATCCAGAAATACTTACGGATTGTCCTTCCCTCTGACAGAATAATTTAGGTGGTAAAATAAATCTCCAGTCCCATGCTAGCCCACAAAGGAGGCAAGCCTGTGGCCCCAGGACCTGGCCCTGTGCTAGGTCAGAACAAGTACAGTTGTTCTTGTGAGAATTGCAGGGGTCATAACTGCTTAGGAACATTCTAATCTTGGGGTAACTCTGTGCCAAAAAATGAAAAATTCTGTGCACAATATTTTAAAATTCTGCAAAATTTTGCATATTATATTTGTTAAAATAATGCAATACAAACATGCCAATTTCAATTATTTTGGTAATTTATTTAAACGACAGTGCAATGGATGGAGAATTGGAGCATTGGAGAAAAACCCCAAAACCCTTTTGTCTAAAGTAGCTAGCTAGGTTTGACCCTTTATTTCTCGTTATTAGTCAACAAATATATACAGCCATATGCTCAGTGTTACATCATAGGCAACTGAAGAATAAATGAGGGTTGGGGAATCAAAATCACAATTTATATTGGCTACTGACCATCTCCAGAAAGGTCAGTAGTAAACATAGAGCACGTTTTGATAGGAACATTTTTCAGTCCAGAAATTTAGCCCAGTTCTAATCACTGAAGCTTCATAAGCGTTTATAAAACCATACTGTCATTTACAATAAGTCTCCTTTATACAACTTTGGCAATGTAAAGGGCCCTTAAAACTTTTACACCTGTTCTATGCTCCACAATCTCCTTTGGAATTCACTAAGAATGGGAACAGTATGCTAACAACAATGAGAACAACTAAGCAGACAGGCTGCTACATTATACTCTATCTGAATTCACAGAGCCTGCCTCATTCCTACCTCCAAACATCCTGAAGTCCCAGTCCTCCATGATATGCATGCTGCAATAGCAAGCCAAAGGGACAGTCTCTCTCGTTTGCTCACTTCCATGCCTGCTCAGCCCACCCATGTCCTCCAGTGATGATTGACATCTCCTCTGGCTGTACTGGCTGGCAGGGAGGAGCAAGTGACTGCTCTTTCAGCTTCCCTTTGTTTCCCCGTAGAAGTCATTATTCTGAGGGAAAACAAAGAAATCTGCGGATGACGTGAATTCTGCTCCTGCACAGTGGCACGGAATTGCCTCAGGAGGAACATTCTGAGGAACTCAGCAGATGAGATCTTATGAATCTCTATGATATATCTCAGCGGTTCTTAAACTGTAGGTCAGGACCCCAAAGCAGGTCGCAATCCCATTTTAATGGGGTTGCCAGGGCTGGTGTTAGACTTGCTGGGGTCCAGAGCCAAAGCCCCACGGCTTCAGCTCATGCTCAGGCTTCGGTCCCCACTCCTGCGGTCGTGTAGTAATTTTTGTTGTAAGAAGGGGCTCATGGTGCAGTGAAGTTTGGGATCCCCTGAATATCTGTACAGAAAGGTAGATGGCATACTGTTATGGATAGTTGTCATTGTTTCCAGTATATTATCTGTTCTGTGGTTTTTGTTTTGGTTTGTTTTTTTAAAGGGGAAAAAAATTGGGGTATTTCTAGATAGCTTGTGGATTTTTTGGTTTTTATTATTTTATGACAGTCAGTTACTCTTCAAAAGTGGTGTAATGGATGTAGACTTTTTTCTTTTTCAATATTTATCTGCAGTCTCTCCTATCTCAAAACAGTAAATGCAGTAAACCTATTGCATTATTATAAATGTTATTGCCTAAACTGATGGACAAGATAATCCAAAATTAAAAATGAAACTACATTTGTGTCTGGGTCCAGCAGCATTTCTGTGTCTGAAATAATCTAGAGACTTTGTGTAGGGCTTCAGATTTGTCATAGCATTTTTTAATCAAAAGTCACAGAAAAGTCATGTTGTATGACTTCTGTAGTAGAAATCATGGGTTTAGGAGGAAATGGTGTGTGAAATCATGGACACACTTTTTGAAAATGGGGGGACCATGTAGGAAGGTCACATTCTGTCCCCAGGAAGAGGGAGCATTTTACAGAGCAAGTCCACCTCGCACTCATCCCACAGTGGTGGCTCCTGTCTTGTGGGGCTGGCCCAGCTCCCCACTCCTGTCTTCATTTCTTGCCACAGTGTGCAGGCAGGACCCTGCCCCCTTTCCCCCCTTTCTTGGCCCTGGAAAGATTGTAATAGATGAAGTTGATTCTTCCTCCAACATTATGGGAGACAGGTGGGGACTGTGCCAAGAAATGAAGTGAAGCTTCCCAGTGTCCCTGGTCTTTGTGGTGATGGCAGCCAACATTTTCCCTTATAGGATCACAGAATTGTAGGGCTGGAAGGCACCTGTGGAAGTAATATAGTCCAGCCCTCTGACCTGAGGCAGCACCAAGTAAAAACCTAGATCATCCTTGATAGGTGTTTGTCCAGCCTGTTCTTGAAAACCTCCAATAATGGGGATTCCAATCTTCTTTGGAAGCCTATTCCAGAACTTAACTACCTTTATTATTTAAAAGTTTTTTTCTAATATCTAACCCAAATCTCCTTTGCTGCAGATTACATCCATTACTAGTTGTCCTGCCTTCAATGGATATGGAGCACAATTTATCACCATCTTCTTTATAACAGACTTTAACATATTTGAAGACTGTTATCAAGTCCCTTCTCAGTCGTCTTTTCTCACAACTTAAACATGCCCAGTTTTTTTTAACTTTTTCTCATAGGTCAGATTTTCTAAACCTTTTATCATTTGTTACTCTCCTCTGGACTCTCTGCAGTTTGTCCACATCTTTCTAAAGCTTAGTTCCCAAAACTGAACACAGTATGCCAGCTGAGGGCTCACCACTGCCAAGTAGAGGGGAACAGTTATCTCCTGTGTCTCATGAATGACACACCTGTTAATGCACCCAAAAATATTAGCCTTTTTTTGCAACTGCATCACATTGTTGTTGACTCGTATTCAGTTTGTGATTCTCTGTAACCCCCAGATTATTTTCAGAAGTACTACCAACTAGCCAGTTATTCCCTGTTTTGTAGTATGCATTTCAACCAGTTGTGCCACCTACCTTATAGTAATTTCATCTAGACCACATTTCCCTTAGTTTGCTTATTAGAATGTCATTTGGAACGGTGTCGAAAGTCTCACTTAAATTAACATCTGTCACATCTACTGTTCCCCTTCTGCCAGGACAGTAACCTTGTCCGAGAAGGAAATTAGGTTGGTTTAGCATGGTTTATTCTTGACAAATCCATCCTGGCTATTTCTTATAAACTCCTTTGGGAGCTTGCAAATTGATTGTTTAATTTGTTCCACTATTTTACAGGTATTGAAGTTAGGCTGACTGGTCAGTAATTCCTTGGGTCCTCTTTGTTCCTCTTTTTAAAAGATTGGTATTATGCTTGCCCTTCTGCAGTCCTCTGGGACCTCACTTACCTTCCACAGGTTCTTGAAGATAATTGCTAACAGTTCCAAGATTGCATTAGGCTAGTTCTTTAAGTACTAGAGGATGAATTTCATCTAACCATGTCGACTTGTATACATCTAACTTATCTAAATAATCTTTAACCTGTTACCCTCTTTTGGCTTTCATTCCTTCCCCTTTGTTGTTGTTAATTGAGATCTGGTCACCCTTAACCTTTTTAATGAAGGCTGAAGCAAAATAGACATTAACGTTGCAGCTTTCTTGATGTCGTCAGTTACTAGCTCTCTTCACTAGCTTCAACCACTCTATTTCCCATAGAATTGTATGTAATACATTAATTCTTAATAGAAATATTTGTAGGTAAGATTATTTCTGTGGAGTGTGAGGTTTTTATGCCATTGGTTTCAAGCACCATTAATAAAGTTGCAAAGAAAACAACTTAATAGAATCATTTTACTATTTCATTAGAAATTAAACTTCGCAGAGAAAAATGAATGCAATGGTTTTCATTTGTCTTCTGTTTTATAAAAACATGCTTTTACAATTGTCATTTCTGCTCTGTACTTTATTTAGCCAGTAGTAAAATATTTTTTTTTCTTTTAACAGTGGACCTGTATTGTCATTGGCAATTAGTTCTAATGGAGAACAGTGTTTTAGTGGTGGCATTGATGCAACCATCCAGTGGTGGAATATGCCTAGCCCTAATGTGGATCCTTATGATACATATGGTAAGTGTCTTCTGGGAATGAAAGATTGTCAGCATATAGACTTTGATGAGACCTCTAATACTATTATTTGAATCTAAAGTGGTTCTGAAAGCTCATGAAGAGCTTTTATTAAAAAATGTCACAGCTTATCTGAATTACTACAAACATCTTTATTAATGTGCTTTTGGGTATGTCTGTACTGCAGTCACAGGGTGTGATTGCAGCTCAAGTAAACATAGCTAGATTGCAACTGGCTCAGGTATCCTGAGTACTGGAGCAGTGAAGCTGTAGTAGCTGACAGTTCTGTGTGGGCTAGCCCGAGAAGTAATTCCCCAGGGTTCTGAGTGGGCTTGTGTAGCCTGTGCTGAAGCACACACTGCTGTAGCTTCACTGTTCTGGTACTCAAGTTAAGTAGATTAAAGCTAGCTCAGGTTTGTCTACTTGAGCTGCACTTGTACTCTGTAATTACAGTATAGATATATCATTTGTGTTGTGTATGCTGAAGGTGGGATATGTGTATATTGTACACCAAATGGTATAAGTATGACAAAGTATATTATCTCATTCTCTGATATTTTTTAATTCCCCAGATAAAGAGGCTTATACCCTTTCTTCCAGTACAGATATTGTAGCTTATTTTTGTTCTAAAGCTATTGATGGGCTTTCTGAGTGAGACAAGTGCTTAATATATGTGCCTTTGTTTTCCACCTGTAAAATCAGAGTAATTCTTGCTCACTTTTTGTGTAGTGATTTGAGATCCTTGGATAGAAAGTGGTATAGAAACACAGAACTTTTTAAAACTGTTTTCTAAGTTCTACTGAGCTGTCATTAAAATTATCAAGTGTACATAAAGATATATTTACCTTTCTTTCTTCCTTCCAGTCACAGGAAATGTGCCTTTAATTTTTTTGGTTTTGTTTCTTTGGTGGTGGTGGTGGCGTTAAAAGCGTTTTATCATCTTCCACGTGATCTGTGTAGATTTTACACACTGAAAACAGTACCACTATCTTGAACTAATTAATATATCTTCAATATCTGATATTTAAAATATCCTATTCCAAAGTCACTCTTAAGATAATTTTAAATGCTTGTTCATCAAAATGGTATGTATTTTAATTTCCAACTTAATTTATCTTTATGTACACTGGATAATTTTAATGACAGTTCAGTAGAACTTAGAACACAGTTTTAAAAGTTCTATGTTGCTATACCACTTTCTATCCAAGGATCTCAGCAGGGGGGAATGCCTCATTCTCTGAGAACTATCTCTGTTGGTGTCTGGCCAGGGAGACCCACAGGCAGCTGTGGGGAGCCCACGCAGAGTCGCGAACTCTCCACCTGCCCTTGGCCAGACGGGGAGCTTTGGGGGTGGGGACATGGCTGGGGCTGCTCTAAAACCCCTACCCCCTGCACCGCTGGCAGATGGAAGGTCCACTGCGGCTCCCCAGTTGGGCTCCGTGCTGGCCTGGGTGTGGGTAGACCTGTGGACCTGCCCGGGGACTGCTCCAAATCCCTGGTCAGAGCAGGTGGAGGGTTTGCCACAGCTGTCTGCCCATCTCTTACCATGGCCAGGCTGCAGCTCCAAGCTGCCCTTCCTCCCCGGCCAAAGCCAGGTCGTGGGGAGATGTGCTGGGAGCTGTGGGGAACCGTGGCAGACCCTCCACCTGCCCTGGGTGGGGGGCCTGAGAAGCCCCTGCCCAGGGCAGGTGGAGGGATCCAGGTTATACAGCTACAAGATCAATACCAATCTCTTCAGCTCCCTCATCCATGGTAGCATCAGATTTATTGGAATCACCTCTACAGGCTAATGCTGACATTCCATTATTGGTACTGTATATGCGTGAATCATTGGTATCTGTTGAACATCTGACTGCAAGATCTGGCACTCCCTTAATGAAGACTCCTCAAGCCTAACTGGTGTAGGGCTCAGAAAAAAACTGGGTCCATCTGTGAGCAGCCCGATATTTAGGATGGAAGCATTGTTTTGGGAACCCTGAGTGAATTTTTCTTAAGGCTTCTCAGAAGAATGCCAGCTGGAGAGGCTGGTTTTGTTAGATATTTCTAGCTTCTTTCTGAATTACATTTTTCATTAAAAGAATGAGGAGTCCTTGTGGTACCACCAAGGGAGGAAAAATAACTTCCCCCACTGTTACTCATACCTTCTTGTCAACTATCTGAAATGGGCTACTCTCATTACCACTTCAAAAGTTATTTTTCCTCCCTTGGTATCCTGCTGTTAATTGAATTGTCTTGTTCGACTGACCTCACACTTGGTAAGACAACTTCCATCCTTTCGTGTATTTATACCTGCTCCTGTATTTTCCACTCCATGCATCTGATGAAGTGGGTTCTAGCCCATGAAAGCTTAGGTCCAAATAAATTTGTTAGTCTCTAAGGTGCCACAGGGACTACTTTTTTTTGCTGATACAGACTAACACAGCTACCACTCTGGAACCTTTCATTAAAAGATTTCTGTATCCCTGCCCCTCATTTTGTTCCTTCCCTCCCTGTCCTTTTCTGCTCCCTCATAAATAAATAAATAAATAATGCCACAGCGCCGTTGATGCCCAAATCTGATATGAAGGAAGTTTAAAAGTATATTGGAGAAGGAGGGGAAGAGGAAGAAAGGACATGTTTTCCTGGAGCCACTCACCCCAAAGCAGAAAGGAAACCTCCAAGAGCTCTTTCATGTCATTTTTTTGGCGAGGAGATTGGCACCGGGGATAAATACCCTTCTATACGAGAAGCCTAGAGCTGTCAGATTTGTGACAAGGGAGAGCCTGGTAAAAGCAGCTGCTAGAGCTCGGGTCTTTTCTTACTGATTTCTACAGGATTGTTACATGGTTATGATATCTATATTCTATTAATTACTGAAGCTGGAAAATATCAACTGTGGTTTTTGAGTTTACCTTAGGAATTATTTTGTACCTAGGTGTAAAGTTTTTTAGTATTTCTCATCTTCAGTAAAAAGCTTTAACTTTTAACTTGGGAATTTTTTTCCTTTTCTAGAGCCAAACGTTCTAGCTGGCACATTAATTGCTCATACAGATGCAGTCTGGGGTCTTGCTTATAGTGGTATAAAGAATCATTTACTATCTTGCTCAGCAGATGGCACTATTAGATTATGGAATCCACCAGAAAAATTGCCCTGCATTTGCACTTACAATGGAGAAAAGGGTGAGTACAATGTTTGCATTTTTAAAAAAAAGGCATTTTTGTTTAAAAATTTATGTGATGGGAAGGGGATAAGTTTGTTTCCTCAGTTTTCCCGAACCAAGTGTCAAATTGCAGTATTTCTAGGACAAAAGGAAAACTCCTGGAGCTCCAAGGAAATGCAGCTGTGATGAACCTCTTAAATGAAGCCTTCACTCCCTTCTACAGCCATCCATCCTTCCTCTTCAGATGCTAGCTCTTTAAGTGGAATGAGTTCTGCACAAATCTTAGCTGGTTTTGGCAATCTTACTTTTTAAAATTGCTGATTATTATTATTGCTGATAATTAAGGTAGCTGCTTTATTTTTTTTTACAGCATTTTGTAAAAACTCTAAAAGGAGTTTCTTTGGTAATTACTGTGAAAGAAAAATAGGAAAGATCATTTAAACCTTTTTAAGCCTATAAGATATTTTAAGGGTTTAATTTCTCCATCTAATCTTTTTTTTTTTTTTTTTCTCCTTAGAACACGGAATACCTACATCGGTTGACTTTATAGGTTGCGATCCTGCTCATATGGTCACATCTTTTAGCACTGGCAGCACAGTCATTTATGATTTAGAAACATGCCAATCACTGGTAATACTCTCATCACAGATAGACTCTGGTAAGTTAATATGAATTAATTTTTTCCCTCATGCAGCTTAGATGTGTGCTCTTTCAAAAGCTTCAGTGTATGGTGAGCTACAAGAGCTTTATTCCTCTTTCTGTATTGCACAAATTCGTATTTTAATTCTATTCTGACTTTTTCTTATTCTTTGATTGTCATGTGGAGATGTCAAATCATAGAAATAGGGGAGTAAATGAGGAAAAGTAACTTTCTTGGCAAAGGGAAATGTTTTCATCTTTGTGTTTAAAAAAAAGTTTGAGAGACTCTGGAATGATCTGAAGGGTAAGGATGATGATAATTCAGAAAGGGTTACAGAGATGCTGAAAGTGACAGAACCTTGCCAAAAACCAAAAAAAATAGCTAGTTTTTCAAGAACCAGTTCCCTGAATTAAATATGAAGGAACAGAATTCTAACTACGTAGGCATATGCATGAATATGTTAAGTGCAGGCATTATGGTTCTAACACAAAAGAGAAAGTGTAGAATCAGTACGTCTTAATTGTTGACTCTCTCTGTCTTCTGGACCAGGAGATTGAGCACCAGGTCAGATCCAGTGCTGAGAATGCAATATAACATCATTGTTGCCCTGTTGTAGGTGCCGGCATTTAAACCCCTTCTCAGTAAAATAAGGTTGAAAATCTAGTATTGTAGGAGGGCAATGTACTGCTACACATGTAATAGCTCAGTTTGTCTAGTCTTTACCTCAATAGTATTTAACTGCTAGTATTAAGCACCCTGAGACAGCTAGATTATGAAAGGAAACTATAGAGAATCATAGTCTGTTATATTGGCCTTGATACTAAGATAGACACCCATATAAAGGGAGGAACATATCTCTTTGGTTAAGGATAAAAACTTAAATAGCTAAACATCAAAAGGGAAACTCAAAACTTCAGTGAAATATCCTTTCACAAGGCAAATGATACACCAAGATATAGGAGAGACTATTTTAAAGACATGGTATGTATCATTAAATAATTTAAGTAGAAATAAGACATTTGTGTAGTGCATAGGAAAAGAGAATCTAGTTAGTAGGTGAAGTCATAGCTTATCTTTTTTGTGACACCTCTCCCCATGCCCCATTACTACTACCATTAAATACAAACCTAATCTGTTCACCCTCTCTCTAAAGTATCTTTCATATATATAGCCCAATCACACAGTTTTTATCTTCATAATACACTGATTAGAGTACATGTGGATTAGACCCTGCCCTGTAAAGCCAGAGCAAGTCACATGTATTTCTCTTTCATTACATATTTTAGTCTAAAATGTCTTAATTTTCCTGACACTTGAAGTTCCATCCAATATGCTATTAATTCACTGGTTATTTTTAAATATGGTGTTTTCTTGGGCAATATTATTACTTGCTGACTGCATTTTTACTATTTATCCATCATATATTTTACCTATAACTTTCTGTCTTTTCAGGATTGCAGTCAAATAATCATATTAACAGGGTAGTAAGTCATCCTACACTTCCTGTAACAATTACAGCTCATGAAGATAGACACATCAAGTTTTTTGACAATAAAACGGGTAAGAATACTAAAAACCTAGTGCATTAAGCTAAGTAATGTTTAAAATAAATCTAGGTGGATATGGGAGGGTCCTACCACACAACTTGTTGCAGATCATAGCATAAATTTGTTGTTCCACTGTTACATGTTAGTATAAAAGAGACATTCCCCTTACAGTAGGAAAATATATAACTTTTCCAGTATTATCTTCATAGCCTAAATCACATGATCCTGCCTATACTTACTTTGATATAAGTGAAATATCACGTTTTGCATTTTAGTCATATCTTGTTGTAAATCCATAACTGACTGGAAATCTGAGGCCTTGTTAAAGGATTGGTTCTTAATTCAAAATATCTGGATAATCATCCATAAGGCTAAGATTTAGTCATGGGTATTTTTAATAAAAGTCATGGACAGGTCTCGGGCAATAAATAAAAAAATTCACGGCCCGTGACCTGTCCATGACTTATACTATAAATACCCCTGACTGTGCACTAAGGGGCCCCAGGGCACTGCTGCTGCTCAGGTGGTGGAGGTTGGGGAAGGCTCTAGGGCGGAGCATGGCTGAGAGCGCCATGGCTGCTCAGGGGTGGAGGGCAGCCTGGAGTCTTTTTTTTCCATACACAAGCCAGTTAGCTTCCAGATTAGCCACTCCTGTGTCCTGGTCAGTCCCCTTACATTTCTCTCTTGGGGCTTCTGACCTTGCTTCAGCTTGCAACAGAGCCAGGCAGCTCTCCTTGCAGATAGACCTGAACAACATGAGCCAAGATTCCCATGGACTTGTCAGCAATTCTGTAATTGTGTGAAAGAACAGTTAGGCTCTCTCAGTTATTTACGTGGGACCTATCATTTTATCCAGTGACTGCCTGTACTAAGTCATCAGGAGAAGGCTGTTTTTCCTTTGTTCTGGGGGGATATGATGAATTCCCTTTCTGTACTAGCTTCCCAGTTAGTGCTCTATTTTCTTTCACCGAATCTTGGCAGCTGCTTCTAAAAGCCAGTCTTTCTTGGCCAAAAATTTCCCTTGTTAAATATTATCACAAATCCAAATGTCAATACAGTAACTTCTCCTTTCATAAACCAGTAGATATCAGCCTAGATCTACCCAAACTCTTTACAAGTATGGCTGAAATGCAGTAGAGAGCCCAGGATTGTGTTAGGAAGCTACATCTGAGGTAGTGAGAGAATATTTTCCCTTTGACCCTGTAGGCTTTGATTACCATGGATAATAGGTCCTCTCCGTCATTGCGAAGTACTGCCGTATCGAGTACTTCCCCATTCCCCTGGCCTTATTCTTTCCCATACCCTGCCTCTCCCCAAAAATTAAACATGTCATCTGTTTCTCTCCTGTATCTGTTTCTCTCCTGTTAAAGATCAAGGTCATTACCTACAGACCTGTTGGAACAAGAAGTAATTTATTGTTGCCAAGAAGTTGTGATTGGGGCTGCTAGAGGCCCATTTTAGACTTAAAATGGCATATCTGTTTTACAAACTGTAAGCTCTAGAAAAGGGGATGAGATGAGAGAATGGACAGAAAAATGTAGACACAGCAACTGTGCTAGGGTATGTCACAAGATGTTCCTGTACTACAACAAAAAGATTGAAACTCGCTGTCTCCCCCACATGCTCAGTGTCTAACTGTTCACCATATTTGGGGTCAGGAAGGAGTTGTTCCCTGGGTTAGACTGGTAGAGACTGTGGCGGGGGTTTTGCCTTTCTCTGCAGTTTGGGGCATGGGTCACTTACTTGTTTGAACTAGAATAAATGGTGGATACTCTAACTTGAAATCTTCTCATCAAGATTTGAGAACTTCAGTAACTCAGCCAGAGGTTACAGGCCTATCGTAGGAGTGGGTGGGGGAAGTTCTGTGGCCTGTGATGTACAGGAGGTCAGACTACTAGATGATCATGATAGTCTCTTCTGACATTAGTCTAATGAGTCTGAGTTTATTAGAGTACTAGCTTTCTGTTCTTTAGAGCATCTGTCTGCTCTTCCACATCGTACTTAATGTATATGTAAGGATGTATTTATTTGGATTTAAATAAACATATTCCAAGTGGCTATACCAAACTTTGATATCTTTACCATCATTTTAAAAACAGAAGAGTGGTACATTGCCTTCCTCTTATTCCCATTTCCCATACATGTGTATATATAACCACCAAAAAAAAATTATAAACCAAATCAAAAGATTCCCAAAAGAATACCAGCCCCTTATGCCTTCGAAATTCCCAGAGCTGATTCCCCATAGCTTGTCTTCAATTGGAAGCTGGAAACCTAGAATAATGCCCCTCTGTTTTCCTTGTGTTTTTACTGGAATGTTCTCATTTGTGAAAAATTTGAACCACCTCTAATTGCATCTTGTGCATTTGTTTTGCAGCAGTTGCAGTCACAACGAAAGTTATTTAATTCTAGCGCACATGCATATATGCAAGTCGTGGTCATGAAAGGTCACGGTGATGACACTGAAACTGAAATTCCTCAATATTTCTCATCCTGCCCTTCAGTGGGCCTCAGTGATGACTTGTGGACATTGGGGCAATACACGGGTAACAGTTGTCACCATAACCACTTAGTCTTTGGTGGTCTTGTTATGATTGCCAACGAAGGTGCTAAACATACGGTGTCTGTACTGTGAATATGCCTACCTGAAAGTCACCCAAGACCACTACTGTGCTCTGTATAGGCCATGAAACATCTTTCACATCGTTAAAAATTAATAGAGTTTGAAGCTATATAAATAAATGTCAATTCCAGTATGATTCTGACATTTAATTTAAATCTATTTTGTTGTTTGCTACCTCATATTAAATTGATTCCTTAATATAAGGGTACGTCTTCACTACCTGCCATATCAGTGGGTAGCAATCGATCCCCAAACGCGCTTATATCGATTCCGTAACTCCACCAACCCGAACGGAGTTGCGGAATCGACAGGGGGAGCCGCGGACATTGATCCCACGCCGTGAGGACGGTGAGTAATTCGATCTTAGATACTTCTACTTCAGCTACGTTATTCACGTAGCTGAAGTTGCATATCTAAGATCGATTTTCCCACGTAGTGTAGACCAGCCCTAATTCTGTCAAAAAATATTAAGACACTTCCCGGGAATTGATACTTTATTTTGCTTTTAGGTAAAATGATCCATTCTATGGTTGCTCACTTGGATGCTGTCACAAGTCTAGCAGTAGATCCCAATGGAATCTATTTGATGTCTGGAAGTAAGTTTTAATTGTATGTATTGTCCACAATTTTGCTTTAATAAAATTTAAAGGATATGAAAACCTAACTTTTTGTATCTTTCTTTTTAATACAGGCCATGACTGTTCCATTAGACTATGGAATTTAGACAGCAAGACTTGTGTACAAGAAATAACAGCCCATAGGAAAAAGTTGGATGAGTCAATTTATGACGTAGCATTTCATCCATCAAAAGCATACATTGCCAGTGCAGGAGCTGATGCCCTTGCCAAAGTATTTGTGTGACACAACAAAACAAACCTGCACCGTAATAGCAGGTCTACTTGGACAAAAAAAGAGGGAATGCATCACTGCCATCAATGAAACGGCTACCAATAGGACACTACATCTGATCTGCCTGGGCGAAGGCTGTATGTGGGGCAGGTTTAAGTTGGTGAAAAGTCACTGCATCTTGAATAATGTCAGGCTTGCTAATTTAACTGTAATTTACTGTATTTTTTTGAAAAAAAAAAAAAAGAAAAGAAAACCAGTATTTGTAGCCTGGACTGAATATGAACTGAGCATATGTCTGTTCTTTAGGTGTCTTTAAGCAAACGTGGAGTCTGATCTTACAAAAGACTTTTATTTTGGACTCTGTGTGCTGCCTTAGGGTTAGGAACGTGGTGCTCTTGTGGAGGGAAGTGAGCTCCAAGAGTAGCTTTCTTTTCATCTCTTAGTGATCTTCTGTTTATCAGTTGAATGCCACAGATCCCCTTTTAAACTTTTATTTTGCTTTAAAGAAAAGGAAATTTAACTTAAAATATTTTAGCATTAGTTGCACAAAATGTTTGAATAAAATTCTAGTTTTTATAAGTCTTTTTATATATTTAGCCTGTCACAACAGTGCTCAAGATTGTATTGATGATGATTTTTCTGCATTATAGGACCCTAAAACACAGAGATCTCACTGACCCGCTGCCGTGTAACCACAATCTTCCCTTCTTTTGCCTAACACAGCTCAGCTAAGTCCTTTCATTAAGGATGCTAATTCATCATCATCGCATAACTGTCTTCATAAATATAAAGAACTGTAAAGAAGTATGTTTAAAGGAAACACAGAGGGGTTGTAATACCCTCCCAGTGAACTCTTAAAAAAATTAATCTTGGCATCCTATCACTATGTGATATTTTATACATCTTACTGTATTTACAAGTTTATTTATCAAGGATTACCCATCTTGCTAATGGCCTATTGTTATTTATTTCACTTTTTGTTGGTCTTTATATCCTTTTATGTAGTGTATTAAAGGGCCCTGTATATCTGTTATGGCACTCTTTGAACAGTCTAAAATAGACTAAAAATGGGACATTTCATAGTTTTTAGTTACAAACCAAGATTTTTTTTCTGGTTAAGTATCTGGAGTGAAGTTGATTCCAGAAAAAACAATCTTGTTTCAGAACTTTTGGAGTGAAAAATGTTTATTTGCGTTTCAAATAGAATACAGAAGTAGTAGAATCAAGATTAATAAATCTGCTGTGTTTGGACTAGTTATTCCCTGCTTTTTTTTTTTTTTTCAAATGTGCTTCAGTTTATGGTGTAACTAAAGATTTTGTTTGTGTAATGCATGATTAAGACAAAGTATTTTTTCTAGTCTTCCACAAAACTTTTCTGATCAGTTTGCGGGTTTTGATGAGTTTTGTAAGGTTTCTGTTTTACAAACTATGAATCAGCAAATTTTTAAGATTGTACCACGTAGCAAAAGTACAACAGTTGAAAAATAATGTATATAAAATGCATATAATAAATATTAAATGGTGTACCTATATGTTACTATTGGCTACATTATTTTGTGTTGCACAGTTTAAAGGTGACGTATTCTGAAGGTTACTAAATTAAGAAATGTCTAAATTTTAGTGAAATTACGTCTTTTTGTGCTGTTTAAACTGCATTGTTTTTGAAAACTGATAGTATTTGTTGGGATATAAACAATTTTTTAGTTACCAGCTGCAACACCACATATAAGAACATGTCTCCAAAGAGTGAAACTCATGCTGCATTTTTAATTGATAGTTTTTCTGTCTGAGAATAATTTGAAAATGACTCAGACATTTTTAGAGCATTTTTGGAATTGTAATCATCATGCTTTTCAGTTATTTCAAGAGATGAAATGATATGAACATGGGATTGGGGTCAAATAGATACCCAGGTTTTATTTCCAACTCTGTCAACTGACTCATGATGAATAAGCTAAATTTTTGTGCCACTGTTTCACTCTCTGTAGAATGAGGTCTGCTCACCTTTATAAAGTTCTTTGGGATCCTCCAGTGAGGGAGGATGCACTGCAAGTGAGGCGTCTGCTTCTGTTAAAAGCAGACTAAAGCTGGCATTGAACCAATTAGCATGTTGACTCAGTTTGCTGAAAACGTATTAGCTGAATGGAAATTAAAAATGAATATTGCATTGTGGTCTGTAACTTTCTTTTTAATAATTATCCTTTGCCCAGATATAAATATGCTTTGAGGCCTTGGAAAATGTTCTTATAAGTGGTGATATCTGTAGTTGCATGTGATCCATCCAATTTAGCAATGAGGAGGTAGATCTCTGCATCTCAGGTCAAGCAAATTGGATGAAAAACAAAAGAAAACTGATGTGCCCATGGGAGGCATAAAACAGTAATCATTCTGAAATTAATTTTGTTTTTAGGAGCAATATGATGCAGTAAGTTATATTGTGTAGAAATTGGAGAACTTTTACCCATTACCATCAAGGTGTGCCTTTCAGTAACTTCTTGTTAGGACACTAAGTTTCTTTTTAAAAAAAAAATTAGCTAATTTGCGCTTTTTTGTTCATTTCAGTCTAAAGCGTTCAACTAATCAACAGACAAGAGTGCAATTTGAATTTTATTGGAAGTAATTTCATGATCACCTTTTCTGAAGCTGAGCGTTGTTTCTGGCAGCTTTTCCAGACTGCTGCATTTGAATGCTTAAATGAAATGTGATTGTTTATTAAACATTGCCATTCATAAACATTTACCTCATTTTCTTTAATTGTATTAAAATTGAAATGGTAAAAAAACCTGTTTTTCTTAAGTTGAATCCTGTTGTTATGGTGTTTTTAGTGTCTTAATGTTATGTTGGACCAAGTGATGCATCTTGGCTCCATTTACTGAATACTGACCTTACCTCTAGTTAGACTGTTATTTAATTCATTGCAGTGCCTAACATTAAAAATGCAGTCAGTTTATTTAAATTACAGAACAGTTTATGGCATTGTCGATGGAACAAGTTGTCTACTGCAGCACACAGTGTCACTAATTAAAAACAAAATCTAAAATAAATCTCTCCGGTTTGAAATGGGTGTACTGTAAGGACTGCCTTGCTGGCATTTCTGAAATCAGATGTCTTTCTGCTCTTGTTTCATCTATTGTCATTCTCTCAGCATATCTGTGTGTTACAGGATCACTCCCCACCTTGCTACTAATTATAGGAACTGTCTTAAGCAGATGAATGGTCCAAATTGCCCAGTATCATGTCTGAGAGGCCAATATCAAATGCTTTGAAATGTGTGTTTTAAAACCAACCAACCAAACAAACAAAAAAAACAGGCACCTTCATTTGTGAAATCATAGGGGGAAATTTCTTCCTCATTTCAGCTAGTGAATCATATGCCCTGAGATGTGGGGATTGACCACCTTTGTCATTTTATCCTCATTGGCGAACATGTAGTGTTCTTACAAAATACCTGTTTTTGGATATTTTGAAGCTTATCTTTTTTAATATTTTTATTTATTTTCCTCAGTAATACTTTGTGGCACATGCAATTCCATAGGCTAATGATATGCTGTGTAGAAAGTACTCCTTTATTCACTGTAGATCTGATTACTTCAAAATTCATAGTGCTGTCTTGGCCTACCTATTTGTTTTAGGTACTTCTCTAACAGCAGTTGGTTCCTAAACTGAAGTCCTTGGAGAGCTGTCTGGTCACATAATGTTGGTTGCCTTCCTTATTTTCAGCTGCTGCATCACATAAAAGGCAGCTAAAAATAAATACTTCCCATGTAAACAATCTATGTAGTTTAATAGGGATGTTAAGTGTTTCCAATTAGGAAGGGAGATTGTCCACTTGATAGTGAACTGGAGATTAAGTTCATTGGACAATCTTTCTCTAGTAAATGTGTGATACATTCTATGAAAATATGAACTACTTTATCGTATTATCTTACTCGTCTTTTCTTTTCACAATAAATATTCAATTTTTTACTCTCATCAAAGATCCCTATCTATCATAGCTGCATGCAGCAAATTGGATAGCAGAAACAGAGACAAGGAAGAGCTAACACAAGGTGATTACAATTAACACTGCCTTTAAGATGAGGATGAATGGAGGTATGTTTTCCATATTCTGTATCCTCTACTATTGAGGACTATTGTACTTCTCTGAGATGAAACTATCTATTCTTCGGAAGTTACAACTAACTCAGACCACACTGATGATGATGTATGTGAATAGTTCAGATTATTTTTTAAACATAATCAGGTTGGTATTTGCTTCACTAGCCACAGTGTGGCCCAAAGTAGTCATTTGGCCCAGTCTAAATAATTGTCATCAGCAACTGTTCATATTGCTGATTTTTAAATCAGTAATAGCTCTTTACCCTTTCATCCTTGTTTTCCAGGGTTCTGTAAAGGCCCTAAGGGGAACTTCACCCAAACCCTTTCAGATACAATTTGCACTCAATTATTTTATTTCTGTTTTTGGTAAGGAGGTTAGGGAATTAGGTAACTATATAATAAGTTTGGCTAATATAAAAATATGGGAAACAGCATTGTCTAGTCATGGCCAGGACAGGAGGCTATGCCTGACACTGACAGTTATTCTGTAATCTTGGAGAAGTTATTAAACCTCCCTGTCGGTGCTTAACTTAACCTCAGCACTTTAGAATCTGCTGAAAGGTGGTAAGTTAAGTGTACGCTATTAATGTTCACTCTTACAGCAGCAGTAGTAGTGGTTTGCCACAATTATAATTTTCCTTATTTTTCTATAACTATTTTTAACTAGTTTCCTTTGTATTGATAAATAAAGGTCAATGATAAATAATTCCTGGAAGAGACACATTATATAGTTGCGTTATTGGTGATAACACTGGGTGACTCTGAAATGAAACAATGGCTAATGATATGTACTGAAGACCATTATAGTATCGGGTCAAGACTCTTTTTCATATGAACTTACTTTGCTGACTAGGAGCCCACACTATTTAAAGTGAATTGGAAGGATTGTTTGAGAAAATGGCCTGTTTACATTTTGGCGTTCTTTGGTTGCAAACTGGGTTAGTCATCAGAAAGATAATGAGAAAAACCAGCTGACTCTGCTTTGCCATCTAGCTGGTAGAATTATTCCTTAGGAAGAAAAATTAGATTAGCTATTTGCCTCTGTTTGTTTGTTTGTTTTTGGGCCTTCAGAGTTACCTAAACAATGCCTAAATCTGCTTACTATCTCTGATAACTTCATGGTTGTGCAATAATAAACTCTACATTATTTTATTATGAACAATCCAGTATGTCTTCAACCTTGAAGTTTTTATGCCAGCAAAACTCACATTAGTTTCTGGGTTTGCTTTTGTTTGATTTCAGGATTGGATCCTTTATGAACGAGTGCACGTGCATGCGCACACACACACCCCCCTCATCTTATCTCGGCAGAGGTGAAAGTAAGCCAGTACGGAGGACCGATTAAAACGTGCAGTAGCTACTGGCGAGAATGTGGAGCATTCTCTCCCTCTCAGACTCCATCTCCTGGCTCCAGCAAAATTGAGGGTCTGGGAGCCCAGCTCCAGGAATGTTCAGGGCCAGATCTACCCCCTGGCTCCACCTGCTGCTCTCCCGCATCTCCCCTGAGCGTGCACTGGCCCCCCCTTTGCTGCCCCCATGCACCTCCCTGGATCCAGGAGCAGAGTGTGTCTCCCCATTCCCTGCAGCTCCATGCTGCCTGCCTGTATTAACTGCTGCCACAGGGTCCTAGTGCCCCGCTGCACTGCCAGAGCAGGCTGCCCTTCCCCCTTGGACCTTTTCATTTCCCAGTGGGACCCTCCACCAGTACAGCCACCCCCCTGCCCACAGTCACTGCTCTTGCCCCACACAGGGCAAGAGGCAGCAGCAGGGAGGAGGTGCACATGTGATGGCAGCCGCCCGCCCGCCCGGCATGGCACCCACCGCAGGGGAGGCGAGGGGGATTCCTGGACCTGAGAGGGGCCCTAGGAGCACGTGCAGCGACAGTGGGTGGGGGGTGAGTGTGCTGCTGGGGGGAAGAAGGGGGTCTTTACCCCAGAGCTCACTGCTGCCAGCAGGGAGAGGGCTGGTGGGAGTCCTTCTCTCTGGCTCCATCCCCAGCCCTGACCCACCCCAGAGTCCAGAGCCCTTGTCATAAACAGATAGTTAAGGGTTAATAGAACAGGAGTACTTCATGTCTCTTTTGCCTGTAAAGGGTTAATAAGTTCAGTGAGCCTGGCTGTCACCTGACCAGAGGACCAATCGGGACAGGATACTTTCAAATCTTGAGGGAGGGAAGTTTTATGTGTGCTGTTAGTTTTTGGTGGTGGTTTTCTCTGGGTTCTGAGTGATCAGACGTGCAACCAGGTTTCTCTCCAATCTTCCTGATACAGGTTCTTATAAATTCAAAATAGTAAGTACTAGGTGATAAGGTGAGTTAGGCTTATGTTTGTTTTCTTCATTTGCAAATGTGTATTTGGCTGGGAGGAGTTCAAATTTGTATTTTGCTGAAAGGATTTTAATTTGTACTTGTATACTTAGGCTGGGAGGGTATTTCCAGTGTCTGTAGCTGAAAGACCCTGTAACATATTCCATCTTAAATTTACAAAGATAATTTTTACTGTTTGTTCTTTCTTTACTTAAAAGCTTTTCTTGTTTAAGAACCTGATCGTTATTTTATTCTGGTGAGACCCCAGGAGACTGGGTCTGGATTCACCAGGGAATTGGTGGGGAGAAAGGAGGGAAGGATGAGAGAGAGGTTAATTTTCTCTCTGTGTTAGGATTTCTCTCTCTCTCAGAGAGTCTGGGAGGGGGAGAGAGAAGGATGGGGGAAGGTGGATTTTCCTCTCTGTTTTAAGATTCATGGAGTTTGAATCACAGGGATCTTCCAGGGTAACCCAGGGAGGGGAAGCCTGGGAGAGGCAACGGTGAGGGAAAGGGTTTACTTTCCTTGTGTTAAGATCCAGAGGGTCTGGGTCTTGGGGGTCCCCGGGCAAGGTTTTGTGGGGACCAGATTGTACCAGGCACTGGAATTCCTGGTTGGTGGCCGCGCTACAAGTACTAAGCTGGTAATTGATGTTAGAGGAATTCATGCTGGTACCCCATCTTTTGGATCCTAAGGTTCAGAGCGGGGGATTATACCATGATAACCCTCATCCCACCTGCACTCCAACCCTCTGTCCTAGCCCTGAGCCTCTCCAACACCTCAAACCCCTCATCTTCAGCCCCAGCCAGAGCCCTCATCCCCCTGCACCCTAACCCTCTGCCTCAGCCCTGAGTCCCCTCCCACACCCCAAACCTCTCATCCACAGCCACATCCTAAATCCACCCACAGCCTTGCCCCACAGCTCTCACCCCTGCTCTCCCTCCCTCCACAGCCCCTCTTATCCCCAAACTCCCTCCCAGAACCTGCACTCCCTCCCTCCCATCCCCAAACTTCCTCCCGGAGCCTGCACCCTAGTCCCCTGCCCCAGCCCAGAGCCTGCACCCCGGACCTCCTCCCCCACCCAAACTCCCTCCCAGAGTCTTGGGCAGGTGGTGGGGTGGAGTTTGCGGGGGCAGAGTTTGGGCAGGGGCAGGTTCTGGGCACTGCCAAAATTTCTACAAACTTGCCACCCCTGCCGGCAAGAGCTGGTGCGCCATACTGGGGTGGACCGGCTTCCTGAGGCAGCAATTTAAAGGGCTGAAGCCCAGGGCCCTTTAAATTGCTGCCAGAGCCCCGCTGCCAGAGCCATGAGGTAGCGTCTGCGGGGCTCGAGTGGCGATTTAAAGGGCCCAGGGCTCCTGCCGCTACCCTAGGGCTCTGAGGACAATTTAAAGGGCCCAGGCCCTTTAAATAGCCCCCGGAGCCTGCTGGAACCCTGGGGTAGTGGCGGCAGGGATCTGGTGGCTATTGAACGGGTTCGGGGCTCCTGCTGCCTCTACCACCCTGGGCCCTTTAAATAGCCACCGGAGCCCTTCCGCTGCTACCCCAGGGCTCCGGAGATGATTTAAAGGGCCCTAGAGGGTAGTGGCCATGAGAGCCCTGGAGCTCCATCGGCAATTTAAAGGGCCCAGGGCTCTGCTGCGGTAGCAGCAGCTAGAGCCCCGGGCCCTTTAAATTGCCCCATTTAAATTGCCCCCGAACCCTAGGGCTCCCAGCCACCTCTGCAGCTGGGAGCTTGGGGTGATTTAAAGGGCTTGGGGCTCCCAGGTGCTGCTACCACAGCCCTAGCCCTGGGCCCTTTAAATCCTGATTTAAAGGGCCTGGGGATTTAAAGGCTCCGCCTCTTCTGGTGGAGGCCATGCCCCTCCTTCAAATTCCGGAGTACTGGCAAGTCCTTTAAGTTACTTTCACCCCTGGCAGAGGGGCAGTTTGGTTGGACTAGGAGTATGTCAACCCCCAGGCTCCTGAGAAAAGAGAGGAATGCCATTTCAGAGCCATATAACTCCTCCCACATTCAGAGTCCACAATCAGATTGTGCCTGGGTGTAAAGAGAAAAGATATCATCTGTGTCCCTTGACCACAGTGGGGAGTTGATTGGCAATCATGACTTACCATGCACCATACACTCCTCCTTCTTAGCATATGAGCAATGTGCCTCAGGTGGTATGTGACCAGGATTCATCACTGAATTTGGTTTGCTGGTTCTTTTTGCATGTAAGCTGGTCTGGGTTCAGAACTGCTATCTTGTTACTGTTGCTCTGCCCTCTCTATCCTACCATATAAGTATTTTTTTAAACTGTGCATTCAGTGGAAGAAGGTCCAAAAAGAAACTTTTTTATCTGTGCCTTCCCCCTGCTCCCCCCCGCCCCAAAATAAAATAAAGGAAACTGGCTACTCGCTTCAGGAGTTAAAACAGTTCAGTCTTGCCTTGTTTTTACTCATGTAAACAGGAATTTCTTTTGTCTAGATGGAGACATCGAAAAGAAATAAGTATATTTCCAGTTGAAGAGTGGTGTATGAGAGTGCCAATTTTGGAATGACAGCCTCATGAGTGCTACAATTTACAGAATAAAGCCACAAATAGAAGAGGTATCAAAAATGAAAGTTAGACTTGTATAAATTCTTGGAATGTAGCCATGCCAAAATTTATACTGGAAGTTTGAAAAGTTGGTCGTGTTCGGTTATTAAAATCAAAGGCCCCATTTCTAAAATTTAACTTGAACTCAATGAATTTGCTTCTGAATTCTTAACAAAAATAATTCCGTATTCTGAGAAGAGGTTCTATATTAAAAAAAATAAAGAGGAGGGGGCAGAGGGTGTGCTCTTTTTCATACATAACAAAAAAAATGTTTAATACCTGTCTTACATGCAATACGCCTTTCCTTCTTATGCCTCTATAATGTTAAGTAAGTGCTCAGGAGGCAAGGTTGTTTGGAAGGAAGATTCCAGCACTTTCATTTACTGCATTAACACTCAACTCAAATGGAGTCTATTCAGGCTTCTGGAAACATCTGGTTTACAGTAGACATGTTCAGAGATTTAAAACAGGCACTAATGTTGTCAGTGGTTCATCGTGTATGTATTCCAAAGTATTAGCTTGACTTATATTCTCCATGTTTACAACAAGGAGAAGTTTAATACCCCTTACTCCCTTTTTCTTACTGTACTGGGGGTCTCTGCCACTGGGATCCTCCTTATGGCTGCATCTGGGGAATAGCTCCATCTGGTCTAAAGCCCCTTTTGTCCCTTGTTTGTGCTGCAACCCTTCTGACACTTCAGGAGTTACAGGGCTTCCTCTGGGAATCAGGATGCTCCTTCTTCATGGGTTTGTACTCCAGCCAGATTACTTTATAATTCTTCGAGCGATTGCTCATTTCTATTCCAATTAGTTGTGTGCATGCCACGTGCACAACCTTCGGAAAGTTTTTCCCCTAAGACAGCCGTTGGGTCAGCTGTGGAGCCCCCTGGAGTGGCGCCTTTAAGGCGCTCAATATATGACTCTGATGACCCAGCGCCACCTCCGTTCCTTCTTACTGACTGTGACCATCGTTGGAACTGTATTGTCTTGCTTAGCGAGTTTTCCACATTTCCCTAGCTTGTTTTATCGTACTTATAATTTTTCTTTAATTTTCATTTTATTTTTGTTGTAGTTAGTAGCAGTTGGGCTGAGGGGTTTACCTTCTGTCCTAACTGCTTTTTCTTGGGAGGGCTTTCATAGCCAAGTCCCAAGGATTCAAACCCTGCAAGTCCAGCTCCAAGCGCATGCCAACAGGCAACCCTCATGACTCTTGTCTGAAGTGTCTGGGGGAGGCTCACCAACCATATAGGTGCAGGATTTGCAAGAGGCTTCATCCTAGGACCAAAAAGGAGCATGACTTCCACCTTAGGCAGCTCCTTATGGAGGTGGCATTTAGACGTCAGTTTCCTTTGGCACTGCAGGACCTGGCACCAAGTTCAATCTGCAGCGCCCCAGAGGCGGTGGTGAAAGCGGCACTGTGGATGGACTCTGGTAGACACTCGTGACACTGCCGCTCCCCGGCATCAAAACTGGCGGCATCGACCCAGCACTGCTCCCACTCTCCAGTGCAGAAGTTGCACCAGAAGAAAGGGAGGAGTGGCTCTCCATCCCAGAGACCCACCCCCCTGAAGCCAGCCAATGGTGCATGTCCCAGAGAGGAGCACCAAGGGCTAAAGCCTGTGAAAGTGGCACCGTAGACTTCGGCCCCACAAAGGGGACCATCGAGTCCAGTGTCATTGGACTCCCCAACCCACAGCATTGAGGAAGTAGAGCTGCCATCCACCCCAGACACCTTTGTGGCTGCAAGGGACCTCATCACCATGACAGCACTGAAGTCGCCTACGATCTGCGCCAAGCCTCCAGTACCACAGTGTATGGCACCGTCTTGAGGCAAACCAGCAATGGTACAGCCATTGGCACTTCTCTCCATCATGGTGCTGGTCGTAATCACAGCACCAGTCATATTCATGGCGCCAGTCCAATTTGCGCCAGCACTCCCAGTCATGATGCCAATCCACTTGCTAGTTGCCTTTGAGGAGCAGGTTCCAGACCCAGCACCAGTCCTGGTGCCACTCACCCTCCCTGCGTAGCTCCAGGTTGCGGCATCACTCCCCAGCCTCACAGCACTGTTCGCCGGTTCAGCTCTGCTCGGCACCACCCTTGCCCTCATGGTCCTGATCCTGTTCCTTGGGCTCAGAGACTGGGTCTAGGTACTCGGAGCGGGGCCGGCACTGGTCAGGCCGTGAACACCCTGAAGTGGGGGCAGGGCCATGGCCAGCGCAGTGGCAGGGACCATCTCAGTGGCCATTCTGGACCCCGTGGGCCTATCACCAGGCCCAGGGTGCACAGTCTAAAGACTTCCGGTCAACCGCCTCTGAACTGAGAGTGCCAGAGGCCTCAGCTAGCTGTCCCACCCCTGGGGGTACTGAGGAGGCGCCGTGCCCCCTTGGAACCAAATCCAACCCCAGTTCCTGAGCCAGAGGTGAACAGGAGGGTCGGGAGGACCCTATTGCCTCCTTGGCCTCTTCGTCGTACTCCCCAGACAAGGCCATTTCAGGCACTTCCATATCCAGGCCACCTCCCATAGACACCAGGACCTTCTGCACAGGTTGGTGTGCAACACGGTCCTGCAGGCTGAGGAGGTGATGGAGTCAGAGGAACTGGTGGTAGGTTGCCTTGCTCCTCATCAAAACTATTCTGGCCAATGCCAAGACTATCTGGCAGATTCGGGCCTCCATTTCCCCTACAGTCAAGGGTGTGGAGAGGAAGTACTTCATGCCCTCGAAGGGGTACGAATATCTCTTCATGCACCCACAGCCCAGCTCTCTGATGGTTGCAGCTGTGAACAAGAAAGAGAGGCTAGGGCAGCAAGTCCCACTGCTCAAATCCAAAGAGGCCAAGCAACAGGACTTACCTGGCCACAAGGTGTATTCCACGGGAGGGGGGCTCTAGCTCAGGATTGCCAACCAGCAGGCAATCCTGAGTCGATATAACTTCAACTCCTGGAACTAGATGCTCAAGTTCAAGAAGCTTGTGCCACCTGAGTCCAGGGAGGATTTTGGGGCTATAGTAGAGGAGGGCACGGCAGTGGCACGGACCTCTTTACAGGCCTTACCTGATGCTGTGGACTCGGCGGCATGTACCTTGTCCTCAGGAATTGCCATAATGTACACCTCTGGGTTACAAACCTTGGGCCTACTGTTTGAGGTTCAACAGACAATGCAGAACCTGCCCTTTGATAGGGTGGGCTTGTTTGGGGAACAGAGAGACTCTAGGCTGCATAGCCTAAAGGACTCGAGGGCAACCATGAAGTCCCAGGGAATATAAACCCCGGCAACCCAAAGGAAGCACTTCAAGCCCCAGCAGTCGCAACAGCGCTCCTACCCTCCTTGGCCGAAGCAGGACGTTTACAGGCGGAGGGGAAGGAACTGCAGAAGGAAGCCTTTCAACCCCCCGTCGGGACAAGGCCAGGACCCGACCAAACCTTCGTTGGGTTCCAAGTGGGCCTTTTGAAGGGACGCCCGAGAATGGCATACCACACTTAATCCCAGTTTCTCCCCCACACTTTTTGAATCATTTGTTCCACTTCTACAGTGCATGGTCCCAAATAACCTTGGACCGCTGGGTCCTCTGCACAGTTGAAGCAGGATAGTCTCTCCAGTTCTGCTCCTACCTGCTCTCCCACCCTCCTTCTCTGTCCCTCTTCTGGGACCCTCTCACGAGAAACTCCTCATACAGGAGGTTGCAGGCACTCCTTGCCATGGGAGTGGTGGAGGAGGTTCCACAGGAGCTAAGGGACAAGACTCCAATTACCTCAAACAAACATATATCACATTTACAAATACAGCAATGAAATTTGACTATGACAGACATAAAACCACTGTTCAGACTGACAGACAATTGATCTGCTTGAGAATTACCAATAACAGCTCAAGAAAAGAGAGTTAATACCTTTACAGCAGATGCAGTCATATATTGTAGAAACAATTAAAGGTACCAGATAAATCTGAGATTTATTTGAAATACCTTTTGAATTCCGGAGACACTAGTTTATACAGGAGAAATTCAAGGGGTGAAAGCTTAATTACACAAGGACCAGATGGGGGTAAGGGAGTATTTGTACTGATACAAGCAGGCTCAGACCCAAAGTTGCCAAGTCCAACCAGCCCTTGCTGAAGCTAAAACCATCAAAACCTAGAGTGAGTTATGCTGGCAGTTGTGTCCTGAGAAACAAAACAAGATACAGACAGGACAGAATAAATTATAATACTAATTAAGTGACGTTTGAAAAGCATTGTAAATGCTTTAATCAATTACATATGTTACTTCAATTCTTCTGACACTTAACTTAGAAGTAGCCAAAACAAAGAGAGAAAAAGAAAGCAAGCCAGCCAGCTGGTTATAAAGATCAGTACCATGTATGGAAGTGTCTGCATTGTTAGCTAGTATTATAATTTCATTGTTTTAAAGATCCAAACTTGATGTGTTTGTGTTCAAAGGCTGTATCTGTGAAAAGCTCTGTGGTTGTCCCTTCAACAACAATAAACAGAAAAAAAAATTGTGCACTTGTGAATTCACTAACTGGTGAGTGTGTTTGTATTCAGTTGTATTTAGCATGGAACATTGTTATTTTGGTATTAGCAGACTCAACAGTCATGAACAGATGTATAACTAGTATCCTTTTATTCGGGCGGGGGGGTTAATTCAATTCAATAATTAAAAACAATACTGATACTTGCATTCTTTGATTGCTTTATTGATGTATTCAGAATGTATTACAGGGGTTCAACATAGAATGGCTTTTGCATTACTGAATATTAAAATAGCTAGCTGCAATCTCAGTCTAAAAGTTTATTTGCAGTATGTGTATTTTCATATCAAAAGAGAAAGCTAAAATGTTTATAGTCTGCACAGTGTTGATATTTTACTTTGAATACCTGGATGATTCATACAGGGAATACCTGAATACTGTATATCTATAAACATATACAAAATTAAGAATAACAATTAATAGAAAAATACAAGGCATCCTTGCCATTCATGTTTAATGTAATATATAGCCAGTCATAAGTTATTAAAAACATACACTACAAAAAAGCCTGATAAATATGACCCCTTCTGTAACATTGGTAACTGCTCAGCATTTTACAACCAACAGCACAAAATGAGAAAAATGAAAAACCCCAGACTGATAGCTGAACAGGAAAATGCTGTGGTTTGGTAACAAATGCTTACTACCTATGAAACAGGTTATCAAAAAGTATTTGGGTCAAAATGTCCACTTCAGATGCCTGATAAATGCCTTACAATGAATTATTATGTAATGTTAACCACATACATATATGGGTGCAAATATGAACAAAATCAAATGGAAGAGAGATTTTTCAAAAGCTATTTTTCATATTTTAAAAACAATATGAGGGTTTAAATCTGTTTTAAGTGGCTTCATAAAGAAATGTTCCAAAAGTAATCAACTGCTGGCTATGGTATCATCTATCTATTTTCTTTTCTTTTCTTTTTATCTCCCCTCCACCTGGTTGAGTAACTCACTATAGACAAGTTCAGGTTGGTGATCTGAGCTCATTTTGGATGTCAGTCTGTATGCTCTCAATTCCAACTGAAGGTTCTAATCTAGTCTCTATGGCCTTGCCTGGAACTTTGTCTAGTCATTTACACTTGTAAAATGTCAATGTAAAACACTACTGAATAAGTATGGTAGCATTTTACTCCCACATGTAAATGACAACCCAGTGTGCAAGGCAGTGGAGAAAATCAGACCCACTGAATTTACTGGGAATTTTGCCATTGACTTTAATAGGAGGAGGAAGACAGTTAAGCTCAAGGCCCAGATGGTCAAAGCTATTTAGGCATCTATCTCCCACTGAAATTGATGGGAATTAGGAGTCTAAATATCTTTTGAGAATCTAGGCCTAATCTAGGAACTGGTGAAAGTGACCAGGTATTCTTTTGAAACCATCTACCAGCCAAATTAGTGTCATTTGCTGTAGAAGGCTCTCATCCAATAGAACAAGACTCTTTTTTGCTTTAATCTGACACACATCCTCTTACAAACCATCCGTTGTAATAGTAGCTGAAATAGCTGTTGCACAAATGGAACAGTGAAAACACTTCTGTGAAAACTACGTGGTCCCAATCTTGTCTTTTCATCACAATAGTGAGAGCGCCTTCCGGAATCAATCAAGAACTTAAACTGTATATTTTGAATACAAGGTGTTTAGATATCTAAAAGTATATTAATTTTCATTTGTAAGGTTACATTCAACAAAAGACAGCCCACAAATGGCAGAGCTAAGTTACCTTGTAGTTTCTCTATGTACATACAGCTGATATCTGGTACCTTAAGTGTAATGTATGCTTAACTTTCAATATAACTTGAGGGATGTTAATACACATTTAAAATAGCTTTTGGCAAAATCCTGCAGTCCCTAATCAAGCAAAACTTGCAATGATGTCACTGGAAGCTTTTATTTGAGTTGAGAAAGCAGAGTGCGATTCCTTGTATCTTATCCCAAGACTTTGACTGTGTATTAAAAGACTGGGATATTTGCACCGTAGAGAGACCTTCCCAGCTTTCTTGATTTAGTTTCAACAAAGTGACCACAGCCTTTCCCTTACTGTTTAGAGTTCAAGAAATCTCTACAAATGCCTCTAACAACATCAGGAACAATCTGCTCCAATCCTGTGAACTCTCTTGTGAAGAAATTATGCGATTCTCTTGGTTCAGAGGCCATGTCTTTCAGATCATCCAGTGGTGCCCAGGCAACACCAATAGAGAAGACTGTAATACCTATAGTGTTATAATAAAAAAAACCACATGTAAGCCCAAGAAGTTTGTAAATACAAGGAAAATAGCTTTCCAGATTTACATTTGCTGGATTAATTTGGACCAAAAAAAAAAAAGGTGTTTTAATATATGCAGCTGGCCAAAGACAATGGGACTCTTACCACTAGACTTCTGCAGGAGCAACATTGGGTCTTAAATACTTGGAACCAGAGGAGGTTTTCTGCTTTCACTTAAACAAGTTTACATTAAGAAGCATGGGGCAACTTATAAAGCTAGCATTTTAGATATTTTATAATATTGCCTATGGCCGTAGTAGTGATGTCTTTAAACTTTGATAGGACAGATGGAATGGAAGTCTGATCTATTGCATACTAGACACCAATTTAATAACTGAAAGATTTTCTGAACAATAGGACTGAATCATTATTGTGCTCGGTCAGTTCTCTCAAAAGACAGTAGTTCAGGGAGGCTCTTTAGACAAACCACCTTCCCCCCAGTAGATGATGATGGTAGAATTCAAGTTTAATACCATACAGGCTATGCCTTAAGCTTGAGCTGATTTTTTTCCTTTCAGATTTTGAATTTGTAATTGTCATAAACAGATAGTTAAGAGTTAATGCCTCTTTTACTTGTAAAGGGTTAAAAAGTTTACCTAGCCTAGCTGACACCTGACCAGAGGAACCAATGGGGGAACAAGATGTTTCAAAAGGAAGGAGGGAAGTTTCCTTTGTTTAGAGTCAGTTTCAGTTTTGGCCGGAGTGGAAAAGATCAAGGAATCAGCCTCTTATCACAGGAGTGAGTATTAAGGAAGGAAATATATAGGTTTATGTTTATTTACTTTTTGTAACTTGTCTAGGGGGATAATCAAATTGGGTATTCTTGTGTGTATTAAGGTTTTAGCCCAGGGGAACATACTGTGTTTTGAATCTGTTGTCTGTGAGATCAGCTTGTATGCTCTCTCCCAGAGGTTTTTTTCTTTTACCTTTTTTTTCTTTAATTAAAAACCTTTTTAAGAATCTGATTGATTTCTCCTTGTTTTTAGATCCAAGGGGCTTGGATCTGGACTCACCAGGGATTGGTGGGGGAAAAAAAGAGGGGGGAGAATGAGTAATTCTTCCTTGTTATAAGATCCATAGGATTTGGATCAGTGTTCACCAGGGAATTGGTGGAGGAGTCTCTCAAGGCTACCAAGGGAGGGGAAGGTTTTGAGGGAGAAGATAGTTTTCCAAATGACTCAAATATCTGGATGGTGGCAGCATACTGATCTAAGCTGGTAATTAAGCTTAGGGCTTCTCATGCAGGTCCCCACATCTGTACCCTAAAGTTCAGAGTAGGGGTGGAACCTATGACAGTAATAACCTGCTTTTACTTACATATGTAAATTTACAACATTTATACTGTACATAATGAGATAGCTAAGGAGCAATGACTAGAAAAAGACTAACACATTGCATCTGTAGTTTTGGTGAGTAGAGTGCAAGAAATTTTCCAGTCTGAAAACAGGATATTTGGTTCATATACTATAATGTCAACTGATTCAGATAATTTTCTTTAAAAGTGCCATATACAATTCTTTAAAATGAGTGGGGTTGTTTGGTGTTTAGAGCAGAGGACAGGGAATGGGGAAATCTAGTTTCTGTTTCTAGCTCTGTGACCTGTAGGAAAGCATTTAACCTCAGCTAGCATCTTTGTAAAATGGAGTTAATATGTTATGCTGGAAAGTGCTAGTAATGGCTGCCATTAGGGAGCTCTTGGATCCAAAGACAGCCAGTGGGTGTGCCATGCATTCTTTCAGGTTCTACAGAAGGAGCAATCAAGCTCCTTCATATATTGAAAACAGCTGCAGACAGTGGAGATGATGGCCCAAAGTAATAGGTTGTGCGGTGGCCAGAGCTAATGCAGATAGCTTAACAGGAGTTTATATGGTTACAAGCACAGTGGTAGGATATTGGTCATAGGCTGTGGGTGCTGGAAGCAGAAAGCCCAGAAAGGAGGTGAGTGTATGACCCGGAGAGGAAGTGGAGGGACAGAGTTTCTTAGGCACAGAACTTGCTGGAGTGGCAGAGTTGCGGATTTCTGAGTAAGGAAGTTGCCTGCTGCTGTTTGTTGCTACTATGATCAGGGAAACAAGCCTTTGTGTGCCTATTTTATAAACAAACAAGATTGCACAAGAATGTACCCAACTCAAATCACTGATTTCTCACCCTAGCAACCAACCTTGTAAGGTCCTGAATTGTTTGGGCCAAAGGGGCAAACTTCTTTGTCTACAAACTTCAAGTCCTCCTGCCCCTGCTACCAGTGAAAGACACTATAGGAGTGTGAAATATTGACCTCCAGTTTCTTTTGTTGTCTCTCAATCATTTACCTGCTTTGTGTGCCGCAGCAGCAGGACCTCTAACATCATCGTAAGACTGACCATCAGTCAAAACAACAAGGAAGTTTTTGTTGGGTCCATCTCTCACAGGTCCAAACACGTTTCTGGTTGTGAAAGAAATGGCATCACCAGTAGCGGTACCACCACTCATGTAACGAACGCCCCGCACAGCAGAGAGAACCTTCTCCTTTGTGGTATAGTCGGTGAAGCTGAACTCTATGCGCTGATCATAGGTGAACTGCACAACTGCAATTTTGGAACCAATATCGGAGATCTCGAAGGCTTTGGCAACATTACTGATGAAGTCAAGCACAAGGCGGAAGTTGCTGTCTCCAACACTGCTAGAGCCATCTATCAGAAAAGCTATATTGACAGAGTTGTAACAAGTTTTGCTACACAGCATCTGCTCATGAGAACACAGTTTTTGGACAAGAGGCTTTACGTATTTGGTAGTACCAAACCAGGTGGGTATATAGTAAGAGAAGAAGCCATTGTTTTGACAGACAGCCTGTTTAAAAACAAAACATGCATACAAAGATTTCTGTTGAATGTACTATTAAAGATGTATATAAATCATTTAATTCAATAGTTTGATAGGAATCTAGGATCTGATTTCCCCCAACCCGCTTCCCCCCTGGAATGCTGACCACTCCAATTGAAGTTAATGGGAGCTGTAGATGCTGATCCTCTCTAAGAATTAGCAGTACTCCTAAAAAGATGAAGGATAAAAGCTGGAAGTTCTAATTATACATTTTAAATGTTGAACAAAAGAGACAATGGGAATACAAATGTATAAAGAAAGGAGGGTTCTAGATTTTGCTTCAAAGTATAATTACCTAATTTTCTGTGATGGCTTCTAATTTTGCAAGTACAATTTTGTATGTACAGTTAATTGTAGATACAAACATATGTAGTCAGATGTCTCTATGAAATCACATATCAGGTAAGTATCTAGTTACTATTATTTATGTTAGCGAGCAAGGATGGGCATAAAATTGTGGGAGGCAAAACGGTGCCCACTAAAATGAGTAGAAAACCTGGCTCTAAATAACTTCATTTTTAAATGGCCTTTTCAACATATAATTTAATGGTTTAAAACCAAGAGGGCTATACAAAAATTACAGCAGAAACCTTTAGAATTTAATAGTGATATTATTCCTACAGAGTGCTTAAACCATCTTTTAGAATTTTATATCTGGGATATAATTCACTTATTCTACAAGATGGTTAACAAACTCTTTTTAAAACTCTATTACGTATGTATGACTTTTTCATCTGCAGTTCAGGCTGGAGGAAACAGTCATTTGAAATGTGTAATATCCATGAGTGAAGAGTAAATTACATTGAGGACATTCTCTCATACCTTGTCAACAAAACCAACATCTTGAACCATTCCCTGTTCCTCAGTTGTGGGTCTTGCTACAGACACAATGAATACATTAATGCCAAATTCTCTGGCTACTATTCCAGCTTCTTCTATATCATCTGAGGGCCAGCCATCAATGAAAACTATGATGATCTTAGGAATCCCTCTGCGTACTCCATTTTCCAGAGAGAAGAATCTCTGAGCTGTGTGTTTCAAGGCTTTTCCTAGTTTTGAACAGGAAAAGGAGAATCTGAGGAAGCTGTTTCACAACTGGGAAATTGGGTTTCTGTACCAGTCGAGTAGTACTGGATGTAACCCTTTCTATAGCCGGTAAGGCCTGTTCATACTGAGGGGAACACCAGAGATGGGGAATGCCACCTTTCTACAGAGAAATTTTAAAAGATCTGGTGGAAAGATTTAATAGGTCTTTCGGATACATAATTTTAGTTAATCAGACAGAACTTTCCTGGTTATACTGCCAGGATTATAAATTAAAGGATTTTAAAAACATTTTGAAGTATGAGTAACACACAAACATGACCTTCAAAACAATAAACCAACCTAGAAACATCCCTATTCTAGCTCCAGCATAATTTCCATTACACTGCATTTTCAGAGCATTTTCAAAAGGACCTTGGAAGACTGAGAGACATTCCTCTCAATTGGTACAGTGTAAATCTGGAGTTACTCCACTGACATATATGATATTACTGTGGATTTATCCCAGTGTAAAGCAAAATTTTCTCCTGGGAACTTCAGATAACACAGAAGTTTGAGTGGCCTGTAAGTCACAAATCAATAGAAAGTACAGTAATTTCCAACTGACCAAAAGTGGAGCTTTACACGTAAGTCTAGGCAGCCCCATGGAAATAAATACTCCAAGGAAGCTCACTTGAAGTGGACTGGTGAAAATGAGGCAGTGGTGGAAGTAGAGTTTAACTCTTACTGGTATGGTTCTGACCCCCCTCACCACCTCCCCCATAAAAAAGTTCCATATCTAGAGCCCTGCGCATATATACATTTATACCCACAGATGTGGATATCTGCGGATAGAAATCGATATCTGCTGAACCACAGGGCTATCCCAGGAACTACAGTGGTGAAAGGAGCAGAACGTGTGGCTGCCACTCCCGAGAGCCCACACTGGCAGCTCCTCCAGCATGGCCCCCAGCCCTGTACTCTGGCAGGGCTGTACAGACCCCAGCCAGGAGATGCAGCTGCATAGAAGGGCTGGAGGCAGTACAATCAGGCCAGAGGAGCTGCCAGTGAGGGGCACTGGCTCCTGGGAGTAAGCGGCTCCATGTTCTGCTCCTTTCGCCACTGCGGTTCCCAGGATACAAAACAAAGTGACAACGGTAACATTCTTTGCTACAATTAGTTCTTATCCTGTCTCTGATCAGATTTGTACTCACCCGTATTGGAGTTGCCGCCTCTGAAGCCAATTTCCTTTATGGCAAACAAAACATCTTTTGCTGCAGTAAAGTTTTTCAGATAAAATTCAGTTTTTGGATGCTCACTATGTGAAAAATAAAGCAACCGGTTAAAAAGCAGACATACATGACCAATCTTAAAATAGAAATGAAATGCCTTTTACCCTGCTTAAGGGCCGAATCCAGCGTTCTGAGTTTTGTCAGGAATAGTTGATGATGATATTAATTCTTAAAACAGAGTAGGGACTCTTACTATTTGCAGTGTCTGTGATTTTTTTCAAACAGAGCGGAAAGAATCAAATTCAGAACAGAGGTCTTGGCAGGTAAGGAGAGAATGATTTTCATTAATTGTAAAATGTATTCATTTGCTGTTTTTGTATACTGTTATGGGGACAAATTTTGCTCTCAATTATACCTCTGTAAATAGAACTACTTTTGAGTCACACTGGAGTAAGTCAGAAATGAATCTGGTCAATTTTTCTATTGTTGAATTTGGATCTTAAACATTTGCTAAATATATTTAGTTTTTTAAAATTTCTTTTAAATGAAAATAGTTTGAGTAATGTAATTCGTATGGATTTTAGATGTGCTAGCTAATTACTCTTTATTTAAAAAAAGGAAAATTTTAGCTGCAATGAATTTCTCTCTCCGACTCCTAATTTAGGGCAAACAAAACACTAAATTAAAAACTAGTTGTCATGTGAACTGTAAGAAGTACATTTGGCCTCACATGCAGTTGAAAAGGACAACTGTTATGAAGTCAAAGTCCTGAGGCAGCATCAGATGGACTCCTCTGCCTATGCAGTCAGATCTGCACAAGTGGATCCCAGTGTAGGACGAGGACTGAACACTGCTTTTGTTTTTTTTTTGTTTTTTTTTTAAGATAGGGTCATTGGAGGGCAATTGCCTTGATCCATTCCAATTAACGGCTTGATTCTTCAGGGTACTCCAACTCCAGCTGACTAGCCTCCAAGACAGCCATATTTGCCCATTAGATAAGTACTCCACTTTTGGGGACTGATTCTCCTCTCATCCTATTTTGCAGTAATGTAACCCCGTTGAGTCCAGGAGAGTTCCTGTTTCAAGTGAGAAGGCTTCAGGCCCTCTGCCTTAATCTCTCTTCAGTATTCCATCCACTCACTACATAAAACTTTATCCAAGCCTTTCAGTTCAAACAGTTGTTTTGGCCATTTATACATTTCCTGACAAATCCCATGGCTTAAGAAGGTTAATTTTTACAAATAAATGAAGCCAAACAATAATCATTCTCCAGGAAGCAAAGTCTTCTTTGCTAATGTGGCCAGCAAGTAATCTTGCAACAATTTTCTTTTCAACTCAACTGGAAAAGCTGACATGGTAGTTGATGATCATCTTGATAAAATTAAATTCAATTCCCCCCCCCCGAAATTTTTGGCTCATTTTGTTCAGTATCTATTTTAATAACATTTAGTATTTTTTTTGCACAACATTCACACAATATCTGTCATTGTTTCTTGTTGACGGTATTGGTACCTATAATTTAATACAGGCTTCTTGATGAAAGATGTGGGAGAGACCTCACTTGTTAATCCACCAGATATTTCCGTTTTTTGAAGAAACTTCCTTTAGACCAGAAGCAATTGCCAAAGTGGTTGGGCTCTGGAAAATAGTCACCTCACAAAACCAGCTGCCCAGGACTTAAATCAAGATAATCCGCAAACAAAATTGTGTGTGTGGGGGGGTGTTTTTAAAGGAAAAAAAAGCATTAGGCTATTGGACTGGCCATTCCTCTGCCTGACAGTTTTATGCTATAAGTCATAATACAACCCAATGTTCCCCCGCCCCCACCACCAATTTTCATTAACACGTTTGGAAGTATCAGTTGCTATAAGCTGATCAAGGATACTCCATTTTTGTGTGGTATTAAAAATTATTCACCATAATATCAAAAATAGCCAAGTTTTAGAACCCCCACTCTGCTGAGATCGTCCTCATCTATTTTTTTATTTTTATTTATTTATTTTTATTTTATTTTGTAAGATGAGACACATGCCTGTGAATGGTGCTGGCAGCCCTGGAGGCCCAAGTCCTCTCCCCACAGATCAAGGACAGGGCAGGCAGCAAGACAACCTTCTCTCATCCTTCCACATCAACTCGCCTCAAAACTAACATAAAGGAATGCTTGCTGGAGATGAAAGGATAATTTGTTTTCTACGCCCAATCACTCATGGTTGTCAATTCGTCCCAGTTGTGTTTTTGTGCACTGGACACCAGTCCAATCTGAACTGGACTGAAACCACGAACACACTTCATATAGATGAAAAACTACCATGAAGTAGTTCAAACTGTCGTTCACTGTGTACCATTATTGGAGTTGGGTATGAACTAGAGACTTACAAAAGAGGGGCTCTGTGTCCCACTACCATTGTCCTAGCCCAAGTAGTACCCAACTGAGGTCTGTGGACCAAGAACCGTCCAGAGAGAACTTGCTGGTAGTATGCATAGACCTGTCTGGTAGCATGGTGCTGGTTCTACTCCTTGTTTTCTGCTGCTAACTCATATTAAAAAAAAGCTTAATACTTCCTTAATATTGCTCCTGTTTTCATGGGGATACCACAGGATCATCAGTGGAGGTGTCTGTAAGACTTGCTGTTTCTTAACAATGTAGTTCACGCTAGAAAAATATTTAGAAACCCCTGTCCTAAACAATCAATAATACATTGATTTTAGTTGGATGTCTCAACTACAACAGTTCTTAAGCAGAATGTTATAACTTATACTACTCAAGTAGTGGTCTGTTGAATAGGATATTTTTATGTTTCAGCCTTCTCATTTTAATAACTCGGTTTCTAGAGTTTTCTTATAATGTTGTAGATACCTGGCTTGCACAACTCCCACATGTGGTCCTTCAGTTCCAATTCTCAGCATCACAGCTATTTTCCCAACAAAGCTCTTCTGCAAATTAAATCTACGCTGCCCAATATTGTAGCTTCCATCAATCAGAAAAGCAATATCCGCTTTACAGTCTGTGAACACCCAAGATAATTAGATTAATTGAAAGTCAAATAAACAAGAATTTGCTTTGCATGAGTTAGCTATGTGGATTCCTACCTTTGTTCCCAACCTTTTTCTCAAGAAGTTTCTTAAGTCGTTTACCTAAAATGTAGGAAACAGCAGAATTATGTAGGGAACAACAGGCTGAATAGCAATAGCATAAACTGAAGCTAGAAGAGGTCAAGACATTAAAGGCTAGGTTCTAACCTTACCATCTGTCCTGTGTAAGAAGTGGCACATATGTGGGCCTTCCTTGGGCATTCAGAAAACTGTGATTCCAGCCCTGCTTTCGCCCTCATTCTTTTATCATGGTGTATCTCAACTCCCCTTTATGCACCTGGCCAGCTACTTGGCTAGGGGTTGAGGTGGGCAGGGGGAGGGAAAGTCAGGGCTACTCCCAGTAGAAAATAGCAAGTGAATAACCCACTCTCCTTACCACAACCAGACTCATAGTGTCTCTTGCACAACTAAATACTGTGACAATCTAGCTCTGAAGGAGTTTAGGAGAAAGGTCTTAACACAGAGTAATATGTAGGACAGATTCTGCCAGAGGAAACAACTGAAACTGTGAAGATATTTTAAAAAAGAATGCTAAGCTCTCAGAAGAAACTTTGTAGGGCATGAATGTTGGACAGGTTGGTGGTTCACAGTGGCATTCCATCCACCAGATGTTAATATGGGGCCAATTGTAGCTTTGCAATTGCTCCATATATGGGACAGTACATACCTGTACTGCCCCAGGAGCAAAATAGGACTCAAACTCAGTCATGTGCTTCCTAGTTTTCCCTGCCTTCAGGAAAGATATACCTTGCATCAGATCTATACCAGGTGGAACACACTTTCTCCAGTATGCTGGTGCAATTACACTAGTTAGTATGTCTGGGGGGCGGGGAAGAGGAGTCAAGACTCTGTCCCATTCACCCATCCCTTCTTGATGACTGGTGCAGGAGGGGCATAGTGCCCCTGCGGCAACTGCTGCTCCTTTTGTATTTCCACCCACAGCACAGGTAGCTGGAGCATTGGAGTAAGGTGTACCTTATACTGTCTTACCCTCCTGTATGGTCCTGAAGGACCAGCTACAATCTGGCCCTATGTTATTAACATGTCACTCACAGTGACAGAGAAAAATATTGTTACTGCTTCATCTCTGCAAAAAACAATTTAAAGCAAACTCCTTTGTTTTTGCCACTCTGTGAATATGAGACTCAAGTTATGACAACATGAAGTAACAATGTTTAGCCACAGCACAACAGAAAATTGATACTGCTGCTTCCATGAAGTTAGAAGTGAAGAGAGAGGAGTTGCTGTAGGAGCCAAGAGGGATTCATGGTTGCTAGAAACTCAGTTTGGTAAAGGGTTTACTTTGTTTTGATCTGAGATTGATTTTTATCAAACCCTTTATGTATGTGTGCTTCTAACAATTATCGTGAGGGGCATGATGGACTGGGGATTAGATGTCTTCAAAGCAAGGACTGATTCTTTAACCAGTGAAAATCCTGACAAGGAATTACACCCTTTAGCTACACACACGAGCACATTCACACATCTTTTTTCTGGCTTTATCCATTACCAATGTATCAACTCCAGCTCCAATATTGTGCCAGAATTTTTCCTTACTTTCCTGACTTTGACCAAAATCATGGCTGCTGCTGTTAATTCTTTAAAGTGCAGTAGCTGAACTACAAACACATGGCTGAGTGTAAAATTTGGTGGGGAAAAACGCAGGCACTTAATTTTTGTTATTCATCTTTGTTTTTCAGAAAACACAGGCTCAAATACTGGTAAAGTTATGGCAGCCTTAAACCAGTGGTAATGAGCATCAGTGGTTCCTCCTGACAGGCAAACCTGGGAGAATGAAAACCATTTCCATAGCTTTGTTTACTGTCGTATGAGCAGTTATGGGATCATATTGACTTTGAATACAATGTGTAATAAAAATGACTTGGTATTGACTTATTTCCTTTGCAATGTTTCTACATCTGATCTGATCAAGATTGACTACAACTGCATGAATGACAAGAATTCTCCAGTCTATCATTGACAGTGCACTCATCACCATGGTCTGAGGATCTAAACTTCACCAATACGCTGAATCAGACAGACAACTCTCTCAAATTCCCTCTCTAAAAAGGAATGCAGTCGCCTCATGTTCATCTCCGTCACTTAATGGAAATGAAAAAGTCCCTGAGCACACAACAGGTTTCCTCCTTCAGTTATCTTTGTGACTCCACTGTGTTCACTCAAGTTTCTGCCAGTTTACATCAGCATAACTGAGATTGGAATCAGCCCCATAGATCACACGCAATATCAGGTAGTATTTGTAAAGTATATTGGGTAAAAAGTACTGACATGCGTAACTTTATTCAAAAGATGAGGGTACATTTTGCACATAGTGTGGAAGGCTTCCCTTGGGAATGATCATCAAAGAAATGTTTCAAACCTGTGGAGGGGCGTGCTGTTGATAATGGTTGTCCAGCTGCTTCAAGTGCTCCACTCTTGGTCCCTGTATAGTATTGAAAAGATGAATTCATTGCATCTCACTGCAGTCAAATTCTATTGCAGGTGTTTAAAAAGTAATCAAATTTGAAAAATGTACACTTGATAAATAATTAGAGCACATCTAGTTTATAGTGGGCCTGTGAGCTAAGGCAAGTACATTTTATAATTTGTAATATACAAACTCAGACTGCTATGGCTCTCACTGAAGCCATCTGGATTTGATGTCACTCAGCACCACTCAGAATCAAGGCCTTAATTTGTAGTGGCCACTGTATGGGAATTACTAGTGTCTCATAGACTTGGCAGGTAGAATTTATGTAAACAGTTTAGAAGCACTACAGACATTTTTAATTCTCCTGTAAAATAATAGTCCAGAAGCTACTGAAGCTTTCTTCTGTCAACGTATACTTCTGAAACCAAAGCCACAATGGACGGCCACAGTTTTGCTAAGGGGCATCCTCAGATATAGTCCATCTGACCCAGTGATACCTCTGATCCTGCTTGCCAAAAATCCCTTTTATAATATTCCTTGTCCCAATGCTCTTTAGAGAATGAAAGCCCTAACCAAGCATGATACAGATAGACATATAGTGGAGTCTCTCCTTGCAGGTAGTTTTACTGTATATACTGAAATACTGACAAGGAACAAGTTTCACAGAAGACCAGGTTTTATCTGTCTGTGTGATGGGAGATAAAGGAGGAAAAAACTTGACTGGCCAGTCTTTAAGATTAAGGTAGATTGTCAAATACCAGTTAACTGATTGTACAGACAAAATTCTCTTTAAGGATATGTGAACCTACAGTGTAGAGCAGGGGTTAGCAACCTTTCAGAAGTGATGTGCCGAGTCTTCATTTATTCACTCTGATTTAAGGTTTTGCATGCCAGTAATACATTTTAATGTTTTTAGAAGCTCTCTTTCTCTAAGTATATAATATATAACTAAACTATTGTTGTATGTAAAGTAAATAAGGTTTTTAAGATGATTAAGAAGCTTCATTTAAAATTAAATTAAAATGCAGAGTCCCTCAGACCAGTGGCCAGGACCCAGGCAGTGTGAGTGCCACTGAAAATCAGCTCACGTGCCGCCTTTGGCACCCGTGCCATAGGTTGCCTACCTCTGGTGTAGAGGTTCAAAAGAGACACTTAAGCACATTATACCTAACTAAGGTCCTGATCCTGTGAGGTACTGAACCTCCTATGAGAGTTGAGCACAGGACAAGACAGGGCCCTAAATGAAAAAACATACAATGTGGTATTACTGACCTACATGATCCCCTATGTTTATTCATTTTCTCACAAAATGAGGATAGGAATTTTCCTGGAGGCCTTTGGCAAGGTTGCTTTTTGCACCATTTCCCTAGGATGAAGGCTATAGCATTTGGTACACTCAGAACAGTAACAGACTGGTCAATGGATGGCTGGTGCCCAGTTCCTCAATGGGAGTTGAATTCAGTGGGAGTTAGGTGCCTCCTTTATGTATCAGAGTCAGCGGCAATCATTGACTGAATAGTCCAAATTGGAATAGTATGGTAAGGTGATTATAAGAAAATGGAGGATAAAACAATGAGAAAAGGAGAAAGTCGGTCATTGTTTCTACAGCATGCTGTATAGCCACAGGCCACTGAAAGGCCTGGACAAATTTCTGTTAACATTGCAAATATATGTTACTAAATAATAAATACTTGATCCACCTACCAGCCACTGAGAAAGATGAAGCCCATCTAGTGAGCACCTGAGATTGAATTCCATTAGCATACACGGCAGAGTAGTTCTCTTGTCCTGGCAGAGTCTGTACCCTTACAGTTCCTCCCGCACTGGTGATCACCCCTCTGGGATAAAAGAGGATGGTCTTAACCACAATGCCAACTAAATACTTTACAAGTATACAGTAACATTTTTAAAGAGGCATTAAGGAAACCGTGGAAAGGACAAGGTCCTTACTTTAAAAATTATTTTACTATTACTAACTACCACTATTATAACCAACTAAGCTAAGTAAAACTGGGAAAAAAACAACAGCTGAGGTAAGCAAGGATGGACACTGCTGAGACTCCATCTCAGGCGGAGGTGTTTGAGAAGGAACTGAGGATGGTTCCCCCACGCAGCTCTATAGAGCTGTGGTACAAAGCACAAGGCAGAGTAGAGCACAAGGCAAGTGCATGCCAGCTGGACACTGCTACCTAAAAATCTCAGATCGAAGGTGCCTGGGGCACATGCACACCTGAAATGGAGCGCCCATAGGGACACAACTCAAAGAAGAACCAATGGCTCTGGTCAAACGAGGTAAATTAGAAAACTGTAAGGGGGTGGGGTGAAGGTGAGATCCCAGAATTTCTACTGAACCTGTTCCAGCACAGCGCTGTATGCTTAAATTTGGAACCGTGGAACAGTTTAAGAGACTTCTGGTTAGAAATCATGAGTTGTTCTCCCAGGCCCACAAAGGTATAGGTTGTACTGCACTGCTCTAGCTCTGGATTGATACTAGGAGAAACCAACCTATTAAACAGTGACCTCACTGATTGCCAGTAGAAAAAAGGAAAGCGGCACTACAGGACATTGAGGAAATATATCAGGAAGACATATTGAGCTTTGAACTATGGGTTCACCCATAGTTGTGGTTAAGAAAAAGGAAGGCAGCACCAGATTCTGGATGGACTATAGAAAATTAAATGAAGTCACTTTAAAGAATTCTTATCCATTACCATGAATGGATAGTACCTTGCATGCTATAGTAGGTTCAGTCTGGTTTTCCACACTGGATCTTAAAAGTGAGTATAGTGAGTGGAAGTGGATCCAAAAGATGGAGAAAAAATTGCTTTCATAGCAGGACAAGCCTCGTGGCAATTTAAACTGATTGCTTTTGGCTTGTGCAGTGCACCAGCCATATTTGAAATGCTAATGGAGAGGGTAGCACATGGCATGTCCCTCACAGCTTGTCTGTTATGCCTACATGATATCCTGGTGCATGGTAAAACCTTTGAACAGGAAACAAACCATTTATAAAATGTCTGTGAGATGCTGAAGGCAGCCAGTTTGAAACTGAAGCTGAAGAAATGTGAGATGTTCCAAAAAAGAGAGACCAACATTAGCACATTATTACTAGGGAGAGAATTTTCACTGACAAAAGAGAATTGAGGTGGTACACAGCTGGCCAACTCCGAGACACTTATAGATGTACAGAGTTTTGCAGGGCTCTGCTATTACAGATGGCTAATTTGAGTATTTCAAAAATGATGACATAAGTTGGGTGGGAAAGGGAAACAACTTCAGTGGTCAGTAGAGTATGATATAAGTGTTTTGTTTTGAGTTGGAAAAGGCTCCGCTGACTGCTCCTGTCTCGGCCTACTTATGTTTCAAACTCGTTGGACAGAAAGGCTGGTGCTTATGGTTTGGCAGAAGTATTGACACAAGAACTCCAAGGACTCCCTCCCCCAGGGGACAAATAATAAAAGAACAGGGACAGGAGTGCGGTCAGAGGGTCATAAGAAGGGAGCCTGATGGGGACACCGAGCAGAGAATCCCGGACAGCACGCACTGCTCCTCGAAGGCATCAAGGGAGCCAATGGACGCCGCTCAGAGGAACTCCGCCTGGATACGTGAATGGACTAAGGATTGGAAACAAGCCCCACAGTCACAGGAGTGTCCATCGGCCAACCTCCTCTCCCTGGTTGGCCGATTTTAGCCAGGGCAAGGAGGAGGTTGACCAGGAGGTCCCGTGACTCCAAGGACTTGAGAGGGTGGTAGCTTATCATAGCAAAAGTCTATATTCTCTTGAGAGAAATTATTGCCCCACCTGAAAAGGAACTCTTAGCAGTGGTTAAATCTATAGAATGATTTTATCACTATTTTTATGGGAGGAAGTTTATGGTCAGGACAGACCAAGCTTCTCTGCAATGTCTCTTTAGATTCAGAAATCCCGAGGGACAGCTTGCCAACTGGTTGGAGAAACTGCAGTGCTATGATTTCGCAATAGCACACAGCCCTGGCCATATGCATGTTCATGATGATGCCTTGTCCAAGCAGCCTTGCTGCAAACCCTGTCCTAAGAAGGAGAACAAGGAATTAGTTGCTCAAAGGAATGGGAGTGCTTCCCTTCCTCTAATTCACAAAAGTGCCCATGTTTCTAATTCTGGAGTAGGGTTGCAGGAATGGACCCAGATCAACTCAAAACTTCCTAAAGAGAGGATCCTGATAGGAGGGTAATGTGTGACTGGAGAATCACCTTGCAAATGCAGCCACCTTGGAATGTGGTAAACACCACAGTTAAAGCTTTCTAGTCACAGTGGGAAAGCTTGGAATTTATGATTAAATATTTGTATAGGAGCAGTGTGAAACCAGGCGGTGATAGATCCAGATACTGGTTGGTTGTACCAGATATATTGGAAAAGGAGGTTCTGAGGTTATGTCATGATTCAAAACTCCTGGACATTTTGGGGTTAAAATGCTAAGGGAGAATTTCTGTTAGGTAACACGCAAGCAGGATGTAGAAAGTTGGTGCAGGAAATCTGATCCTTGTGTTACAAAGAAGGGTTTCTCTAAAACTGGGAGTACCCTCTTGCCGCAATATCTTGTGGGGGCATCAATGCCCTGTGACAAGGCGATTGAAATTTGCTGGTAGCTATGGGACTACTTTACCCAAAAAGAAATCAAAAGGTTATGACAGTAGCAAAGGTTCTTGTAAATGATTTCTTCACGAGATTTGGGATTCTGAGTGAGTTACAGAGAGACTGGGGTGAAACTTTAAAACCAGGGCTTTGGAGCTGTGCTCCAGCTCCAGGCAAAAACCTGCAGCTCCACTGCTCCGGAACTGCTCTGTGCTCCAGCTCTGGGCTCTGCTCCAAAGCCCTGTTTTAAAACCAAAGAGTTTCAACAGGGTTGTGAGATTCTATGGGTCCACAAAACTTGCACCACCCCAGCACATCTGCAGTCTGATGATGGTCAAAAGGTTCAACAGGACTTTGGGGGTTCAGCTAGCTACTGTGTTAGAACAGCACCAAGGGGACTAGGACTAGCATATCCCATTCCTTTTGATGGCTTATAGAACAGCAGTCAATGAGAGTACAAAGTGTACTACAGCACGCTTCATGTTTGGGCATGTGCTAAGGCCCACTCCCAGCAAACATTTTGTATGGAGTTTCTGAAGAGGAACAAAAAGGTTTCAACGATTTGGATGATGCAGGACCCCTATAAACCAAAACTGAAAAAATTCATGGCTTTGCTAGGAAAAATTTGAGAACAGCTGCTGATAAAATGAAAAAAGACTGTGACCTGAGGTCAGATGGGGAAACTTTTAAAAGAGGAGATGCTGGTCTGGTTCCACAATCCTAGGAGAAAAAAGGGTAGGAGCCCTCAACTGGATAAAACTTGGACAGAACCCTACACAGTAGTATCTCAAATAAACAAAGGAATGTTTAGGATACAGTTTGGTCCCAGGACTAAACCCAAAGTTATCTATAAGGACCACATAAAGCAGTATCAAGGGGTGTAGCATTTCAAACAGAATGGGCAGGAATTGTCACAGCCATCAAGTTCCACAGAAACAATAGACATGTCTTGAGCACACTGAAACGAAATCCAGGGAGAGAAAAGTCCCAAAGACATTTGGGTGGGAATAAAATTATTTTATGTTGGGGATGTGAAACTGTCCTAAAAGACACCATGCATATGTAAATAGTTAATTTGTAATTTGTTAAATTAGTTCTTTTCTTTTTGTTTGGGATGTGTCATTGAGTGTCACTATTTTGGGCCTTATTGAGACTATTGACAAAGCTGAGGTTGATGTTAGGTAGGTGGAATGCACACTTGGTATTAGCTGAAATGAAATAACTATTTCTGGTCTGTTCCTTTGTTAATGAATTTGAAAAGTTCATTTTCATGATAGCTCAAGGTTTCCTTTAAAGGTGAAATTCACCTTATACAGAAGGTCCATGTGGGAGCTAAGCAGTACAGAAGGACTTGTGAATTTCCGCCTAAATGAAAAAAAACAAACAATTTTTACTATCAAAACCTGATTTATATTTTTCAGAACCATTGTATTTCACTCTGGTGCCAATGCCTTGCGTGCCAAGGCTGTTTTGGTTATACTAGAACTTTATACATTTTCCAGGAATGCTTTTAATTCTGTTGGTTAACTAATGGTCACTACATTTTTTTCTTGTTGTTCTATCATTGCCTGACAGTGACAATCCACAGAAGTGGGCAGCCCTTTCTCTTGATGAGCTGCACTTAACTATGGTTTACATTGAGACAGTTCTTTTCATTCCAAAGAACACAAACAAAACAGAGGTACATGTAAACCACTGAAATGCAGACACACAGAGGGGACCATCCAATATTTCACTGCGCAATACTGCACAGGAGGGGGAATTTTTGCCCAGGACATCTAAACAAACTTCACTATTATGAAAGGTATAACTCTAGTCCAAAGCCCCCTGAAGTCTATCAACAAGTTCAATTAACTTTAGACCAGGCTCTGAATAAGCAGACAGGACTCCCGTTTTTAAAGTCTCATCTTCCCCTTCAGAGGCATGGACCAAATGTACCTATCATATCGCAGAAGGTGATGAAGGGCCACCTTGATCTTCTCAAATTTTTGGCATGTCTCTTTCCAGAAGGTCTTGATGTATCAAGCCCAATTTTTAGACTATTAAGCTATTCCTCCAGATAGTAGAGGTGGCCTTTATACATGTATCTGAGAAAAGCCTTTTTATCAGATACATGTATAAATCAAATCAAACTATTAACATCTGCTGGAGCAGCCAGTGGTAAGCAAAAACAGTTCGACAGTTCAGAGAAAAGGGAAATCACAGATTTTTGCTTCATAGAAATTGTTTTCCCCTGGATAAATGTTCAGTCAATTTGGAATTCATGATGGTCCTGCCAGGTTTTTCATGTGAAGAGGGGCCCAGCGGCTCCACACAGTTCTCCTCAGTAGCGCATAAGCTACTTAGTTTAAAAAAAAATGTTATTTGAGATGATGCCAAGTGCCTGTTCTCTTGACTGGGCTCAGAGTAACATAATTGTCAGATCGATGCCAAAACACAGTCCATGCAAGTGGATAGAGATTATGTTATCATGCAAGGACAGGAAAAAACACGTCAAAATAAAAGGAAAATGATATTCTCTTTTAACTACAGAGTCAATGTTCCAATGGAAAAACATAAACATCAAGGAGCCCAGAGCTGAGGCTGTGCCCTTAACAAAAGTGTGTACTCATTTGACTCAGTCCAGAAATCTAAAGGCAAAATTCTCCTAGCATATTTCGATGCTAATAGTTTTGCTCCCCAGTTGATGTTTATGGGAAATCTACATGTGCTATACAGGGACAGAGCAGAATACAAAAGTCAGGATCTGATAGGGGATACAGAGATATCTCTGAGAAGGCAAAGGCAATTTTGTCCTGGAAGTTTCCATGATAAGAAGCACTTTTCATCATGACTACACTGTAAAATGTGTCTAAGTAGTTAATTACAGATGTCATTTCTGATGGAACCAAAGGATGAAAACAGAACCCCAAGTGATGACAGCTGAATTAACTTGGCTCCCATCTTTCTCTCCCTACTCTGACTTCTAGCTGCTAATGCAACTCCTTCCATCTCCTTCCTTCCCTGTGGCCACAAGAAGTGGCATCCTTCCCAATTGCAGCTTGCTGCTGCAGGCCTGCCTGTATTCTCCATCTTTGACCCAGAGCTGGTCTGGGTTCAGTGCCAGCTTCTCCCTACAACACAGGTTCTGTTGTCCCTGCTTCCACTGCACTTCATGTTTCTGGCATGACTTAAGAGCAAGACCCAGCAGGAGCAATCAATGGCCCAAAGTTTCCCAACAGTTTCCTAACTGCCCAGAAGTGCATTCCTCTGGCCAAACTCTGCCAATTTTCTCCTAGTGACCACAACTCAGGAAATTCTTATACCCTTTGGGATTAGCCTGTGTCCTAAAGACTAATATAGCTAACTTGGTAAAAGTGTGACATTTCTTGTGACACTGGCAGTATGGGAGTCCAGTGTCAGACTTGAGGCATGACCCACCTCTGACTAGGCTTTAAAAGTTATCTAAAAATTAACATATTGGGCCAGATCCTTAGCTGGTGTAATTTAGCATCTAGGCCACTATTACCCCAGCTGAGGATCTGGTCCTCAATTTTGCCTTCTGATTATTAATCCAACTAATGTCTCAAGGGTAGCTTTAGCTCAGTTCCTCATGCCTAGGTATAATCATCATCAGTAGGTTCCCTTCCACTCCCCATGACAGAGCTATACCTTTTATTGCCTAGTCAGGAAAAGGCTGGTGATGTTCCGTATCTTGACGGTAATTAGGCATATTAAAAGGAAAGGAAGGATTTAATACAATAACCAAAATGGGCACAAAACCTCACATCAGTTACAGTATAGGGAATTATTTGGGGCCATATTCTACAGTCATTACACTTGTCAAATAGTATTACTCTAGCAAGTAGTCCATTGAGTAAAGAGGACTACTCGTGTGAGAAAAGACTGGAGAATCCAGCCCTGAATTAGTGATGGGTTAGTTCCAAATCCTGAATCCAGATTTGCATTTAAACTGTCATGGGCCTATTTTTTATTCAAATACAGTTTTACTGTGAAGAATTCTTTCATTTTTGGTTGCAAAGTCAGTTCTTTAATAACTTGCATTAAAAGTTTTTACAGCACATTCTTGTGCTGTTAACTTTTTAAAATCTAAAGTACTGTACTGTATTGTATTTGTACTCACTAAAAAGCATACAAACTAGTTGCATAGCTTTCAGGAAACATACACAATACTATTGTACAGCAAGTAAATGCCTCTACAAACTGGGACGTTAAGAAGAGTTCAGTACATGTGTAGAAGGTAGTATATTGCCCATTGCCTAACCCTGGTTGGGAGTGTGGTGGGAGTTTAAATTTCTCCAGCACAACCTCCCCATACTCATGCTTTACATAGGTGAAGTGGTTTTTCACCCTAAAAGAATAAGCAAAAACACCAGAGAAGAAATAATTTCTTAAAAGAATAATAATTAGAGTTTAGGTTTTGGGGTTTTTTTCTTCTTTTTAAAGCAGAGGTTAAAACTAGATTATTCTCCTGAAACTGTGCCAGTACCATTGGTATGTGAGATGCAGTGAGGAGGTGGGTTTTTTTTTTTTTTTTAAGTTCTACATGGAATTTATAGATTGAGATATGCAGCATTACATAAGGGAACTGTGCAGCAAAACCAAGCATGAACAAGTTTGGTTGTGCCTATTCCTGCTCCTTTATGATGCATAGAGACAGCCTCAAATTTTTATCAAGTTTTCTGCTTGTGTAATTGACACTACAAAACTTGAGACCTCTAAGGCTAATAGTATGAGCCAGCTAAAAACTTTATTGCTTAGCTGGAAAAGTGGCAGATGTATTAACATATTCTAGAGACCAGCTACTAGGAAGGGACAAAGATCCATGTGTTCATAATTCATTTTATGGAAGAAAGAGAGTATACAGATAAAAACAAATGAAGTATATCAAGCTGTGAAAAAAAAAGTCCTATTGCCCACACAATATTTTTGGGCTGTGAGAACTGCTGTTCTCAAGAATCATATTACTGGAAATAGGCAAAAGAACTTTATCGTTACTGTAACTTGCCTAATCATTGCAGCATGTGAGTGCATAATTGGAGTCAAATACAAATAGTCAGATACTATTCAAATACTGCTTGTTCTTCTGAAGTGTGTAGGAGGCTGGTTTGCCTATAAACTTAACAAAAGTTCTTTTTATGTACTTGCCGAATCTTTGACTGAAATTTATGCTACAAGTGTTGTTAATCATAGAATAGAATATGCTATTCATAGGTTGGAAGAGACCTCAGGAGGTCATCTAGTCCAATCCCCTGCTCAACGCAGGACCAACACCAACTAAATCATCCCAGCCAGGGCTTTGTAAAGCCAGGCCTTAAAATCCTCTAAGGATGGAGATTCCACCCTTCCACCCCCTAGTAACCCATTTCAGTGCTTCACCACCCTCCTAGTGAAATAGTGTTGCCTAGTATCCAACCTAGACATCCCCCACTTAAAACTTGTGACCATTGCTTCTTGTTCTGTCATCTGCCACCACTGAGAAAAGCTGAGCTTCATCCTCTTTGGAACCCCCCGCATCAGGTAGTTGAAGACTGCTATCAAATCCCCCCTCACTCTTCTCTTCTGTAGACTAAATAACCCCTGTTCCCTCAGCCTCGTCTTGTAAGTCATGTGCCCTAGCAAATCACATGCAGTGGGACAAATCCTTCCTTAGAACATAGATGTTCCCCCAAATTTTAACCCCAAGAGCTACATAGTGCACAAAAACTACACTATAATTTGCATCTGAGGAAGTGAGTATTCACCCATGAAAGCTCATGCTCCAAAACGTCTGTTAGTCTATAAGGTGCCACAGGATTCTTTGCTGCTTTTACTATAATTTGAGTAATTTTGTTTTAAGGCCATAACACGCTACATTGCCTAACTTCCATAATTAATTACTCTTAAAAGGAAAAAGATTCTCTCTTTTAAAAATTATATTTAATGCTGAAACATTTCTAACCCACACTAAATACCTGATGGCCCACAGAGTGAAAGTAATTAAAAATATATTCAAAATCCTTTTCTTGCTATCCAAATACCCAGATTCGTGTGCAAAATTTTGCAGTGACATAAGTGGTGGTGTAAATTACACGTTGTGTAAACTGTAGTCATGAAAACAAATATAATTGGTAAATTAATGTAATATTGATTGATTAATACTGAGCTTGTATGCTGCATGCAGTAAATTTATCCTGATCATTGTTGTGTTAGCTTAAACTGGGGCTGAAATTGATTTGAGCAGTGTTGAGAATGGTGTGGTATAAGAAAGGAGGAGAGCGGAAGCCTACTTTATCTTACACTTTCCAACTAGTAACTTTTCAGGCTCAGTTTGCTCAGTTCCACCTCCCATATCTATAAATTATACTCGTGCACCAGTTGCCAGACTAGTGCAAGTTATTCTATTTTGTCATTTACACCAGTTTTAAGAGCATCTTTGTATCATTATTGTCACTGTTGAATTTGTCCTAGAGACTTTATGAAAGTTACAGCCACTTACTCCAAACTGTATTTGACTTGAAGTCTTTTAATGACATTTTGTTGGTGTGTTTTGAGAATTGTCAGGAATATCCATAATTCAGGTGGCAGACAAAGGTTACAACTGAAAAATATAGTTAATTTCTAAAATATGTTTCCTTGTCATCTTGATTAGTAGTCTTCTAGCTTACCTGTGAATGGCAGCGCCACAGATGCTGGAAAGGGAGGCATAAACTACATTCCCAAAGACATAGAACTGCCATAGCGGGCAACCTGCTGGACAGAGGACATCTGCTCTCTCCTTTCTGAGATCAACTCCCCTTGTAAGGCATGTGATGGTAGTGGGGGCTAAAGAGGAAAAGAAAAAATTGAGCTCTGAGGCTTGAACAGCCTATTATAACGAATTTGGAGGATCATTTCCAATCTACGCACCATATCTCAGTTTAAAGCACACATTTTAATTTGAAATTAAGCTACAGCCTTGTCTTGTACTGCAGTCTGGCTTTAAGGATTCGGTCACAGCATATATCATGGGCAATGACAAGGAAGATTACACACTCTTGTTTCACGATCATGTTGGAAAAAACAAGAACCAACAAGAAATTATTGAAAGCTCTGAACTACATTCAGCAGAGGACAACACAGATGATGGTGGAAAGCTGGAGGGCATTGGAGGAGAAAGGCGCCAGCAGTTCAAAGCAGCAGCAGCTGCAGCTTTCTCTATTACTACGGCATACAGGCATGAGGAAGGCTGCTCAGAGCCAATGAACCCCCAAAAGTGGGCAGCACTGTCCATGAAAGGAATGAGGGTCAGGAATGTGTTGTCTCAGACTGTCCCTTGGACAGCCTCCACCAACAGAGCTCCTAAGAAGCTCTCAGCAAAAGCTGAAGCCACCATCCAAGATGGAATTCATAAGAGAAGGTGACAATGGTACCACCTTCACTACACTTCACTCCCATTAAGACTATCAGAAAAATTTAGGCCAGGGCAGTGAGGTTAGATATTCATCTGTCTGCCCCAGCAAGAGTGAATTAGGTCTATTATTGCAATGCTACCTATTTCTAGAACATGTAAACCACTGCCATGAAGAGTATAGGAGAGACAAGGTGGGTGAAGGAATATCTTTTAATGGACCAACTTCTGTTGGTGGAAGGTACAAGCTTTTGAGCTTCACAGAGCTTGTCTTCATAGACAGTATAGAAAGCTTAGTGCAAATAACTGAAGCTGCTTTTAGTCAGTCGCTTAAAACAAATGTCATCCTTAAGTGACAAAGGACACAGTGAAAACAGTCAACCACGCGGTCAATAGACACAGATAAAATGTAACTTGGCAAAGTGAAAACTTCATGTTTGTCTTTGGCTGGGATTTTGAAAAGCACCTCAGTGAGTCAGGTGCCTTTGTCCCATGGGAAGTTGCTGTCTCTTACTTCTGTTTTTTCTATTGTTAGCTCAGGCATATTGTTTTCTCTTTTTAGCAACAATAACTATTTAACATACAGTACATTACATTTTGTATAGTAGTTAAAATACACCGTAAACATTCAATCATTAGGATTAGCATTTATAAGAAAATTTACTTAAATATTTAAATAATAAATAAAGTTGAAAAGAAATTACAACATCCAATATACTACTTCAGTTACTGTAGACAGTTCCCTGCATCAAATATATTCCCACCTTCTGAGATTCCTAAATACAGCTGTGCATATCACAAGTACCTAAAGCTATTTTCCAGAGAGGCTTTCCATTATGTAAGTATACAAAGGGAAAGCCAAGTTATTTTACAAGATATTTCTATGTAATGGAAATAGATGGTCAAACAACTTAACTGGATGTAGGGGTCTGGTTGAGATAGCATGCCATATTAGCACTTCTCTTTTATCTCCATCAATGTCTGCAAAATTTATTTTTTATTAAAACCCAAAAATATTACTTGGTAAATTTTTGAACTGGTGAAGACATTTTTCAAATATGAACCTATGCCATAATTTATCTTCAGAGAAACAATAGTTCTAAAATGTGTGAACTGCTCCATTTCTCTCACTATGCTGTATGAAGTTAATCTGAAGTATAATGATGGTTACATAAGGGAAAAGTTTTCAAAACTGAAAATCTGAAAGCCTTGCACTTACATTGTGTGAACAATACTGTGACTGTATGTGGGAATTTGGCAGTTAGTCATGCAATAATTTTAGATTACTTGCCATGTGCAAATATACGTATAGTAACAGCACACAAATGTAGGGTCACTCCTGTGCACACATTTTTGCATGAGGATCAAGCCTAGTTCTTTTGAGAACTTGGTATTTAATGTGCAACATCATTAACTATTCTATCCCCAGTCAACGTAGCACAACCAACTAGTGTGTGGGAGCGTGGCAAACTTGGGATTTTTTTCAGGAGTAACATCACTTCTACCTTACAATCTGACCCCTGACTGGATACCGATATTGACTTTCTAAGAACAAATCCTGCCCCTGACGTCCTTGCAACAGATTTTTTCCCTCTCCTTTTACTACTGTATCATCAGCTATTCAGCCAATAGGGCTAAAATGTAGAAATTCTACCAGCATAAAGAAAAAAACATCTTAAATGGATCTGAATAGATTCCAAGGCCAGAAGGGACCATTGTGATCATCTAGTCTGACATCCTGTAGGCCACTGAATTTTCCCATTAACTTCCTAGAGCATACAAAATAGTTCTTTACCAGTACATACCCTGGGCTGCAGAGGTTTTTAGTGGGGTCTGGGACTAACTCTGTAACTGAGGCCACCTCATCATGAGAGGAGGCTCAGATGGGGAATTGGGGGGGTCCACCTTGCAGCAGCAGCTTGATTCGTGTCCTGAGGGACTGAGCCTGACTCCCCACGCTGGGCATTGTAACCTGGACATCACGACGGAGGGGCTGCTGGGCCAAATTTTAATGAGTGTTGCTGTGACCCGGTGCACCAGGTTGCAGCACTACTTGCTTTGGGGGCCCTCTCAGATAGGAAGTCCTGGAGCAAACTCCCCCTTCTCTCCCTCTGGGACAGCCCTACCAATATCACTCATACTTGCAGCAAAGATCACTATTACTATTACTAAAAGTGCTTTACCTTGAGATCACAGCAAACAATTCTGTTTTTCATTAGCATATTGAACATACTGCATGCCAGTGAAAACACACAGAAAGTCACATTTTTATCTCATTTATTATTTTATAAATGTGTTAGTTTAGATTTTTATCAGTGCATTTGCCAGTAAGGGCCTTATTTTCAAAATAGAAGAAGTGCTAGGAACAGAAATGCAGGAGGAGTTGTGAGATAACTTTCTGGATATTTCTGTGTGCAAATACCATAATACACATTTAATCACAGTAATTGTGTGTACCAGGTACGCACATAATTGTGCATGTAGTTTTGCAGATGAGCCTTGGCGTCTGATATTTTGAAAATTAAACCTATAATACGGGAGACTTAAAATGGGGAAGGGGAAGGAGTGAAATGAGGACCTCTAAGCTTTGTCAAATCATTTAAAATACTTTTTTTTTTTGGATATTTATGAAATGTTTTTTGTTTTACTTAAAAAATTAACATCTTTCTGTGTCTCTATGGTTCATCTTGTCCTATTTAGATTGTAGGATCTTCAGGGCAGGAACAGGGACTTTTAAAATTTGAGTCTTATACGGAACTAAGCATATTGTTAGTGCTTCTAATTCTCTAGAAGTGACAGCAACAGCACTTAAATTCTGCATTACCCTCTGGGTACTACTTGCTTTCAGATATAATACTTACATTGGGTCAGAGCCTAAGCCACAGGGTATTATTATTCAGAAAGCTCATGCCACTTGTCTCAAAAATATTTCCAGTATATAAGGCAATTGTACTTGAACAAACAGGTTAAGTTTCATCCAGACTGGGTTTTTTTTTTTTAATGTAAAGGAAACAATTTTATTTCTGTAAATAGTTTCATATGATTTTCAGATTAAAAGTAGCAGGTCCAAAAATTTGACTAAATATTTCTAGGAAAGCAAATGCCTAAAATAAAATCAAGAGCATACTGGCAATGAGGGTATAACTCCTCTTCTATAAATTATGTAAGGAAATGTCTTCAGGCTAAGAGATTCCCCATTTTTTGTTACAGTCATGACAATACTCCTATCCAATTCCATTAGTATCAGTGGAAACCGTGTACACTTCCAAGAGCAGATGAGGCAGGTGACCTGGTATAATTGTTTAAGTACAAGTCTGGAAGTCCAAAGCTCTATTCCCATTTCTCTTGCTGACTGGATAACATATCATGGGATTACCTGGTTGTCAGAGGTGCTGAGCAGTACATCCCCAGCTCCCATAGATATCAAGAACCTTTGAAATTCTGGTCACTAACTTCTCATTTTCAGTTTCTACAGCTATAAAATGGGGACAAATACTTACTAGCCTCAAAGGAGTGTTGTGAGGATTAAGTAGTTAGAATCTGTAAAGAACTTTGAACCCACAAAGTGCTTATAAAAATCCTCTGTATTATCATTAATTAGAGTTCCCACTGTCTCCCTTCCCCAATGATCTCAGTCATTTAAAGATACCACTGTACCCATCACTACAAGTGAGCAACCTAAAGGTCTTTTCCTTTGGCTCACTGACACTATTATATAGTCTACTCTCTGCTTCATGCCAGCCCATTGTGTGCAAGGTTGTAGAGCTAGTCTGTCCCTGTGATAAGAGAAACAGATTTTCCTTTTGATTCTAATTTGTTATTTTAAGTTCCTCTCAGGGAATTAGTTACATCTTTTTTGGTTTCATCTACGTAAATTCATGGCTATGCAATGGTGCCTGTTGCCATGATGCTAATGTGTCCTGATAGTCCCTTGTCTGGCTTTCCTCTTTCATTTGTCATGTGTCTTCATAATCTATGGAAAATTCAGCATTCTGAAATTCACATTACTCATATTTGCAAGCAATTAAACTGGCTCCTGGTGAAATGGCTAATTTAGGGACAAATGCAGGAACCTAGCATTCAACCCAAATAGTGAGTACACTGGTTACCTTTAAAAGATACCTCTCCACAGACTGCTGTGCAGCTAGAGCCACTGCACAGAGTATCTCAGCTCTGGTGGCTGAGATAACATGTCATACCCCACACATGCATCACAGTAGTGATTTTGGGAACAGAAGAAGGGCCAAAGGCTCTAGAGCCTCTGGTCATCCCACAATCTCTCTCTCAGCTGCACAGCGATATTCATTTCTTGCATAGCCCTTCCCCCAAACAATTCAACTCCTTTCCTAGTTCAGAAGAACTACATCAATTCTGCTGCCAGGAAGAACTTTGCAGCCACAGACATGGAAGCTGGATTTGATTCATAGTCTCACTCTTTCCATACTTGTATGATCTAATAAGTTTTCCTCTACTTTTAAATGTTCATTTGTAGACCTCCACCAGTCTCCTCATGTTACAGTTAATATTACTGTTACGTTTGTATTGTTCTTCTCCAGTACATCAATTTGGTATATGCATAATTAATAAAAATTTAGAAATTAATAATCATTTTTGTCTGATGCCAAACTTTTTACCTTCTTAAGTACACATCCAAATTCAATACTGAGGATAAAGCCTGTTCAATGCATTAAAACATTTGAAACACAGAGAGGTCCTTTTAAATATTCAGTGGTTTGACTATCTGTGCCTACCTTAACTGCACATAACAAATGTAGTAGATAAATGCTAATGAAAATAGTTACCCATAAGTTACACCCTAAGTATTTTTCACTTGATCTCCTTTCTATTTCTGAATGAATTTGATAGAACTTTCCCTTAATTTCATGAAAATGTTTTGTGATGGGAATTTGAAAACCTAGACCCTAAATCTAATTATGTTGCAGGAGAAAAGCTTATCTTGCAATTTATCATCACAGATCCATTCATGTCCATTATAGACTCCCAGTGGCGTTTGGAGTGCAAAGTGAATGAAGGATTGGGTTTTAAAAATGCCAAGAAAATGACCAAACTTCCACTCTATCATAGCTTGCACATACACTCTATATGTCACAGAAACACAACACCTCAGACTATTGTGTGGAAACACACTGTATTTCTTCCTGATTAAAACATGATTTAATGGAGGAAGTTCCATGTAGAAAGAGAAGGATGGATGTCTTGCTTCAGTGCTGGACCTACGAAAGACAAGGGAGAACCTATTACAAAGGCGTTAAAGTCTGTCTTCTCTCCTATGACATCCATCAAATAACCATACCATAGGTTTAAACATTTTGTGACCCAAAAACCTCTTAATGCCACCTGGCAAGGGAATGCAGAAGGGTTACAGGAATCTCCTGATTCTTGTGTGTGCATTCTGGTTCACCAAAGAATGCAATCTGAGGTCTCAAATGAAAGCAAGTGTCACACCAGACAGCAATATCATTGTGAAATGTATATACAGATGCTATGTAAAGAATTATGTATATATTAGGGCTTTCACACAATTAAAAATATTCATTGCATGATTAATCATGCAATTAATCATACCGTTAATAATAGAATATTATTTAAATATTTTTGGATATTTTCTACATTTTCAAATATATTGATTTCAGTTACAACACAGAACACAAAGTTTACAGTGCTCATTTTATATTTATTTTTATTACAACTATTTGTGCTATAAAAACAAAAGAGATAGTATTTTTCAACTCATCTCAGACAAGTACTATAATACAATCTCTTTATCATGAAAGTTGAACTTACAAATGTAGAACTATGGACAAAAAATAACTGCATTCAAAAATAAAACAAAGTAAAACTTTAGAGCCTACAAGTCCACTCAATCCTACTTCTTGTTCAGTCAGTAACTCAGACAAACAAGTTTATTTACATTTGCAGAAGATAATGCTGCTCACTTCTTATTTACAATATCACCTGAAAGCGAAAACAGGTGTTCATATGGCACTGCTGTAGCCGGTGTCTTAAGATATATTAAATATATGCCTGATGTATTAAAGATTTGTATGTCCCTTCATGCTTCAACTACCATTCTAGAGGATATGTTTGCAGGATTCTGCTTGATAACAATCCAAAGCAGTGCAGACTGATGTATGTTCACTTTCATCATCTGAGTCAGATGCCACCAGCAAAAGGTTGATTTTCTTTTTTGGTCATTTGGGTACTGTAGTTTCCACATCAGCAGGGCCAGCTCCAGCGTTTTTGCCACCCCATGTGGCAAAGAAAAAAAAAAGCCACAATCGGCAGCACTTCGGCGGCGGTAAACCATTCTTCGGCTGCAATTTGGCGGCAGGTCCTTCTCTCTGAGAGAGACTGAGGGACCTGCCGCCGAAGAGCCAGACGTGCGGCCCCTTTCCGTTGGCCGCCCCAAGCACCTGCTTGCTTCTCTGGTGCCTAAAGCCGGCTCTGCATATCAGAGTGTTGCTCTTTTAAAACTTCTGAAAGCATGCTCCAAACCTCATCCTTCTCAGATTTTGGAAGGCACTTCAGATTCTTAAACCTTGGGTCAAGAACCAGGAGCCAGGAGCCATTTTAATTGCTTGCAAATATGAGTAATATGAATTTTAGAAATCTCACATTGGTACCTTCTTGTATTTTGTCAAATCTGCAGCGAAAGTGTTCTTAAAACGAACATGTGCTGGGTCATAATCTGAGAGTGCTATAACATGAAATATATGGCAGAATTCCAGTAAAACAGACCAGGAGATATACAACTCTTCCCCAAAGAGTTCAGTCATAAATTTAATTAACTTTTTTTTTTTTTAACAAGCATCATCAGCATGCAAGCATGTCCTCTGGAATGGTGGCCGAAGCAAGAAAGGGCATACAAATGTTTAGCATATCTGGCATGTAAATACCTTGCATTGCTGGCTACAAAAGTGCCATGCGAACACATGTTCTCACTTTCAGGTGACATTGTAAATAAGAAGCCAGCCGCATTATCTCCCATAAGTGTAAACAAACTTGACTGTTTTAGTGATTGGCTGAACAAGAAGTAGGACTGAGTGGACTTGTAGGCTCTAAAGTTTTATACTGTTTTGTTTTTCAGTGCAGTTATGTAACAAAAAAAAATTCTACATTTGTAAGATGCACTTTCACAATAAAGAGTTTGCAGTACAGTACTTGTAAGACGTGAATTGAAAAATATTATTTGCAGTACAGTACTTGTAAGACGTGAATTGAAAAATATCATTTTTACAGTGGAAATATTTGTAATAAAAATAATATAAAGTGCACACTGTATACTTTGTATCCTGTGTTGTAATTGAAATTAATACATCTGAAAATGTAGAAAAATGGCAAAAACTATTTAATAAATTTTAATGGGCAGTCCTTGTTTAAAAATAAGATTAAAACTTCGATTAAATCAAAAAAATTAATCGTGTTAAAAAAATTAATCCCAATTAATCATGTGAGTTAACTGTGATTGACAGTCCTAATATATATATATATATAGAGAGAGAGAGAGAGAGAGAGAAAGAAGATATATTCTTAAAGTTTGTATCAAGGTGTTAGTCACCAGAAAAGGTGAAAAACAGGTTATCTGTCAGACAGGAGATATTGATTCATCTATCTGTTTACATGTGGACTGACTATTGTTTCGTTCAGAATGGGTCCCCTATCACCAGTCTGAACTGAATGCAAATGAAGGATTGTAAAAAAGAACTGCCAGGAAGGGAAACACACTGGAGATAGAGAACTTTATCTTGAGGTGCATATAGGAGATTTGCTTGAGTATATTGGGTGGGGCAAAGAGCCTGAACAGACATCTTTCACTGAGGAAGAAAAAGGACAGCACTTTTGTTTCATAAATGAAGGGTCTAGGCCAGGCTTGGTTGAAAATGCTGGAGACTATAGGGTGAGTTAAGTTTCTTTAGACAGAAGTGTAACTTGCTAGTTTAGTCTCTAGAAAGCGAGTTATGATTTTGTTTTTTATGCACCCATTTGTCTCCAAAGTTCTTATTCATTATTATTTGAATCTCTAATCTTTGATAATAAATGTATTACTGTTTTCACTATAAATATATCTAAGTGCTGTGGTGTTAAACAAAGTGCTTATAAGATGGTGTACACTGTTCCTTTGGGAACAGCAGACCTGGTAATTCTGTGAGTGTTCAGTGGATACAGATACAGGCTGGACATTGCAGGGAACACTGAATATTCGGGCATGGGTCTGTGCTTGAACAGAGGGAGTGAGGCCTACAGGGGTCTGGAAGGCAGCGCTTGAGCTAGAGGCCGCTAGTTTCAGAGAACTGACCCACAGCAGGCACAGACATAGCTGCCTCATGCTATGGGGCAGGCAGTGGTGAGGTGCTTCACAAATCTGGATACCCCTAAGATGCATCACACATTCTATAGCTCGTCAATCCAGTACTTTCCTAAATTACTATCTTTGCACTATACAGTTCTGCTACTTATTACTGCAAAAAAATGAACAATTTTCACACAACTGTCAAACTAGAGTCACCAGACATTTAAAGGGAGTCTTATCAAGGTAAAAGCCACAACTAAATGTTGGGCTATGTTGTCCTGTGTTGCTTGGGTATAGGAGAGAGCAGAATCTGTCCCAATATATTTCAAGAACAGTTTCATTGTAAACTATCATAAAGCCAGGGATTATAAAGAGTGAAATAGCTTTCAGTCATGTCACTGCTTATGCTGGTTTTTTCCTTTTGCCATTTTTGTACTGCTTGGACAGTGAAACTGAAGTATTCACTTTCCTTTTCTGCCTCAAGCCTTCAAACAAGCATGTGTTTAAATTACACAGAGAAATAATCCCACAGGCCTTGTCTACACTGGGAAAATGCATCATGTTGGAAAACATGTTAACTAACAGGTTTATACTAACACAATTTTGCCCTGAGCATAGACAAGGATAACTGGATTTAAAAATGTGTTAACCGGTCATGGCTATGTTGGCTGGGTTTTTATTTGTTTGTTTTGACATTTCATTTACATTGTTTTGTTTCCTTTTGAACAGTCTAGGGTTAACTAAGACCAGCTAACAAATTACCAACATGCACAGGTGTTTCCAGGATTGGGCAGATATGGTCAGTTTCATTTGTGGCATCTAGAGGCTAATCCAGCTCCCACTGAAATGAGCTGAAATATTCCTATGGATTTCAATGGGAGTAGGATCAAGAGTAAAAATTTTTAAAGCACCTAAGTGATTTGGGAGCCTAAATCCCTTTGACTTTCAGTGAGACTTAGGTTCTTAAGTCACTTTTGAAAATGGGATGTAGGTGGTTTTGAAAATGTTGCCCCAAACCTCTAATGTGCTAATGTCATGTTGTTGAGTGAGTGTGGGTGGGGAAATATTTTTTAAACTTATTTTCATTTGTTTAAATGCATACAAATTTCTGTTAATATTACCTTATGGAAAACCATTTAAAGCAAGCCTAAGCAAGGGCATAAATTAAATTGCCAGTGTCCCTTTAATTTCTCTTTAGTTGCTTTGACAGACACCTTCAATTTACAGGACTTTATCCCAGTTAGGAAGGATCCTAAAGAGTTCTTCTATTGTTCCCTGCCAGTGTCACAAGTTATTCCCTCTCTTTATATTGACCTGCAAAAGAAACGGGCAAAATTGATCCTGGTTTAGGTTCTGCATTACAGCCTAGTTAGGAGGTCCTCAGTAATGATTTGTATCTAGCAATTGGACACCAGGCCATCATACTAACTAACATTAAAGAGTTTGCCAAAAGTTAAAACAAATAAACAAACAAAAATAGAAAAATAAATTCTTATATTATACATACAAATTTGAAGTCACTCACCATTTGGGGTCAGGATGATGCTCTGCTTCCAGAATTCATTGCTGGACAGGAGCGATTCTGGATCCTTTCTTTTGCCCTTGCTTCGCTCCCATTGATGGAGGGAATAGAGAGAGTTTCATTTGAGAACATGGTCCCCAAGCCAAAATGGTTGCACTCCTTAGTTGCTCAACTGATTTGCCTTCTTTAGTTTTTCTATTGCCATGTGTCCACTTGGGTGTGATTCCGACTCCATGGAGTCACCGTTCTCCCAACAGCAGAGTTTCACTCATCCGTGACACTTGTCAATATGCCACCCATAGTCTGTTGGGCACTTTCTATATGTCTCTTCCCTTCCAGGGTAAAATCATGGCACAACAGGCTTAAAATGTTTGCATTGAGTCTTATAGTCATAGTATGTTTGTAGGTTGTCTGATGACAAATCCTTTTTAAGCTTTGTGAGTTTCTCTCACTCTCTCATATACATACACTACTACATTTACCGTTCAGTTTGTTACACTATAGAGAAGTTAGATACCTTTGCCTCCTGGAAATACCAACCCCCCTCCATTCTCCATCTCCTTCTATGCTTCTCACTTTTAAAAGACAAGTCTTGTCATATAGCTACAAACCTATGTTCTCCCCTCAAAGATTTATGTCGAAGTAATATGGAACCAACAAAACAAACATTCTATACAACATTGCTCAATCATTTTACTTTTTGATGTATGCTATCTCCCATGTTTGATCTGTTTAGTTTATTAGCTTTTTGGAACAGGTATCTTGTCTGTGAAACGTCTAGCACATTATTGGTACTAAAGAATAAAATAATAAAAATACAATAAAATACTTTTCTTGTGTATCATTGTATCTGGATAATCCCATTTGCAAGCTATGTTTTGTTTACTTTTTTGGCTCAAGAGAGGGAGAATAATACAAGTTCAGAAGGAAGTGTCAGTTACCCCATCACGAAATTCTCTTTCACAGCCCGACAGACAGCATGCAGGGAGGGAAAGGCTGGTGCTACATCCCATCCCATCCCATCCCATCTGGAAACAGCATTGTTTTTTCCCTTCAATATAGAAGTGGATTTCAGAGCACTTTGAAAATCCAGTTTTGAACAGAAATGGTGCTGCAGTCTTAACTCTGGAGCAGCTAGCAGCGGCTCAGTAACCCAATGACGGCATGATAGGATAAAGAGACGCAGCCAGCATCTAGATTCAACAAACAAATAGTTCTAGGAGCTCTGAGATGTGATCCCATCAATGTGGTTTTAGTCTGAATATTTGCATGTTTAACAGAATCTGCTAATACTATGCGAAAAGCAAGGTCACGCTGGTGCTAGACTTTATATAAAAGAGAAAAGGCTACTGTGTGTTCAGTCATTTCTTACCTTAGAGCATAAACAAATTCCCGGTAGCCCACGCACAAAGAATTATTATTTTCCTATCACCGTTAAAGTAAGAAATTTTCAGGTGAGATAGAAAAGGATTCTACAATCGCAAGCCAGGCTGCTTTTGTACATGGTTTAACTTGCACTTGGTGTGTGACTATTAAAGCCGTGAACAGTTACAGAGATGCTTGAACGCGCCACAATTAGACATTTTAAACTAATTTAAATAATAAAAAAAAAGTTCGCTTGGAAAAACCAAGCGCAAATTTGTATTTAGCAATTGCGGAATTCCCTTAAAGTCAAGCCCTAGGCTGGAAACGGATGTCCGGGGTTGTAGCGGGAGATGATCGCTAGCTAGTGTGTCGAACTGGCTCAGCCCTGCAGAGACCCACTTTAGAGGCGCCACCAGTTGGAGACCCATGAAGGGTCCTATGTAAAAACCGGAGTCTCTGAGACTAACGGAGACTAGCAACTCACCCGAGCCGTCGCTTGCCCGCCCCGGGCTGGCCAGCAGGAAGCCACCTGCAATCAGAGACACAGAGGGGTTCAGGAGCGGTCCCACAGCCGAGCAGTGTAGCTGGGCGCAGGGCGCGCTCGGCCGGGGGGTTCGGAGCGGAGCGCCTTGTCCGCGCTGACCCGGGCACGCGGAGCCGCTCCCCACCTACCTAGCAGCATCAGCACGGGAGACATGGCGGCCGCGCAGGCTGGCACCTGGGGAGAGGGAAGAGAACTTCAGCGCAGCGCTCGGCAGCGGCAGGGTTAGCTGGCGCCGCCCCCTCCCCTTCCCCCGGTGTGTGCGTAGCTGGAGTTAGGGGCGCCGGGGTGTCTCCGGCACCGGGCTGGCAGGTGGAGTGTGGGCACCTGCGCCGGGCTCGCGCGGGGAGGGCGGGCTCTCCTGCGCCCAGGCACGGGCTGCTTGGCTCCGCGCGGACCCCGGCCGGGGACCAGCCCCGGGAGCTCCTTGCGGGGGGCAGGGGAGCCGGGGGAAGAGAGACAACCCACCCCCGGGAGCTGCCGCACACGGCCTGGCTGGCGGCGCTGCTGGTGCTTGTGACAGCGCCGCGAGCCCCGCGCGCGCTTTAAACCCTTCCGCGAGCGCATGAGCACTGGGCGGGCCCGCGCTGCCTGGGTGGCCTGGGCGGGCGACCTGGCGGGGAGGGAGCGAGCGCCAGGCCGGCGGCCTCACTGGTAAATTGCCTGAGGGTAGCAGCAGGCAAGTGCGCGGGGCGCCGGCAGGGCCTCTTCTCCCGGCCCTGCAAACCGATCGGAACGGATTCTCAGGCACCCGTGTAAACCTGGCCGCCTGTGGAGTGACTCCGGAGTCACCTGGACAAGTGAGGCCGGGGAGCTCTACTCCGCCCCCAGAGGGTCGATGGACATATGGGCAAACAGCCCGGCCGCCCATCCAGGCCAAACCTTGGGCGACCGTGTACAAGTTCAGAGAGCAACAAAGAGTCCTGTGGCACCTTATAGACTACCAGACTTACTGGAGCATGAGCTTTCCTGGGTGAATACCCACTTCTTCAGATGCAGCATCCTAGAAAGTCAGTATTCAGCCAGGAAAGCTCATGCTCCAATACTTCCGTTAATCTATAAGGTGCCACAGGACTCTGCTGCTTTTACAGATTCAGACTAACACTTAATACTTAAGTTCATAGACATTACCATCTGGTGGGATAGCACTGTGAGCTGCATCTTGTGTATGGGCAGCTCACTGATGGGCAGGAGGGAGCTCATCTCCTTTCTCTCGCCTTCCCTTCTCTCCTGTTAATGGAAGGGATGGAAATTTTCCTTTGAGAACAGGAGTCCAAGACAAAGCTGCTGGGTTCCTCAGCTGCTCAGCTGACTCCCATCCTGTAGTTTTTCTATTGCCATGTGTCCACTTGGGTATGACTCTGGCTCTGTGGAGTCACCATTCTCCCATCAGCAGCGTTCCACTCACACCTGACACTTAGCAATAGGCAGACCACAGCCCGTTGGGCATTTTCTGTACGTCTCTTCCCTTCCTGGGCAAAATCGTGGCAGAAGAGGCTTAAAGTGTCTGAACTGATTCTTGTGGTCAGATCAGGTTCGGAGCTCTGCAGATGTCAAATTCTTTAATGTCTGTGAGTGAGTTTGAATCTCTCTCTCTCTCTCTCTCTCTCTCTCTCTCACACACACACACACACACACACACGTCTACTGATCCTTTTCAGTTTGTTACATACACACGAGTTTACTGACCCCTTTCAGTTTGTTACACTGTAGAGATACCTTTGCCCTCTGCAACAGCCTCTCAAGCCTCTGCCTGTAAGATTTTTAAAGGTTTAGGGGAGCTATTGTTCCCTTTCTTTACACATTATGTTATCCGCAAAAACAAGGAGGAGTCCTTGTGGCATCTTAGAGACTAACAAATTTATTTAGGCATAAACTTTCATGGGCTGAAACCCACCTCGTCCTCGAAAGCTTATGCTCAAATAAATTTGTTAGTCTCAAAGGTGCCACAAGGACTCCTTGTTGTTTTTGCTGATACAGCCTAACACAGCTACCTCTTTGAAACTTGTCATTATCTTATCTGGTGGTTATGATGTTCCAGGTGCATCTTATGTAACATAACATTTTAAGCAAATGTCAGTCGGCTGGGCTGTCAGTTACCTCGTCACAACATTTTGTTCTGAATAGGAGATATTTTACGTGGCTAAAAAGAAATGATGGGGGCTCTTTGTCTTTCCCTAGGAAAATTGCACGTTTTATCCTAGCTCTTTGTACAATCATTGGCCCAAATTGCAAACCCTGTATATAATGGAAATCATTTCAAGCCAGGGAGTGCAGCAGCACCCCTAGTTCCAGCACCTATGTGTACAATCGCACCCGTAGAGGGTGTAGACTGGAGGAAAATGAACTGCTGCAGCTGGTCTCCTTAAATCCACAAGGCAAAAGTCCTGCCAGGTCTGCAATGGAGTGACATCAGCCCGGTTATAAGTGGCTTATTTGCGTGTTTAATAGAATCTGGCACAGGTGTCTACTCATGCCAACAAATCCCGTATACCAATTAATTTGAACCTAATTAGATTGAGTGGTCTCTAAAATTGCTGTTTGCGTTTAGATTTGTTGAAAATCTAATCCGATTTTGGTTTAAATCATTGGTATACAGCTAGTTACTTCATCCTCACCGGTGAACAGCTATGGTGAATCCAAGCACACATGAACCGTGCGTTTTGACTGGATAGTCGTTTTTCCCCAACCCCTCTTCAAAATGTATACAAAAACATAGCTTTTCTTTATAATCTGTTTTGCATTTGTTCTGAACTGAGTGTTCTGTGTGAAATGCTGATGATGCAGAACGGTTGGGCACCACAGATACTATCGCTGTTTGGGACGATCATACTACTTATATATGGAGGAGTGAATACTAGCCTGTAAGCATATTTTCAGGGGTATTTGTAGGACTTTTTTTTTTTTAAATGACTTCAGCCACGTTCCTGCTCCTTTAGCGGTTGCTGTCTATAAACACACATGTGGTTGACTGTTATTAGCTCAATTGTTCCTGGAAAGGGAAATTTAAAATTGCACATGTGAGTACTCACAGAAATTAAAATAGTAATTGGCTTTCCAAGAGTGTTTGTAGCCGCAAATTGATTGTAAGTGATATTACACTTATCCAGTCAGTGAACAGAAATGGCAGCATGGTTCTTTTGTGACAAATCTAATCAACACATATGGAATTTTGGAGTCTGAATAATAAACTGCAAAATAATTGAGTTTTGTGAAATACATCAAATAATTCTGAATAACAAATACATCTGAGAAAATGACAATCTGTTCACTGACATTTTGCAAATAGGAAAAAAAGGAAAATGTTATCAGATAAATGACTTTCTGCAAGGCATCAGATAAATGATTCATCATTAATTATTTGTTCAACTCTGCTGTCAGTTGTTAAATTGGAATTGCGTGTATTGACTGCCAAAACATGGGGCTGTCTCTGCCATCTGCTCTGATCACTCCAGAAACATATTTCTGTGTTTCCAAGATTGCAGTCCGGAATCAGATGGGGGTGGGAGGAAGAGGCGGTACACTACAAAGTTCCACCCACAAAATAAGCTCCTCCTATGTGAGTCACCAAAATTAGTTACTGCTGACTAGGCTGCGAAGATGTTCAAAATGTGATCATGTGTTCACTCTGAGGTCTACTGGGATCCTTGATCTTGGCTTCCCTAGATGGGGCTTCACTATGTCTATAGGCTCTGCTAGGCTCCTTCAGCTTGGGTTTTTCTTAATAGGGAGGAGGGAATGGGTGGTATCTCCCAAATTTGTCCATTGAGATGGCCCTCTTAGTAAATGCTGCAGATCTGTGATCCTCCCTCTCTGTTCCCACATAAGAAATGAAATAATTAACAATGTTGACATTTACACTGTGGTCATCACAGGCCTTTGAGTTAAGTCCTGATTGAGATGGTTTAGTCAGTTCACATCTCTCTGAGCAATTATTCCAGACTTTCTACAGATTCAGATAGACATCTGTTCCTTGGTTACATTCAGGTAAGTAGGTCAACATACAGCCACTGCAGTAATTAAAGCATGTCCACACTATGCTCCTTCTGTTGTGCATCCTCACCAGGAGTGCTTCTACCAACTTAACTGTCTGGGACATTGACAGATAGAGCTCCCCCTCACTGTGGGGCTGACAGCTGCAGCCCCTCATCCCACCCCGGGGCTGACAGCATCTGCTCATAAAATATATCCAATTCACTGTCACCCGGTGCATTTGTTGGTGGATATATTTGGATTATTGTACACTTGACGCATCTTGTTTGCAGCCTGGCTGATGTTATTCTGTTGTTTACTGGCTCCCAAGCCAGTAGGGTCTTGCTATAAGGTTACCCAAAATAATTCCTAAATCTCTTTCATGTGTTCCTCCTCCTGAATATCAGATTATAGCACCATCAGACACCATCTTCCCATACTTTGACCATATTGTCTCACTGATGCCAAGTATGTTCAGATGGTATTTTTTCACTGCTTGTGAGCCTGTGCCAATTTTTCCATACTATACAAAGTATATACGTTCCATGTGCCTACTCTTGTACAGATCCGAATATGATGTCTTCACATCTCAGCTTCCTTTTGGCTTTCACTGGGCTCCGTCATACTTGGGTTTTGAGCTCCATCTGCCCCTCCTGTCCTCAAGTTTTGGTTTAACTAAACTGTTTCTATTGCATTGAGGGTTTTACCTGAGTGGGGCGCAAACCCAACTGCAGAAGTATCCTCTTTTATCTGGGCTTTATCCAGGGCCGGCTCTAAGTTTTTTGCCACCCCAAGCAAAAAAAAAGTTTGGCTGCCCCCCCATCCCAGCCCTGGGCTCCTCCCCATACCCCCCTGCTGCCCCAGCCCTGGGTTCTTCCTCCCACATAGCCCCTGCTGCCCCAGTGCTGGGCTTCCCCCTTTGCCCCGCCACCAGTGACCTCCCCCCCACCCCGCTGCCGGCCCAGCCCTGGGCTCCCTCCTTCCCCTCCACCAATGCCCCCCACACACACCTCCTGCCGCCCCAGTCCTGGGCTCTTCTTCCCCCCCACTTGCACCCGCCTTCTGCCGCAGCCCTGGGTCACTGGTAATTCGCTCCCAGGGCGGGTCATTAAGCAGGAATGTTGGATGTGCACAAAACACAGACAGGATTGGTTCCCATATGGTTACAGAGCTGCAGTAAAGTGGAACAATTTTCAGCTTGTGTGATTGGAGGATATCTGGATGCATATTATAAGACTGTCCTCTGTAAATGAGGAAAAGTTGGGATTCCTTTATTATTCTTTTGTTCCACTCTTTCTTTCTATGGGGAATTTGTCAATGCAATATCACTGTCTTCCTTTTAAACAAACAAACAAACAAACAAACAAAAAAGGCAATGGCTGTTGAAAATAGCAATTCCAGTCCTAATAACCACTGGGAAGCATTTCTTGCTCAATTTTATTCTACTTTTTCTACAGCAAGTTACAGTGGATCAGTATATTTGATTTGGGAGAAATGAAGTAACAGCTGCCCAAACTGAGCTTGAGCACTCATGAATTTTGAGGTGTTCAAATCTGGAAGGCAGGTGCTGGGTGCGTGTGGGGGGAGGGGGCTGTGGGCTCCGTAGGGGAGCACGGCAGCATGTATGCAGCAGCGTGTCTGGAGCTGCACGGAGTCAGACACGCTGGTCTGAGTGGCACGGTAAGCGAGCTAGGGGGTTGAGGAAGGGGTAGAGGGTTCGGGGGGGCAGTCAAGGGACAGGAGCGGGGGGGGTTGGATGGGGTGGATGTTCGGGGGGGCAGTCAGGGACAGGCAGTGGTTGGATAGGCATGGAAGTCCCAGGGGTTTGTCAGAGGACAGGTAGGGGGTGAGGTCCTGGGGGGCAGTTGGGGGGGGTCTCAGGAGGGGGCAGTTGGGGACAAGGAGAAAGGAGGCTTATAGAGGGGGTAGGGTTCCAAGGGGCAGGGGTCCTGGGAGGGGGCAATCAGGGGACAAGGAGCAGCGGCGCATAGATAGGGGGTGGGGTCCTGGGGGCAGTTAGGGGCAGGGGACTCGGGAGGGGGCGATCAGGGGACAGGGACTGGGGGGTTGGGTTGGATGGGTTGGGGTTTCTGTGGGGGGCAGTCAGAGGGAGTGGGTGGTGGCAAGGTGGGGCTTCCTTCTCCGTTGAGTGTCCTGTTTTTTGAATGTTAAAATATGGTCTACCTACCACTCTCCACTCACAGCACGCTGCCGCATGAGGTCCTCCTCCTTCCTTTCCAGTTGGTAGTGGCCAAGGGAATGCTGGGAAATGTAGTTCTTTCCCTGCTCCAGGGCTGGCTCTATAGGCAGGGAGCTAACCAAGGAACTACAGTTCCCAGAGCCCCCTGTTGGTTCTCAGCTCCCTGCTGCCCCTGCAAATGGGCTGCCCCAAGCAGGTGCTTGCTTTGCTGGTGCCTAGAGCCACCCCTGGCTTTATCTATAAGGCCTTTATTAACTAAACTTTAATTTTTATTCCATTCAGTTTCTTTCACTCAGAAAATAAGGTCGCCCATCTCTCTTCATGCACTTTGCAGCTTTTTTTCCCATTCTCCTTTCTCTATTTTTCTCCCTCTTCCCTGACTTTGTGTCTTTCCTCCTCTCTCTGCATTTCTTTCCCTGCAGCAGCTCCCAGTCTTGCCTCTTGGAGCTTCATTCCCACCCATTCCCTACCTATTCCATCCACTAAAATGATCAGCAATGAAATGGTTATCACAGACTCACAGATTGTGCCCATTCATGGCCCCGTGCGGTCCACGGGGGGTGCCCCTTTCAGTGAGACAGCCCTTCTTGGGGTCCACTCTCTCTTGGGGTCAGGCCCCTCCACTTCCTGGAGCCACACCTCTCTGAGCCTTAGCACGTCTGTCTCTCGCCATGGGCCTCCTCAGGGAGTCAACGCTCTGGACCCCCCGGGCCTCCTCACCCCCGAAGGGGTTGATGCAACCCTGTTCTCTAGACCAGAGTGACTATCAGCTAGCATAAAACAGGAAGGTTTATTTAGAGTTGAACACAGCACAGGAAAATCTCAGGGCCTCAGGCCTGGCCTCCCTCAGCACAGCCTATCCCAGTTCCCCCAGCCAGGTGGGCTCTGCCTGCTACCCGTCTCCAGCCCAGAGCCCCCCTGCTTCCCAGCTGGGCCTCCAATATCCCCAGCCCCAAGCCCCGCCTCTGTCCATTGTCTTCTCTCCAGGTAAACAGGATTGTAAACAGGAAGGACTGGCTCTCCTCTCAGCCATCCTCTGGCCCCCTTTGGCTGGAACTGGCTGGTCAGGCCACCGGGGTCCTCTCTTTGCAGCCCATTGTCCTCCCACAGGCCAGAACTGGCTGTGACTCCTGAGCTGGGTCTCTGGGTCACTGATCGCTGGGGTCTCCATCCTCCAGGCCATCGGCTGGGGTCCCAAGTTCCCTCTCCAGTCCTTTGTAATAACAAACTCCCTCTCCCCTCACCTCATTAAACCAGTAACAGCCAGGGACACTGAGTACCCCTGCCTCTGCATGCAATCCACTGGAAAACATAGAAAACTCAAGAAAACTCTCCACTTCATCACAATGGTCAATGCTGACCTTTAAATGTCATCTTTAGTCTTTAGCTTTAACACATTTCGTGGAGTCCAGACCTTTCAGAGCCAGGAGGCTGGAAGGCTCCAGCAGCTGCATGGGTTCTGTTCCTGCCTGTGAGATGGGGCCAAAATGACTGAGCACCAGCAAGAACAGTGCTGTGCCATCACCCCATGTTGGATCCCCAAAGAGAGGCACCTAAAGAGAGTCTATATGGACCCCCAGTGGGGCCATGATGCCCCAGCAGGGATAAGTCATTTGGTGGGTCCTCTGAGTGCATTGCAACCTGCAATGGAGCCCTAGTGCGAGAAGCCAGTGAATTTAGCAAAGCAAGGACTGACTGTGCGTTTGTCTCTGTGTTTAATACAGTCTCAGCCTTTCTTCCTCATAAAGCATGTCTCTTCCTGTCCTTTCCGAAACGGTGGCACCAATGTGAGCCTGTCTTTATAAACTCTCTTCTAATGTTACCTAAGCAGAACTTGGAAGCTCCTGACTGCCTATTGGTTACACATGAAGATTATACTGACTCATTCACTTGTGTGTTCTCTCACAATATTTAGAATAAGATGATGCACATTATTTGTCACCAGGCAGCCTAATTTGCTAATTCATATGGATTCATGCTGGTTGCTTTAATGTCTTGTTTGTAAAGCATTCATGCTGTTTTGCGCTTGAATTATTTTGGCATGTTAGTAAAATTCTAAACATAAACATGGCTACCCAGAGAAAAATGAAAATATTGATTCAGAAAATATCTTGCACAGTACAACTGTTTGTAAAAACATTACTGCATATTGTCACATGATCCAATCTTCTGTGTATTCTTCAGCATTTTAATTTTATTAGCCAAAGCTGGCCATCAAATGCCTACAATTCATTCTGGGTTGTATATCAGTAAGAAAGTATTTTGTACTATGTTGCAAGAGCCATCTGAGTATCAGCTATTAATTAGCAAAACTAGCAGCAAGATGATACTAATACAAATATATGTATCCTCCTATTAAAGAGAATTATAGGAGACACTGGGTATGTCTACGCCCACCCTGCAGGTCGCAGAGCCTGGAGTCCAGTCCGAGCCTGATGTCTACAATACAATTAAACAGCCTCTTAGCCCAAACCCTGTAAACCCAAGTCAGGTGGCACAGGCCAGCCACAGGTTTTTAATTGTAGTGTAGACATACTCACTATGACCCAGCGAATAGGACAGTGGTGTTGGAATGAAGAAAGCTGGGTTTTAGTCCAATCTCTTCTGCTGACTCAGTGGCTTTGGGAAGTTATTTAACCTTGCTGAGTCTCAGTTTCCCCAAATAGTGATATTTATTTTCCTTTAAGAGCTGCAGATGAAAAGAACTAAATATTATTATTGTATTAAGACACAATCATGTATTTTATTGTAATAACAAGGACAAATATGCAGAGAAAGGACAGATTAATAGAAAATAGACTAATCTCATACATGTATGTGATTTTACAAGGATAAAATGAAAAATATAAAGATTTTCAAAAGTGAGTCTCATTTTTTAGATGCCCAGCTGGAAAAACCTTAAAGGGTCCTGATTTACAGAGAATTAGTGCTTAGCACTTTTTGAAAATCAATCCCTTTAAGGCATTTTCAGGTGATCCCCCAAAAACCTGAGGCACACCAAATCACTGGTCACTTTTGACCACCTTAGTCATTGTTTATAATGAACAACATTATATTTTTTTAGAAAATATATAGATTTTATAATAAAAATAACACTGTAGTTTTGCAACCATTTGAAAATATTTTTCATGCAAATGTAGAGGGCTGGTAAATAATTAGAAAAGACAAGGCCAGCACAATTCCTGCTGCAGCACACTCACTTTTCTGTTTCATTTTGGATGGGACTCGTGCTGTAAGAAAGGGTGAACTGCCAGCCTGTGGAAGTTATTTTTTATTCATTGGTGCTGGGAGGCCAGTATTTTGGAGCACAGTTGTGCTTTGTGAAATAAATCATGATTTCCAACTATTTAAAATTCTTTTCCGGCAGCTGCCACTGACAGTCTGAGGGTCCATCTCTTCAATCAATTTTCAAGTAGTGCCGCTTGTTTTAAGGGCTTGGCAAAATCTTAGGTAAGTGTGTAGCTTCAGGTGAGTAATATACAATATTCCCCGTTCCTATAAACATTGCGGTAGGCTGTTTTGAATGGAAAGTGTCCTGGCAGAGCCTGCTCCAGTCCTATTGATGTTCTTGAACATACAGCGTCTGCTATTTCTGGCTCTGCTACTGATGAACATGTTGTTCCTTCCACTTCCTCTGCTAATGGTCATCTGCACATTTTGAGGATAATGCAGGGGACCACCCACCCACACATGCATATTCTGGCACAAGTTATAAAAGGACAGATAGAATGATGGACATTTAGGCCTGGTCTACACTACGCTTTTAAACCAAATTTAGCAGTGTTAAACAGAATTAACCCAGCACCCGTCCACACAACGAAGCCCTTTATATCGATATAAAGGATTCTTTAAACTGATTTCTGTACTCCTCCCTGATGAGGGAAGTAGCGCTGAAATCGGTATTGCCATGTCGGATTAGGGTTAGTGTGGCCGCATTCGATGGTATTGGCCTCCGGCCTGTATCCCACAGTGCACCATTGTGACCACTCTGGAAAGCAATCTGAACTCAGATGCACTGGCCAGGTTGACAGGAAAAGCCCCACGAACTTTTAAATTTAATTTCCTGTTTGCCCAGCGTGGCGCGCTGATCAGCACGGATGGCGATGCAGTCCCAAATCCAAAATGAGCTCCAGCATGTACAGGATGGGAGATACTGGATCTGATCGCTGTATGGGGAGACAAATCTGTTCTATCAGAGCTCCGTTACAGAAGACGAAATGTCAAAGCATTTGAAAAAATCTCCAGGCTATGATAGACAGAGGCCACAGCAGGGACTCAGCACAGTGCTGCGTGACAAGCGTAACGGAAAGACAAAGAATCAAATGGATGCTCATGGAGGGAGGGATGAGGAACTGAGGACTCCAGCTATTCCACAGTCCCTGCAGTCTCCGAAAAGCATTTGCATTCTTGGCTGAGCTCCCAATGCCTGAAGGGTCAAAAACATTGTCCGAGGGGGTTCAGGGTATATCTCATCAATTTACCCCCCTTCCCCCCCCCCGTGAAAGTAAAGGGAAAAAAATCATTTCTTGCCTTTTTTCAATGTCACTGTATGTCTACTGCATGCTGCTGGTAGACGCGGTGCTGTGGCACTGAACAGCAGCATCCCTTCTCCTTCTTTTCCTGATGGCAGATGGTACAAAATGGTGGAAAACTATCCTCATCATCCCGTCAGTGCTCCTGGCTGGCCTTGGTGAGGTCGGCCAGGGGCGCCTGGGTAAAAATGGGAATGACTTCTGGTCATTCCCGGCAGATGGTACAAAAGGCTTGGTAACCATCCTCATCATAGCAGCTGGAGGCTGAGCTCCATCAGCCCCCCCCTTTCATATCTAAAGAACAGATTCTGTACTCCCTGGAATATCACAGCAGCGGGAGGCTGCGCTCCTCTCCCCCACACACTTTAATATCCTGCCTGGACTATCATAGCACCTGGAGGCTGCCTCCCCCTCATTTTATCTCGCTAAAAAGTCAGTGTTTCTTATTCCTGCATTCCTTATTACTTCATCACACAAATGGGGGGACACTGCCACGGTAGCCCAGGAGGGTTGGGGGAGGAGGAAAGCAATGGGTGGGGTTGTTGCAGGGACACCCACGAGAATGGCATGCATCTCATCATTTCTGTGGGATCTCTGGGGCTCTGACACGGAGCGGCTGTGCTCTATGGTTCTCTAGTACACTTGCTCCATATTCTAGGCAGGATTGACTCTATTTTTAGACAAAACATAAAGAAGGGAATGACCTGGGGAGTCATTCACATTTTTGTCCATGCACCCCCAGCCGACCTCAGTGAGGCCAGCCAGGAGCACCCATGACAGCAGCAGATGGTACAAAAGGATTGATAACCGTCATCGCCAATTTCCAAATGCAAACTCTGCAAAATGACTGATAACCATCATCTCATCACCAATTTACAACGGCAGATGGTGCAACAGGGATGGTAACCATCTCTGCTACCTTGCAAAAGGCAAACAAATGTTGCTGTGTAGCACTGCAGTACTGCCTCTGTCAGCAGCATCCAGTACACATACAGTGACAATGACAAAAGCCAAAACAGGCTCCATGGTTGCCATGTTATGGCATCTGCCAGGGCAATCCTAGGGAAAAAGGGCCCGAAATGATTGTCTGCCGTTGCTTTCACGGAGGAAGGATTGAGTGACAACATTTACCCAGAATCACCCGTGTCATAAACAGATAAGTAAGAGTTAATAGAACAGAAGTACTTCATATCTCTTTTGACTGTAAAGGGTTAACAAGTTCAGTGAGCCTGGCTGTCACCTGACCAGAGGACCAATCAGGGGACAGGATACTTTCAAATCTTGAGGGTGGGAAGTTTGTGTGTGTGCTGTTAGTGTTTGGTTGTTGTTCACTCTGGGGGCTTAGAGGAACCAGACGGGCAACCAGGTTTCTCTCCAATCTCTCCGATACAGGCTCTTATAAGTTCAGAATAGTAAGTATTAGGTAGATAAGGCGAGCTAGGCTTATGTTTGTTTTCTTTATTTGCAAATGTGTATTTGGCTGGGAAGAGTTCAAATGTGTATTTGGCTGGAAGGAGTTCAAATTTGTATTTTGCTGAAAGGATTTTAATTTGTACTTGTATACTTAGGCTGGGAGGGTATTCCCAGTGTCTATAGCTGAAAGACCCTGTAACATATTCCATCTTAAATTTACAAAGATAATTTTTACTGTTTTCCCTTCTTTAATTAAAAGCTTTTCTTGTTTAAGAACCTGATTGTTTTTTTATTCTGGTGAGCCCCCAGGGGACTGGGTCTGGATTCACCAGGGACTTGGTGGGGAGAAAGGAGGGAAGGGGAAGAGAAGGGTTGATTTCTCTCTGTGTTAGGATTACTTTCTCTCTCAGGGAGAGTCTGGGAGGGGAAGAAAGAAGGAGGGGGGAAGGTGAATTTTCCTCTCTGTTTAAAGATTCAAGGAGTTTGAATCACAGTGATCTTCCAGGGTAATCCAGGGAGGGGAAGCCTGAGAGAGGCAATGGTAGGGGAAAGGGTTTTCTTTCCTTGGGTTAAGATCCAGAGGGTCTGAGTCTTGGGGTTCCCCGGGCAAGGTTTTGGGGGACCAGAGTGTACCAGGCACTGGAATTCCTGGTTGGTGGCAGCGCTACAGGTCCTAAGCTGGTAATTGATGTTAGAGGAATTCATGCTGGTACCCCATCTTTTGGATGCTAAGGTTCAGAGTGGGGAATTATACCATGACAACCCATGACACTGTTTTTGCACCATCTTGCACTGGGATCTCAACCCAGAATTCCAATGGGCGGGGGAGACTGCGGGAACTATGGGATAGCTGCAGGATAATTACCCACAGTGCAACACTCCAGAAATCGACGCTAGCCTCAGTACATGGATGCACACCGCCAAATTAATATGCTTAGTGTGGCCGCGTGCACTCGAATTTATACAATCTGATTTTAAAAACCGGTTCCTGTAAAATCGGAATAATCTTTCATTGTAGAGTTATAGAGTGAGATTGTGGAAGGGAAATCCCGTATAGCAGGAACCAGATTAGAATTTGGATAGCTATCTTTTCTCTTTGCTCCTGAAAAAGAGAGATATGGGGCAACCAGAATAAGTGAAGATAACTAAGAAACAAGATGAAAAGATGGTTGACATGCTAAGGTCCATAATGGCACTTCAAGAAAGTAAATGGTAGTTAACACAATCATTGCTCAGGCCATCTGAGGCAAGGAGAAAGGTTTGGGATTACTACAGGCCTATATTTTCAAAAATGGCTATTGACTTTGGGTTTCTCAATTTTTTTGATGCTTAACTTGCGACATCATGGGAGCTGCTGGCAGCGGAGCGGGCCGAGGGATGTGCTGGCCTCTGCTTCCAGTAGCTCCCATTGGCCTGGAACAGCGAACTGCGGCCACTGGGAGGTGCAATTGGCTGAACCTGCGGATGCGGCAGGTACACAAATCAGCCCAGCCCGCCAGAGGCTTTCTCTGCACAAGTGGCAGAACAAGTTTGGGAATCACCGGTGTAGAGTGGTGTAAGGATACTATTGCCAGTCTGTCTTTAGGAGACTCTGGGCTTACAGGAGAGGGGAGGTAATGGACTGGCTGCTATGTATACAAGTTTCTGACTGCTAGCTCCATTCCTATATCTTTGGGCAGGTTATGGCTCTGAATTAATAACCCCGTCCCCTTTTACACTACAGCTACAACCCACTAAGGGAAACTGGTTACAACGTGGTTTCAGTGCAGTTGGGTCCTAGCTGGGTCTCCATAACCAGCTCGAGTCTTGGGCCACACATTTATGAAGCCATTGCTAGGTCCATCTACGCTACAACATTTGTTTTCTCTGGGTCAGAGACAACTGTGAGTGTGCCCCCTTATTCACTTCTCTTAATAATTTCAAAGCCACCCTCAGCTGTTGACTCTGCCATGTGTGTTTTTGATTAATAGTGTCAATAGAATTAATCTTTTCTATGTTTACTGCAATTTTTTTTGTTACTACTAGGTTTCGAAACCTTTGCTTCCTTATTTGAGTTTTAGCGGAGGAGGGCAGGAAAGGGGGAGTTTTTCCACAAAGAAATCCTTATGCTTTCCCCGAACATTTGTTGCATCTTGTCTTATACTGCCCTTGTAAGTTCTTCGGGGAAGGGACTGTCTTTGTTCTGTATTTGTACAGTGCCTAGCACACATCATGGCATCATGGTAAAGGTCTGGGGATCCTATATGCTACTGCAATCCATATAATAATTAATAACAATAAATGGCTATCTTGGCTTTTGGATACCACAGTGATCAACAACTTTAAACTTGGATGGGTAGATGTGTTAGTGTATTATTATGCTTTTGAACACTATATGAAGTCACTGGGTATGACTCTCAGTTATAGTAAGGACAGCTCTGGCAGCATAAAGAGGTCTTAATAGAATGGAGAATTAGGTCCATAATGAAGCAACTACTCCAATTCCTGAGCAGGTGTAGTGGGGATGCTTCTACATATGGGAATTAGGCATCTAAAAGGAATAAAAGTTAGTAACAAAAGGAACAAAACTCTCATTGATGCCAGGACTGGGATCTCTTTGAGTAATGAAAAATGTAATGCTGGCAGCACAATCATTTTAACTTAACCAATATACAAGTCAAGAATGAAAATAGAATGAAATATTTCTTTTCTTTACAAAACTAAAATAACCAACAAGCACTTTCTTTCCAGGACACCAGGAAAAAAAATGTTTCTTAGAGGATGCTGTAGTAACTGCCAAAGTCAGGATAATAGAAGCAGTGATTCTCTTTCACATAAAATACTCTAGCAAGGGATACCAGCTCTAGGATGAACAGATAGCCACAACAATTATTGGTGAAAGCACAAAGGATGTCAAATGAATGAACCACAGGCAGAGACTTGGAGATACAAAATCTAGAGGATTCGTGTATACCTTGAGTTAAAAGCAATTTGCTTTCATTTTAGCTTTGATTAATTTTCTTGTAGTTCGTAATTTATTAAAATCAATTTTATTTTCCTGTTTACATAGGTAATCGTAATGGTGCTAGAAGCTAAAAATGCAGGATTTTTAGAAATGTACTCTGATGCTTCAGACTTTTTGAGCAATATGAACAAGTGAAATACAGAATAGCTTTTCCTTAAGTTGTCCAGTATCTCCTAAATGGTTGCTAGTGTGATGCTGAAAATGGAGTTGGTGACTATTGCAGATAGACTTACGTTATTTTTGTTGGGTGTGTATGATTTGCTGTCTATTTTCTCATTGCACTGATTTTATATAGTGTAAACAAAGTATAATAGTATTAGATAATATTGTTATATGAACACACCAAATATTTTAAAACTCACTTCATTCTAAGCTATGTTCTGTTCTCTGTCATACTGGTGTCACTCAGGAATAATCACTTAATTGAAGTGAGTGGAATTAATTCAGGTGTGAGCAGAATTTTGCTAGCTATCTTTGTAGTATCATGAAATCTTATCAGCAGGGGTCCAACTCTTTGGATGAGGACCTGTATTTGGTGCTTGTATTCTTATATCAGGCACTTAGCGCCCCTCGGTATTTGGCCCTTTCTATTTGCTCCTTAACCTTTATTTATTTCAAACTTTGTCCAAGCTTCCATTATCAATATCCTTTACCAATTCTCCCTTTATACTTTTTAACTACTGGCTACTTATGATTGTAACTGCATTTCTGAAAAGATTTTGTTGTTGTTTTCCATTTTGAAACACTCTTCTAGTGGTTTTAAAATATAATTTCTGTTTTTGGTCTTTCTATTTGACAAACATTATTTCACCCATGTGACTAAGGTAGCTCAAAATTAGTGAGGAAAAACAATATGGCTGTGTTTTGTTTACTTGTACATCAGAATCACCTGTGATGTCAGTCAACGTACTTCTTATTCAGATATGACTTCTGAATCAGTAGAGATTGCATAAAACCAGAGGTGGCTCCAGGCCCCAGCACGCCAAGCGCATGCTTGGGGTGGCAAGCCACTGGGGGCGTTCTGCCGGTTGCCGTGAGGGCGGCAGGCAGGCTGCCTTCGGTGGCTTGCCTGAGGAGGGTCCGGTGGTCCCGCGGCTTTGGCGTACCTCCCGCAGGTGTGCCTGCAGAGGGTCCAGGGGTCCCACAATTTCGGAGGACCTCCCGAAGCCGCGGGACCAGCGGACTCTCCAAAGGCAAGCTGCCGAAGGCAGCCTGCCTGCCGTGCTTGGGGCGGCAAAATGCCTAGAGCCGCCCCTGCATAAAACCACAATCTTGTGTAGTTACTATTTTTAAAAAACAACCCACCAAAATAGCCAATACCATGAAATATAGAAAAGATGAGTAAGATAGGAATAGTGAACATTTTTAAAATCTTAGAAAATAAAATTTAGACTCCGTGTGCCACTACTACTAATTATAAGAATTTAGAGTAAGGCAAAAGTTGGCCTAAATTGTTTGGCAAGGGACAACGGACAATCTTAGGGCCTAATCCTACAAACGCTTCCTCACATGGGGCTGTCTCCTACTCCCATGGCAATCAATATTAGAACTCCCATCCACCATTAGTTCTAACTCATAAATTGTCATAACTCATGTTACTATCAGCACATTTTTCCAATAGCTCAGTTTTTGAGGTAACCAGTAATCTTGCAGAAGTCAGTGACTCATCTTGGCTAAGGACCATAGGATGGGTCCCAGCGCTTTTCTGAGCAGGCAATAGGACTGACACTGTTTAATATAAATGCATTCATTTACATTTAACATCAGTAGGGCCCAATTTTCCTCTTTTTCAGCAGCCAGTGGCAGGTTCAGAAATCTTACATTTTTCCTCATGGATTTGGATCTCTAACAGCATCAGCCTTTATTAACAGTTGATCTCATTGTAATGATGTGACCCCAGCTACAGCTTTGTCAAATTTCTTCCTGGAAGCAATACTTCATGTTCAAATTTGCTGTTTATGTCACACAGTACTCCTGCAGAATTTGTGTGACCCACTCTTGATTTACTGCAGGTGCCTCCTGCCAGGAAAACATTTATCTCTGACCTTTATAAATAAAGCAATTTTAAAGTGAGATATGTAAAATATGAACAAAAAGAGGAGAGGCAATTCTTGATTTAGTCTTAAGTGCAGCGCAGGATCTGGTCCAAGAGATGAATATAGCTGGACCACTTAGTAATAGAGACCATAATATAATTAAATTTAATGTCCCAGTGGCAGGGAAAATATCCCAGCCGCCCAACACTGTAGCATTTAATTTCAGAAAGAGAGACTACACAAAAATTAGGAAGTTAGTTAAACAGAAATTAAAAGGTATAGTGCCAAAAGTGAAATCCCTGCAAGCTGCATGGAAATTTTTTTAAAGACCTCATAATAGAGGCTCAACTTAAATGTATATCTCCAAATTAAAACATAGTAAGATAACCAAAAAAGTGCCACTGTGGATAAACAACGTTAAAGAAGCAGTGAGAGACAAAAAGGCATCCTTTACAAAATGGAAGTAAATCCTACTGAGGAAAATAGAAAGGAGCATAAACTCTGGCATATGAAGTGTAAAAATATTAGGATGGTCAAAGAAGAATTTGAAGTGCAGTTAGCCAAAGATTCAAAAAGTAATAGCAATTTTTTTTTAAATTACATCAGAAGCAGGAAGCCTGCTAAACAACCAGTGTGGCCACTGGATGATGGAGATGCTAAAGGGACATTCAAGCACGATAAGGCCATTGCAGAGTAACTAAATGAATTCTTTGCATCGGTCTTCATGGCTGAGGATGTGATGGAGATTCCCAAACCTGAGCCATTCTTTTAGGTGACAAATCTAAGAAACTGTCTCAGACTGAGGTGTTATTACAGGAGATTTTGGAACAAATTGATAAATTTAACAGTAATAAGTCATTAGGACCATATAGTATTCACTCAAGAGTTCGGAAGGAACTCAAATGTGAAATTCCAGAACTACTAACTTTAGTTTATAACCTATCATTTAAATCAGCTTCTGTACCAAATGACTGGAGGATAGCTAACGTGATACCAATTTTTAAAAAGGGCTTCAGGGGTGCTCTTGACAATTACAGGCCAGTAAGTCTGATTTCATTACTGGGCAAACTGGTCGAAACTATAGTAAAGAACAAAATTGTTAGACACGTAGATGAACATAATTTGTTGGGGAAGAGTCAAGATGGTTTCTGTAAAGGGAAATCATGCCTCAACCTACTAGAATTTTTTGAGGGGGTCAACAAGCACGTGGACAAGGGGAATCCAGTGGATATTGTGTGCTTAGATTTTCAAAAAGCCTTTGAAAAGCTACAAAAGGATCTCACAACTGGGTGAAAGGGCAGCAAAATGGCAGATGAAATTCAATGTTGGTAAATGCAAAGTAATTCACATTGGAAAACATAATCTCATCTATACATATAAAATGATGGGACCTAAATTAGCTGTTACCACTCAAGAAAGAGATGTTGGAGTCATTGTGGATAGTTCTCTGAAAACATCCACTCAATGTGCAGCATCAGTCAAAAAAGTGAACGGAATGTTGGGAATCATTAAGAAAGGGAAAGATAATAAAACAGAAAATATCATATTGCCTCTATATATCCATGGTATGCCCCCATCCTGGATACTGTGTAAAGATGTGGTCGCTCCATCTCAAAAAACGTTTATTATAATTGAAAAAGGTTCAGAAAAGGGAAACAAAAATGATTAGGGGTATGGAACAGCTTCCATATGAGGAACAATTAATAAGACTGGGATTTTTCAGCTTGGAAAAGCGATGACTAAGGGTGGATATGATAGAGATCTATAAAATCGTGAGTGGTGTGGAGAAAGTAAATAAGGCAGTGTTTACTCCTCCTAACACAAGAACTGGGATCACTAAATGAAATTAATAGGCAGCATGTTTAAAACAAAAGGACATATAAAACAAAAGGACATATTTTTTTCACACAATGCACAGTCAACCTGTGAAACTCCTTGCCAGAGGATGTTGTGAAGGCCAAGACTATAACAAGGTTCAAAAAAGAACTAGATAAGTTCATGGAGGATAGGTCCATCAACAGCTATTACCCAGGATGGGCAAGGATGGTGTACCTAGCCTGTTTGCCAGAAGCTGGGAATGGGCGACGGGATGGATCACTTGATCACCTGCTCTGTTCATTCCCTCGGGGGCACCTGGCATTGGCCACTGTTGGAAGACAGGATACTGGGCTAGATGGACCTTTGGTCTGACTCAGTATGGCCGTTCTTATGTTTTTATACTGTGGATTAATTGTAATCTTGAGAAGATGACTGTCGACTATAACAAGGTTATTTCTCTCTAGTAATAGCTGGTCTCTGGCAATGGCAAAGCAAGTTCTTCTGACATCTATCCCAAATCTAATTCCAGACTTTTTCATAGAAGTGAGATTGGGGAATGAGTGAGTGGCAGCTTGACATGAGAGGTGACTTACTCTATTGAAAATAGTCTGGTAGTGTGGGAGCGGCCAGAAGAGAGCTTCTATGCTTCAGGGAAAGGCCAGAAGTTTGTGGGTGTGATGGTCTGGAAAATTATAAGTGAATTTCAGTGTCTCTTCAGACTGATTGTGAGAGGAGGAAGAGCACGACCATGCACACGTTTGTGCATAGCATGTGGACAAGGAATGTTGCAGGAGAATGTTTAAAGGAGGGTGAAGGAAGTTATCCCAGGGTGCTTGCATGTTTGTGTGAGTGTCTCAAAACTTACAACATATGTGTGTAATAATTTCTGAAGTGTGGTGGCATGGGGACTACACTGATGAAAATGCATGTAATGGGAAGGCAGAAGGGGACTGCACAGTGTGAAAGGTGTCAGGAAAAATAATGTGCAGTGAATGTGTATATGCCTGGGGGGGGGGAGAAAAGATCAGTTGGAGTTGGGAGCACCAGAAAGGAGTGGCTTGGGGGCAATCAGAGAGGGACAGAAGGAGAAAAGAATAGATGGAAGAAGGAGGCAGAGTGTGAGGGAGCCAAGAAAGATGGCAGAGAGAGCAGGACAGAATGAGGGAATAGTGTTTGGGTTTAAGACTGCTGCTAAATCCTATGCCAAATAAGATTTCATCCTTTGAGGGCCCTGCCTTACTCTTCTCAAAAGTGTTATGGGATCCAGTCCAGTTCAGCCAGAAGTTACCAGCAGAGGTGGGCAGATAGAAGTTCAGTTTCATTACTTAACTGATCAAAGTAAAATGTCAGGACTGGGCATAATCCCAAATCCTGGTGCAGACTAATGGTCAACAACATTTAAATCCAACATGCCACATTTGAAGATTATAAAGTGTTGCAAAATCCAGTAGCTAACATTGATATTTTTCCTGCATATGGAAGCTCCCACAGTAAAATCATTGCTCTTTCAGCAGACAGGCTGTCTGCATGGGTTGTTCAGCCAACAGCTGAAAAAAAAGAGAAAAAAAATATGTAGAACAGATCTCTTGCCTTTCAGCATTATTGTCACTCAACACATTCCTTCAGCGCAACCTTTTTTGGGTGTATGTATGTTTTCTTTTATCTCAAATGTACTGACATGTCCTCTCTATAATTCAGACTCTACTGTTGAGTGATACCATCCCTGGACACCCGGGCATTTGCACTGGCTGTCACTACATTATTGATATTGGAACCAAGTACTTTTGGTGTCATTATCTGGCATGTAAAGATTGGAAGAAATTGCTCCAATGAATGTCATCACTATCTAGTTGTCTTTGTGTTCAGAGTCTGCTGACTGCAGTCAGAAAAATATGGTGTAAACTGCTTTTTAATCATGTTAGTACTGCAGAGCCAACATAGGTATGGGAGAATAAGCTGTATTCTCTCCGTTTTATAGATCTTAAATAGAATAGTTAACTATTAAACTTTAACACAAGGGAGGGTGTTAGAATATAGATATTCAGGCCTGCCTGTAAAGGCCTATACTTTAAGAATGTAGGTGTATTTTTATCACTTAGTTAATTATAGAGGTATAAACAAATAATTAAAATCACAGTCCACCTGTGTATGGGACTTCTCTCACTATGATAGTCTGAGGCCTTGTTCTTAGGCTAAGGCCTTTGGCTAAGTAACAGAGGCAGCCATAAGCTGGGAAACCTGTGGTCACATCCTCACATCCCGAACCAGTCACACTGAAATAAAGTAGTATTGGGTTGTTAGGAAGATGATCCTCTCCTAACAGTGCCCATCACCATCAGATAAAGAAACAGATCTTAAGATAGCATCCTGTTTGGCAAGAAATCACTTATCAATGGTTGTGAAACCTTTATTTCTGTATGTTTTATCTTTATGGCATCCACTTTTCTATTGTTAATCTGTCTGGTTCTCTAATTGTTTTTATATGCTGTATAATTAATTTTGCTAAGTGTAAATTAATGAGCGTAGTGGGGATGTAATTGGTTAAAGAATTATGTTACAATATGTTAGGATTGGTTAGTTAAATTTCAGTAAAATGATTAAGCTGAGAACATTACAATATAAACTGGGGTCAAACAGGAAGGGGGAAAGGGAAATTGGAATCATGATTGCTGAGGGGGGGAATGGGAACAGGGACACAGGCAAGGCTCTGCAGCATTAGAGCTGGGAAGGGGGACACGGGGTAAACACTCTGTGGTGTCAGCGCTGGGAAGGGAGTCATGGGGTGAATGCTCTGTGGCATCAGAGCTGCGAACAGAACGCTGGGGAACAGACTCTATCGGCATATAGAGATAAGACCAGCTGGTGTGAAGGACTTCAAAATATGCTTGCTTGGAAACTAACCCCAATAAACATTGCATTGTCTGCATGTCGGACTTCTGGTCTTTTGCTTCTTGATGTCTGCGTGACAAGAACCAGGGAGGTGGGAGGGTTGAGGGAAAGCCCTCTAACAGAGGGGTGCTACCCACCTGTCACCCATACTCTCCTAAACCAGGAATGTAATTGGCTCTAGTATGGGGATTACAGAACTCCTTACCATATAGCCCACAACTGGTGCCAGGGCTACAGGGCTTCTTACCATATAACCCATAATGCGGGGAAGGCTCTCCACAGCGTACGTCCCAAGACTCAACTCTCTCTAAATCCTAGCATCATCCCTGTCATGAGGGGGACAGAGGGTGCAGCAGGTTGGGAACCATGGTGCGTGAGGATCACAAGGTCTGACAGCCCACTAAGGCCACAAAGTCTCACCCTATCACATGAGCCCAAGGTCCTTCACCAAAATCCAAGGTCTTTTAACCTTCATTTTATTCTCTTAGCCACACTGGAAACCGGCCACAGGGGGTGCCAGCGACTAGCTTGGTCCCTCCTCAGCCAGAATCACAACACCTGCCCAATCCATGGCTGCACATGCCATAGCTGAATGTCAGCACCTCTGTCTGACATGTACACCATCATCCCTGAAAACTTCCAGCCAATTGTAATGGATGTCCCTGTGCTGTATCACTGAACCCCCTTTCTCCAGGAATATTTTGGTGACCCCCTTATTTAGTTTCTTTCTAGGATTGTTCACATGGCCTGGGTCTGCTCATATCCCTTGCCTGTCGGTGAGTCAAAAGTGGCGTGAGCTGATCCTGCTGCATGTTTCTTCTGGATGCGAACAGCTTCAACCCTGAAGTCCAGCTGAGATCTGCTGCTCTCTTGTGGGCCCAATGCACTATAGAGTGCCTGAAAATCCAAACGTTGCATGTGCTCTTGGTAGCTTCTGAAACAAACAAGCATGTTGGGTTCGTTATGTTTTGCCCTTTCTTGCCATCTTTTCCTTGGTGCAGACCTAAGTCCTGTAGCTCTTTGATTTCCAGTGGCCTATTACCTGGACCCGCTGCAGGCCAAAACCCTCTGCAACTGCCGATATTGCTGCCCCAGTCCTGAAAGAATGAGTACCAAATTTACTTGGATTAAGACTGCAGTCGTGTAAGGTTTTTCTCAGCACCACGCTGAATTGGTACCTTGTCAGGAAGCTGCTATCACCATGTATGAGCAACGGAACTGGCTGCAGGCCCCAGATTTTTAGTGAGGTTCTTATTGCCTTTATGGGGCACGAGTGCTCATCTGCACATGTCCTGAAGACAACATAAGGGCTCCCCCTCCTTTCCTTCTGGTCTGTTTTTGGGTCTCTTGCGTGCAGGCACACTGCTTCTGCAGACAGTTGCACGTCTGTAAAAGCAGCAAAGAATCCTGTGGCACCTTATAGACTAACAGACGTTTTGGAGCATGAGCTTTCGTGGGTGAATACCCACTTCCTCAGATGCATGTAATGGAAATATCCAGGGGCAGGTATATATATGTGTGCTAGCAAGCAAGCTAGAGATAACGAGGTCAGTTCAATCAGGGAGGATGAGGCCCTGTTCTAGCAGTTGAGGTGTGAAAACCAAGAGAGGAGAAACTGGTTCTGTAATTGGCAAGCCATTCACAGTCTTTGTTCAATCCTGAGCTGATGGTGTCAAATTTGCAGATGAACTGGAGCTCAGCAGTTTCTCTTTGAAGTCTGGTCCTGAAGTTTTTTTGCTGCAGGATGGCCACCTTAAGGTCTGCTATAGTGTGGCCAGGGAGGTTGAAGTGCTCTCCTACAGGTTTTTGTATATTGCCATTCCTAATGTCTGATTTGTGTCCATTTATCCTTTTCCGTAGAGACTGTCCAGTTTGGCCAATGTACATAGCAGATGCCAGCAATGCCCCTCTGCTATGTACATTGGCCAAACTGGACAGTCTCTACGGAAAAGGATAAATGGACACAAATCAGACATTAGGAATGGCAATATACAAAAACCTGTAGGAGAGCACTTCAACCTCCCTGGCCACACTATAGCAGACCTTAAGGTGGCCATCCTGCAGCAAAAAAACTTCAGGACCAGACTTCAAAGAGAAACTGCTGAGCTCCAGTTCATCTGCAAATTTGACACCATCAGCTCAGGATTGAACAAAGACTGTGAATGGCTTGCCAATTACAGAACCAGTTTCTCCTCTCTTGGTTTTCACACCTCAACTGCTAGAACAGGGCCTCATCCTCCCTGATTGAACTGACCTCGTTATCTCTAGCTTGCTTGCTAGCACACATATATATACCTGCCCCTGGATATTTCCATTACATGCATCTGAGGAAGTGGGTATTCACCCACGAAAGCTCATGCTCCAAAACGTCTGTTAGTCTATAAGGTGCCACAGGATTCTTTGCTGCTTTTACAGATCCAGACTAACACGGCTACCCTCTGATAGTTGCATGTCTGTTATGTTTAATGCATTCTGGGACCTGTATGAAGCTGCCATCAGTGCCAGCTCACTCACTCTCAAAGCACAAAGAAGGCAACAACAAATGCCACCTTAAATAACATGATATCGCTCCCAGAGCTACAGCCCAGGCAGAGTCTTTAACACCCTCTGTCAGGGTTTCAGTGTTATGGGTAATCTGTTGTCCCTCTGATGCCCAACCCTCCTGGACCACCCTAATAATTTCTTACTATAAAGTGCCCACATGGGTCTGGGATACCTGCTAAACTACAGCAGGCTTATACACCCACTAGCTGGCCAGAGATAGTGGATGGAGCTCACCCGCAGTTGGTCAAAGGCACCACATATTGAGCCACCTGATGTGTTGGTATGGGCCACACACAATGAAGCCCTTCCAGTGCCCGTAATTCATGAACTCTGAATGGCTGGCCTGCAGATCCCTGCTGGTCAGTGGGGTGAATTCCTGGCATCTTATGTCCTGAAATTGAGAGTATCAGCAATGCCGTTATCTATTCCCAAGGCATGCACAGTATGAAAAAGAATGTTAAACTGCAGGCAGTGTAAAAACGAAGACTGTCATCAGCCTCATTACCTGAGCAGTCTTAGCCAACTGTCTATTTACAATAAGGACCAAAGATGAGTTGCCACATCAGAAACAGACTGAAAGTTGTCTCCAACTAATAACTGCACCAGTACAGGAGGAAAAAAAAAAAAAACTCGAGGAAGGCAATGTCCCGGTGATACCCTGAGCCACACAGCTTTCTAGCAACCTCTGTGCACACTACTTACTTTGAAAAAACCCCAACAGCTATACCTTCTGAGGCATCAGATTGATCCTGCAGCCACTCTGAATGCCATGTCCAAGGAGTACCAGAGACTCCTGGGGGGACATGGGTGTGGGAAGTAGGGGTGCAGTGGATGCTGCAGCATGTCAGGTTTTATGTGGGGCTGCTGGTCCCATGCCCAGGGCTCCACTCCCCAGCTTGGGTTCTGGGGGCTGGCCCTGCGCCCTGTTCCCCAGGGCTGGCTCTGTGCTCAGGGCCCTGCTCCCAGCCCTCCACCCAGGACCCTGCTCCCTGGCCCTACACCCGGGGATCAGGTCCTGGCCAAGGTCCCTGCTCTCCAGCCACTGGCCCTGTGCCCCCTGCCCCATGCCCAGGATCCCACACCTAGCCCCATGCCCAGGGCTCTGCTCCTGGGGCCCTGGCCACTGGCTCACTGGCCGCTGGCCCTGTGCCTAGCCCCACTGCTTGCTCCCAGGACTTTGCTCCTGGGGTTCCATGCTTGGTCCCTTGCTCCTAGGGCTCCACTCCCAGGACCCCACACCCAGCCCCATGGCCAGGGCTCTGCTCCTGGCCGTGAATGTGGAGTCCCAGCTGCAGTCTCCTGGCCCCATGCCCACCCCCTGCTGTAGCTATGGCCTTACTGCTGTCCGAGTCCCGCCTCCTAGCGACACAGCCCTGCTCCCAGCCTCAGCTCAGGGGGTGGGGGCGAGCCACAGACAGGGGTAAGGGGGCTGGCTTTCAGCAACCCCATGACTAAAAATGTTCCACTGCCACTGAGGGGGCTAGCTATTGTCCCTTGGTGAGTGTTTCCCTCCCTTGCCACTGGCACTGTTCACCTTTCTCTGCTGTCCCTTTGAAGCTCTCCTATCCATTGATGTGATACATTGCAAATGCCACCCATCCCCAAGTCCCTTTATTATCAAAGCCACTGAGCCAGTTGTATACAACTTTTCAGTGTGGCAGCCGCTGGACAACCAGCCACCGAAATGCACTGAGAAACTGCATCTTTGAGAAGCGTGGCCACCAAAATACCACTGAGAAGCAGTAGGCGGGTGCATATAAATGGCCTGGTGGGTGCCATGCATTGGGGACCATGACTAAGCAGATAAACAATCCCACAAATATTGAAATATCATAGTACAAAATGTTTAGCTCTGTGACTAAACAGTATGTCTAGCCACATCTGTTGGTGAACCCTTGAGTGTCAGTTGTCGTCATTAACATCACCACCAACTGTGTTTGTCAGCCTGGTATTGCCCCAGGCATACAGGTAGGTATACAGCTTTTATAATATGTTACACTGACTCCCACTGGGGCTCACATATATTTCTGAAGGTTTCAGCCCCTTTAACCTATGTATACTTCCACACCTCACTGAATTTGGGAGGGCCTCATTTTTCACGGGCTAACTTATTAGTTCCCCTTATACTCACTAACATTTGTCACTCAATCATCATAACAAACTGTGGTCAGTACATCGCTGACACCTTACATCTGCAAAAATCCCTCAAATACTGTAATCAACTTTAACTGGTACAATGCAATATATGTTCCCTAAATATCAGCAATTTAGCTACATTTACTTAATGCAGCATTCTGACTTATGACCTCGTTTGATGTAGAGTCATCGCTATCTTGTGACAACTTATGCTCTAAGGTCACTTACTGGTTAGGTCTGTATGTCAAGTCTATCTTTAGGCCTGAGGCTTTGCTTGGCTAAGCTAAATATCTTACAGGCCTGTAGGCCCTGTGTTACAATGCTAATTAATACTTAAATTTCACTTCTATTTCCTATGCATACCTTATATCTTTTATCTTTGGTTACAGTTCTTGATTACGAGATATGGGATAAAATCAAAGGAGGACTAAGGAGTCTCTGTGATAGTGAGGGAAAGACTGGGGAAGTACAATTGGACAAAATATTACAACAAAGGAGCAAGATCTCGTTCACAGTTAGTAAACAAAGACATGGTGAGAATTTGGCAAGACTGGGACTGGCCCATCAAAGCTACAGCAATTACAAAGGACTTCCCTCGCTCAAACTCAACGATCGCAAAATCTTAAGAAGGAATCATAAGCATCTGTCAAGATACCTGACAACTTGGCTCAGAAAAGTGAATTGAGAGGAAACTTACAAGTTGAAAACAATTCACAAAACTAACCCTGTTATTGACCATGAGACCGAACAGTTTGTTACAGATAACGCTTTGCCAAAAGAAGGTTTGCGATACAGCAAGTTGGGAAGATTACTGCAATGCCTAAGAGACTGATTGAGACATGTTAATGTTGTGCTATAGTAACCTGAAGGGTTGTTAAATCAATTAGTGTATTTGTAATATTTTGTTAGGTTCACTTAAAAGTGTTTTCATTCGGTAATTTAGAAAGGGATCTAAAAAAGGGAAGCTATTCCATAGAGCAGTTGATCTCAGTCAGGAGGCTGGGCCTCCCCCGAAGGGCCACAAGCAGGTTTCAGGGGGCTGCCAAGCAGGGCCAACATCCGACTCACTGGGGCCCAGGGCAGAAAGCTGAAGCCCCGCTGCATGGGGCTGAAGCCAGGGGTCCTGAGCTCTGCCACCTGGGGCTGAAGCCTGAGCACTATAGCTTTGCAGGGTCCCTGTGGTGAGGGGCCCCAGGCAATTTCCCTGCTTGCTACCCCTTAATGCCTGGCTCTGGATTTTATACTCAGAAAACCAGTTATTGTGGCACAGGTGGTAGTGGAGTTTTTATAACATGTTGGGGAGGCCTCAGAAAAAAACAGCTTGAGAACCCTACTATAGAGTAAGTCCTCCAGGAAGCATAGGGCTTCCTGTGCACTCTAGAGACAATCTTTCATTTCCCACGATATATTTCCTGCTGGGACATCAAAAAAAAAGCCTAGGATAGGATAGTCACAGGCTGCAGATACACAAAGCAGTAGAGTTTGTTACCTTATTCTGTCCGTAGGGCTTGTTCCTAACAAAGGTTTATCTTAACACCAGTCTGCTCATCATAAAGATATTGCATTCTCCTCCCCTGTGAAATCCTACTGAGCAGGTCTGGATTAACCTAGGTGCATTTACACAGGGCCTCCAATCTCAGAGAGGCCCTGTCACAATCCAGTGGGCGGGGTGTCCCCTGGGAAGGCAGATCAGTATTGTATGTTGCTAATGCTGTTGCAAGCATTGCAAGGCATTTTAGGAAGGGTTAAAGGTATGAGTGTGACGTGGACGATTCCTTTGCAGGTAGCAAGAGGATGAAGGGGGAGGAAGGGAGAAGAGAACAGGTTAACGTAACGCCTTAGCTGTCAGCTCAGCCCAAAGATAAGATGCGGGCTCCAGTCTCAGGTCACAGTGCTCGAACAGACATTATACAGCCAAAAAACCTGCAGCCATGTCTGCATCTTACCTAACCCCAGCCAACAGTGGGAAAAGGTTTGGGAAGGGTGTCAACTAGGCAGGGGATTGTAAAACTGGCAAGAGGGTGAAGGCCAGTGAGGAGAAAAACAACCGTCACATCCCTGAAGCTGGTGTGTTTTGGGAATGCTGAGGCGGCCACAGAAAGCTGGTTTGGACTGGTACAAAGAGCATGCAGAATAGAGATCCCTGAACGAAACACCCACAAAAAACTCCAGGACTTAAAACCCTCCTGAGAGCTGAAGCTAATCAGAGATCAACAGCGGACCCTGGATGACCTTCTTTGTACGTTACACCCTGGCTTGGCCAGCCCCAGGTAGTGCATGTGTGAGTATTAAACTGGGTTAGGGCTTGGAGCACTAACGCTTTCTTCCTTCCTCTGAGTGATGTGGGGAACCCCCATTACTCTCCGCTGTTATTGTACTTTATTTTATTAATAAATCTTTAAAATGTAGACCCTTGTTGTGCTCCTTCATCTCCTCCCCTAATGATCCTGTGGCCTCAGCCTGATCACCTGATGTCTCAGGCAGATTGGTAACATAAATCTGTCACAGCCCGTCACCTCAACCAGGTTTGACTTGATCACCCTTCCCTCTGTCATGATGGGGAGGCAGGACCCAATTTGAGTGAAATGAGGGGGCACACTGAAGTTTTTCTCCATGCTGTGGAGAGAGCGAACCGAACATTGAGGTAGGTCAGCCCCACAAGACAGGAACTTTTGAAGGGTGAGTGTGGGGCAGACTGACTCTTCAACACCACCACTAAAAGCCTCCAATCATTGGGAATAAGACCCTACACTCCTCCAGGCACATCCCCTTCCCCAGGGGCTGGACCTGCCCCCAGAGTCCTCCCCCCAGCACCTCCCACTGCAGAAATGGGAGGCCCCAATTTCCATAGTGCACGGGGCCTCAAAATTCTTTCATCTGGCCCTGTCTCTGAAGTCAGAGGAGCTGTCCAGGACTGCCTTGATGCAGGGATCATGGATCAGATTGCAACATCAGGGCCATATTCAGACCTATATTGATACAGATACCTATATACAAAGTTCAATAATAAGAGTTTTATTTTTTTCCCTGAATCACAAAGTTAACATAGCACAAGGGAAATTCTCTGTGAAGAGCTCTGTTCACTTAGATACAGTGTTTTATTTGTTTTTCTTTCAAAATTAAAAAACCCAAACTGAACCTGCTTTGAAATAATTCTGCTCTTATGTTAGAAATCTCTGGTGTCTCTCATCTCACTGAAGTATCACAAGCCCGAGCATTTTTATAATATTAAAATTGGAAATCCTACTGCAATGTTTTCTCTCATGATATGACACAGATATGCAGTTTGGAAACAGAAAGCTTACAAGGGTATGTGAGGACATGAAACCCTAATGCACTCAGCTTACAGGGACACACAAAATAACAAAACAACACCCACCCCCAACCCTGGCTGTCTCAGAACAAAAGTGCAGCCAGAGAGATTTAGAAACTGAAGTATGAATACAAACTGTTAGACAAAAACACAATACAAAAGCATAAGCATCTTATTTAAATGCACATATTAAACAAAGCCAGACTGCAATCTGTGTCCTCCTCAACTGACTCATTTAACCTGAAGTATTCAGGCAGACTAAATTATCATAAACAGAATACTGATTGCAAACATCTGTTACACACATCTGTTATAAATGAAAAACTGTAATAACTAACAAGCGAGATTAAAAATTAGACTTGGTGCATAGTTCTAGTGCTGGCCTACCCCAGGGGGAATTTCACACTTTATGAGCTCCTGTAGCTCCCACCACTGCAAGTGGAGTGGTGGGTACTCAGAATGTAGCTGAGAATGGCACAAGTTAACTGAGTAGCTACATGTCTAACTACTCAATTTACACGTGCAAATGATTGAGCACAAAACCCTGCACAGCAAAGGCTGTTTTTGAAAATGTGACCCTTACTGTGAAAACCTTAAGCATGCAGAATTCCCGACGGGTTAATGTGAGTGTCAAGACCACTGCAACAAAGTTTCCATTGTAATTCAGCAGTTATTAATCAGATCATTATTTTTAGTGCTATCAAATAATTAAATACTAACATTTCCATACTTTTAGTAAAGCTCTTATTTTATTTTTATGTATCCCAAATAAACTCTCTGTCTGATCCTCAGCTTGTACAAATTGGGGTAGCTCCATTGCCTTAAATGGCATTATGCTGATCTACACCAGTTGAAAATCTGACCTTATGTGTTTATGGCTTGGGCTATATTCTGCTGACATCCAGGCACAATGGAGTTGAAATCAATGGAACTACACCAATGTAAATGAGGACAGAATTTGGATTCTATCTCTAGTAAATATGGATTTCATAGAATATATTATAATCATAACCTGAGTTTGCTTCCTCTGTGCAAAGCACTATCCATATCCAGGGCTAAATAAACTTGGAGGCTGAAGGATGAGACAGATACTTGTAATAAAGTGTGATTTGTAAAAGACTGCTTTTTATTTTCTGGTCACTCATATGACAAGGGTTACAAAAGGTTATAGCCCTGCCACTTGGCTACTATTACAGTATATATTGTAAGAAAATTTCAAGGCTGATGATGAATGCTTTTAGTCACACATAATATGGTTATTTTTGAATCAACAGGAAGTATCCTCAAGTTATTTTTATTTTACTGACATTTTTAGTATTGAAATTAAGCTGAATAGAGTGAGAAACTGAGGTGGCATCCATGTCAAGCAGCATCAAAATTCTAAGTTGAGACCCAATCAGAAGAGAGAAATTACAATAACCAGAGCGGATACAGGCATTTGCACATTCACTATATAGTTATTAAGAAGCAACTGAACAGTTATGCAAATACTTTTATTGGCCAGTCAAAATACCTGGAGTCACATACTGTGTACAGTTACTGAGAGTAACTATAGAAAGCTGATGCAAATCACAACCCACAACCAGAGTGCAGGTAACTGAATAAATGGTGTGTGTGTGGGAAACTGTATAGTCATTCATTGGTGGCTGTATAATACATCTGCACTATGAAGCCTTGTCTACTCTGCTGATTTTCTGAAAACCTTCCACAGTCACTTGGGTACAGCTCCACAAGTGCTACCTATGGAATGAATTCTAGCATAGATCATCTGCTGGAGTTTTATTAAAGGTCACTTAGACCTGCTCTAAGCAGTATTAGCTGACTCTGTGGTAAAAATGACGCTGACAGATCTACTGTAGCACTATTGTTATGTTCATGACATACATACAGAGAAGTTAGATAAATGCCTAAGTACTCTTGCTGGAAGATTGCAGTGTAACAATACTTTATTTCTTAGACTTCAGAATGATAACATATAAGAATCCCAAAACAGAGAGAGAGAAATCAGGCTGCTCCATAAAAACAGAAAGGTCCAATGCACCCTATCTTTCTCTAGCCTGGCTCAGATGACTTGGATCACATGGCTTTCTCGTAGCTACCTGCAAGCAGAACCAGGAAATCCTTGTCATTTTTAATACCATTTCCAATACACCACAGCACAACTACAGATGCTAGAGCAACAGTGGGGAATTTTTCTAATTTTTTTCAAGGCAAATGCAAACTAACTGCTGAAATGGAATTGTTTTTACCCAGAGTTTTAGGTAGAAAATAATAGAAAGGTTTCAAATAATGTCTGAACTGAGCAAAAGCCAGTGAAAAGTGGTGAGTTAAGAGAATTACCAGCTTGGTCAAAAGAATAGTTCTTATGATATTGCCATTGTTATGACATTTGCAATGCAAATTATCTCTGCAAAAATAATCTGTCAACACACATACAAAAATGAATAGCCAGCAACCACAGTTATAAAACACTACAGCTTAAAAAAAGATATCTCTAATAGCGTATTTTTCTGTTCAAACCAGCACCAGACACTGAGTCCAACTAAAATAGTCAGATTTCAAACTTGCTAATTACTTCAGAGAAACTCTGATCTTCATAAAACTTTCCATAAAGAGCAAGTTTAATAACAGTATTTATTGTAAGAAGGGATCTCTATTATGTGGTATGGGAATAGCTTTTTTGCTACTCTTAATTAGATTCCGTTTTTCTTCTTTTTAAAAAAATTTGTCATAGATACATTTTAATTTGGGCCTTTATATGGCTTTATTTTCAATATGATTTAAAAAATATGGGATTAAAGTGTCCTTTTTTTTTAATACATCAAAAAACAGACAGGCAGCTAAAGCAGCATGTATATATATATGTATGGGAGCATAAAAGCACTATTCTTAGGGGTAATATGAGTTCCCCTTTGGCAGAACATTTTCTACCATATAAACAAAATCTCTCTTGTTTGCAGTTCACTGGGATTGAAAGGTTATGGTTACATCCCAGGGCTGGTGATATAGGCAACTTGTAGTACTCAAAAAGAAATAAGGGTTTGGATTATTTTTAGACACCTAAAAGCCAGTCCCTAGAATACTAGAAGGCCATTAATACCATGACAATTAAACATATACAGTATACCGATGCTGTTCTCACTGCAGGGGACCTGATGACCACTCCCGGCATCCCCTCTCAGACATGCTTTTCTGTTCAGCCCTGCTTTTCCCCATTTCAATATATTTAATCTAGAAATTTCCTTATATAAAATCCACACACACACATACATATAATACCAAAAATATATAATGCCACAGCATACCTTCGCAGAAGTCAATGGATATTTTGCCCTACATTTTTTTCTATCGTTTGTTGCACAAGAGAGCTTGTTATTTGAACTGTATTTTTTTTGTCCCTCCTTTGAGGACTTCTGAACTGGAATGTTGATAGCACATCTGAGCTCAGTAGTCAGTCTGCTGTTGAAAGAACAAATCTCTACAGTAGCATTTGCTTTTGTTAAGGCTACATGTAGATTTCTTTGTATACTCTCCCATGGCTTCACATATACTTATAGCTATCTCAAAATAGTCTTATTTTTATTTGAAACTTTCTATATTTGAATGCTAGAAATCTGGAAGGATATTTTTTTAAATAAATGAATGAAATTCATGAGGGTGTTTTAAAGTTATCCATGTGTGAGCTTAATATGGCTTTAAAAGAAGCTGAAGGTGCTCCCCTCCCCATTTGTACATGGATAGCTTAAACTATGAACTTTAAAAGATGGAAATATCTGCTGGTTCTCAATGAGGGAGGATCTCTTACCTATACGGAAAAAAATTGCCGCTAAGAGTTATTTTTCAGTTAAAAGATCACTGTTTTGCATGTGCAGTACGGAATTAAGTTCAGCTATAACACAGAATAGGATTGGCTATAAACATATAATGTGCCCTGCTCAGGTTTCAGAGGGGTAGCCATATTAGTCTGTATCAGCAGAAACAACAAGGAGTCCTTGTGCCACCTTAGAGACTAACACATTTATTTGGGCATAAGCTTTTGTGGGCTATAACCCACTTCACCAGATGCATGGAGTGGAAAATACAGTAAGCAGGTATAAATATACAGCTCATGAAAAGATGAGAGTTGCCTTACCAAGTGTGTGTGTGGGGTCAGTGCTAACGAGGCCAATTCAATTAGCGTGGATATGGCCCATTCCCAACAGTTGACAAGAAGGTGTCAGTATCAACAGAGGGAAAATTGTTCCTGGACACTCAATCTCCCTGGACACTCAATAACTGACTTAAAAGTGGCCATTCTGCAACAAAAAAAACTTCAAAAACAGACTTCATTTAGAAACTGCAGAACTGGAATTAATTTGCAAACTTGACACCAACAAATTAGGCTTGAATAAAGACTGGGAGCGACTGGGTCACTAAAAAAAATAATTTCCCCTCTGTTGGCCCCCCACACTTTTGGGGGCTTCTGACAATCCTGGAGTATACAAGGGCCAGTGAGGAGGTCTGTAGATTTTTTACAGCAGCTCCCCAGGTTATTCCTGTGAGTTTCTGAATGAGATTTATGTGCATCTTTGTTTAGTCATGAGTATTTTTCAGGTGATGGTGCTATGTGATGTAATGTCACACCAAGATATTCCAGGTGGGATCGTGTCTTAACTGCTGACCACAGAAATTCATATGCAGTTACTCCTACTATGCTGACTTTACAGGTGCTTAATTTCAACTTTAACTCCAGTTACTGAAGGTTTTTTGTGTTGGGTATATCTTTAAGTTTTGTAAGAATGCATCTCACACTTTGGTGTATCCATAAGTTTCAAAAGACATATGTGTTGGTCTAGATATCCTTTCAGTATGGATGTGGTATTATCCCACTAATAAAAGTCAGTTAATACTGAAGCTTGGAGACATGGATTTAAACGTACTTAGCTTTACTATGAAAGTTTGCTGCTAGCTGATGCTGACATCTGAAGGCACCCAAGCCACACTGGCCTTGGCAGGGGTCTTAAAAGGTTCATCTACAACATAAGGTTCACATTGCATAGCAGCACCAATGTGGGCCTTTGGAAGTCTGCAATGGCCCTAAGATATGTATGACGTGGCTGCTGAGATGCAGGCTTTAAGAAGCCAATAAACTGGCAGTGTAGATGTCTAAATTGTGCATCTGGCATGGCTGCTCTTGTGCAGGCCTTAGGTTGTTACTTTGGCTTATTGAGACCTCTGAAGTGCTGTCAGAGAACAAAGGCGTATTGTAATGCCTGCAGCATACTATGCAGGTATGACAATGTCATCAAGGGACCAGACAGGTTTCCTGCAATGTCTTATCTAGAATCTCAACTCCCGCCATCCCCCACAAAACTCTAATCTGCAGCTTTCAAAAACCACCAAATGCACTAGTTCTTTCCAAGGCCATCAGCCTAAAACAAATATGGGGTTGCATGGCCAAGCCTTTTTTGAGCTATTACAAGCCAAAAATATTAGGAAACTTTTCAAGAAATTCAAATACCTCCTTTTTTAAAAAAGCACTCCTATCTCCAAAATGCCTAGTCCAATTTGCTTCAAACTCTTCATAAAAGTTCTACCCTGTTATAGGATCATACAGGTGAAAGGTAAAGCAGCTTGATTTAGTTTTGGCTTATAATGAAAGCTAGTTTCAGGTGCACCACCAATGGATGCATTAAATAATCCATCGTCAAGATGTTTTAAAAGTTTTTCCTTCCTTTACTGTTTTGAATATTCTACTCATTAGATGAGACTCAGCATGTTTCTCATGTGTGTAATGTAAATATTTGTGAATAAATTGTCTGCACACACATGGAACTGAAATATGGTTGACGAAGTGCGTAGGGATCCTCCAGTGGTACTCACGTTCTAGAAAATATTGTAATGAAAATTTTCTGGTATCCTCTATAACATTATAATTGCTTTCTTATTTTTAAAAAACGTGTTTTTTTACTGGCTGCATCCACATGCATGTAGTTATGCCACAAATAATTAGCACACTCAGGCTAAAATCTACAGTACATTTGAAGGTGTGCGCATAAATAGCTATGAGCCAGATTCCCATATATTTATGCTTGATATGTGGTACTTTTACTTCACAAGTGACCCCCCATTGATTTCTAGTGATGTAAGGTACTATTCATTCTGAGCAAGGGTATAAAAAAAATCTGTTCATATATATAAACCAACCCTCTGCTAACTTGAACCCAGAAAGATTCTGGGCACTGAATAGGAAAGATTTCAGAATAAATATGTGAACAAATAACACATTCACATATTATCATTGTTTTGTATTGGCCAGAAAACTAAATTTCATAGATGAATCTTCTGAATAGCAGCATTCCTTCCTGTAGAAGCTTCCTTGAAATGACAGGCTATCATGCCGTTCTTTCATCAATGTGTCCTTTGTACTCATCCATTAGCCTGCTCACTGTTATTGCCATTATTGTACACAAAACACAATATAAGATGGGTGGCACCTGAAGACACAACAGTTACAGTGCAACTGCTTGTTATTTTATGAATGAGCATAAAACAAAACCTTCAGTACCATTAGAATCTCCATTTCTCATGTTAGTATTTACATGTTAGTATTTACACTGAAAATTAGATTCAAGTCACTCATTTTTGCTATGTCAGCCATGACTGTAGAGAGGGACTTGAAGGAGAGGGATCATTTGCAAACAAGGAAAGGGAGAATGTTTCAAATGTAAAGGGCAGCATGAAGGTACAACACCAAGAGTGGAAGAAAGATGAGGTAAAAGGGCTGGGAGGAATTCAGAGACTGGGAGAGAGAGAAAGCTGAGATGGGGGAGGTGGACTATTATGTATGGTTTTGGAGGTACTGTTGAAGAGCTTGAACAGCATGCAGTAAATAGGAAGCCAGTAAGAGGTTTAAGAGCAAAGAATGAAGAAAATGGTGTTAGTGTCAGTGTTTCAGATACACTGGCAGATGGAGAAGAAAAGGTGAGAGATGACCAAGAGCGTTAGCAGTGAAGATAGTGAGTAAAGGACAGATTCTGGTGATTTTAGAGAAGAAAAAGGGACTCTCAAATACCCATGTCTTGCTTAAGATGTTACCAGAATGTGATAAGACCTTGAAGGAGGTCCTTGTGACCAGGAAGGAGTCCTTGTGACCAGGAATGGTTACAAGCCAGGGACATGTTTTGAACTCAGTTGGAGTCTACTATAAAGTTGCATTCAAAACACATGGAAATCGTGGTTCCTGTGAGCAGCTTAGAAGAAAGATACACTTTAACGTAGGAATAGCTCGGCTGAGGGGTAGGGTTTCTGGTCACACAAGACAAACTTGTTGAAATGCAGTTCAAATATGAATTATTGGTGGCTTGTTTTAAATGCTAAAATGCGGCTTCTGAAAAGATTCTGCCTGTTTGTTGAAATAAGGTAATGCATAATTAACTAGGAAGAGGAAGAGCAGCTGGAAAGTGTTTACAGTTGGGTTGAGCTCTTCTTCTCCCAGCCTGTAAATGGAATAATTTTGTCTTTAAACCAGACTTTTTGTCTGATGAAAGAGTTCTTGTTCTCTTTAAAGAGATCTTACCTAATCCCATTATATAATGTATTGATTTATATAACATTAGTCACATGTATTAAATACACTTTATAGTAATTCTGTTGGGTACCCAAGAACACAACTTTAAATTGTTTAAGCAGCTTTATGAATTTCTCATAGAGTTTTTCAAAACAGTATAGGGCAGAGACCTGAAGTTTACAGTCTCATTCACTCTACGATCTATGTTTGGTTTTACTATTAAAAGATCCCCGCTGGACCTTATACAACCAAAAATACCATCCCCATTGGCCTCCAAGAAGAAGAATGTGTAAGACCATTAAAGCCACCAGTGCCAGCTGTTACTATCAGATTCCAGGAGGCACACTGTTAAATGTGCTGTGAAAATACTCCATACGTAAAGGATTTTGGGAAATGTTTTCTAGGATTGCCTGTCATAAACAGATAGCTAAGGGTTAATGTCTCTTTCACCTGAAGCACCTGACCAAAGGACCAATCAGGAAACCGGATTTTTTCAACTTTGGGTGGAGGGAATTTTGTGTCTGAGGTCTTTGTTTTCTGTCTGCCTGCTTTCTCTGAGCATTGGAGAAGTAGTTTCTGCTTTCTAATCTTCTGTTTCTAAGTGTAAGGACAAAGAGATCAGATAGTAAGTTATATGGTTTCTTTTCTTTGGTATTTGCATGAATATAAGTGCTGGAGTGCTTTGATTTGTATTTTTTTTGAATAAGGCTGTTTATTCATATTTCTTTTAAGCAATTAACCCTGTATTTGTCACCTTAATATGGAGAGACCATTTGTATGTATTTTTTTTTCTTTTTATATAAAGCTTTCTTTTTAAAACCTGTTGAAGTTTTTTTTTACTGGGAAATTTCAGGGAAATTGAGTCTGTACTCACCAGGGAATTGGTGGGAGGAAGAAATCAGGGGGAGATCTGTGTGTGTTGGATTTGCTAGCCTGATTTTGCAGTCCCTCTGGGTGAAAAGGAAAGTGCTTTTGTTTCCAGGACTGGGAACGGACAAGGGGAGTCACTCTGTTTGGATTCACAGAACTTGTGTCTGTGTATCTCTCCAGGAGCACCTGGAGGGGGGAAGGGAAAAAGGATTATTTCCCTTTGTTGTGAGACTCAAGGGATTTGGGTCTTGGGGTCCCCAGGGAAGGTTTTTCAGGGGGACCAGAGTGCCCCAAAACACTCTAATTTTTTGGGTGGTGGCAGCAAGTACCAGGTCCAAGCTGGTAACTAAGCTTGGAGGTTTTCATGCTAACCCCCATATTTTGGACGCTAAGGTCCAAATCTGGGACTAAAAGTTATGACATGGTGTGCAGTGGTGAGATAGAATCCAGAAGCCAGTAAGAATATTATATTTTTCTTTTCTCTGCTAGGGGCTTTTTAGCAGAGAGAAACAGTTTGGTTTTAAAAGGGAACAGAGAGAATTTTTTTTCTGCTCTCTCTGGCAGTTTGTGCCTTGCATAGTAAGCAAGAAACCATTAAGCTGTGACAATAGCACTCCCATTGAGAGTCATTACCAGCACTATATACATGCAAATAAAGTGGTTTTTCAGGTTTACTTAACATTGAAGATTAGCTAAAGGCACTGTTGCTAGGCAGACCCCAGGAGGCAACAGAGCCTGCAGTTCAGAAGATAAACACCGGAGGGCACCCCAACACAAGAAAACAGGAACCATGACTTCTAAGGCAAAAATTGAGGCCGAAAAGCAATTGAAAGAAGCTGAACACAGGCGACAACTGGAAATAAAACAAAAAGAGATGGAGATGAAAGAAAGAGAAGAACAGATCAGAGAGGCAGCCTACCAAAGAGAACAGACAACCAAAGAGGAGGCCCACCGCCGAGAAATGGAAAAACAACAAAAAGAGAATGAAGAGAAGGAAAAACAGAGAAAACATGAACTGGACTTGGCAAAAGCTGGGCTGCATGTGCCAGCCAACCCTAACAACCCGGCGCCAATTATTGCTCCACAGCACAGGAAATTTCCCACCTACAAGGCAGGTGATGACACCGAGGCCTTCTTGGAAAATTTTGAAAGAGCCTGTCTTGGGTACAGCATCCCCGAAGACCAGTACATGGTAGAATTGAGGTCGCAGCTCAGTGGACCTTTAGCAGAGGTGGCAGCTGAAATGCCTAAGCAGCAAATGAACGATTATAAACTTTTTCAAACCAAGGCCAGATACAGAATGGGCATCACCCCGGATCATGCCCGTCGGCGCTTCAGAACCCAAAAGTGGAAACCAGATGTGTCATTTCCCAAACACGCCTACTACGTTGGGAAAAATTATGAGGCCTGGATATCAGGACACAATGTTAAAACCTTGGAAGAACTGCACCTCCTCATACAAATGGAGCAGTTCTTGGATGGTGTTCCTGAAGACATCACACGGTACATACAAGATGGAAAACCCAAAAATCTCGCTGAGGCGGGGGAGATTGGAGCCAAATGGATGGAACTGGCAGAAAGCAAGAAAGCTACTGTCAAGGGGAACGATTACCCCAGGGGGCAAACCGACCATAAACCCTACAACCGAGGACAGCCAAAGACCCCACATACAACCCAAGTAAAGCCACAGACACCCTACTCTTCCACATCACCAGTCTCCAGTAACTCACCTCGGCCCAGTGACCCATCAGATGGAAGATGCTTTAAGTGTAATGAACTGGGACATATCAAGGCCAACTGTCCAAAGAACACCATGCGAGTGCAATTCATTACACCACCATCACACCAAAGATCCCCAGGCCCAGATGCCTCTCAAATACCCTTGGAGCGAAGGGAAAATTTGAGAGTGGGCGGAAAGAAGGTTACTGCGTGGAGAGACACGGGGGCACAAGTGTCAGCTATCCACCAATCCTTCGTTGACCCCAAATTCATCAACCCAAAGGCCAAAGTTACAATTTACCCCTTCATGTCACAAGCTGTAGACTTGCCTACAGCTCAACTGCCTGTCCAGTACAAAGGCTGGTCAGGAATGTGGACTTTTGCAGTCTATGACAATTATCCTATCCCCATGCTACTGGGGGAAGACTTGGCCAACCAGGTGAAGCGGGCCAAGCGAGTGGGAATGGTTACCCGTAGCCAAACCAGGCAAGCTTCCAGACCCATTCCTGTTCCTGAACCGTCCACAGACGCCCCGTCTGTGTTACCAGAGACCCAGACAGAGGTAGTGGACCCAGATTCCATGCCAACCACTGAAACAGCCACAGCACCTCCAGTCCCAGGCCCGGAACTGGAACAGCAACCAGCACCAGCAAGTGCAACCACATCTTCAAACTCAAAGCCAGAGGGTGCCAGCGAGCCAAAACTGGCAGAAGCAATAGACAGCCATACCCAAAAGGCTCAGCCAGAGCCTGAAATAACCTCAGGTGCACCAGCGGAGAGCGGTTCACCAGCAACGGAAACAACCACATCACCTACATCGCTTCCAGAGGGACCAAGCCCAAGTCCACAGTCTGAGGAAGAACTGGTGACCCCAGCCTCAAGGGAACAGTTCCAGACTGAGCAGGAAGCAGATGACAGCCTTCAGAAAGCTTGGGCGGCGGCACGGAGCACCCCACCGCCTCTCAGCTCTTCTAATCGATCCCGGTTTGTTATAGACCAAGGACTTTTATACAAGGAGATTCTTTCTGGCGGACACCGGGAAGAATGGCAGCCCCAAAAACAGTTGGTGGTTCCAACTAAGTACCGGGGGAAGCTCTTAAGCTTAGCCCATGATCATCCTAGTGGCCATGCTGGGGTGAACAGAACCAAGGACCGGTTGGGGAAGTCCTTCCACTGGGAGGGGATGGGCAAGGACGTTGCCAAGTATGTCCGGTCTTGTGAGGTATGCCAAAGAGTGGGAAAGCCTCAAGACCAGGTCAAGGCCCCTCTCCAGCCACTCCCCATAATTGAGGTCCCATTTCAGCGAGTAGCTGTGGATATTCTGGGTCCTTTCCCAAAAAAGACACGCAGAGGAAAGCAGTACGTACTGACTTTAGTGGACTTTGCTACCCGATGGCTGGAAGCAGTAGCTCTAGGCAACACCAGGGCTAACACTGTGTGCCTGGCCCTAACAGACATCTTTGCCAGGGTAGGTTGGCCCTCCGACATCCTTACAGATTCAGGGTCTAATTTCCTGGCAGGGACCATGGAAAAACTGTGGGAAACGCATGGGGTGATTCACTTGGTTGCCACCCCATACCACCATCAAACCAATGGCCTGGTGGAAAGGTTCAATGGAACTTTGGGGGCCATGATACGAAAATTCATCAACGAATTCTCCAATAATTGGGACCTAGTGTTGCAGCAGTTGCTGTTTGCCTACAGGGCTGTACCACATCCCAGTTTAGGGTTTTCACCATTTGAACTTGTGTATGGTCATGAGGTTAAGGGACCATTACAGTTGGTGAAGCAGCAATGGGAGGGGTTTACGCCTTCTCCAGGAACTAACATTCTGGACTTTGTAAGCAACCTACAAAGCACCCTCTGACACTCTTTATCCCTTGCTAGAGAGAACCTAAAGGATGCTCAGGAAGAGCAAAAGGCCTGGTATGACAGACATGCCAGAGAACGTTCCTTCAAGGTAGGAGACCAGGTTATGGTCTTGAAGGCGCAACAGGCCCATAAGATGGAAGCATCATGGGAAGGGCCATTCACGGTCCAAGAGCACCTGGGAACTGTGAACTACCTCATAGCATTTCCCAATTCCTCACTAAAACCTAGAGTTTACCATGTTAATTCTCTCAAGCCTTTCTATTCCAGAGACTTACAGGTTTGTCAGTTTACAGTCCAGGGAGATGATGCTGAGTGGCCTGACAGTGTCTACTATGATGGAAAAAAAGACGGTGGCGTGGAAGAGGTGAACCTCTCAACCACCCTGGAACGTCTGCAGTGGCGACAAATCAAGGAGCTGTGCACTAGCTTCGCCACATTGTTCTCAGCCACCCCAGGCGGACTGAACGGGCATACCACTCCATTGATACAGGTAATGCTCACCCAATCAGAACCCCACCCTACCGGCTGTCTCCTCATGCCCAAGCTGCTATAGAACGGGAAATCCAGAACATGCTACAGATGGGTATAATCCACTCATCTACCAGTGCATGGGCATCTCCAGTGGTTCTGGTACCCAAACCAGATGGGGAAATACGCTTTTGCGTGGACTACCGTAAGCTAAATGCGGTAACTCGTCCAGACAACTATCCAATGCCACGCACCGATGAGCTATTGGAGAAGTTGGGACGTGCCCTGTTCATCTCTACAATAGACTTAACCAAGGGGTACTGGCAAATACCGCTAGATGAACCTGCCAAGGAGAGGTCAGCATTCGTCACCCATGCAGGGGTGTATGAATTCAATGTCCTTCCTTTCGGCCTTCGAAATGCACCCGCCACCTTCCAGAGGCTGGTAGATGGTCTACTAGCTGGACTGGGAGAATTTGCAGTTGCCTACCTCGATGATGTGGCCATTTTTTCAGACTCCTGGCCCGAACACCTACTACACCTGAAAAAGGTCTTTCAGCGCATCAGGCAGGCCGGACTAACTGTTAAGGCCAAAAAGTGTCAAATAGGCCAAAACAGAGTGACCTACCTGGGGCACCAGGTGGGTCGAGGGACCGTAAACCCCCTACAGGCCAAGGTGAATGCTATCCAAAAGTGGCCTGTCCCACGGTCCAAGAAGCAGGTCCAGTCCTTCTTAGGCTTGGCCGGATACTACAGGCGATTTGTACCACACTAAAGCCAAATCGCTGCCCCACTGACCGACCTGACCAAAAACACCCAGCCAAATGCAGTTAAGTGGACTGATGAGTGTCAAAAGGCCTTTACCCAACTTAAGGCAACACTCATGTCTGACCCTGTACTCAGGGCCCCGGATTTTGACAAGCCATTCCTAGTAACCACGGGGATGCATCTGAGCGTGGTATAGGAGCAGTTCTCATGCAGGAAGCAACGGATCACAACTTCCATCCTGTCGTGTTTCTCAGCAAGAAACTGTCTGAGAGGGAAAGTCACTGGTCAGTCAGTGAAAAGGAATGCTATGCCATTGTGTACGCCCTGGAAAAGCTACGCCCATATGTTTGGGGACGGCGGTTCCAACTACAAACTGACCATGCTGCACTAAAGTGGCTTCATACTGCCAAGGGGAACAACAAGAAACTTCTTCGTTGGAGTTTAGCTCTCCAAGATTTTGATTTTGAAATTCAACACATCACAGGAGCTTCTAACAAAGTTGCTGATGCACTCTCCCGTGAGAGTTTCCCAGATTTCAGTAGTTAAAAAGTGTTCTTAAAATGTAGAAGTCTGTTAGTTATATACTTAGTAGTATATGTAAAGGTGCATGTGTTGTAGTAATCTGTTCATTTTCCAAGTGTCTCATTAATATGGGCAATTGGAAGACTTGGCTAGGAGAGGGATAATTCAGAGGTTTGAGCATTGGCCTGCTAAACCTAGGGTTGTGAGCTCAATTCTTGAGGGTGCCATTCAAAATCCATCTAGGGCTTGGTCCTGCTTTGAGCAGAGGGTTGGACTAGATGATCTCCTGAGGTCCCTTCCAACACTGATATTCTGTGATTCAATATCCTTGCCTATAGTGTACTGGATTTGTGATTTGGCTTCCTTGGAAAGGAGTGCATACTAAACATTTAACTGATTCTATTTGAAAGCAGATTTTCTTTATTCCTTAATATGGATGCTAATGATTCATTATATAGTAAACCCCAGCATCACACTTCAACCTTATGTATACTTCAGTCACTAAATCCTGTGATCCACCTTTCTTCTTTGCATCTTCCTTTCTTACCCCCTTCAGTTCATTTTTTGGAGGAGCTGCATATGTGCTTCATGTGCTTGCTTGTATAAAATCCAATAAAAACTTTTAACCTAAAATAAAAACTTACTTCAGTTTCTCAACTTATTTGAAGATTTTTGCATCCTGTTTTCAATTAAAAAAATATCCATGAGCACTTCTCTAAGTCTTGATAAATGGAGACAAATTCATACACAGTTGCCCTCTTGTTATTAATCGGACCTTTGTTTACCAAAATGCCAGCGCTTCACCCAAGAGCTAGAGGGAAAAACTTGGCAGAGCAATGTTACATATAAGTGAAATTCTCCCATCATGTTGCTTGGGGTCTGGAAAGAAATAATGCTTGAAAGTTTGCAGTATGCTACTAAGAAGCTGTTCAACCACAGTATAGACATAGTCTACTACAAAAATTAGACACAATTAGGAAAACATATCATGTTACATCAGCTGCCACATATGTGGCATCTTGGTGATAGATACTAAGCTAAACTACACAACTGAGGCTCAGGATAGCAATGTTCTGTTTTCAGCTATTAAATTATACAAGAGATGAGCTGCAGCTGGTGAGGGTCTGCAGAGGAGCTTCTCTAGGTTGCTTAGCAAGGATAGGGCAGATCCTCAACTGCTGTAAATTGACTTCAGTGGCATGCAGAGTATTTCAACCTTTTGTTGATGTAGTGAATCCCAACACAAACGGTTAATGTAGCTTTTTGCATGGAACATTCATGTATACAAAACCTAATTTCTAGCAGTGGTTTAGAGCTCCGTGTGACCATTAGCTGGAAGCAGTAGCTGGGGAATGCATCATTCTCCCTGAAAGGAAAAAAGGCTGCATAATTTAGCCCAGGTTTCTCAGCAAGAACAAGGCCAAGGAATGGTGAAATGAAGCTGAATAGAGATCATTGTTGGAAAGAGAGAGAGACACTGAAAATGGGCTCCTTCCACTTGTGGACAGAAACCGTAGAAGGATCCAAGAAACAATCCTATGTTATTTTGAAGATTAAAGGATTTTTATTAACTGGGATAATTCTGGAAAATCTACCTAGCACACAATCTGTGCGTTCCTTGTTAAGGTTCCCAGGCCAGCAAAATTTACAAAGTTAGTGGAGAATTTCAAGTGCCTTTGGGGGGACGTGAGGGGGGAATTTAAGACAACAGTAAATAAATTAGAGCTAGATTATAGCCCCCTCTAACCAGCTGTGCAGTGGAGCAGGGGCAGGGGAAAAGGAGGGAGCAAGGGCCATCACACCCTTTTTGTGTGGCTCATATATTTGTGATCCAGAATTGCAGTGCCAGCTCTCCAGAGTGCACAAAACCTACTACTCACAAGAACGGGAGTAGGGAGAAGGCAGAGCCATGGCTACACCTCCATGCACTTTAACAAGTATGTTGCATCTTTTAAAGGGATGCCATAGTTTACTCTCCCCCTTCCCACTGCTCCAGCAAGATGTGGAGGGCATTCCATCTCTCTGGAATATGATGCCTCCCGATACAGCAGTAGAGCTCTGCACTACACCCAACACAGGTTCTGTGACTTAGAGGAACAATCTAGCCCTTCTTAGTTACGCAATGAGTACTACAACTAGCCAGATTTTCTCAAATTGCCCATAGCAAATGCTACTCATTATAGACAAGGGTTAGTCATTTTGCATGATTCCTACTACCATGCCATTTAAAAATAAACAGAACAATTCATTTGCCATGGAATAAATTCAATTTACATCCGTTCACAATGAAAATATAGCTGCAGAGATTTCACTGAGCCTTTCCAAAATTATTAACCTCTGAATAGAGATAAAGTGGAGGAAATTTCAGCCCCATTGGTGAACTTTTCAGAAAGTTGACTGTTTGAAACAGAAGGCAGGGCTGGTGCAACCATTTAGGCGACCTAGATGGTCGTCTAGGGAGCTGGCATTTGGGGGGGCGCCATTTTCTTCAGCAGTGACCGCAGCGGCCAGATCTTCAGCCGCCCCAGTCGCCGCCGGCATTTAGGCGGAGAGAGCTGGGGCAGGGGAGCATGGGGAGGGCCGCCTGCAGCAAGTAAGGGGCAGGCAGCACGCAGGGGAACTCCCCACCCCAACTCACCCCTGCCCCGCCTCCTCCCCAAGCACGCCATGGCCTCTTCACTTCTCCTACCTCCCAGGCTTGCGGCACCAATCAGCTTAGGCGCCGCAAGCCTGGGAGGCGGGAGAAGTGAAGCGGCTACAGCATGCTTGGGGTGCTCGTGCACGGAGCAGGGGTGAGCTGGGGCAGGGGGAGGGGTGCCTCAGAGTGGAGGGTGGAGAGCTGCCGCAAGGGGGGCATCTCAGGGTGGGGGCACAGGGGAGGAGGACGCAAGGTGGAAGTTTCGCCTAGGGTGTGAAACGTCTTTGCACCGGCCCTGACAGAAGGTGATAATAGCAGCTGATTTGCAGCCTATTGGCAACCATTACAATAACCAGCCAAGCACACCAAGAAGTACAGTTACTGGTGATAGGGCAAAAGCCCGTAGATGGATTTTGTGGCTAAGAGGATTGTGTCATCAAGGAGAGATTTGACATATTGGGAATTTATTGTTGCTGGAGGGAATTGATAGGGATATTAATATAACTTGAAAAATGCCTGCAAGCATCACTGTCTGTACAGCTGAACCTGGTCACCCAAGACACCTTTTATTGTACGCAATGTATTAAGCTTGTGATGAAGTACAGCTTGTTGCTAAAACTGACTTGGTTAGCAGGATGTGAGTACGTGTGAGAGAGTGTATTGGGTTTGGCTGTTTTTTTATAAAGAGATTTGGAATAGGGGAAAATACTGGAAAGTGCAGATAATGGTATAGTATACAGCTCCTTGGAAACCCTCTAAGTTTGACCTGATGTTTTCTGGGGATTGTTATGTAGTTCCAAGGTCTCTGCTTTCTCCTTTGGAAAAAACCTCTTAGAGGATTGCCTATACTGAAACACTATTAAGGTGTGCGTCTCTATTAGTGAGTGACATCTCAGGCTGCTGTATACTCTCATGATCTGCCAAAAAAAGCAATAAAGAATTCAACATGTGTTAAGATTTAGGAGCTGCTGGTTCACTGACTATTCAGAATTAGCATGTACATATTTCAGCCAGGCCCCTCTGCTGATTCTTCTTTTTCCGGCTTCACTGTCTGCACAGGGTTACTCTAAAATAACTTTTAAAATTATTTTTATTTATTTTCATCCCTTTTATTGTTATTGTCCTGATTACTGTTTATGAAGTTAAATCAATCTGGAAAAGCCAGACTGAAGCAGCTACCAGGAACCAGGGGGAAGAGGACAGTGCTTTAACTGGTGATGTTGAAAGACAGTAGTAGCACAGTCTATTTGGAAAAAAAATGGGGAAATTCTGGATTAGATTCTGTCCTCATTTATGCCCAGGAAGCCACCTTGAAAACAATGAAATTGCACTGGTCTAAGTCTGGACAGAATTTGGCCCTTAAAATTAAAAACCTCACAAATAGGAAATGAAAAAAAGTTAGATGAGATTTAAAAAACAAAACAACTTATTCAAAGAAAGTTATACTTTCAGACCAAGAGCCTACAAACACTTATGCATTAAGTAGTTCCATTGAGGTCTGTAGTGCTGCTCTGGCATGCAAAGTTAAACATACAGGTAAATATTTGCTGGATCAGAAAAAAGGTTACCTAGCTGTAACCGTTGTTCTTCGAGATGTGATTGTAGATGTGTAGTCTACTTAGGTGTGTACATGCACCCAGTGCACTGGAGCCAGAGAACTTTACCTAGCAGTACCCAAGGGGTGACACTCACACCTTGGAGCCCTAGCCCTTCCCTTGCCCATATAAAGGCAGCATCACACTGAGCCCCTCACAGCAAAAATCAGAAATACAGATCTCCCTGCAAAGGGGATGGAAGGTGGGTCACGGAATACCCATCTGCGTCACATCTCAAAGAACAACAGTTAGAGGTAGGTAACCATTTTTTCTTCTTCAATAGATGCAGCTGTGTATTCTACTGAGAGGAGTCACAGGTGCTGACTTCTGCTGGCGCTGGTGAGTGCTCAACTCCCCTCTGCCCCTGGCCCTGCCCTGCCCCCTCCTGCCCCTGCCCCACCCCCATTCCAACCCCTTGCACAAAGTCTTTGCCCCAACTCCGCCCGCTCCTTGTCCCTATTCCAACCCCTTCCCCAAATCCCTGCCTCGGTTCTGCCTCTTCCCCACCTCCTCCCCGAGTGTGCCACATTCCTGCTCCTCCTCACTGTCATATTCTGAACCTTAGCGTCCAAAATATGGGTACTAGCATGAATTCCCCTAAGCTTAATTACCAGCTTAGATCCTGTAGTGCTGCCACCAATCAGGACTTAGAGTAGAGTGCCTGATAAACTCTGGTCTCCCCCAAAACCTTCCCTGGGGACCCCAAGATCCAAATTCCTTGAGTCTCACAACAAAGGGGAATAAACCATTTCCCTTCCCCCTCCTTTCTTCCTCCCAGCTCCTTTCTGCCCTGGGTACACTAGGAGATCACCGTGATTCAAACTCCTTGAATCACCACACAGAGAGGAATGATACCTTCCCCCCTCCTCTTTTCCCTTCACCCAGAGGTAATCCAGATTCAAACTCCGTGAATCTAAAACAAAGAGGAAATTCACTTTTCCCTTCTCCCCACCAATTCCCTGGTGTGTATAGACTCAGTTCCTTTGAGCCTTAACTAGGAGAAAAAATCAGACAGGTCTTAAAGCAAAGCTTTTAATAAAAAGAAAGAAAAAAAGATACAAGTTTATCTCTGCAATTTAGATGGTAAAAAATTACAGGGTCTGTCAGCTTATAGAAACTAGAAAGAAGCCTCCCCCCCAGCAAAATACAATTTAAAATACTTCCAGCAAACTACACATTTGCAAATAAAGGAAAACAAATAAAAAGCTATGCCGCCTTTCTACCTTGGTACTCACAAAATTGGAATAGAAGATTAGAGAGCCTGTAGGTACGTGTGGTCACTCTCAGAGCCCAGAGAGAACAAAGCAAACCCCCCAAAAAAACACAAACAAAGGCTTCCCTCCACTGAGATTTGAAAGTATCCTGTCTCCTGATTGGTCCCCTGGTCAGGTGGTTGATTCCCTGTTTGTTAACCCTTTACAGGTAAAAGAGACATTAACCCTTAACTATCTGTTTATGACATCCAACCCCTTGCACAAAGTCTCTGCCCCAACTCCGCCCGCTCCCTGTCCCTATTCCAACCCCTTCCCCAAATCCCTGCCTCAGCTCTGCCTCTTCCCCGAGTGTGCCACATTCCTGCTCCTCCTCACTCCCTCCCGGAACTTGTTACACCATGAAACAGCTGTTTTGTGGTGGTAAGTGCTGGGAGGTAGACAGAAAAGTGGGGACACAGTGCCCTCAGGTGAGGAGGCAGAGGCGGAGGTGAGGTGAGGCGGGGGGCTGGAGCGAGGAGCTTGGCTGCTGTTGGGTTCAGAGCACCCACCAATTTTTCCCCATGGGTGTTTCAGCCCCAGAGCACCCGTGGAGTCGGCACTTATGAGAGGACTCACAGGCGGTATTAGAGATGGTCCATTTAAACAGATACTGTAGGATTGCCTTCCCAAAGTTTTCATCTGACTTGGGTACAGCAGTAATGGCCCAGTGGTTTGTAAATGTATGTGCAGAGGACCAAGTGGCAGCCCTGCAAATGTCCAGTATAGGAATGTTCCTTAGAAATGCCATCAACATCACCAAGGGTCTCATGGAATTAGCTTGCACCCTTTGAGGAGGTGTAGCTAGGGCTACTTTATATGCTGTCACGATACAGGATGTTATCCATCTGGAGACAGTTTGTGAAGAGACTGCTTGACCCTTCATTTGGTCTGCATACGAAACAAACAAAAAAATAAGATGAGGAATGGAAAGGTTTGGTCTCATCCAGAAAAAAGCTAAACATCACCTGACATCCAACATGTGAAGAGATTTACCCTCTGGGGTTGAATGTAGCATACAGCTTGGTTCAAGGGAAACTGGGAAACCACTTTGGAGAAAAATCTAGAGTGTGGTCACAAGGTTACTTTGTCTTTAGAAAATTGCACGTAAGGAGGCTTTGCCATCAAAGCCTGCAACTTATTCACTCTCCTTGCAGACATTATCACCCCAGGAAGGAAGTCTTCTGTCACAAAAGTGAAAAAGAAGAAGTTGACAGAGGCCCTATAGGAGCCACTAAGGCCTTGGCTACACTTGCAGGTGTGCAGCGCTGGGAGTTACAGCTGTTTTTGTACAACTGTGTAGGGAAAGCACAGCAGTGTGGCCACACTGACAGCTACCAGCGCTGCATTGTGGCCACATTTGCAGCATTTGCAGCGCTGTTGGGAGTGGTGCATTATGGGCAGCTATCCCACAGAGCACCTCATCCCATTTTGGCACCATGGGTTGTGGGAAGGGGGTGGAGGGTGCGGGTCATTCTGCTTCCTGTCCCAACGCCCCGTGATGCATGACTTCACATCCCAGCAATCCCTGTTTTTCCGTCCACGTTTGGCACCATCTTGATTCTCTCAGCGTTTCCTGTGCAGCGCGATTTCTGTGGGAAATGGAGCCCGAACTGCTGAAGAGTATGCTGATGACTCTCTCCAGCCCATCATGTTTAGCAGTTGAGCTATTCCTTAAGATCCAAAGTGATGAGGAGTCCAACGATGATTGCGAGTCGCCTGACGCGTACGACACTAAATTGCTTCTGGCATTCATGGAAATGCTCAGCACCGTGGAACGCTGCTTTTGGGCTCGGGAAACAAGCACTGAGTGGTGGGATCACATCGTCATGGAAGTCTGGGATGATGATCAGTGGCTGCAGAACTTTCGGATGAGAAAAGCCACTTTCATGGGACTGTGTGCTGAGCTCGCCCCCACCCTGTGGACAAGGACACGAGATTGAGAGCTGCCCTGCCGGTGGAGAAGCGGGTGGCTATTGCAATCTGGAAGCTGGCAACTCCAGACAGCTACCGATCAGTCAGGAACCAGTTTGGAGTGGAAAAGTCAACCGTTGGAATCGTTTTGATGCAAGTTTGCAGGGCCATTAATCGCATCCTGCTAAGAAGAACTGTGACTCTGGGGACCACGCAGGACATTGTGGATGGCTTTGCACAAATGGGTTTCTCTAACTGTGAAGGGGCGATAGATGGGAAGCATATTCCTATTCTGACACCACCCCACCTAGCGTCCAAGTACGTTCTCTATGGTTCTCCAGGCGCTTGTGGATCACCGTGGGCGTTTCATTGACATTATCACAGGCTGCCCTGGAAGGGTGTATGATGCATGCATCTTTCAGAACACTTGCCTGTTCAGGAAGCTGCAGGCAGGGACTGTTTTCTCAGACCGGAAGATCGCGGTAGGGGACGTTGAAATGCCTATTGTGATCCTTGGAGACCCCGCTTACCTGTTAATGCCTTGGCTCATGAAACCGTATACAAGGAAGCTTGACAGGAGATGGTTCAACTATAGGCTGAGCCAGTGCCGAATGACTGTGGAGTGTGCTTTTGGCCGTTTAAAAGGGCACTGGAGATCTCTGTATGGGAAGCTAGATTTGGAGGAAAGCAGCATCCCTGTGGTTATATCTCTGTGCTGTACCCTCCATAATATTTGTGAAGGGAAGGGTGAAACATTCAGTGAGGAATGGACCTCCGAGGTTCAATGCCTGGAGGCTGAATTTGCACAGCCAGAGAGCAGGGTTATTACAGAGGCCCAGCACAGGGCTTCAAGGATTAGGGATGCCCTGAGGGAGGAATTTGAGGCTGAAAACCAACAGTAATGTTTGGTGCCTTGCACGGGAGTGCAGTGCAGTGGTTACAGGAATCTGTTTTTCCTAAGCTGATTTGCAGTGCCTGTTTCTTTCCTGGGCTAAGGTATCTTTTTACTTTCTGCAATAATAAAGACTGTTTTCAAAGCCAAGAATTCATTTATTGAAAAGAAAATAACTTTATTGACAGACACACAACATTTTGGGAACCTAAAACAGCAGGGGGGGTGGGGTGGGGAACTGTACAGTCACAGGTTTGAATATGTTCTGTCTGGAGTGCTGTGCAATGACTGCTGCACTTCAGGATGCCTATACTGCATGGTGATGGAGGTTGAGTGCATAGGGTAATGGTCGTAGTTCTCAGGGCTGGTTGGTGAACGTACAGGTGTTGGAGGCAGCTGGTGGTGGTAAGAACCTGGATGCTGGGGAAGTGGGTTTTGAGCTGACACTGGGGCACAAATGAAAGAGCTTTGGGACGGGGGGGGGTGCTGGCACGATAGTGCTCTGCCTGCATGGCTACGAGCGCCTGGATAGAGTCCGCTTGGTGCACTAGGATACTTATCAGCTGCTTTGTGCTTTTCTTCCTGGCCGCTGTGTTTCTCTGGTGGATCCTGCTTCCTTTTCCCTCCAGTCCTGCAGTTTTTGATTCTCTCTGGCAGAGTGATCCATAACTGCTTGCAGCAGGTCGTCTTTGCTTTTTCTCAGCTTCTTCCGGAGGTTTTGGAGTCTTTCAGCTGTTGATAACACGGGCATCCGAGAAGTCAAGGTTGCTTGTAGAAAGGCAAAAAAGGCAACAGTTAACAGAGGCAGCATTGTTTATATCTCAGACAATTATTCCCACGCAGTGAGGGAGTTTACAGTCTTCACAATAGCATAATTTTCCCATGCCAAAGAGAGCGCACACAACCCACAGGAGCCCCGAAATGCTGAGTAAGGGGGACTGATTGCTTCTGGGCTGTACTGGTGTTTCTGTGTGTTGGGGAAAGCAAACAGCTGCAGGGGGCACCTACACTGAACAGTCTCCCAACATTTTCCACAGGAGTTGATCCTGCAAGATATCTCTCTGCTGCGGGTCACCTGGGAAGAGGGAATGATTGCTTCTGGGCTGTACTGGGGTTTCTGTGCATTGGGGAAAGCAAACAGCTGCAGGGGGCACCTACACTGAACAGTCTCCCAACATTTTCCACAGGAGCTGATCCTGCAAGATATCTTGCTGCTGTGGGTCACCTGGGAAGAGCGGGAGGGTCTTCTACAGCAATGCGGATTCCGCCCTGACCCCTATGCAGCTTGCCTGTGTGCAGCAATGGTCCCCCCACCCCTTGCGGCACAGTGGCGCGGACGCGTTAGTCTGACTGGGACAAGGACCACAGTGGCTCTCCCAATAAACTTGCGCAAGTGCATTGCCCACGCTCTGGATGAAACTTTTGAAGAGATTACCGCGACGTGATAGACCACATCAATGGGCTATTCCACATCTAGGCATGCATGCATGCAGCCCTAACCGTCCCGCCTCTCCCGAAACATTTTCATCCTGAAAATACAAGCCGCTTACTGGGGACCCACTCCTCTGCTTGTCCTTCACCAAGTACCGACTGCTGCGACTGGCTACCTTATTCCTGGCTTGAGAAGAGCTCCTGGCTGCATGCTTCCTGGGATTCCGGGATGTCTCCCCACATCCCAGTACCCTCACTTTCGGTTTCCTCCCCCCCATCCTCCTCCTCCTCCTCCGCCTCCCCACCACGCTCTGAAGTGTCCATCGTGGTTCTAGGATTGGCGGTGGGGTATACTTGGGGACCCCCAAGTATAGTGTCTAGCTCTTTGTAAAAATGGCAGGTCGTGGGGGCAGCACCAGAGCAGCGGTTTCCCTCACGGGATTAGCAGTAGGCACTCTGCAGCTCCTTCACTTTAACCCTGCACTGCAGCGTATCCCAGTCATGGCCCCTTTCCAGCATGGCTCTTGATATCTGCCTATAGGTAATTCCTATGGCTGGAGCGCATCTGGGACTGCACAGCTTCCTCCCTCCAAACACTGATGAGGTCCAACAACTCACCATTGTTCCAAGCTGTGGCTCATTTGGTGCGTGGAGCCATGGTCACCTGGAAAGATTCACTGATTGCACTCCACACCTGGCTGAGCAAACAGGAAGGGGATTTTTAAAATTCCTGGGGCATTTAAAAGTCAGGTCACCTGAGGCCAGGGCAGTAGAGTTTGAACTGATGAGCAGAGTGGCTGAACAGGCATTCTGGGATACTTCCGAATACCTCTGGAGGCCAATAACAGCACTTTTGGTGGCCACACTGGCGGAGCAGCGCTGCATCACCAGCGCTGCAGTTGTTATTCCCCAGGCAGAGGTAAAGTACAGCTAGTGCTGTATCCAGGGAGATACAGCGCTGGATGTGCCTTGCAAGTGTGGATGGTGTGTGAGTTGCAGTGCTGTAAAACCACCACCAGCGCTGCAAATCTCCAGTGTAGCCAAGCCCTAAGACACTATTAAGGTCCCCACAAAGGAATTAGCTCTTTAACTTGTAGGTGGACACAAGTGACTCCTTTCAAGAACCTCACTGCTTCAGAGTTTGAAAACAGTGGATGGGCAGTTGAAATATCAAAATTGCTGCCAAGTGGTCTCTCAATGAACTAAGTACAAGACCAGAAGGCTGAAGGTGTAACAGGTACTCCAAGATGTCTTGAATGAAAGCTAGTTTGGTTGGACTTCCCAGGCTAATGACCATATTGTGAAGAACTTCCACTTGACTGTGAAAGACAGCATGGAATCCAATGCAGTAAAAATCTTAAATGAATCAAACTACCATAGAATCTCTATGGATAAAAATTCCATGCTTGAATAATAAGAGAATAATAATAGGAATATACTACCGACCAGGATTGTGATGGTGGTTGTGAAATGCTCAAGGAGATTAGAGAGGCTACAAAAATAGAAAACTCAATAATAATGGTGAATTTCAGCTATTCTCATATTGACTGGGTACATGTCACCTCAGGACGAGACGCAGAGATAAAATTTATTGACACCATTAATGACTGCTTGTTGGAATGGCTAGTCCTGGAACCCAGAAGGAGAGAGGCAATTCTTGATTTAGTCCTAAGCGGCACGCAGAATCTGGTTCAAGAGGTGAATATAGCTGAACCACTCTGTAATAGTGACCATAATATAATTAAACTTAACACCCTTGTGCAGGGCTGGGGTACGGGGAAAAAATCAAGGAAGCCCATCCCAATAGCATTGAACTTCAAAAAGGAGAACGACACAAAAATGAGGAAGCTAGTTAAATGAAAATTAAAAGGAACAGTCACAAGAATGAAATGCCTGCGAGCAGGGCCGGCGCTTCCATTTAGGCAACCTAGGCCATCGCCTAGGGCACCAGGATTTGGGAGGGTGGCAGACTGCTCCAGTGGACCTCCCGCAGGCATGCCTGTGGACAGTCCGCTGGTCCCGTGGCCCCGGAGGACCTCCCACAGGCATTCCTGCTGACGGTCCACTGGTCCCACAGCTCCGGTGGAGCATCCGCAGGCACACCTGTGGCAGGTCCACCGGAGCCGCGGGACCAGTGGACTGTCCGCAGGAACGCCTGCGGGAGGTCCACCGGGAGCTGCGGGACCAGCGAACGGGCCCTGCGCATAGGGCGCCAAAAACCCTGGCACCACTCCTGCCTGCAAGCTGCATGGAAGCTTTTAAAATACACCATAGAAGAAGCTCAAATTAAATGTATACCCCAAATAAAAAAATAGTAAGAGGACCAAAAAAAAAAAAAAAAAGCAGCCACCCTGACTAAACAACAGAAAGTTTCAAAAGAACTTGAAGAGCAATTGGCAAAAGACACAAAAACTAACAGCAACATTTTTTTAAAGAGCATCAGAAGCCAAGCAATCAGTGGGGCAACTGTATGATCAAGGTGCTAAAGGAGCACTCATGTAAGACAAGCCATTGTGCTGAAGCTAAATGAATTCTTTGCATCAGTCTTTACTGCAGAGGATGTGAAGGAGACTCCCACACTGGAGCTATTCATTTTAGGTAACAATTCTGAGGAATTATCTCAGCTTGAGGGTCTATAGAGGAGGTTTTAGAACAAATCAATAAAATTAAACAGTAATATGTCACCAGGACCAGCTGGTAATCACCCAAGAGTTATGAAGGAACTCAAATATGAAATTGCAGAAATGGCATGTAACCTATCACTTAAATTAATCTCTGTACCAGATGACTGGGGGATACCTAATATAATGCCGATTTAAAAAAAGGCTCCAGAAGCAATTCTGGTGGGTAAGCCTAATTTCAGTACTAGCAAACAGGTGCAGGGCTGACACCTGGAGCACCGCTGCCCCAGGGCTGACAGTTCTGGCTGTCATCTCTGGGGCGGCAGGCTCTGGATGTCATCTCCGGGGTGGCGGGCTCTGGCTGTCATCCCTGGGGCTGCAGACTCTGGCTGTCAGTGCACCACAATGCCCCACTTAAATCAGCACAAGTGCTCCTGGTGAGAACGTGCACAAGCGATGGAAAGAGCATAGTGTTGATACAAAGAGCAGATTTAATTATTGTGGTGGCTGTAGATCGACCTAACTTAAGTTGTAGCCTGTTTTGGGGTGGGTTAGTAGTGTTGATGTAATTTATCCACTTAATTTAATTTTATTTGATTAATTAGTTTTAATTAATTAATATCCAATAATAATTATTGGATATTAATTAGTATGGGTTTGGCTCGCCAGTATGTTTGATCAGAAGATAAAGTTCGTCCTGAATCAGGCTTCACAGAGTTTATAAAAGGAACTTCAGGGTATATAACAGGAGCTTATACTGAGATAGATATAGTCATAAAGACCTTTTATTAAAATCAATGAAATGGTAAGCAAATGGTAAAACAGTTCAAGATTACAAAGTTACAAAATATCACAGTTCTTTAAGAAATATATTTATGATTTATGCAAACTTGAATACTCACACTCTTGGTGCAGCAGCACTTTGGGTGTTTTTCACACCTTTGGCAGAGGAAGTTACTTCAAGATTGTTTGCTTTCTAATTTAACTCTATATATGCTATATTCTTTAACTAAAATGAAATATAAGGGAGATTGAATCCCTTTTCACTTACAGTTTTGAAAAGAAATAATACTACAGCCTATTAATAATTAATAGCCATCGTAGAAGGGTGACATCGATACGTAGATGGGGGTGGAGGCGATGAAGAGTAGACAGGAGCAGATAGATGGGTATATTGCCTGTTTAATGGTGAATTGTCTCACCTTTTTATAGAGAATTAGTAGGAAATCTTTCCTCCTGTGCCCAAATTTCATCTTTCCCCCACAGAAAGGTTAGGGTACGTTTGCCCCATAGGCTAACATGTATGTGTGTATGAATGACAGGTATGTACGCATTTGTGGTGTACTTGTTAGATTTGTGGACAAAAATCTCCTTTTTTCCACCCTTTACTATTATTGGTTCAGTTAAAGGTCTCCAGACATCTGTGTAGGTATTTTGTCTTATTATCACTTTTCTGAGTAAGGGTCCCAAAATGTGCTGAAGTTGCCTTAGCATCATACAGGATGTTTGACCTGTAGGTATCTTGCATTTCCGCCAAACTTATTCTTAATATAAATCTATAAGCCTATTACATCAAATACTTAAATTCATAAGAAAGATATTTATACAGACCAGCTGATTAATCCTCAGGGCTACAAAGGTGACTTAATTTTATAGTGTAGACGTTGCCTCAGTAAATTCAAAGTGAAGTCTCTCTTATCTCACGTTTCAGCAGTCTTACTGATTGAATTCCTTTTAGTCAGGATCCCTTTCCCAGTCCAATACTTCTTTTGTTCTTCAGGTGTTGCAGATGCTGTAGGAAAGGAAGAGACCATTTGGGGTGTCTGCTTACCCTTCTTTCTCTTCTTCGAGAAGCATCTCCAGCTGAGGTTCAGGAGACAGAAAGTCTGTGGGGACGGGAACCTCAAGCTGTTTCTTTTTCAAGAAGTAGATTTTTTGCCAATACTCTTTTTCCCGCCAAAGACTTCACATACAATTTGCCACACACATTTTAGCAGGACAGTAATGATCAGCAAATTATGAGTTTTCAAATGATAGCTTACAAGGCATACTTTATAGAAAATTTATCATAATCCCATGAAAGTGGTGAATGCAGGGGTACAGGCAATCACAAGGGACCAACAAACATGGAAAAGGATGATCCAGTGAGCATAGTGAACTTAGACTTTGAGAAAGCCTTTGATAACATCCCTCACCATAGACTCTTAAGCAACACAGTCATGGGATAAGAGGGAAGGTCCTCTCATGGATCAACAACTGATTAAAATACAGGAAACAAAGGGTGGGAATAAATGGTCAGTTTTCAGAACGGAGAGAGGTGAGTAGTGGTGTCCCCAGGTATCTGTACTGGGACTAGTCCTGTTCAACATATTCATAAATGATCTGGGAAAAGGGGTAAACAGTGATGTGGCAAAGTTTGCAGACAATAAACAATTACTCAAGATAGTTAAGTCCAAAGTAGACTGCAAAGAGTCACAAAGGTATCTCACAAAACTGGATGACTGGGCAACAAAATGGCAGATGAAATTCATAATTCATTTTTATAAATGCAAGTTAATGCACAGTGGAAAACGTAATCCCAACTATACATACAAAATGATGGGCTTTACATTAGCTGTTGCCACTCCAGAAAAAGATCTAGGAGTCATTGTTGATAGCTCTCTGAAAACATTTGTTCAATGTGCAGCAGCAGTCAAAAAGCTAACAGAATGTTAGGAATCATTAGGAAAAGGATAGTAACATGACAGTAAGCATCATAATGCCATTATATCAATCCACAGTATGCCCATATCTTGATGACTGCATGCAGTTTTGGTCACCCCATCTCAAAAAAGACATATTAGAATTGGAAAAGGTACAGAGAAGAGAAAAAAAAAAGATTAGGGGTATGGAACAGCTACCATATGAGAAGAGATTAAAAAGATTGGGTCTGTTCACCTTGGGAAAGAAATGACTAAGAGGTTATGATAGTGGTCTATATTATCATGAATGGTGTTGAGAAAGTGAATAAGTGTTACCCCTTCACATAACACAAGAACCAAGGGTCATTCAATGAAATGAATAGGCAGCAGATTTAAAACAAAGAAAAGAAACTATTTTTTCACACAATGCACAGTCAATCTTTGGAACTAATTGCCAGGAGATACGGTGAAGACCAAAATAATAACTTGGTTCTAAAAAGAATTAGATAAGTTCATGGATGATAGGTTCATCAATGCTATTAGCCAAGATGGTCAGGGATGCAAGTCCCTAAGCCTCTGACTGCCACATGCTGGGACTGAATGACAGGAGCTGGATCACTTAGTAATTGTTCTGTTCTGTTCATTCTCTCTGAAGCATCTAGCATCAGCCGCTGTCAGAAGACAGGATATGGGGCTAAACGGGCCATTGGTCTGATCCAGTATGGCCATTTATATGAGTAGGCCACTCTAGTGGAGGGCTTCCTACTGTTAAGCAAGATTTGCCTGAGTGCCTCCAAACATCACTTCTCTTCCTCCTTTAACCATGCAACATCCACGCGGTGAGATGCAGAGAACTGAATGAAAAACCTGATCATGATGCTGAGTGAGGAGGTCAGGATGAAGAGGAAGGGATATGGGAGGCCAAACAGACAACATGAGGAGGTTGGAGAGCCAACATTGTCTTGGCCATGCTGGAGCAATGAGAATGAGCTTGGCATGGTTCTATTTCAGCTTGAGAATGATCCATGGGATGATTAGACTGAGGGAAAAAGCATACAGGAGTGCGGATTCCCAGGTCAGTTGAAAATCATTGGTCAATGAGCCCAGTCTAAGATCCCAGCTGGCATTTCTTGTTATCTCTCATGGTGAACAGGTCAATCATTAGAATGCCTCAAACTGCAAAAATAGACTACAGGATGCTGGGTTTCACAGACCATTTGTGATTAGAGGAGAAGTTTCTTCTGGGGCGATCCATCATGTGATTGTGGATCTCAGGTAAGTGATTGGCCACAGGGGCAATCTTTTCCCCAATGCAAAACTGCCAGAGCCTGATTGCTCCTGACACAGCACGTTGGAATGTGCTTTCCCTCTCAGTTCATATAGTACATCTCAATGGTATTGTCAGTGAGTATGAGAACCGCTGAGTCCCTGATGTGGTCTTCAAAGCTCTGACTGTTACCTGGGGTTCTTTCAACCCAAAGCTCTTGTTAACTTTTACTCTGTATGAGGAGGTCTGAGGAAATAAATCAGGGGAGACATGGCCGTCCGACCGATGGCTGGCTGGCACAAACTGGACAACACAAGAGTGCTAAAATTTACTAGTCTCAATCACTTACACATGTCTGCAACAAAATTAGTAAAACACCTCCAACCCTTGATAATTACCAAAGCAGAGCGTGACTTTTGAGTGACACAGTGGCAGCCGGTCTGCTGCTGGGGAACACGAGATACATCCAGAGGGAGAGACCGGTCCTGAAGAGTCCCCAAAAGAGTCTCTCTATCTCAAGCTTTTTCCCCTTATTTATACATTAATAATAGAATGACATGTCCCTTAAAGAAACCTCGTTAAGTAAACATTTCAATGATCAAGCAAGAAGTTCCTTCTGATTATTGATTAACCAGGTGTGGGTTTTTCCAGAGTCTGCAGCCTTGAGACTCCAATAGACATTCCTGGGGCATATCAGCAACTTCAACACAATTCTTATCAGGAAGGATGTGGGGTCAAGCTGCCCTTTCTGTGGCACCCCAAACCCTCTCCCCTCCTGCCTTGGTCAAGCTGAGATTGTTGAATGGCCAATTTACAGCTTGCGTCCAGAATTAGTGAGGGGAGTTGGCCAACCTGTCCGAAGGATGATGAATTGGACAATAGATTAACTTCAGACACCTCTGAAGAAGATACAGGAGCAGCCTGGCATTCTGGACTACCTGTATGCATGCAGCCCCTCACTAATTCTGGATGCATTCTGGTGCTGGACAATTCAAGCCAATGTGTGCCAGGGCACTCAATCCCACCAATCAGGATTATAGTCACTGATGGGTTTGGGGAGTGCATCTGAAATCAAAGCCCGTGATCAGAACAGCAAGTTTCTCAGCATATCAATGTATTGGTGCTTGCTGCCATCTACAATGCCTGTCATGTACGAGGACACTTTGGCAAACCAGAAAAGTGCTTGAAACCACTATGGCTTATTGTTAAAGGCAGCCTAGTCAGTAAGCTGTAAATTTAAACTAACATTAATTTCTACTTAATTAGAACCTTAATCTTAAAACTTACTGTTTTATGCAAACTAATGTGTCTCGATGATGTCACCACTCTTTTTACGTCCAATTCAGAGAATTGTAATTTTATGATATTTAAACCCCTTCCAAAGTTTTTCTGCAGACTTCAGTCAGGCTACTGCTGGTTATCCTAGAATGTTCAGTGTAAAAATCTCTCACTACAGGGATGGAGTAGAAGAGGTCACCACCGGATCACTTCTCTGGACACAAGGCAAAATGGGCACTTGCTGGCTATCAGGGGAGAGGTAGGCTTGTGAGCGCGCTTGTGTGTAAGGAGCCAGATGGTTAAAATCAGAACGAAAGGACCTTCTCCTGTGGTCCTGCCAAGAGCAGTTTTGCTACTTTACAGAAAAGAGGGACTATCTGAAGAAACACTGCAAATAGTATTGCTGCTGTTGCTGCTGACCACAGTGTGGCATCTCTTCATGGCTGGAGTGCATATTCACTAAGAACGGAAAGTAGCTTGGGAGTCTTAAATGAGTGCAGAGTGTTTTTCTGAAAACAAAACCCATTAAAATTTAAGTCCTCACTGATCTGTTGCACCTCAGGTACAATGGCCATATTCTGCAGTCTCCTGGTCACAGCTAATGCCATAATTCTGGTGGTGGCATCCACCACAAACAGAGCAGAGTGCAACAAGGTCTTGGCCGTCATACAGTCTTCTACAATGAATGCCTCAAACTTTTCCTTTGAGGTTTCTGGCAACTTGTCCACAAACTTAGACAGCACTGCCCAATTACCAGTCATATTAAGAGATGGTGCCTACTGGTTCGCAATGCACATCTGCAGGAAGAGGAGGTATAAATGTTTCTCCTCCTCAAATCCAATATCTTGGACTATTTGTCCTTAGGTGTGGATTTATACTTTCCCTGCCATCCTCTGACATTTGCTGCATTTACCACCAGAGAGTTATGGGCTGAGTGGGAGTAAAAACCCTCAAAACCCTATATGGGAATGAAGTACCACTTCTCCGAATGCTTTGCAGTGGGAAACAATGAAGCTGGAGTTTTCCAGAGGGCCTGTACAGGCTCCAAGACAGCCTAATTTATCCAGAGGACTATGCTCCTTGGAGCTGATGATTGGAGAGTATTCATCAGCTTATGCATCTTCTCCTTCAGGAATTCTGCCTGGATGCCCAAGGTAGTGGCCACATTCCTCAGGACATCCTGATATGCCTTAAACTCCAAGGGCATTGAGGGAGAGAAAGATTCCAGTATGAAAGAGTCACCCAGAGAGGATGAGGAGGTGGTTTGCTGTGCCAGTGCTGGGTCCTGTTATTGCACCACAGGATCTGGTCAGAATAACCCCGTAGGTCCAGAAGAAACAGGCTCAATGATCACTTGCAGCTGAGGTGCTTTGGGAGCTGGCACCATCGTTGAGACCACTGATCTTTCCCTGGTGAAAGAGCAGGACCTTAGGGGCTGAGGAGTGTCCCAAAGATTCCAAGGAAGCCACCGGGCATACAGGTAAGGCATTAGTGGCCTGTAGGCACTCGGCCAAGAGCCTGTGTTCTGATTGCATAACAGATGCCAATGGTGATCCAAGGGCAATTTCTGGTGCCTATCAGGCTATGATGAGGAGGAGAATGACCCTGACCTGGAGCTGGAGGGATCCTTCCAGAGACTCTGAAGCTATTGTTGGTGCCTTAGGGTAGGTCCCCTAGAGGCTCAGTCCAGCATTCCAGGAGGTGATAAACTCCAAAAGGGGTTACATAAATATAAGCAAGGTACATTGTGATTGTAGTTGCAAACATATTCTGCAAGTTAACATACAGTACATTCATGATGAGAAAAAAGGGAAAGAGCAATGTGAACTATATGAACCTAAAGAAAGAAATTTGGCAGCCCCATCTTTTCGATAACATAGAAGGCTGAACTTAATTCTATGAAACACTCCATCTCTGTCTTTTCTCTGTAAAGTGTTTTGCAATACTAAGTAGGAAGAAGTACCTTAAACCTTAGTTCCTCCTTTGCTGCTGACATGTCAGGCACTGCACGTCTTCCACTCTATTTCTCTTTCCTCCCTTGGGTACCCAATTCAATGCCTGCGTCCATACAATGTACATGTCCTAACTACCTGAGCAATCTTTCTTTGATGACATTTTATAAAATGTCCTGTTCTGTTAGATCCCTTATGCTCACATTTATTATTTAGTCTTTCTATGAAATGTTTAATATCTTCTTCCAACATCTGTGGTGGGCAGCTTCCAGTCTTCGTTATCCACTATCATTGGCCAAGTTGCTTCTCCATACAGTAATGTGCTCAGTACAACTCCGTGGTATAAGCTGACCTTTATTTTGGCATGAAGACCTCTGTTTGACCAGATGTTCATCCTTCCAAAAGTGATGTTTGCTTTTCCTTATCTTGTATGAATATCTTAGCCACCTTCAAATGTGATCACCCACCCCAGATAGCTGAACTATTTTGGCTGTTTGATTTCTTTTCCATCCATGCACACCTTTGCATCTGTTGTTCAGTTTTCAACCTTCGTCATCTTGGTGTTCTCGGTATTTACTTTCAATCCAAATTTATCCCGCTTCCTTCTCTACCTTTGATGTAAGGGCAGTCATTTCATACAATGTCATATTTAATAAAAGAATGTTATTGACAAAGTCCAGGTGGTGTAACTTGTCTCCACTAACCCATTTTAAGCCATTCATGATGCTTTTTGTTGAGATAGACCTGTTGATATAAGCCACTGGATACCAGACAAGCTAATGACCATAACAAGAAGTTTATATAATGGAAGTAGAAGCACAGTAAGACAAGGTACAGGCTTGGGTGAGTGGCTCAACAGTGCGAGTGGAGTTAGGAAAAAGCATGTGTTAGCACCAATCCTCTTTTCATTAGCAATAGATTGTGTGATGAAGTGGGCAACAAAAGACACCAGGGATGGTGTAAAATGGGTTAGCAGAGATGTGTTTCATGACCTTGACATTGTCAAAGTATGATGAATGCTGTAAAATAATATTTTAGAATGCTACTTTTAAAATATGCTTTACTTTTTCTCCTCACTTGCTATGGTGAGCTAGATGCTCATCTATCCAGAATTACAGGTGATTTTTCACCCTTTATAGGTAACAAAACTAAGATATTTCGCCAGATACTTCATCTTCTGTCAGGGTAGGTTTCTTCAGGAAAATAGGAGTCAAATTTAAAAAAAACTCCTTTGGGAGAATTTAGGATTCCAGAAAAAATGATATAATCTCACGGCTTGAACATTTCCTAACTTTTTTGGCTCAACATAACTCCAAAATAGCCCTGCACAGATGCTCCAAATGGATACACTGATTTATTCTGTTGGTCTTGGCAAGTACTAGTGATTTTGACTGGGCAATAGTTAAGCAGTTGTTGGAGGAATTATTGAGTTGCTAAAAGCAGTTTCCATGTACTTATGGGCTAAAAGAGCTCACAAACAAGGCCAGTATATCCATCGGTCATACAGTAATGGCTCCCCAAATAAACCCACTTCAATTGCCCTATCCCACATAGCATTCTCTTTGTGATGAGAAGAGTGGGAAGCAAGGAGCCAGGTGAAGATCAGAGGGTCCACTTTGGGGATCAGGAAGGAGGTTGCTATCTGGGGAGATGGGGAGTGATATGATGAGCAGTCAAATGTATCCTTGAGCAGCCCAATTCTAGTTACACTACACTACCAACTGTACACTTGCCCATGTGTGGTCTTTTACCATCCCCCCTCCCCACAGTGCATACTGAACCCCCCCGAAGCATGTGTCTCAAGGTGAATAGAGGGCAAGCAGCTAGCATGCCTGTATGGGTAAGCACATATTGCAGCTGTGACACAGCCCTGTATCCATGCCAGGTGTGCAGGATGGACAGGGCAAGGGGTGAGTACCGGGTCTCGCGTTTCAATAATCCTCTACTCACAGTCCCTCAATGCACTGAATCCTTATCTTCCAGACCCTTCCACAATCTATAAAGGTCTCCCTTCTGGCTGTTTCCACTGGTAGTAGCATGCTTCACTGACCACAGCAGAACAACTTTCAGCAGCACACTTTACAGATCAGTACAGGTGACAAGTGCTGAGAGCAGATGCTCAGCCTGCTGAGTACACCTGGGTGCTGATCACTGACTGGGTGGCATACACCAGCCTCCACAATTTCAGCTGAAGCAGCAGGAACATTCACCTAAACCAGGAAATTTCTGGGAGGCTGAAGCAGGTGGGCATTCAGAGGACCCCAGCCCAATACCACGTGAGGTCCCTGTACTGGAAGGCCAAAAACTCAAACAGTTGGTTCAGGAGGGTGTATCATATATGACCCTTCTATGAGGCACTTGATGGAGTGCTGTCAAGGGACCCTAGTGCTGACCCTGTAGTGGCTCACAAGCTCCTTGTAAACCCATCAGGTCTCATGGTCTGACAGGACCCTGAGGCAGGTGAGAGAAAGGAGACAGCAGGGATTGCAGAGGACTTCCCAGAAGATCCAGAGGATAAGTAGGAGGTTCTTCTGCACTTCTAGCTAGCGATCCAGGTTTCAGAACCCCCTGAGGATGACTCTGTGCAGCAACAGGAACCAGACTCCCAGGCTGATAAGTTACAATACTCCACTCCTCCCCTCTTGTGGTGCAAAATTCCTGATTTTAAGATGGAGGGCATTTGCAGTAATGTGCTCTTATTTGTCCTCCCTAAATAATCTGCCATGTATTGCTCAATGTGTGTGTGTGAAGTGCAGTTCTGGAGCCTCACCATTATCACATACTGTCCCCTTGCCAAACTCCTCCAACTGCTCCTCCTCCATCCAACCCTTACTCTGCTGCTCCACCCCAAAAAGGTCAAGGGAGACAGAGGTAAAAGTCAATTGTTTCATTGATTTCTGGTGAACCACAATTACATGGTGTCATAAACAGATAGCTAAGGGTTAATGTCTCTTTCACCTGGAAAGAAGTAACCTGAAACACCTGACCAGAGGACCATTCAGGAAACAAGACTTTTTCAAATCTGGGTGGAGGGAAGTTTGTGTCTGAGTCCTTTGTCTTGTATCTGTCCCTCTCGGCTATGGGAAGGATTTTTCTATTTCCTTCTTTCTAATTTTCTGTTTTCCAGTTGTAAGTACAAAAAGATAGGTTTGTTTTTTTTTTGTAGTTACATGTGTGTAGTTGCTGGAGTGCTTTGAATTGTATTTTTTTTGAATAAGGCTGTTTATTCATATTTCTTTTAAGCAATTGACCCTGTATTTGTCACCTTGATACAGAGAGACCATTTTTATGTATTTTTCTTTCTTTTTACATAAAGCTTTCTTTTAAAGACCTGTTGGAGTTTTTCTTTAGTGGGGAACTCCAGGGAATTGAGTCTGTGCTCACCAGGGAATTGGTGGGGGGAAGAAGTCAGGGGGAAATCTGTGTGTGTTAGATTTACTAGCCTGACTTTGCATTCCCTCTGGGTGGGGGGGGATAGAGAGATTAGCTCTCTGTACTTCTGTTTTCCAAGGCTGGAAACGGGGAGGGTGGAATCCCTTTGTTTAGATTCACGGAGCTTGCTTCTGTGTATCTCTCCAGGAACACCTGGAGGGGGGAAGGGAAAAGGTTTATTTCCCTTTGTTGTGAGACTCAAGGGATTTGGGTCTTGGGGTCCCCAGGGAAAGTTTGGGGGGACCAGAGTGCCCCAAAACACTCTAATTTTTTGGGTGGTGGCAGCTTTACCAGGTCCAAGCTAGTAACTAAGCTTGGAGGTTTTCATGCTAACCCCCATATTTTGGACGCTAAGGTCCAAATCTGGGACTAGATTATGACACATGGTCTGTGGCTTGGCTTCCAAAGCTTATTTTTAAACACTTGCTAGAAAGTAAAAATCTGCATGCACCTGTGTGTGCATTTCCTGGCCTCCTGTCAGGGAGCAAAGGTCCCAGGGCCATGTGGCTGGGGGTGTTTGTGAAAGGGTCCCGTGCGAGGAAGGGAACTAAGCGTTAGAAAACTTACAGTTAGTTGTCTCAGGGAAGTTACTTACAGCCCTGTTTTGTCCCTTAGCAGTTTACAAACATTGGTCATGTCTCTACGTACAGTGCTGCAATGGCGCAACTGTACCGATAGAGCTGCTCCCCTGCTGCATGTCTAGTGAAAATGTTCTCTGATGATGGGAGAACACAATAAAACTGCCTCCTCAAGCGGCAGAAGCTATGTTGTGTGTGTGTGAGAGAGAGAGATGGTCTCCCACGACCTAGCGTGGTGCACACAAGTGCTTATATGGGTGTAATGTATGTTGCTCGGGGGGTGGTTTAGTCACACCCCTGAGTGACATAAGTTATGCTGATATAGTCCAAAGTGTAAACATAGCCTAAAAGTGTCTGTCCATGGTCTCTGCCCTCTCCCCGCAGAGAGCCATGTGGAATAAGACGGAGGAGCGGGGAGAGCAGGAGGAAAAACTGTGCAGTGTCCCTCTCCGGTTGTGTTTAGCAAAGGCTTTTAGCGCTTTGCTTGGTCCCTGGGAACTTTCCAAAATTAGTGGGTGTCCCCGCTCTCTGGACTATCCCCACAGAGAAACATGCTGCTAAAGTTGTAGGGGGGGGGGGGAAATGGGTCCAGTGCCAGCTGTAGAAAACACAGGGCTGTGTCCCCTTCCAGTTGTCTGAGGCAAAAACTTGTTCTGAGCTGGACTTTCAGGACACCTAAGAAAGCTGTGGTGTTTCACTCCTTCCCTGTCCATTTCACCACCATTAGACAGGCAGAGGGGCAGGATTTTCTGGTGGAGGTAAGAGGGGGAAGTCATGGGTCAGATCTCTTTTTGCATGAAGTCTCCCTACCCTAACTCAGAATGTAGTCTATTTCCATTTGCATTTCCTTTCAATCCTGCAAGCATATTTCAACAAATTTCTGTTGCAGCAAGAACTCCATGTGGTTTTTGAGGTTCACCAGCAGTGCAAACCTGATTGGACTAGCTTCATAGCTGACCAAACACCATCATTCAGCAATGTGTAGAGGTGTGACCATTAGCAGAAATATCTTGCTGGCATAGACTGCCAGATCCCCTCTCCAGGACTGGAAAGTCACATTTTTTCCCCACTGTGGTACTTTGATAACTGTTACTTTCTACAAAAGTTAACCAGTCTTAGAAAAAGAAATTGTAAACTGGTAACACAGCCCCGGGAAGGAATTTCCCCACTTTCTTGAGACAGTATCAACATTTTAAATTGTTAGCACCACTACTAAATTTTTCTGTTATATGCCTCTGCTTCTTTCTCATAGGCTACAGCACATTTCAGAGAACCAAGGAGTTGAGCCAATTGCTTTTGAACATTCCAGGAATGTATCAAAATTATGGCCTTCTGTGCTAAGTTGTATCAGTGTGGGGGTTTCTCAGCTTGTTCCAAAGGCACAAAATATAATGCTCTTTTGTTTTGAACCTTTCACTCCCAAGAGCAAAACCATGCTTCTAAGAAGGCAGGAGTAGCACCCCCCAGAGGGAAGGAGTAGATTGAGATGGGTCCTAGAGGAATTGCTTATAGGGATGGACAGGAAAAATCAGGAGCAATTGAGTTCCTCAATGCAAGGGAGGAGTGGTCTCTTCAGGAGGAGGAGAGACTTCTGGACTGGTTCTTGGAAGTGGAGGAACAGCATAAGGAGACCATTCCATAATGGAAAGGCTTATTGGACTAGTGGCTGATGGTGCAATATCTGCCTGCTGAGGAGGCCCCAGAACCAACCCCATCAGCTGCCACAATTTTCCATTTCCTCTGACTGAAGCCCTCAGTGCTGTTACTTCATCCAAGAACCCCCTCTGACCAACCAGGAGGACAAAGATGAGAACTCCAGCATGTACATGCCCCCAAACCTCTTGAAGGAGAAGTCTCTGTGTTTCATCAAGAGCCATTTCCTCCCCATCATTCACCCCTTCTGACGTGGAGAGGAAGGAGATTGGTGCAAAAACATTCAACTGTGGACAGGGTTCTGCGTTGATCACTTAATTTTTATTGTTCTGTATTTCAAAATATTTCCTTAAAACATATTCTAAGGACAATTTCACTTTGGACATTTTTTATGGTTTACTGTTTGCATCTCTTACCTTAATTGTTCTTGTAACATTTTTCCAGAAAGTAGTCTTTCTACCTCATCATCTTAGTAAATTTTATAATTTGTTTAACTGTGTGTCTCCTCCTTCTTCAGTGTGGTGACTTGAAGGTGTTTTTAGTTTAAAAAAGGGGCCCAAGCTTCCCACCTCATGTAATCGAATGGTGGTGTAAAATGTTGTTGCCATGACAGTGGAAATCTTTTTGAATCTCCCTGAAGATTCACAAACATTTGAAGTCCTAGAGATAAACAGGAGGGATGGGGGAAGCGGAGTGAATGTTTTCTGTGCTATAAAAACCACTACTAATTTTCAACTGAACAGATGTCTTACACACAGGTAGTAAGGGGTGGATCAATGTCTTTTTTATTGCCTTTATTGTATATGTTGAAATTAAAACAAACAAAAAAGCCAAACACACAGTGTCTACCTGTACCAACTCCCTCCACCCCTCAACCTTAAACACTGTCAAGCAGACAAGGGATTAGGGGTTTCTCCCAGCTGTGAATAGCACTTGGCACTGACAACAGTTGCTGCATTCTAACAGGACCCTCCCAGAAGTCCATCAAAAACATGTTAAAAACTTTGAAGTACTCCCTATAACAGAGGTTTCAAAGGAGGTGTGAATTATGTCAGGCACTTAAGGCACCAAAAAATTATGCAGGATCACAATGACAACATGTATTTTCTATCACCTGGGAAAACAGTTCTTGAAATTTTTGAAATTAGGGGTTCTGTTGAGCAGTGAATTGTGTTATTCAGTTACATACTTTGAAACCTATTTTTTCACAAAAGAAGTGCAAATGGAGCCTTTGTCCATTCAAAGCAAAATCAGAAACCATTATGTGAACACAGCTCCACAGCAGAAACCCAAATGCAAGTTGCTAACACAATGTAGCTAACAATTGGTGTTAATGTACACAGTGTGACATGCAGCAACAGATAACAAACTTAAACTGCTGCACATCAAATGGGAACAAATCCCCAATAAAACCATGCAGGTCCATAAGTAGGAGGATATGTTCCCTCATGTACATTTAAATAGAATGGACAGATGTCCTGATATTAGAGGCTTTGTCTTATATACGCAACTATTAACACAAGGCATCCTGATTTTTCAAACTTGCTATCTGGTCACCCTAAATTAAGGCAGCTTCACAGAAAGGATATGAAGGTGCCCCTACTCACAAGCACAAGGCAGATGTCATCCTCTGATGCCAGGCAGTGCCAGGATGTGTGCATATATGGCATCCCTCATTTCCCTGGCCTGCTGGGACCTGTATTCATGTGTATAGGATCTGGTTGGCTCTACAGCATTTCCAAACCATATGTGTCCTGAGCCCCCTTGAGATGAAAATACTTTTTTTTTCACCTCCACAAATGTTGTGCAGTGCATAGCAGGTGACAATCATATGAACTGCAGTTGGCACATTAGCATCCAGATGGATGTGTATGTAGCACCAATGAGCCTTCAATCTATCAAACACACATGCCTCAACCATTCTGTGGATACTTAGTTTTAAATTGAATGCCCTTTTCCCAGGATCGTTGATGTTGGGGATGATTTTATAAGCCAAAGCAGGAGTGAGAATGCAGGGGTTCCTAAAACAACAATTGGCACAGATACATCATACCGAGCAATATTGTTTCGAAGGAATAAGTCCCTTCTTCTCTCCCTTAAAGTACAATTCTGATCTCCTCAGTATCCTAGCATCATGAATCTTTTCAGCGTTCCCCACATTAGTATACCTGAATCTGCCTCTGTGGTTCAGTAAGCCTTGCAGAATGATGGAATGGTAATCTTGTCTTTTCACTTGGCCCTTGTGGTGGGCAAACCATTGGGACATGAGTGCCAGCAACAGCTCCTGCACAGTTCAGAAACCCCAATCTCTGAAAACCGATGATTATTTCTGGAACTTTTCATATGCTAACCGTTGCCACCCATGAGTAAATCACAGTGTTGATTGCCTCAAACACCTGCATTGCCACAGCCCTAAAGTGGTTTGTCATGAACCTACAGCTTCCACAGGGCAATAACAACCTGCTTCTGAATCAGTATGGCTTTCGTGAATCAAGTGTTCTGCCACTGGAGGGTTGGAGCAAGCGCCTCACATAACTTCTTGAAAGTCTGTTTCCTCATGCCAAAGTCATGAACCCCCTGTTGGTCAGCCCAGGTTTCCAAGCCATTGTGATCCCTCCACACTGTGCTGGTTCTCCTCCAACAGAAGTAAAAGTCAACTAAAGGGCATACCATGTCGTGATCAGGAGTAAATTAATAAATGCATAGTAACCAGGTAACAGTATCAACACCACACAACAACATGGTTCCTAGAGCACCTCCCTTCCCCCCTTTATATGTTCTAAGGAGTTTGAAAACATGGCTGGCTGGTTGATTATAAATCCCAACTAAAGAATTTTACTAGTCAATCAAATCTATAATATGAATGGGTAAGTATCTTAATACGGAAATCAAAATTATTATTTAATGTCTGGAGCGCAACCTCAGAACCAAATATAAAGCTTCCTTCTTAGATTTTAATTCTTATGTGATAGCTTTCGCCCCTTTCCCCCCACAACAGAGACATTACAGGGCAGACTTTAGAAGACCACTCTTGATCAGATGAAGTTTGACAACTCTTATTTATCAGGAATTGTAGATGACCATCTTAAATCTCCCAGGACTTCTAGATACAGAACACAAATAAATATATTTATGAACAATATTTAGGACTATTTAAACCTCAGAAACCTTTCTTTCTGGCACCTTTAGGTAGCTGTGTCTGCAACAACACTTAGGTCAGTGTAATTTACGTCACTCGGGAGTGGCTTATTCACACCGCTGAGCAACATAAATTTAGTCCATCATAAGCTGTGGTGTGTACATAGTCTAAGATACTTGGGAAAATAAGGGGTTTGCAACTCTTCAGCTCTCACAGTCTTCGGGATGCCTGTGATGTAGGAGCTGGAAGTGCAGTCATGGAATCACAAAGTGATGTTCTGTTGGCACTGTGCTTCTTGTCAGTGGGTCTCCTTCAGGTGCAGGGAGAGACTGGTCAAAGGCTGGGGTGTCCCACTTGTAGTTGGTGTGACTTCCTGGCCCCAAGTTGATCAGTTTTGGAGCTTCTGGAACATCAGCCTTCCCTCAGGTGGCTTGTTGACAAGAAAGGTAAGGAACTGGCCTTACCCTTTGTTCTTATGGTTTATGAATTTCTCTTGCTCTGCCTTTCAGCACCTCCCTTCAAAGTCTTGGGATAAATCAGGTGCTGCTAATTTGGAGCAATGCAGCTTGGTCCAATCAGATTTGAATTAAATCATCATTAAAGCCAGTCATATTTAAGCCAGGAATTTAAATATTAGCCTATGTTTTGCGTATCAGAGCTCATTGATCTGTGGAACCCCCCCTCTCCCGCCCTGGCCCCAATATCTAAATTCCACACACCACTTTGAGGACGATGACATGCTGTTATCTGGGTGAAAGATTTTAAGATGATATTATGTCACCAATTTATGGAACATTTGATATAAAATCCCTATAGTAATAGCTACTAGGAAACACCATAGCACAACAAAACAAGTTGCTCAACATTCATTCATTAACAAAAATTGAATAAATTCAGACTTAAGATAAATTTGGTCACCTTCAGTCACATGTTCTTATTCTTATTGCAAACAGGAATTTCAGTAATGGAACTGGACTACAGGTCACACAGCTTAACTTCTGAATGCTAAATCTTGTGCAGTCTGCAATGGAGGAAATATCAGAAAGACAACCACCCTGTGTCGGGAGGTGGGGTTGGGAGAGAATTACATGTGGAGGAGGCTGATCAGGGAGGCAATAATGTGAAAAGTCAGCAAGGGAGTGAGAAGTTTGTGTGATCTGAACTGTTCACTTGCCTGCGTTCTAATGTAACATTAACTTTTAATTTTATGGCATTCTAATATGTGTGGGTTTTGAGAAAAGTGAAAAGCTCTTAGATATTCTGCCCTTAATGCCAGCTTCATTCAGTTGTTTTATTTTTTTTTTGGCCCGTGAATCTATTTATTTTCCTATAAAAGTTGTGGTTAAACCTCCCGCCCCCAATATTGGTAACAAAACAGTTTGCTCTCCTAGCACTTCATCCTGGAGATGTATGATTCAGGTGGTGGCCCCACCTGATCTAAATACAGTGGAGCCTATTTATATGTACAATACCAAGCGTGCATAAGCTCACCCAATGAAATGTGCAGCCAATTCCTCTAATGTGGAGCAGAGACTCTTGACTCCTCGACAAAGAAGATGATTGCTTTCCCAAACAAGATTAAAAAACCCAAAATAAACAAAAGGGATACTGTGATGTCTCAGACCAGTATAAAAACCCTTTTTTGTGTATGTTTACAACATATATTCAAAGGGAGAGAGCGATTTTAAAAGACTGTTGCCACAACTGATAGTTTCTGTTAGTAAATTTTTTCAAGATTGTTCTGATGGATCAAGTCAAAATATTCTGTGGTATGGCTGTTGATACGAGTACACTCTACTTCCTGAAATCAGGAGAATTCCTCCTAGAAGGATACCTGTGATTACGGCAGAGCGGTGACTCATAAGATAACAAATGTATATTATTTTTTAAATAAACATTGCATTAGGATTGCATTGTTTTTAGGATTATTATTTTATTCTGCTTCTGCTTTTGTACTGTGATTTGAAGGATTTCTTCCTTGTTTTAAACTGTGGTGGATACGTTTTTGATGAGTGCCAACTGAAGATTTGTAAATGAGAAATTAAATCTGTAAGAAAAAAAAGGTTAACTAGAGAACAAGCTGAGAGGGAAGGAATTAGGGCAGAAAATGAGAACGTGGTGGGGTGACCTGCCTACAGCAAATTCATAAGCAAAGGGTAGACACCCTCAGTACTAACAGTGGCTTTGTTTTAACCTGTTTTGTTTTAATTTAATTTCCTAGAAGTCAGAAAATAAAGGTAACCAAATTAGGTGCAAAAGCTACAGCAGCAGATTCTGAGTAATAAGTATATACATGGGGTAATGGTGTTTTGTTTTGTTTTGTCAATTTTTAAAACACTAGATTCTCTCCAGGATTTAATTAGCTTCCTTTCCACCACTGTGGTCTTCTACATATGTCCAGTATGACCTGAAGGCCAACGTTACCATGGACTGGGATTTTTAAAGAGGCCTAAAAGATTTAGGCTTTCAACTTCCTTAGGCTCCTTTGAAAATCTTGCCTCAAAGGCATTATCTCTGCACAGAAATTGCCTCGTTTAACTAAATTGATTTCTAAACTGATATAGTTAACCAGTGTAAACCCTTCATGTGGACACTCAAATTGGTATGAGAGTGACTTATACTTTGCCTGTGGGCCAGACAGGGCTGGTGCAACCATTTAGGCGACCTAGGCGGTCGCCTAGGGCACTGGCATTTGGGGGCGCCATTTTCTTCGGCAGTGACTGCGGTGGCTGGATCTTCGGCCGCCCCAGTCACCGCCAGCATTTAGGCGGAAGGAGCTGGGGCAGGGGATCGCGGGGAGGGCCCCCTGCAGCAAGTAAGGGGAGGGCGGCACGCTGGGGAACTCCCCGCCCCAGCTCACCCCTGCCCCACCTCCTCCCCGAGCACGCCGTGGCTGCTTTACTTCTCCCGCCTCCCAGGCTTGCGGCATCTAAGCTGCACAAGAGGGTGTCTCAGGGTGGGGGGGGAGCTACCACCGGGGGGTACCTCGGGGTGAGGGGGGAGATGCTGTGGGGGGGTGCCTCAGGGCAGGGGCATGGTGGGGGGAGGGCGCAAGGCGGAAGTTTCGCCTAGGGAGTGAAACATCCTTGCACCGGCCCTGGGGCAAGATGATGGATAATGGGATTTTGGGACCCTTTATGCTATTTCTTTTATCCAGCACAAAGGGGTGAGAGTGAGGGTCAACACCTGACCCTGTGCACAGCTGTGCCACCCACATTACATGAAGTGGGATTTTCAAAGGTACTTCGTATTGGCTTATGGACTTGTCTACATAGAGAGTTACAGCACAGCAAGCCAAGATGTTTAGCTGATCGCCATATTTGGGGTCGGGAAGGAATTTTCCTCCAGGGCGGATTGGCAGGGGCCCTGGAGGTTTTTTGCCTTCCTCTGCAGCGTGGGGCATGGGTCGCTTGCTGGTGGATTCTCTGCAGTTTGAGGTCTTCAAACCAGTTTTGAGGATTTCAATAACTCAGTCCTGGATTAGGGGTTGTATAAAAGTGGATGGGTAGGGTTCTGTGGCCTGCCTTGTGCAAGAGGTCAGACTAGATGATCATATTGGTCCCTTCTGACCTATGAGTCTATGTGAGTCGACAGTGCATCAGCTTGCTGTGCACTAACATCCTGTGTGCACACTGCTACAGCTCACGGAGACTTACTGGGTACATATTAGCATACTACGCTTTCAAGTACAGGGCACTAAAATGCACTCTGGGACTTTCACTGAGCTGTAGCAGCGTACACATGGGATGTTATTGCAGGGCAAGCTGGTCGACTATAGATTCACACTCCAGTTTGCTGCTTAGTAACCCACTGTATAACTAAGGCCCAACTCTGCTCCCACTGAACTAAATTGTAAAACTCCACAATTAGCAACTGAAAAATAATTGGACATTCATCTACAGAACAAGAATATCCAGAGTAGCAAATGCTTAAAAAAAAAAAAAGGAATTGTTCTAGGGAGGCCTATAAAACCTTCATGCTTCAAGAATTAATCCAGTTGCTAACTATTATAGGTTAGCAGGAATCTTGTTTTAGGGGCAGATTAAACCTGCTGCGGAATTTCTAATGCCTTCCTCCAAAGCATCATGTACTGGCTACTGGAGCCAGGCTACTGGACTAGATGAATCACTGATCTGATTGAATATAGCAGTTCCTATTTCCTATGTTTCATTAACTTCAATGGGAGCAGAGGTGAGCCAATGGTATTTTTGAAAATTCCACCCATAATAGCCAATGTATGCATAGATATACACATTAAGATGGCTTGGTTGTTTTAATAAAACATAGCTTTGAGTTTTCCTTGAAAACCTTTAGAACACTATGAAACTGCATGACTGAGTGATGATGAAAAGAAATGCAAAACAGACATGAGATTTACACTGTTTTAAAGATGTTACATTATTAAGGTTAGTAGGCCAAAAATGTAACCTGTTTTGACTGCAGAACCATCTGTAAAATCATCACTGTAGGTGTCAGTCTTTGACTTGTTTTCATAATTATTCCCAATAGTATGAATATATATTATAAGGCTCAAGATTTTTAAAAATTGGTGCACTTGTCAATATACTTTATATGTTGCTAAAATTTGTGATTAGACTTGGAATGAAATGACTTCCTGAAAGTGAGGGATCAGCTTATGTTGTATTTTATATTGATACACATGCTAAATATTATCAAAATCAGTATATATGCTGAAATTTTATTTTCAGGATTTTTGGCTAAATCTATTTGTCTAATTCATAATTTTCAGAACCTTTTAGATTTTGCTACACTTGAATTAAAGGAATAGTGTTCCTGTAGTCAGTAAGAAACCTACAGTATTGTTCTTAGGATTTCACACAAGATGCTAAATGTCTTCAAAAACACCCCTGTAATTCCAGGATTTCAGCAAGGTTCGGTATTTGGACATGTTTATCACTGTGACACAAACGGGTCCTTTCACTCTCACACTGAAGAACTAGATGAACTGGGCCAACAACAGAATGAGGTTGAAAGGGCTCTTTTACCAGGGACAACCCCACCCCCCTTCACCTCTAGTCTTAAGCAACTTTTAGTAACTAGATACCTGCATTTTAAATATTATACAGAGTATACATTTGAATATTTATAAACCAACTGCCGCTTAGCCTGCGTTGAGATGCCAAATAAGTTGTTTGGTTTCACCCTGCAAAAACACTAGTTGTGTAGAAGCACTAGGGAGTAAAAATTCTCTTCCTCTCCCTTCATTTCAAGCCGCGATGAGTCACAAATCAGTGGAAACATTTCAGCTCTGCTGCATGGAGAGCAGGACAGGATGTGGAGAAACCGCACGAGGTCTTGGCAGCGCTGCAGTTTGAAAGGCCTTGGGTCTCTGAACTGCACGGTGCTACTGCCCACGTGTAAGGTGTGGGGGGAGGAGGAAGAAGCTGCAGATCCGTCTCTAGACTATGGATTGTAGTAATTGCCGCAAACTGGCCATACAAGTAACCTGTGGCCTGGAGCCAGATTGAGCAGACCCCATCTGTATTTCCCCCAGGCAAAGCCGATTTGTTCAGGCTTCACGTGGGAATTAAGTTAATCCAATGGCTTCATTTAACATACACAGATAAAGCAGATTTTGCATTATGGACCATGCCACTGCGTCAGTACAGGCCCATTTAAAATGAATTCTATTGAGAGGTCACCTACAGTTCACCACATCATCATTCATCTCATGAAAACAAGTCCTACAGGAAGCCCATTCAGACACCTGATTGTTACAAAAATATTTTCGTAAAGCAAAAGCTTTTATTCTGTGTCCTAAGCAATGTTTGGTTTTGAATTTAAGTGAAATACATTAGTTCACTAAGGCTGCAGACCATTGTATGAAAACAGATAAGGCTAGCACTCTGTTCAGTCTGTTGAAAGAAACATGTTTTGCTTTTGGAGGTTACCTTGTTTTCCTTAAACAAAAAAGTCTTCAGCTACATAGTTTAAGATCTTAAGTATATTAAAAAATGATAATTTAACCAGTGTAACCAAAATAGCTCCGTTCTGAAACAATTCACAGCATGATCTTTAAAGGAGAACACCAGCTACCAAGCTGTTCAATGTCATCTCAAACATCTGCTGAAAAACAAGTGTATAGTAGATGCATTGTTCTAGGATGGGGGTATGGGTTTTTTTCTTCTTTTTTAAAAGTCATGTTAAATAGCCTGTGTTTAACTTCAGGAAAATAGAGTCTTTTTCTAGTACCATAGGAGAAAGTTTGCCCCGTGAAGGATATTGTAATTTTAGTGACACATGAGTCATTTACCTGCTGTTTCTGGCAACAATGGCAAACTCTACTGTGGCTACACAACTAAATTATCTGCATGCAAAATGCTAGGGGAAAAAACTCACTACAACAGAAATTCAAACTAACTAATATGGGAATACATTTCCTCATCCATTATTTTTATTTCCTTCAGCATCTGAAAACTATAACCACCTCTATCCCAATTCTCACACCTTCATTTCTGCCTGTGTCTAATATTGTCTCTTCTCCATGAAAAAAAGCATCTCCTTTCCTTTCTACAACCTGTTCTCTGGTGTCCATTCTCTTGCAGTTCCCCACGGTACACTCTGTCTGCACTTGTTTCCTCCTCACCTCCACTACCACCACTTCTCTCTCTTCCCTTTGGCTCCCCTGTAGCCTATGGTCCCCCCACAACCCTTGCCCATCTCTTTCACTAAGTAATGAAATAAGTGGCATTCCAAGCCACATTGCCTCTCATACTAATGTGCTGCTCCCGCTCCCGCCACCAAAGGGGCACAAATTGACTGTTTAGCAGCTGAGAAGGTAGCTCAATTAGTCAGTCTGTGAAACCTCTCTCATGATCTCCTCTAATAATAATCATCATCATCATCATTATCAGATTGATCATGGCCCTTGTGCATGTACCATGGACCTCAAAGGCCAAAGCAGGGATGCCTGCAAAAGGTGAAGGTTTTTAGGAAAAAACTTTCAACCCAAGCAGTTGGTTTACACTTTCAATATAAATTACTGTATCTTTGCAATGATAGGGCTAAAAGCTTACTTATGCAAAAATGGAAACTGAGATTAGCTTTGACATTTATAGATTTCTCACAATGAGAGGGGTCCTCTTCAGAGGGGGGTAAGCTAATGCTGAAGAAGTCTCATATGACTCTGAAAATAGTATATTGACTGTAAATGAACCAGGTATACAATCTGGTTACAACAGTATCTGCTGCACGCCAAATCTGGAGACAGAGCAGTGTGTGCAAACTGGAAATTAGACATTGCTGCTGCTGCTGCCAGATGCTCATTGGACTGTTTTATTCAGATCATACTTGGGAAATTAAAAATAAAAAAAATGAGTTATGCAAAAGGCTTTCTTCAATTAACCAACTAATAGAAATTACATTTTGCTTTAAGTACATATCGTAATATCCAACTACCAATCAAGGTTATCAGAAATAACAAGTAAATGATTACACACCAAATGTTTCTAGTTTCATTATTATTATTATATATATTTTATAAGTGTTACTGCATTTAACCAGCAACTAAAAACAATTGACATGTGGACTTTTACATTTAGACTTGTTCAGTCCTTCAAGACATCATGTGTGCAAACAATAAGTGAAACAGCTTTCAGAAAGATGTCTCTCCAGTGAGAAACATGACCAGACATGAAATATTTACATCTCTGAAACCAAGTCCAGCTACAGACACTCTGTGATGGGAAATGTACAAAGCATTCACTATCCACTTGCTGGAAACTCCACTGCTTTGGTGCATGCCATCCCATGCAACATCCCTTTGAGAAGGGCAGTGAGGTTTGAACATCTAGGATTGCTTAGAAAAGTCTATCTGGGTGAATTGATGATGGAACCAGTGAGATTTGGTCCTCCAGTAGTTAGAAGGGCTGGTGGAAGGCCTAATAAAAAGGGCTGGCTGCTTTTAGCAAATGGCAGTTCCTGGGTGAAGCCAGGGAAGGGAGGGATATTCCTCCCTCTACTATGACCCAAAAAGCCAGGCCCAGCCCGGACCTATTGCTGATAACAGTTGTGTTTAGGTCATGGAGAGATAGGCATAGGCTGGATTATTGGAATAGGTGAGATCACTTAGTGAGAGACCCCAGCTCAGGAGTGACAGAGCCATGATTCAGGATTTTCAGTATGCAGCTGACTTTGTCCTATTTGTTTTGTTTTGGTATTTTTGTTAATAAAATGTTTACAGTACTGTATAGCAGCCAAGGTTAAAAGTATAGACGTTTCTGGGTTGTAAAAGTTTAGTGACCCCAGAAAAGAGCAAAAGGGGGACTCACAAAAGCACAAAAGGAGGCATCACAAAAGCACAACATTAAATGTGTGGATGATAATATTTCTATGATTTTTAGGCTTTCATTATTAGGATCCTTATCCTGTTATCTGATTGTGAATCCCATTCTCCCCCTGGCGGGATGAATCTGACTACACAGATCTCATTGCAGGGTCATGGCCTAAAATGGCATTCTGTCTTTGCCTTTTCTGCCAGAAATTACTGACTGCATCTATTTCTGCAACACAAGAGAATTTTTTTTCCAATTTCTGTATCTAGACTTGGGTGAAGTCTTTTTTAATGAAGTTATCACATTTCATTTTTCCAGTAGATGGTGTGTTCCAGATATCACTGCAAGAAGCCTGGATGCTTTCTACTAGACCAGATAAAGGCTGCTATGATTATGGAAATGAAAAACAATCAATTCCCCCTCCCACCCCACCCCGAACTGGGAAAATGTCCTAGTCTTGAATGCTTTTGGTCTGCTCTACTACAGTGCTTCTAGGTATGGGAAGACAGGAGCTACTGGACCTAAAAATCAAGGGTGATTCTGGTGTTCACTCTCACCCCTATAAACTGCTCTGGTGGCATATACGGGCTGTAAATGAGATGGAAGGGGTTGGGGTGGCATTCCCCTGGTTTAACAACAACATAAGGCCAGCACAAAGAACTCTACAGTGTCTATCCTCACAACCCCAGCGTACTGGATGTATCAGGGCTGTCCCAGGCAAGGACGTAGCTGCAGCACCTGGTGCTACAGACGTTCTGGGCTGCTCTGCAGCCCATAGGGAGCTATGGTGAGGCTTTTGTAACTTAACTCTACTTCAGCTTTGTTCTGGGGGCCATTACAGACCCTGTAGCAGCCTGAAATCCAAATGGCACAAACAGCAGAAAGTCTAGAACATAAGAATGGCCATAGTGGGTCAGACCAATGGTCCATCTAACCCAGGATCCTGTCTTCCAACAGCAGCCAATGCCAGATGCTTCAAAGGGAATGAACAGAACAGGGCAATTACCAAGTGATCTGTCCCCTGTTGTCCCGTCCCAGCATCTTGCAGTCAGAGATTATGGGACATCCAGAGGAAGATGTGTATCCCTGCCCATCTTGGCTAATAGTCATGGATGGACCTATCCTCCGTGAACTTACTTAATTCTTTTTTGAATCCAGTGGCCTTCACAACATCCCCTTGCAAAGTGTTTCACAGGTTGACTGTGCGTTGTGTGAAGAAATACTCCCTTTTGTTTATTTTCAACAAAATGCTTATTAATTTCATTGGGTGACCCTTGGTTCTTTTGTCATGTGAAGGGGTAAATAACACTTACACTGCCTCATTAATCTTCTTTCCCTAGGCTGTGTTTTCTATCTTGTGACCTTCAGGAGCTGCAGCACAGAAATCTGCAGCCCCAGGTCTTACTGACTACCATCTTGCTTTCTTCTACTTTCCCCTCACTTTAAAGATAACATGATTTGGGCAGTCGTGATCTGTTAGTGAGTTAGGCATTAACATTTAGACTCCAAAAACTGAGCCTGAAGCTTTGCTGCTGTTAGGAAGCTGGTAATTAAACTTAGAAGTGTCTATGCGGGTCCCCACATCTGTACCCTAAAGTTCACAGTGGGGAAGGAACCTTGACAGCCCCTGACTGGAGCTGGAAATTTGGCCAAGCTGCCCCTCCATCATGACACTAAGTGGCATTACAACCCTGTGTTCCTGCTTGGCTCCCTACCTTTGCAATTCTTAGGTCAGCCATGGGAAACAGACACCCCCATTCCTGGGGAGAAGCAGAGCAGGGGCAGGAACTGTAGTCTCCAGGAGAGTGGGAGGATAGGATCCAGGCTTTTGGTACTTCATGAGAAAGTGGAAATGCAAGAAGAGGTGGGAGTCTGGGGTTTGCAGAACTACTTAGCCCATGATAGGGTGGCGCTCTTCAGTCCGTCTGCCTCTCTGGGTAAGAGCTTAGGGCTGGGTGAAGGGCAGAGATCACAGATCTGTGTGTAGAGGTGATGGAGGGAGGCATATATGGGGTTGGGTGCAGGGCCATGGAGGAACAGCTCTAGGTCCCCCCCTTAGGAAAATTCTTGTTGTGCACGAAGATGGAATGTGCTTGACCTGTGAGGCTAGTAAAATATGCTTTATCCCACTGAAAATTTCCTTGTTGTGAAGTGGTACAAAGCATGCATAGAGCCGTGGCATTTTGGGAGATACTGGAACTGCCACTGGTCAGTAGCATAGCTGGGATTCTTTAGCACTAGTCTTAGGCCTTGTCTACACTACAGGGGGAGATCCATGTAAGTTATGCAACTTCAGCTACATGAATAACATAGCTGCTGTTGACGTACTTAAATCTACTCACTGCGGGGTCCACACTACGCAATGCTTACAGGAGACGCTCTCCCGTCAACTCCTCTTGTGCTTCTCATTTAGGTGGAGTACAGGAGTCGATGGGAAAGCGATCTGCCATCGGTTTAGCAGGTCTTCACTAGATCCTTCAATAAGATCCTGGATTTTGGACCAGTATGTAATCAAGCCACATAGGGGAATAGAGTAAAATAGAAATAGAGTGGGGGTTCATGTACAGGACACATATATTGAGATGCACAATTTGTAAGGAATAAACAAATACCTTCATTTTAGTAATGTGCTAATTTAATTTAAAAAAGGGAAAATAGGCAAAAACTAATCTCCATGAACCAATTCTCAGTTTTGCTATGCTTTTTTTAGTCACTGGGAAATTGTACATGAGAACAGTTGTAAACGTCTGTGAAATATTAGCAGACTGATGAGGACAAGAGACAAAGGTCATTTGCTGTGGAAATCTAATCTTCAGGGGAAAAAAAAGTCCCTATTTCACCTTTTCCAGATCGAAGTCAGCCAGATCCACTTTGTTTCCTTTGAATTGTTTTTACTCCAAAAGCGGTAAGTTGATTAGAAACAGGAGAACAAAATGAAGGGTTCTCCTGTGCCAAAGGATTGTCTCTGGGCAATGAATCCATGTCTAAGCCTGGTGTTCCAGCCTCAGGAACTTTGGACACAAACTCTCTCTATGGTTTCAGGAGGACAGCTGCCTTATTTCTTTGATTGAACATCTGTATTGGCATTTGTAGGGCTGAATCCTTGTCTTGGTTGAGACACTGGAAAAGGTTTCTGATTTCTTTATAGAATTTAGAGCTAATTCCCATGTAGACAAGTGGGTTGTAAAAACTGGCAGATTTGGCAAAAAGGCTGGCTAGGACACTGGTGAGCGCTGGCACTTGAAACTCACATGCTGACCACATAGAGATTACTGCATAAGGAGACCATGCCAGGAAAAAGGCAAAACAAATTACAAATGACACCTGAGAAGGAAAATTAACATGGGAGCATCAAAACTGTAAACACCACATTTGTAATGTCACAATTCTAGAACAACTTCAGCTTTTAGAAGCGCTTCTACATTTTGTAACTATTAAAAGACCTACTCACCCAAAAGGCACTTTCACAAAGCTCTAGCCATTATCTACCAAATTTAAAGGAAAATTCTTCCTTGGTTTCTCACAGCTAAATAGAATAAATTAAGAAACTATGGGAGAGTATCTGGGTCTCCTTCAAACACACTTGGACTATAATTTTGGTCATTTATTCACATTCTGATGGCTGGAAACTAGGTTTGGAAAAAGGAGGACAATTTAAGTGTTAACTCCAATGAATAGGAAAAGGCTTCCATTAGAATAATTTGCACTGTCTGCATCAGTTAGATAGAACACCATTGACACTCTTATTAACTACATTGATTTCATAGAGCTATGCGAATACTCAAATGTACAAGCTATTTCATTTATATCTATTATATTTCATAATCAAAATGATCTGTCCTATAGGAGTGGAAATAATAAAACAAAATTTTACAGTGGAGACCTTATGTTGTTGCCAGAAATGTTGTACGGCCAGCAAATTGTGCTGTCATTTAAGGAACGTTTCAGGAGGTACATGAACATGCAATATGGTGGTGATACGAAGAATGCACATCTTTAATATACAAAAAACATTGAAAAGTCTAATTGAAACCAGAAATACACGGATTTTCAGAGGCAGGTTGGGAAGGCTAGAAATGTCCATTTGTAAAAAATAGTTCTTTATGTCAAAGAACCTACAATTAATTTAAAATGTACACAGCATCTGGTTGAGTTATAGATTTTTTAGTGTGGTCAGCATCATAGTATCTAAGACATGGCCAAGATGGAGGCTTTCCTTATTCTAAGAGTCACACCAGTATTAGAGGGCCAGAATTTTTTTCCTATCCTTGCTCCTTGTCTTCACTGATATCTAATTATTATTATTATTATTATTTTGGGAGGAATGGTGAGGATAGATGGGTTTAGTTAGGAGAGAATAACCTAAATAGAAAGAAAAGTGAAGAGTTAGGGACTTTGAGAGAAGGAAGATGGGACAGGGCAGGGGAGAAGAAGGTAGGAAGGGGCAGCTGTGGACATGAAGAGACTGGGAGGGAGGGGGATGGTTGGAGTAACAGCCAATCAACACAGGGCAGCAAAAGTCCACTTAAAACCATAGATGATTCTCTGAATGACCAGAAGTCATTGTTCCCAGCCAATGGGAGCTGTGGGGGCAGTGCCTGTGGGAGGAGGCAGCGGGTGAAACTAGGAGCTGAGGGAAGGACATGTTGCCACTTCTGGGGAGCAAAAGCAGAAGCAGAATAAAATAATAATCCTAAAAACCTAATGCAATATCTATTTCAAAAATAATATACATCTGTTATCTTCTGAGTCACCGCTCTGCCGTAATCACATGTATCATTCTAGGAGGAGTTCTCTTGATTTCAGGGAGTAGAGTGCACTAGTATCAACAGCCATACCACAGAATATTTTGACTTGATCCATCAGAACAATCTTGAAAAAATTTACTAACAGAAACAATCAGTTGTGGCAACAGACTTTTAAAATCAGCTCTCTCCCTTTGAATACATGTTGTAAACATACACAAAAAAGGGTTTTTATACTGGTCTGAGACATCACAGTATCCCTTTTGTTTATTTTGGGTTTTTTAATCTTGTTTGGGAAAGCAATCATCTTCTTTGTCGAGGAGTCAAGAGTCTCTGCTCCACATTAGAGGAATTGGCTGCACATTTCATTGGGTGAGCTTATGCACGCTTGGTATTGTACATATAAATAGGCTCCACTGTATTTAGATCAGGTGGGGCCACCACCTGAATCATACATCTCCAGGATGAAGTGCTAGGAGAGCAAACTGTTTTGTTACCAATATTGGGGGCGGGAGGTTTAACCACAACTTTTATAGGAAAATAAATAGATTCACGGGCCAAAAAAAAAATAAAACAACTGAATGAAGCTGGCGTTAAGGGCAGAATATCTAAGAGCTTTTCACTTTTCTCAAAACCCACACATATTAGAATGCCATAAAATTAAAAGTTAATGTTACACTAGAACGCAGGCAAGTGAACAGTTCAGATCACACAAACTGCTCACTCCCTTGCTGACTTTTCACATTATTGCCTCCCTGATCAGCCTCCTCCACATGTAATTCTCTCCCAACCCCACCTCCCGACACAGGGTGGTTGTCTTTCTGATATTTCCTCCATTGCAGACTGCACAAGATTTAGCATTCAGAAGTTAAGCAGTGTGACCTGTAGTCCAGTTCCATTACTGAAATTCCTGTTTGCAACAAGAATAAGAACATGTGACTGAAGGTGACCAAATTTATCTTAAGTCTGAATTTATTCAATTTTTGTTAATGAATGAATGTTGAGCAACTTGTTTTGTTGTGCTATGGTGTTTCCTAGTAGCTATTACTATAGGGATTTTATATCAAATGTTCCATAAATTGGTGACATAATATCATCTTAAAATCTTTCACCCAGATAACAGCATGTCATCGTCCTCAAAGTGGTGTGTGGAATTTAGATATTGGGGTCCGGGGGGGGGTGTTTCCACAGATCAATGAGCTCTGATATGCAAAACATAGGCTATTATTTAAATTCCTGGCTTAAATATGACTGGCTTTAATGATGATTTAATTCACATCTGATTGGACCAAGCTGCATTGCTCCAAATTAGCAGCACCTGATTTATCCCAAGACTTTGAAGGGAGGTGCTGAAAGGCAGAGCAAGAGAAATTCATAAACCATAAGAACAAAGGGTAAGGCCAGTTCCTTACCTTTCTTGTCAACAAGCCACCTGAGGGAAGGCTGATGTTCCAGAAGCTCCAAAACTGATCAACTTGGGGCCAGGAAGTCACACCAACTACAAGTGGGACACCCCAGCCTTTGACCAGTCTCTCCCTGCACCTGAAGGAGACCCACTGACAAGAAGCACAGTGCCAGCAGAACATCACTTTGTGATTCCATGACTGCACTTCCAGCTCCTACATCACAGGCATCCCGAAGACTGTGAGAGCTGAAGAGTTGCAAACCCCTTATTTTCCCAAGTATCTTAGACTATGTACACACCACAGCTTATGATGGACTAAATTTATGTTGCTCAGCGGTGTGAATAAGCCACTCCCGAGTGACGTAAATTACACTGACCTAAGTGTTGTTGCAGACACAGCTACCTAAAGGTGCCAGAAAGAAAGGTTTCTGAGGTTTAAATAGTCCTAAATATTGTTCATAAATATATTTATTTGTGTTCTGTATCTAGAAGTCCTGGGAGATTTAAGATGGTCATCTACAATTCCTGATAAATAAGAGTTGTCAAACTTCATCTGATCAAGAGTGGTCTTCTAAAGTCTGCCCTGTAATGTGTCTGATGTGGGGGGAAAGGGGCGAAAGCTATCACATAAGAATTAAAATCTAAGAAGGAAGCTTTATATTTGATTCTGAGGTTGTGCTCCAGACATTAAATAATAATTTTGATTTCCGTATTAAGATACTTACCCATTCATATTATAGATTTGATTGACTAGTAAAATTCTTTAGTTGGGATTTATAATCAACCAGCCAGCCATGTTTTCAAACTCCTTAGAACATATAAAGGGGGGAAGGGAGGTGCTCTAGGAACCATGTTGTTGTGTGGTGTTGATACTGTTACCTGGTTACTATGCATTTATTAATTTACTCCTGATCACGACATGGTATGCCCTTTAGTTGACTTTTACTTCTGTTGGAGGAGAACCAGCACAGTGTGGAGGGATCACAATGGCTTGGAAACCTGGGCTGACCAACAGGGGTTCATGACTTTGGCATGAGGAAACAGACTTTCAAGAAGCTATGTGAGGCGCTTGCTCCAACCCTCCAGTGGCAGAACACTTGATTCACGAAAGCCATACTGATTCAGAAGCAGGTTGTTATTGCCCTGTGGAAGCTGTAGGTTCATGACAAACCACTTTAGGGCTGTGGCAATGCAGGTGTTTGAGGCAATCAACACTGTGATTTACTCATGGGTAGCAACGGTTAGCATATGAAAAGTTCCAGAAATAATCATCGGTTTTCAGAGATTGGGGTTTCTGAACTGTGCAGGAGCTGTTGCTGGCACTCATGTCCCAATAGTTTGCCCACCACAAGGGCCAAGTGAGTATGTGAACAGACAAGATTACCGTTCCATCATTCTGCAAGGCTTACTGAACCACAGAGGCAGATTCAGGTATACTAATGTGGGGAACGCTGAAAAGATTCATGATGCTAGGATACTGAGGAGATCAGAATTGTACTTTAAGGGAGAGAAGAAGGGACTTATTCCTTCGAAACAATATTGCTCGGTATGATGTATCTGTGCCAATTGTTGTTTTAGGAACCCCTGCATTCTCACTCCTGCTTTGGCTTATAAAATCATCCCCAACATCAACGATCCTGGGAAAAGGGCATTCAATTTAAAACTAAGTATCCACAGAATGGTTGAGGCATGTGTGTTTGATAGATTGAAGGCTCATTGGTGCTACATACACATCCATCTGGATGCTAATGTGCCAACTGCAGTTCATATGATTGTCACCTGCTATGCACTGCACAACATTTGTGGAGGTGAAAAAAAAAGTATTTTCATCTCAAGGGGGCTCAGGACACATATGGTTTGGAAATGCTGTATAGCCAACCAGATCCCACACACATGAATACAGGTCCCAGCAGGCCAGGGAAATGAGGGATGCCATATATGCACACATCCTGGCACTGCCTGGCATCAGAGGATGGCATCTGCCTTGTGCTTGTGAGGAGGGGCACCTTCATATCCTTTCTGTGAAGCTGCCTTAATTTAGGGTGACCAGATAGCAAGTTTGAAAATCAGGATGGAGCGTGTTATAATTGCCTATATAAGACAAAGCCCTAATATCAGGACATCTGTTCATTCTATTTAAATGTACATGAGGGAACATACCCTCTTACTTATGGACCTGCATGGGATTGTTGGGGATTTGTTCCCATTTGATGTGCAGCAGCTTAAGTTTGTTATCTGTTGCTGCATGTCACACTGTGTACATTAATACCAGTACATGTGTTACCATGTACCATAACACCAGCGGATGTACATTGTGTTAGCAACTTGCAGTTGGGTTTCTGCTGCGGAGCTGTGTTGTTATGCACTCATGGTTCAATGTCTCTGTCCTTCTCACTATTCGCTCCTGAAAGTAAGGCAATCTTCATCCCCCTATCCAAACACCTCCTGTTGCAGTGGCCCGAGACTGCTCCAGCAGTGGCTGGTGCGCCTGGCCCAGGGGCTGCCTGAACTGCTCAGGTAGCCCCGGAGCCAGCCACACTGGCCATGACTTCCCATGACCTCTGTGACAAACTCACAGTCTTAATCATAATACAGATTAAAAGAAGAGATGATGGCTGTGCTTCATATGTGGAATCAGAGATTAGATACATATTAAGCCATCCAGTCAACTAGCCCATGTTGTTATTCCTGCTGCAATGGTTTCATTGTTCCCGTCATTTGAGCAAGCTGGATCAAAGCTAGCTTGGGTACTATACCCTTAATGTGCTTACTGTAGTTGGGTTAAAATTATGATTCAGGGTAGAGGAGGGAGAGGAATATAATCATTTAAAAGTGTTAGAAGAACATTAAGACCATGATAGATCATGGTTCAAGGGCTTTATTAAGGATAAGGTTGTTGAAGGGTTATAACAATAGGAATAATGGTATGACACTTACTGAAGGGAAATTTAGGCTGAATACAAGGAAATAGTGATGTTAGACTGTGGTACAGATCCATGAGAAACTGGGGAAACCTCAATTACTTCTGTCATTTAAAGCTGGACTGGATAAAACATTGGAAAACATAAGGGGCAAAATCCTGCATTGGCATATGAAACTAGATGACCTAATAAGTTTGTTCCACATTCTCGATTTGACATAGCAACCTGCATAGAACCAGGGCTGGCTCCAGGCACCAGCCCAGCAAGCAGCTGCTTGGGGTGGCCAATAGTGATGGTCGGCACATCTGGGTCTTCGGCGGCAAGTCCCTCACTATGTCTTGGAGCGAAAGACCAACCGCCGAATTGCCACCGAAGATTGAAGCGGCAGCGGCAGAGCTGATCACGATCACAGCTTTTCTTTTTATTTATTTTTTCTTTTTGCTGCTTGGAGTGGCAAAAACCCTAGAGTCGGCCCTGCATAGAACTCAGAGGGATGTGTACATGTTGCAAGAGGGAAGAGTTTGGAGGAGGCACCAGGAAGTCAGTCTATGTGCACATGGGTAGAATGCTAGCTGCAGATGCAGAATCTCTGTCAATAGTTATCTTAATAAAAAAGAGCCAGTTCAGAATTATTTGTGCAAGCAAGTAATTGTTTGGTGTTAAGTGGTTACATGTTTACTAAATATTTGTTTTAAAAATACCAAAATTAATGTTGTTGTGTGTTTGTACCTCCTCCTATCTTGAAGGTGCATTTGGGTTGGTCTTGGCTGCAAGAATGAGAGAGGCATCTGAAACATTTGATATGAACCACTACCATTCTGTGCTACAGTTCTAATTTCACTGCTTCCACTGATCAAATGGCAGATCCCCAAACTAGGTGCCTCTTCCTACTTTTTTCCTGTTTCTCTGTCTTTTCTTTCCCTGCTCCTGAACCTCCTAAGGCTAGCTGATTCCTTCAACACTCTCTTTGTTGCTAGTTTGTGTAGCTATTACTGCTTCTGCCTGCAATGGATCCAGCAATGACTCCTGTTCCCAACCACAAACTTGTTTCTATCAAGAGAGGTTCCAATTTAACAGGCCAGACTTCTCCTGCAGATCAGGAAAATTGTGTCACCTTGACACCTCTTGAGCTTTCAGATAATAAGAGTAAAGACAAAAAAACCTCAATATTCTCTGATATAGGATCAAGATAGGTCTCCAAGAAGCATACACTAGTTTTGAAGAGAATGCTTCTACAGGAATACGTTTACTTCACCTGATACATATTTTTATGACCAGAGAAGTGCTGTGGGATCTCATGATGAAATTTGTGGGCTAGTAATCTAAGCCTCCATACAGATTCTACAAAGTAAGGTCTTGGTATCTTCTGATATACTTCTTTCTGGTGAGGGGTTCTGTGAACCACTGTCTTATCAACTGCACCCACAAACCGTCATTGGTACTGTTTACTACAATCACAAAGGTAGCCTCCAGGACTGGTGGTGATACAGGCCCAGAAAAATGAGGAAGTATCTAGTCTTGTATACTTCCCAATCCAGAGGTTCCATGCTTTTGTGAAATGCTCATGCTCATAGTCCCGTGTTATCATAATTTCTGCTTTTGAAGAACTCATTGGAGCATGGTGGCAAGTGACTGACAGCGAATAGAATGTTTAGAATGGAAAAGCCAAATGTACAGATAGAATCATAGGCCTGGAAGGGACCTAGAGAGGTCATTTAGTCCAGTCCCCTGTATTCATGGCAGGACTATTATCGAGACCATCCCTGACCGCTGTATGTCTAACTTGCCCTTAAAAATCTCCAATGATGGAGATTCCACAACCTCCCTGGGCAATTTATTCCAGTGTATACCCTGACAGTTGGGAAGTTTTTCCAAATGTCCAACCAAATCACTTTTGCTGCAATTTAAGCCAATAGGCTTAAGCTTCTTGTTCTATCCTCAGAGGTTAGCGAGAACAATTTTTCTCCCTCCTACTTGTAACCACCTTTTATGTACTTGAAAACTGTTATGTCCCCTCTCAGTCTCCTCTTCTCCAGACTAAACAGACTCAGTTTTCTGAATCTTCCCTCATAGGTATCGTTTCCTAAACCTTTAATCATTTTTGTTGCTCTTTCTCCAATTTGTCCACATCTTTCCTGAAATGAGCACCCAGAACTACAGTTGAGACTTACTCCAGTTGAGACTTAATCAGTGTGCCGTAGAGTAGAAATTACTTCTCATGTCTTGCTTACAATACTCCTGCTAATATGGCCCAGAATTACATTTGGTTTTTTTGCTTGTGATCCATTATGATCCCTAGAACCCTTTCTGCAGTACCTCTTCCCATTTTGTATGCATACCTCTGATTGTTCCTTCCTAAGCGGAGTACTTTGCATTTGTCCTTCTTGAATTTCATCCTGTTTACTTCAGACCATATCATCAGTTTCTCCAGATCATTTTGAATTTTAATCCTATCCTCCAAGGCATTTGCAACCCCTCCCAGCTTAGTATTGTCCACAAACTTTATAAGTATACTCTCTATGCTATTATCTAAATCACTGATGAAGTTACTGAACAGAACTGGACCCAGGACCTATCTCTGTGGGACCCCACTGGATATGCCCTTCCAGCTTGACTGGGAACCACTGATGACTGCTCTCTGGGAATGGTTTCCCATCCGTTATGCAGACACCTTATAGTACCTCCATCTAGGTTATATTTCCATAGTTTGTTTGTGAGAAAGTTATGTGAGAGAGTATCAAAAGCCTTAGTAAAGTCAAGATATACCACATCTACTGCTTCCCTCATCCACAAGGCTTATTATGCTGTCAAAGAAAGCTATTAGGTTGGTCTGAATGATTTGTTCTTGACAAATCCAAGTTGTTACTTATATTATTATCTTCTAGGTGTTTGCAAATTGATTAATTATTTACTCCATTATCTTTTCAGGTACTGAAGTTAAGCTGACTGGTCTGTAATTACACAGGTTGTCCTTATTTCCCTTTTTATAGATTGGCACTATATTTTCCCTTCTCCAGTCTTCTGGAATGTCTCCCGACTGCCATGCTAATGGCTCAGATATCTCCACAATCAGTTCCTTGAGTATTCTAGGATGTATTTAATCATGCCATAGTGACTTTAAGACATCTATATTGTCTAAGTAATTTTTAACTTGTTCTTTCCCAGTTTTAGCCTCTGATCTTACCCCATTTTCACTGGCATTCCCTATGGTAAATGTCCAATTGCTGCTAACATTTTTGGTGGAAAAAAGAAGTCATTTTGTACTTCTGCCATTTCCATATTTTCTGTTGTCTTCCCCTCTTCATTTAATAATGGGCCTACCAGCCCTTGGTCTTCCCTCTTACTTCTAATGTATTTGTAGAATGTTTTCTTGCTATCCTTTAGGGCTCCAGCTCAGGCCTGCACAACTCATAAAGTAGGCGAGGGCCACATTACTCCAAAAAAACCAACTGAGGGCCGAAACCCCCCGGACCAGCAGAAACAACCCCCCCAGCACCTGCCGGTCCCGCGGAAACACCCCGCCCCAGCACCGCTCAGCCCTGCAGAAACAAACCTTCCTTCCCCAGCGCCACCCCACCAAAACAGCTGTGGGACAAAAAGGAAGGTTGGGGGTGGGGAGGTGATATTTGATTTTAAATCAACCAGGGGCACTCAGCTGAAGAGGTGGCTGGGAGCCCTCAGGGGCAAATTAAAGGGCCCAGGGCTGCGGCGGCTGAGGGAACCCGGAGGTTTGTGGGGCTGGGGCAGAGATTTGAAGGGCCCAGAGCTCCTGCCGCTGAGGGGAGCCCGAGCCCTTTAAATCCTGGCCCCAGCCCATCCGCTGGAGTTGCAGCCGGGATTCAAAGGGATTCTAAAACAGTCTTTGCCCTAGTAGCTTTCGCCATCTTTTGAAAATAAAATTGTCTCCAACACAATCCAAATGCATGTTGAATAATCTGTGCCCTGCTATATTATTTTCCCAACAGATGTCTAGGTAGTTGAAATCCCTTTGATTCCTGGTGGTGGCTGAGATTTAAAGGGCTCAGGGCTCCCCATGGCTGCGGGCAGCCCAGAACCCTTTGATTCCCAGCCGCGGCTGAGATTTAAAGGGCTCTGGGCTGCCTGCTGAGTGCCGTGTGTGCGGGATTTAGAATCCCTCTGTGGGCCGCACAGTGAGCCTCCGCGGGCCGCATGTTGTGCAGGTCTGCTCTAGCTAGTTTAATTTCATTTTGGGCTTTTGCCTTTCTAATTTTGACCCTACATACTTGTGTTATTTGTTTATATTAATCCTTTGTAATTTGACCTAGTTTCCATCTTTTGTAGGACACTTTCTGAATTTCAGATAATTGAAGATTTCCTGATTAAGCCAGAGTCGTCTCTTGCCATACTTCCTATCTTTCCTACACAGTGGGATAGTCTGCTCTTGTGCTCTTAATAATGTCTTTGAAAAACTGCCAACTCTTCTGAACTTTTCCTCCCTTTACCTTGCTTCTGATGGGATCTTATCTACCAGCTCACTGAGTTTGCTTAAGTCAACCTTCTTGAAATCCATTATCTATATTCTGCTGTTTTCTCTCCTTCCATAGAGTCATGAACTCTGCCATTCTATGATCACTTTCACCTAAGCTGACTTGCACTTTTAAATTCTCAACCAGTTCCTCCCTATTTGTTCAAATCAAATCTAAAACAGTCTTTGCTCTAGTAGCTTTGCCATCTTTTGAAAATAAAATTGTCTCCAACACAATCCAAGTGCATGTTGAATAATCTGTGCCCTGCTATATTATTTTCCCAACAGATGTCTGGGTAGTTGAAATCCCCCATCACCACCACGTTCTGTGCTTGGAATGATTTTGTTAGTTGTTTTAAAAAAGCATCATCTACCTCTTCCTCCTGGTGAGGTGGTCTGTAGTAGACCCCTACCATGACATCACCTGTGTTTTTTATCCCTGTCATCCTTACCCAGAGCTTTTCAACAAACCTGTCTTCTATTTCCATCTCAAACTCAGTCCAAGTGTATATACATTTTTAATATATAAGATAAGGAAGACCCTATTTCATTTGTGTCATTTGCAAACATACTAATATAAGGGATTGTTCAATAGTCTACATGAAATGTGGTGGTGGGTTTCAATTCAGGTCTCAGCCAGGACTCCACATCACAACTGGTACACAATAATATCTTTGTTGGCAGACTCAGGAGGATGGCTGAAAATTGAATAAGCAATCAGACCAAACTGTCCTCTCATCTCTAAAATGATTAGGGTATGTTGGTAGGGAAACGCAGGGGAAATTTTGCAATGTGACGGGTGTACCTGTTCCAGGGATAACTAAAAGGATTTTCATTTTCTTTTCTGTCAAATCTAGCATTTGTTCTAAGAATTAAATTACATCAGATATGTATGTAACATGCTATATTGTAGGCAAAGAATTGTCCATTACCTGTGTAATATTTTGTTCCATGAGCCGCTGCCTTTGGCTAATTTTTTTACCTCTTGTGGTCTTGTGACTTGATTTAACAGTCTTTATTATGGACATGTAACAGAAAACCATAATGGAGACAGGAATAAAGAAGCCAGATATAAAGACTCCAATCACATAGGACTTACAGACAACAGAAAATGTTGTCTTGATCCAGTCTATTTCACATGTACCATATTTGTAGTCTGAAAAAATTGAACATATTAAGTATGAACAAATCCCTTTATCTGAAACAATTATGGATTGTATTAACTGATGTGCACTTTACGAAGTCTTTAGAGAGGTTTATACAAGAAAAAGCTGTGTGTCATCACTTCTATAGTTAGCACCTATTCAAAACAAAATTGATTCCCCATTTAAGATGTACAGAAAATGTTATTTTCGACTATTGACAAATTGTCTGCAAAACAAAATTTTCATTTACATGAGGGCTGTATTTACTCCACACTAACAGTGTAATGAGGCCTTAAAGTGGGCATAAATTAAGTTTAAACTACCAGAGTGTTTTAGTGGGGACTTCTTGCAAATGAGATTCAGACACTTCTGTCTTTATGTATAGACTATTATGTACAGAAATGTATATTAATTCCTTGTTTTTCCATTCATCAATCACATTTACTCAACTATCAAAGGAATGTGGCATGCAGGAAATAAAGTAACTGTTGGTTTCATCATCATCTAGGTTACTCACTTTCACACTGTCCAGTAATATTCTGCAGAGTTTCACAATGATTACTACTGTTTTTAATGGACACACATGCTGGATAAGAATTTTCTCCATATAGGTAATTCTGTAGAAATGAACACTCACCTGTATAGCTACCCCATTCTAGAAGTGGTGCACTGGCCCAGAAAAGAGCAGTTGCCCATATCACAATCATGGTTAATGTAATATTTTTTCTATCAATTTTGTGAGCTGTAGGTAAAAGATAAAGATAACAAATTTGATCTCCAAAATAGATTAACAAGAAAGATTGTCTGCAGCTACACCTAGAATTTTATAAGAATTTTAGAAGAGAAAATGTTAAAAAAAATAATGTCATAAGAAAATAGGTACATTAAATTGTGCAATCTAACAAAAGTTAAGAGCTGAAGGAAATATTTCTTCACTTAATAGATTATATGAAAAAGAGCAGTTCTATTAATGAAATACTGTTACCTTCTTTTTTTGTAAATATAGTAATCCAGATCAATGTTCCCTCTAATTTTTTACATCCATGTGTGGAATTAATTGTTATGTGCATCAATATGGAGGCGATGTGTGGCAGAGGTGGGTCTGAGGGGTTTGGAGTGTGGGTGGGGGCTCAGGGTTGGGGGAGAGGTTTGAGATGTGTGTGTTGGGCGAAGAGCTCTGGCTGTGGGTGCAGGTTCTGGAGTGGGGCCAGGGATGAGGGGTTTGGGGTGCAGGCTGCAGCAGGAAGAGAGGCTGCGGCAGTTCTGGTGGGGCCAGGGAAGAGGTGCCTCTCCCCAGCATGGCAGTTCTGGCAAGGGCTGGGGTTGTGGGAGAGGCACTTCTCTCTGCTGTGTGCCTGCATGGCCCTTAATAGCCTGCTGCACGGCCACACGGCTGCTCAGCTTAGAGGGAACTTAGGTCCAGATTCCTATTTATACTGAAGCCCCTCTACACTGCTTTGACGGTATAAAGAGGGTTTAATGTGGGGGTAAATTTACAATACAAATATTTGTAAATGTTTGTTTCTTTTGCTTTACAAATAAATAAGTAAAAAGGAATTTTCTGACTGAACTTGCGAAAATTTACTTCTAAGTACCGTTGCCTGATCAGTAGTTTATGTATTAATTATATTGATTACTTAAGAATCCCCAGCTGTCACTTTGAGGGTTGCCAGGTTCTTCCCCCAAGATCAGGGCCAATATTATTCAAATTATTATATAGCTGGGAACCTTGATGTGCACAGTTGCAACACTCACACTATAGGAACTGTTTTATATTTACAAATGTAGTTTATTAATACATTTAGCGCAAACATCCCAAGTCAGTAAGGTAGAGAAAGATACTACAGAATGTACATCTACACACCCATATACTCACACCATCTCTTGTAGGACAGACTGAAATGTTCATCATTATCTTCCTCATCACCATCACCTTCCCCATCAAAACCAATGCCATCATTCTGGCACCTCCCAAGGCCTGCATCTCTCTCTCCTACCGCCCCCTAGGCTAGGATGCCACTTTTATAATATGTTACACTAACGCTGCTACGTTTGATGCATATTCAATAGGGGATTTTCCCCCTTTTCCTTATTTGTATTTCCTCACCTTACTAATGTTGGAGTGTTTTTTTCCTATAGGTTAATATATCAATGATCTCAACTCATTATCCTATACATCAATTCGTTACCATGGCCAGTTTGTGATTAGGTATCACATTTGTTATTTTTGTCCTTTCCAAGTTCCAAGTTGTGGTGTATCTGTTAAGTTTAAAAGGCTATGAACTCAGGAAAGCCCTCATGCCAACCTGCTTTAACGCTCCTCTATGTTAAAGGTTGCAGCCATACATGGACCTTATGCTTTAGCTCATTACCATCTATCTAACGGAAAGGGCCCAAACATATGTATGCTAACATTGCCTTAGCTCAACATACAGGATGTGGCCTGCGGGTCCCTTGTGCTACAGCCAAAATATACTCTAATATAAACCTATACATCTATTATAATAAAACAAATAATCAAACTCATAAGAAAATAAGGAAGTTATAAGAAAAAAGATATATAGGCAAGTAAACAGGCTACCCTTAGCTGTTTCTTATGTACATGTGGTCAGAACTTCCCCTTAAACTCTATTTCGGCTCCCAAATATCTGGGGTTTTCTGTTGGGCCGTTTATGTGTTCAAAGTTCATAAGCCTCAAGGCCTTAGGTAATTTGCTGAAGTTAATGTCTTATAGGATTCGGGCCTGTAGGTTTCTTGCATTACTGCTGTGATAGACCCAGGCCAGTTGGGTACAGCAGAATAGCAGAAGGCAGATATACTGGCCACTGGGTTAACAGTTTTCTGTTCCCTGACTGACCAGAGCAGGGGCTGCTCCAGGCTTATGAGAACACCTGACTCCAATTAACCTGCAAAAAGTCAGGTGAGGCCATTCAGTTAATGTGACCACCTGACTCTAATAAGGCCCTGCTGATACTATAAAAGGGCTCACTCCAGTCAGGCAGGGGAGTCAGGGAGCCAGAGGCGAGGAAGTGCAGCTGACGGGCTGGTTACTGAAGACACCCTCAGACCATCGTTAAAGGAGCCCTAAGGTAAGGGTAAAGAAGGGAGAAGCAGGGAGCTGTGGGGAAGTGGCTCATGGAAATGTAGCAACTCTGGCAGTGAAAGGCTGGCTGCCAACAACTGCTACCATTAGGGTCCCCTGGGCCGGAACCTGGAGTAGAGGGCAGGCCTGGGTTCCCCACAACCCACCACTACAGGAACATCTCCTGGGAGGGGAAGTCAGGCCCTGTCAGGACAGGAGGCTGAACAGAGGCTGTGGGAGTTCTCTCACCAACCTCCTTGCAGGCCCTATGATGAAAAGGGCTCAATAGACTGTAACCCTGGCCCTACAGAGAGAAGGGCTATGTGGAGGGTCACAGTGAGCCACTGAGGCTAGCATAAACTGCCTAGAAGGGCAGGACCCATGGGAGCAAGGTCAGAACTCTGCCACACTGCTGAATATAATGCAAAGCAGTAATATAATAAGGCAAGCTTACCCACTGGCTACAGTAGCAGTGAATATGACAAAGGCAAACTAGCCCACTGGGCAAGTACCTTTTGATATATTTAAACCTGGTGTACTTGTTAGGTGGTAAGGTTGGCTGGTAGCAACCAGAGAATTTTAACTCATACCAGCATGGCATTTAGGAGAAATTTTCTAGGAACTTGTTTGACAAAAGAGTGAGTTGGCTTCATTTCCAGGTTATCAGTATCATCGATCACTTTGAGGATCCTTTTCCTTTTCCTTTGAAAATGAAGGACACAGTGTCTTTGTCATACATGGAATAGGAACCTTCTTGTGGTGGTGGTGATGAGGAACTCAGACTTCTAACCCTGGCAAGTATCAGAAAATTGCTTGACTATAATTGAAAGAATGAGTCTCTCTTCATTACCTCCTTTGGTAATGGATGATCGCGTAATGTTCCTCCCTCACATCTTTCCCTAAAAACTTTACATCTTTCTCCTAGTTTTATGTCTCCACTGTTCTCTCATGCACTTTTAATGGTTTCCTGGTAACCTCGTGTGACAGAGACACCTTGCCAATGCATCCTCTATTCTTTGTGAACAGGTCTCACCTTAGACCGACAAACATATTACACCAAACACAAATCTTACAGGGTATTTATATGAGGAATATCATATGAGGTGTCTACAGAAAACTTATTATTTGTCAAGACTCAAATCTTTTCAAGATGTGTGCATAGCTAATATCAAAGGAATAATGGGTTTATATTGAAAGTATGCTTTATGGACTTGGAGTAGAAAGTCATGACCAGGAGTTGATGTGTGCAGGGCAGGGGTGGGCAAACTACAGCTCGTGGGCTGGATCCATCCCGCCAACCATTTAAGTCTGGCCCTTGAGCTCATGCTGGGGAGTAGGATCTGGGGCTTGCCCTGTTCCAGCACTCCATCTGGAATATTTAGATTTTCTTAAAAGAACAAAGCTTAGTATTGTATTCACAGTGCACCCCTAATTATACTGGAAATAGTTGAGTTTTAGCAAGGTAAAAAAGACAATTGTTGATATATTTTCAATCTAATTCTTAGGCTTGATTTTAAAGATGACAAGTATTTATATTGTCAACACGTTTAATAAATATACCTTGAGGTAGTGATTTGATGTTTGGCAAAGAAAGCTGACATACCTTGGTGAGGTTGGCATCCTTTAATGTATCTGAGGACATTGATGGCTGTCAGAGTATTAATATTGATTAGACCAAAAAGAGTATTATAAATCCGTCCACCTGACAAGGAAGGGGTAGAGAGAAGGAGAAAAAAAATCCAAACTCTTGGTATAAAGGGCATATCTCAAAGGAGAGAACACACAAAATGACATTAATTAATATTGAGTATGTTTCTACTAAATATTTTGAAAGAGTTCTTTTTAATATTTATTCACACATTCGATTCTAGGCTAACTGCATTTGATCCTTGCATGCACAGGAACAGCTTACTTAAGGACAGCAATTGAAAACGATTACCTTTTTCCCCCCCGCAGGGGAAAAATCCAGGAGCAAGACTAAAACAAACCCAATTACTGAATAAAACACCAATGTCACAGGAATCGTTACATTCTCCGTTACTAAGTTAGGTTTCTAAGTATTCAGAAAAAGATTAAGAATCTAGAAATGTAAATAATGCACTTACCTTGCATGTCCATACGGAAGTGATTAGAAAGCCATCATCTCTAAGAACATTAAACAGCTCTAGAATGCCCCTTGAATAGCCAAAGAGGGAAATGCCTGCATCAGAGACAGCAAGATTGAAGGTGAGATAGTCCTGAGGGTCCAGGGAATGTCATTGTTTGTACATGATGAAGATCACCCCTCCGTTGCCAAGCCAAGAAAGCCAACCTATGCAATTAAAAGTCAGTGCTGTAGGACAACTGGAGAACAATTGAAAGAAAAATATTAATTGGTATTTTGAACTTCCTCTTTTGCAGGAAAAAACAGGTCATGTCATTGGCTTGTCCCTTTCCTTAAGTTGTGGCATTGACTGACACTGACTTGGAGTCCCATCAATTTGAGCTACAGATGATGGCTGTGTCAGAAGAGGTTAGACCAGGGTTCTCAAACAGAAGTCGCTGATTCTGTAGGGAAAGCCCCTGGCAGTCCAGGCCAATGTGTTTACCTGCCCTGTCCGCAGGTCCAGCTGATTGCTGCTCCTGGCTAATGGGAGTTGCTGGAAGCAGCAGCCAGTAAGTCCCTTGGCCACGCTGCTTCCAGCAGCTCCATTGGTCCAGAGCAGCAATCTGTGGCCAGTGAGAGTCATGATTGGCCGGACCTGCAGATGGGGCAGGTAAACACACTGGCCCGGTCCACCAGGGGCTTTCCCTACAGAAGCGGTGACCCGTTTGAGAAATCCTGGGGTAGACAAATATATTGAGCAATAATGGAGGATTCCTAGAAGTCTGACAAGAGCCTCAGGTGGTTGCAATTAGTAAAATTAAACTTTCATTGCAAATCTCCTAATTAATTCACAAAGTGAATTAAGATTTCTAAAAGGCCTTCTCAAGGTTATTAGGAGTCCAACTCAGTCATATTTACCCCCGGGGGGGGGGCATGATGGAAAACATGGCTTCCACCATATTCCGGATGTGAAAATATTTATCTTAAGAGTCAGAAAATAATCCTACAATTCCAATTCTATTATAGACCACGTGAAGTTAAAAAATAAAGGTAAACTAATTTGATAAAAAATATATTTCTAAAGACTATGAATAGATTTCTTCATTCAGTCCACATAGGAAGGAGACAGGGAGTTTGTCTTGTGTATTATTCATAGTCTCAAAATCCTGTTAAATTTGCTGTGATTTTCACTAACTGCATAAATTAAAGTAGGCTGCGTTTATTATTTTATGAATCTGTTCATGCATGTAGCTATCATTTATTATGTATAATTGAAACAATGTAGAACTACTTAGTTCCGTTTTAGTAGTAGGGCTTTCAGTATAAAAATGTTGATTCATAGTTATAACAATAACCAAGATCTTTCCGACTAACAGCATTGTAGGTTTGCAGTTTGTATTTTGGACAAAACAGAGCAGATGTTTTTGATAATCTACTCAGATTGTTACAGATACAATAAAAGTGGAACAATCCCAGGAGTTTTTGACAACTTCTAATTCTAAGGGAAGGAAAGAAATTTTGATTTTATCATTGCGAATTCCTTAGGATGGTGTAGTACTATGCTATGAAGGGCAAGTATGTAGAGAACTGGTCTTCACTTTTCATTTCCCACCCTACTCCAATTCCAGTTTCCATTTTACACTACTCAATTCATGTTTCAAAGCTAGACTTTCTGAAAACTACCAATTTCTCATGTATTTTAGCTGGATGTTTATAGTTATAAATTAATCAGAAATATCTTCAACAAAGTATAACAGCAGCAGCAGTAACAAAAGTAAATAAAATCTCAGTGTCAAGCTGTGACTTAGTCTTTGGATAACAAATATACAAGTATTATGGTAAGTAAAGTCCATTTACTTTGTTTTTAAATAACTGCAATTTGTAAACTTACATAAGATTCAATTTTAAACTGAGAAGGCACAGGTATACTGATTTTCCACAAACTCGTGATGAGCCGACTGCACATCTGTCTTCAGAGTAAAGAACAGAAAATAAAATTTGAAACACAGCCTGAATTTGCTTTTTACTTACCCAGTGTGAGCAAGTAAACCCCAGTGATGGTTTCCCAATCCTCTGAGACAGCAAACCCAGCCTTGTCACTGTGCAATAAGCTGGAGCTGTCCATCAGCACCACTCCCTCACTTTCCAGAAAGTTCTGATTCAGAAAACACAGTAGTAGATGCAAGTATTTCTCTCTCTCTCTTTTAAATAAGTATCTCACAGAACTCTTTGATTCTTCTTTAGCAAGAGTAGATACTTACTTCTTTAGTAAGATAGCAGCAGCAACTATGTGGGAAGTGCTAAAAAGGAAGCTGAGCAAGAAGGTAAGACAGTGATCTACCATCTACTGAGCCTCAGCTGCCACTCGGCATCAGTATAACTAGCAGCATTAGAAGTGCTGAGCTACTTGGTTTAAAGTCTCAAGATCTGATCCACACATGGCCCAAATCTGTCTTTCACAGAAAGAGCTCTCTCTTAACCTCAATAGCCCTTAGAATAATGGAGGAGACAGTCCTGCTCAAGATTTCCCTGCATGTTCCCTTGCATCCTTTTTCTACTACTGATCTCTTTTGGAGATGGGCCACTTAACAGGAACATGTAATAGTCAGATGATGGTAGAATGACCAATAAATGCTTTAGAAATTTTCACAAAGAGATGCCCCAGTGAAATACAGTAGAATCTCAGTATTACGAACACTAGTTACAAACTGACCGGACCTGTGGAACTGGAAGCACACAATCAGGCAGCAGCAGACACGAAAACAAACAAAAAGCAAACACAGTACAGTACTGTGTTAAAAGTAAACTACAAAAAAAAATAAGAGAAAGTTAAAAAAAGATTTGACAAGGTAAGGAAACTATGTCTGTACTTGTTCATTTAAATTAAGATTGTTAAAAGCTGCATTTTGTCTGCATAGTAAGATTGAAAGTCAATGTTCAGTTGTAAACTTTTGAAAGAACCACACATTTTGTTCAGAGTTGTGAACATTTCAGAGTAATGAACACCCTCCATTCCCAACGTGTTTGCAATTCTGAGACTCTACTGTACTTTGTTTTGATGTTGACACAAAATATAAGGTGTAGAATGTATCAAACAAGAAACCAAACTGTGTGGTGCTGGGGAGGAACTATAAATTTATTTAGAATATATTAAAGCTTTATTTAATAATAAAACTATGCACTGCTCAAGTAGCAAATGATGAAGTACATACAGCAAAGCTTTAAGGTGCCTCTGGATGCTTGGAAGATAGCAAATGAAATTTACTGAGTATTTGATAATGTGTCCTATGTCTAAAGAATTTAAACATTCTCCCTTTTGAAACTTTTTTTATTTTTATTTTTTTTTAACGAGGGAACAAGTTAAGAAGAGAACAAATGACACAACAATAGATCTCCTATATGGTTGATTTCTATTAATCCCAGAGAGCAACCAAAGAGAAATCAGAATTTGTAAGGCTGCATAGAGATGAAAAGGTATTAGAGCAGTGTATGTAACAAGTGGACCACAACTATAATGCTTTATACAGTACTAGTCACTATACTGTGGGCAGGACTTCGCTAAAATTGAAGAGGCGTAGCAGAGGTTAATCAGACTCAATTCGGCTTGCAAAAAGGGGTGGTAATTATAAGGAATGGTAAATTTGGCTGCAAAAAACCTTGCTTAACTTGGTTCTGCATAATTTAGAAAAACATGACAATGTGAATCATAACTCCAGAACATGTGAAATGGAACTAAATCTGCCTAAACTGTGGTTTAAATATTGAACAAACTTGGAAATCAGTAAGAAAAATCACCTGGGATATATTAAATTGAAAACAGTCCTAACAGATAAAAGCCCATACATTTGAAGCTGAACCCAAGCAAAAGCAGAGTTTCTGCTGCTTGACAGTGGAAGACATTTTTGCAGAGTTTGCAGCCATGGTGGCAGTGTCCTTTGGTTGAAGATACACACCCAGAACTGGTCAGTTCAGTCCATAGTTTAGGAAGTGTTCCTGGATTCCTTGCTGATGTCAGTGCTCACATAGCAGCATCCATGGATAATGCTCTTTGCCAACCACAGATGGTAAGGAGGCTCTGTCCCAGTCTGGCAGACAATCCAGGCTCAATTATACATGCTTTGTCACTTCCTGGTTTGAACATAACCACATCTACTTCTGCATGAAGCTCTCAGCCATCAGGACACTCCAATTACCGTAGAATGCAGAAGCACATATCCTCAGCAATCTGTGCTACAATGAGCACAAGTTATCCACTGCTCATTACACTTCTTCCTATAGAATAGTGTGTTAATTCAAGATGTTGGTCCTTTTTTCCCCAAGGGACTCAATGACTTGGGCCCAGGATTTCTAAGAAATTGCTATGAGTTGGGCTGAAGTATGTGGTCAACAACATTGCTTCTCAGCACTCAGAAGCAGTTCACGACAAGGGCAAAGCTCACTTGTGCAGCAAATGGAGCTCTCTCATAGGCTGGCCCAAGATTCTGGAAACAAACTCCCACAGGAATGAAGAACCACCTCAACACTCACTCTCTTCCATTCCAAGTGCCAGATGTACTACTTTGACCTCATTTCACTAATATAAACACAGAGTATAATTTATTAAAAACAAAAACGTGCACATGCAATTTCCCCACTGGGTAGAGAATAAGAGCAAAGATGAGATACACGTAACAGATGTTAGTCGTGTTGCTTATGCACTACTGGTGCTCAGGTACTATAGGAACGAGGTTAGTGTAAGAACTGGACGGAAATATGATTTTTTTTTGAAGATGGGGAGTGCCAGTATTACAGGTACTAGACAAACTGCTGAGCTGAGATAATAAAAGATTGCATATGTTCAATGGCTATTAGCCAGGGATGGGAAGGAATGGTGTCCCTAGCCTCTGTTTGCCAGAAGTTGGGAATGAGCGACAGGGGATGGATCACTTGATAACCTGTTCTGTTCTTTCCCTCTGGGGCACTTGGCACTGTTGGAAGACAGGATACTGGGCTAGATGACCTTTGGTCTGACCCAGTAGGGCCATTCTCATGTTATGTTCTTATGATGATTTTTATTTCCAATATTTCCTATGGATAAAATGGCACTAAAAATGCATTTGTTTCTTGTATTATTTTGTATTCATGTTTAAGGAGTAGATGAAAATGCAATACTTGTGTGGGGATGTCTAAGAATTCACTGGTATCACAAAAGGATTTCCCTTTGAACAAAAGGAATGTTACAAAAGGAAGATAGTTGAAAAATTCCAACCATTAAGCAACAATCACAGAATCTCACAGTTCTTAAATAAAATTATTAAAATGTATGTGCACACACATACCACATATGTGAAATAGTTGCCTCCCTTCCCCAAAGAATTCCACCATTTCAGGAAGTAGAACCTCTCGTTTCGTATGTTGTGTAATTATTTAAGTGGAAGAAATTTACCTCCTCTCAAACTGTACTGATTTGTAGGGCAGACTGAGAGTTACCTCCTGTAGAGAGATACTATTTGGGGAAGTGACAATATTAATCCAGCCATTACAAGACTGCTTCTAATTAAGAAACTCCCCTGTGTACTCTGTGGCTAAGTCTACCTGAGAAATTAGCATTAAAAAAAAAAATCCCCATAACCAGTATCCACCATAAAGTGCTACAGTTATAATGTATTTTAATTTTAGACTTACAAAGCAGTAAGAGCTGTATTGTGATTTTGTTTTAGCGCTCACGAAGAAGTTACATTTTAAATGGTTTCTGTTACAATACCCAATTAAAACAGTTACACATTTAATGATCATGCAAAAAAGATAAATGTGAGTTAAGAGGACCACAGATTCCGCCAGTTTCATGCTGAAATTTTGACAGGGCAGTCAGATGAATGAGCAGGTTAACAGCTGTAAAATTTTTCAGAACCTTAAACAGCCAAATGAACTGCCAATGAAGGCTTCTGAAAAACTGATTCAGGTTCTGTAGTTTCCACATTGGAGTGTTGCTCCTTTAGGATTTCTGAAAGCATGTGCCACACCGCATCCTTCTCATATTTTGGAAGGCACTTCAGATTCTTAAACCTTGGATCAGGTGCTGTAGTTATCTTTAGAAATCTCACATTGGTACCTTGCATTTTGTCAAATCTGCAGTGAAGGTGTTCTTAAAACAAAACATATTCTGGGTCATCATCTGAGACTGCAGTAACATGAAATACATGGCAGACTGTGGGTAAAACAGAGCGAGACACACACAATTCTTCCCCCACGGAGTTCAGTTACAAATTTAAAACATTTTTTTTTTAAATTAGTGTCATCAGCATGGAAGCATGTCCTCTGGAATGGTGACAGAGGCATGAAGGGAAATACAAACGTTTAGCACATCTGCACGTAAATACCTTGCAATGCCGGCTACAAAATTGCCACTCTAATGCCTGTTTTCATTTTCAGGTGACATTGTAAATTTGAAGTGGGCAGCATTATGTCCTGTAACGTAAATAAATTTGTTTGTCTTAGCGAATGGCCGAATAAGTAGTAGGACTGAGTCGACTTGTAGGCACTGAAGTTTTACATTGTTTTGCTTTGGAGTGCAGTTATGTAACAAAAAAAAAATCTATATTTGTAAATTGCATTTTCACAAAAAAGAATGCACTACAGTACTTGTGTGAGGTGAACTGAAAAATACTACTACTTTTATCATTTTTGCAGTGCAAATATTTGTAATCAAATATAATATAAAATGAGCCCTGTACATTTTGTATGTATAATTGAAATCGATATATTTGAAATGTAAAAAATTATCCACAAATATTTAATAAATTTTAATTGGTACTCTATTGTTTAACAGTGCAATTAATACTGGTTTTTTTTTAAACCGTGATTAATTTTTTGAGTTAATTGCGTGACTTAACTGCAATTAATCGACAGCCCTATTTTTTTATACAAGGCACAATTAGCAGCAGAACCCTTTGGTACAAAATGTTGAGTCTAAAATAAAAAAATAACTGGATATTTACGTGGATGACAAGAATATCTGAAATTATAAGAAGAAATATTAGTTTTGGAAATTCACATATTTCAATGTTCAAGCTGATCTCTACCACAAGTAAGGAACACAAACTTTCCCTGAGGTTCATGCCATAACCATTTTCTGAAGAGTTTGTTGCACCTTCTTCTGAAATATCTGGTTCAGGCCACTGTAGGAGAGGGGATGGTAGTCGAGATGGATAACCAGGGCCGGCTCTACAGTTTTCGCCGCCCCAAGCAGCGCACCAAATTACCACCGCAGATAGCGGGGGCCATCCGTGTGCCCTTAGAGTGGCAGGTGCATTTCCATGGTGGCGGCAATTGGAGGCAGCTTCTATGTTTAGCTGAAGCTGCTGCAGACAGCTAAACATAGACGCTGCTGCTGAACTGCTGCCACCGCGGAAACGCGAGAGCTGCCCTAAGGGCGCACGGACTCTCCCCGCTGTCGTGGCAATTCGGCGTGCTGCTTGGGGGCAAAACAACAGGGACTGCCACCCCTTGCAGAATGCTTGCCCCAAGCACCAGCTTGGAACGCTGGTGTCTGGAGCAGGCCCTGTGGACAACTGATCTGACTCACTATGGCATTCTTATGTTCTTATGAAATGCTTAAACATTGATCATTTATAGCTGGTTCTGAAAATTAGTTTGGGTTCTACAAAACATATCCATGAGGTTCTTATTATTTTTGCTATTTCCCAGTCTTGTGACATTGTTACTGGAATCTTCCCCGATAAACATACAGGCCTAAAAATGCAGTTTTGTCTTCTTCCATTTTCTAACATAAATTTAGATGGTCTGGCTTTCAATAGAACATATTTCTTCAAGTTAAGCAATTTTCTCTTAATTTTTGTTTAAAACGATTGCGTCAGTTACTGTACAAGAACTAAGGGATACATATGGTACCCGATAAATGCTATTATCTGCATGTAGGCCTTGCACATACTACACTTTCTATTGCACTCAAGTCCCAGACATACCATAATTACACATATTTGCAATCTAAAAATGTAAAATGCACCAACCACAGAAATGTTACAGCAGACAGAATATAGATTAAGTTTATTTTCTGAAATGTTATTCTGTTATTCATATACACTATGTTAAGTACAGGTCCTTCCTTCAAATTATCAGATTAATGGAACGGTTTTAAGTTTTAACGTTATAACAAGGTTATAGATAGGAAGGTGTCATCTGAGTGTTGTCATGATCTTTTTCTTCACACTTCCAAATTGCCAGGTTGTTTCAAATAATGGTGTTTTTCAGTCCTATTTCTCCCCAAGTTGGGACAGCTAAATACAAGAGGAGAGAAAAAAATCATATTGTCAATATTATTTTTTAGCCCAATAATTCAGTTTAAAGAGCAAACTTCTTGTTTTTTTACAATATTTGGTTACTATTTACAAATAAAAGAATGCTAGTTAAGAGAAAAATGTAAGGTATAAAAGCATTGGTTTATTTCGTCCTGAAAGTACAGTAAAAATGAACAGCTCTGGAATGTCTACTAAACAAAGCCAATCTTCCATAAAAAGAAAAATCTATAGCCACACAGTTGAGTACAGAGCTGTCGGCTTAATAGTGTACACTAAGGACTCTTATTCCTACGAAGTAAGAATGTGCTTAGTTCTGTGAGATGTATTTAAATATCAATTGATTTGCTTTATCTACCATGAAATGACTAACAAAGGAAGAAATATAGGTGATGGGAGGCACTGCAGTGCTACGAAATGCTCAACAGTGTCAACTAGGCTGAGCAGGTGTATATCGTTGGAAGGAGTGTGGAGAAATTGATACTACTATTAATTAAATCTCACTGTCATTTAAGGGCTTATTCCAAAAGGTATGGGGGACCTGCAACTCCTACTGCAGTTCATGGGTGTAGCACTCTCAAGGTCAGGCACTTAGGCCATGTCTACAGTTACTGGGGATCGATGCTGCTGCAATTGATGCAGTGGGGGTCAATTTAACAGGTCTAGTAAGACCCGCTAAATCGACTGCAGATCACTCTTTGGTCAACTCTGTATTCCACTGGAAGGAGAAGAGTAAAGTAAGTTGATGGAAGAGCGTCTCCTGTCAGTGCAGCACAGGGTAGACACCGCGGGTAAAACGACCTAGGCTATGTTGACTCCAGTTACGTTATTCATGTAGCAGGAGTAGTGTAACTTAGGTTGACTACCTTGGTAGTATAGACAGAACCTAAATGTGAAAGCTTAAGCCAAAGCTTTCAAAACAATGTCAGATGGAGGGTGTTTACCCTGCTGGGGTATTTTAACAGCTAATATTGATTGACATGTGAATTTGGAGGAGTTCTGTGAAATCAATCCATCTTCTCTAACACAGTTTGTTACTTGGAGACATTTAATTAAACATACTTGATTGCAAACCATATTCATCTGTTACAAGTTCACTTGCTAAATACCCATTTACAACTCAGGTTTCTTAAATTTTGTTAGCAGCAAAGAGTTCTGTGGCACCTTATAGACTAACAGAGGTATTGGAGCATGAGCCTTCGTGGGTGAATACCCACTTCGTCGGATGCATGACAAGGTGCCACAGAACTCTTTGCTGCTTTTACAGATCCAGATTAACACTAACATTTTATGAGAATCTTTTTTTTAACTTTTACCAGTTGATCTTTATTTCAATTTGCATTAAAGTGTTTAAAATAGTTCAATTTCTACAACTGAATCCAATAAAGTCAGCTATGAGATATTAAGGCAATTAACTCAAAGTATTGAAAGTTTAAATGATATTAGTGGTAACTTACCTGTTTTATAAACTGTGCAGCATTGAAAAGTTCACTGCAGCCATATAAGACATGTTTTGCCTTGTTTGCCCTGTGAAAAGAAAAGATAAGGAGATATCAGTTTAATAAAACAACAATGTGGGTGATTAACTAGTTGTGTACAAAACAATAACTTTAGCAGTCAGAGATCATGTGAGGAACTTGTTCTTCTAGGTATAAAAAAACTATGTTGCTGATTTCAAGGTAGGAAAGTAAATGGCTCACAAGAAATAAACAATGTTGATTAAGTGGAAGAAATGGGGAAATAATGGGACAAAGTCAGAAAACAGTGAAAAATGAGGCATTCTTCACACACGTAGATCAATTAAATAGAGGGCTTGTCTACTGGTAAATTAATTTGGGTTAAGGTAGGGTGTGAATTAAAGCAGAAGAGATATTTTGCAATAACTTCCTGTCTAGATCTTATTCTGGAATAAGAGGGCCTATTCTGAATTAGGTTTTATCTCCATAGGTCTTAAAGGTTGTAAATTTAAGAATTAAAGTAATCCAAATTAAGGCCATTTTAATTCTGAATAAGAGCACAGTCATGGGGGTTAATGAAATTTAACTTTAAAAGTTAATTTTATTAATTTTCCTTAGTGTTCCTATGTAGACAAGCCCTAAATGAATCCACTTTCAAAATGGACTAAGCAAATTGGTATAAAGCCTTCTTATTCTGGAATAAGAACATCCACACAGGGAATTAATCAGGACTAATTAATCAGGACCAGCTTCCCATACAGACGAGCTCAGAATCTAATTGTCAGTCCTTTGTTACAACTTTTAAAAGGATATAAAATCTCCATCTGAAGGGCTTCCTCCTGAGCTCCCGCAGAAAAGCCATACATCCTTGTTTTATAATATAAGGCACTGTTATAAGAATGGTAGTGTCATAAACAGATGGTTAAGGGTTATGCCTCTTTTACCTGTAAAGGGTTAAAAGTTCACCTAGCCTAGCTAACACCTGACCAGAGGAACCAATGAGGGAACAAGATGTTTCAAAAGGAAGGAGGGAAGTTTTTTCCTTGTTTAGAGTTTCCGTTTCAGCTGGATGTGAAAAAGATCAAGGAACCAGCCTCTTATCAGAGTAGTAAGTTTTTAGAAAGGAATAAATAGGTTTATGTTTATTTCTTTGTAACTCTTATGTAATTAGAGGTAGAATCAAATTGGGTATTTTTTGTGTAACTAAATTTGTGGTCCAGAGGAACATCCTCTTTGTTTTGAATCTGTTGTCTGTGAGAGTAGCTGGTATGCTACTCTCTCTCAGAGGGTTTTCTTTTACCTTTCTTTTCGTTAATACCTGATTGATTTTTCCTTGTTTTAAGATCCAAGGGATTGGATCTGGACTCGCCAGGGAATTGGTGAAGGGGTCTCTCAAGGCTACCCTGGGAGGGGAAGGTTTTGGGGGGAAAGGGAGTGATCCAGACACTGAAAATTCTGGATGGTGGCAGTGATATCACATCTAAGCTAGTAATTAAGCTTAGTGTCCATGCAGATCCCCACATCTGTACCCTAAAGATCAGAGTGGGGAAGGACCCTTGACAGGTAGCAATGCATTATTATTTGTATTACAGTAAAGCCTAATACCCCCCAATCTACAGCCCATTGCATGACAGGGAAAAGCCTATACAACAGTACATTGACGATAAAGTCCCTTACCCAAAAACAGAGGTATCACATTCATGCCAATCTACTATACTACTACTTGCTCATTTAAATACAGTAACTTTGGATAAAACATTCAATTTGCAGTGACTATAAATTGTTTTGTTCCAGCAACATTTTCCTAATAGTTTCTAAGTCTGAAAATCATCCTGATTCTTTCACCTCCAAAATGCGAGTATAAGATGTACACGAAATATAGAAACAATGAGAAAATATTTCCAGTATTAAACTGTTAACCAAATCCCTTCAAAAAGTAGACCCACAAGTGCAGATTTGAGATCCTCCAGTACTTTCAAATAATTGTGTTGATGTTATTTTGCTTTTTCTCACTTTATAATCTGCTTACAGTGATGATGAGGAGGGGGTTTACCTCATCATGTTGTCTCCCACCTATGAAAAACACTGGCTGTTGGAACTAAGAGTGGTCTGCCAAACCTTAGGGAGGAGGCAGCCTGGCAGCTTGCTAAAACATTTTATCTTTTTTTTAACGACAGGGAGATAAACTATGTCTTCCAAGAAAGTAATTAGTTAAAGACACTGGGCATTCAATGTGTATTTGCATGTTTGCAAAAGAAATCTTTCCCTTGGGGCACTGCAAGTCTTCTAGTAATGAAGATAATGGAATGAAGAACTTTTTAAACTCTTGTAATTAGCTGAAATATAGTTCACTACTGTGATCACTGACATTGTCATCAAATATATTGCTATTTGAAAGCTATTTGGTGGCTTTTTTGAGATGAGTTTGGGTTTCAGTGCAGTCCCTTACAGACATATGCCCACATCGTAAACATTTCCAAAAAGGGTATTCTTACCAAAGATTAATAGCTCTGGAGAACTGATTACTCCAGATAGTCTCTAAGAAGGAAGAGTTCTGGATCATTGGTGAAGCACTGCAAGGAAATTTGCACGGCTTCTACCCTGTGTTGTTTCCATTGCGCTCAAGACCTGTGAGTTTAGTGCTATTGATCTAACTTTCAAAAAGAAATGGCTACTTGTAACCACAGTTCTTTGAGATGTGATGTAGACTTGTATTCCAAGTAGGTGTGTGCATGCACCAGTCTTTTGCCTAGCAGTACCGTAGAAGGGTGGCGCTCATGCCCGTAGCACCTTCCTTGGCTATAAGAGGCAGAGCCACCCGACACTCCCCCTCAGTTCCTTTGCACCGAATATCCAGAGTCTACCTAAGCAAGGATTGTAGCACTCCTCTTCTGATGTTAGCGTCTGTTCTGGAAGAAGCAGTGATTGCATAATGGTCCATTAATGTGTGTACAGACAACCACATGGCTGCACTACAAATGTCCAATATGGAAATACCATTAAGGAAGGCCCACTGATATTGCTTCTGCTCTCATCAAATGCATCCGTATCTGCTGAGGAGGCACAGCCAACGCCATCTCGTATGTACATCTGATGCAAAACGTTGTCCATCTAGTGATGGTCTGCGCAGAGACCAATTGTCCCTTCATGCAGTCTGAATATGATACGAATAGACGAGGCAAAACACAAAACTTTTCAGTCCTGTTCAGAAAGCATCGAACATCTAGTGTGTGGAGGTGTTGCTCCTCCGGGAGGAATGCGGCTTGGGGAAAAATAAGGTAATACATGACTTGGTTCAGGTGAAACTGAGACTCCACCTTGGATACAAACTTTGGTGTGGCCGAAGCATCACCTTGGTCCTGGAGAACTGCCCAGCCATCAGGACCTACAACTCTTATACCCCTCCTGGCACAGGTAATAGCTATCAAGAATGCAGTCTTTTGAAACAAGAGGGGCAGCAGGCAGGAAGCAAGGGGCTCAAATGGAGGCCCCATTATAGCTGCTAAAACCATGTTCAAGTCGCACAAAGGGGCCACCTCTCTGACTGGAGTATGCAGGCGGAGGAGACTTCTCAAGAATTTTGTTTTGAGAAAACAGATTTCCCTTGGATAGGGGGATGAAATGCCGATATTTGGCCTGATTCCTGAAGGTGCTACAGGAAGCCTCTATCAGATGGGACTGATGGGACAAGGACCATGCAGAAAACCTCTTCCACTTTGCCCTGTAGGTCATTCTAATGGAAGGTCTCCTGCTGTTAAGTAGGACCTGTTGGACAGCCTCCAAAAAACATCCTTCTTCCTCTCTAAGCCATGCAGCAGCCACGCCACAAAGTGCAGAGAGCTGATCACTGGAGCAGAGTGCAGCCATGATCCTGTGTGAGGAGGTCGGGCTATAAATATGTGAGGTTGTAGCAACAGCCACACAGAGCTCTGACTATACCTGAAGGCAGTAAAAAGGAACTGAGGGGGGTCGAGGCAACACTGCCAGGCTACAGGCGTGAGGTGTGAGTATCTCCCTTCTTTGGGTCCTGCTGGACAAAAGGCTCCAGTGTGCAAACATCTACTTGGAATACATGTCTGCATTTAGCTGAAGAACATCAAAGTACACTTGTTTAAATTAGGGTTGTCCATGCTGCCAGTGGTGCCTCAGTCCTGGGTTTGGGACATCAACTTTCTTCTGTGCTGATGAGTTCTGATTCTATAAATATTAGACTGAGGTATCAATGAATAAATCAGACAGAAGATTAGAAAAAAAGTCTTAGAGAATAATACTTCCATTTACATACACAATTTGGAATGACTGGAAAGAAAAATGGTTTTTATACAGGATTTGAATAGGAGTCTAACAAAATATTAGGGTCAAAATCTTCAAAACTGACGGCAAGTGTGACTATTTGCGGTCTAATTTGCATAGACACTAAACTGATTGCGTAACTTCATTTGTTTTGCATTCAGAGCACCTTAAATAAGACATGTACACACATGGGTAATTGTGCAAGAGCATTATGGAAAAATTACTCCTAATTTTGTTCAAATATTGCTTGAGTCTGGCTGCAATTCTTTAAATACATAAATGTATTTAGCAAATGCAGTATCTGTCTGAATGAACATACAGTAAACTAATCAACATTTTCAGTAAAATAATTTTTTTGTCATACTGTATGCTGACCTATCAGAGCTGAGATTTTTCACACAGACATTAGTTTTGATGAAGTTTTTGTTGTAAAGGTTGAGTGAGTGAGAGAGAGAGAGAGACTATCATTTCTAGCCTCATGTTTAGGGTACTAGCCTGGGATATGGGAGACCCTGGTTCAAAGTCCCTGCTCTGTCTGATTAATCTAGGATGAAAAAAACCCTGAACCAGGGAGGTACAGGGACTTAAACCTGTGACTCTCACATCCAGGCCAGTGCACTACATCCACACCGTACCAACAGCTCAGATTTTTGACTGGGAAATGGACATTTGGACAATTTTGCTTTTTCAAAAACAAACATAAAGCTTTGTTTTCATTCCAATGCAGAATGAAACATTTCAAAACCTCCAAAGTTGCCATGAAACAGAACTGTCATCCTTCAGCTCTCCAACACATACATTTTAAAAAAAATATATCATTTTAAATAAAATATTAAGCTTATTTAAAAAGTTAACCATAGTGGTTTAATAATCAAATATAAGATCAAAGTACTTAATTTAAATCCAGTACTTGGTTGAGACATTCAAATCAAGATTTTATAGCCAAACAATTATTGGAGATGTATTTCAAGCTGTATAAAATACAACTGATTTTCAGATTAAATTCCAAGGCTCATTATGGGGATCAAACAAATCTAAATGTAAAGTCATATGGAAAACTACACGGATCTAAAGCTTCTGTGATACAGCATACTACTTGACAGAGGTAAGGATTTAGACTTAATGCCATTCAGTCTTGTAAACAGGGATATAGTACCTTAAATGGCTTTTGAGTAAGAGTTTTATTACTAATACCCAACACACAAAATTTTTGTCTTTTAAATAGATCATCAAGACAAGAGCTGCAGAACCTATGACCAGAAAGTTTTACAACAGAAAACACAAGTTTTTTTTTATGATGTTGAAAAGATGCTAGGAAAAAGCTATGTTTATGCCAATTAACCTTATGCAACCTTTTCTTCCATTTCCATATATGCATCAGATTACTGTGATTCTCCTTAATCCCTGAGGGTTGATTTTAAGCTTCTTTTGAAGCTTAGTTAATGCTGCTATAGGCAAATCAGAACATGAGCGAGGCAAAACTATCCTTTCCTCAAAGATGAACAATCCTTGTCTGGCTATGCTGGAAGGAGGACAGGAGACATAATTGTGATTTAATTCAGTGGCTCTCAATCTTTCCAGACTACCGTACCCCTCCAGGAGTCTGATTTGTATTGCACACAAATGTTTGAGAACCACTGGTTTAATTAGTCCACAACTTTATTCCTACATGTCTGGGAGTACTCGACAGATACATGTGTACAGTGCAGGTAATTCCAAAATAATTTACATATACTAAGGATGAGAGAACTCCTGTCAGCCCTCCCTTTTTACTCATCCTGGTGCCCAGCTAACCTGCTGCTTGGACTTTGCCAGTCCTCCCCCCCCCAGTAAGGATTAAGGAAGGCTGTAAATGGGGGTGGGTTGGCTCTCTGCTGAACCAGTCATGGGAGGCCTGAACCCCATTTCCACTCCTTTAAAGAATACCTCCCTAAATCCTTTACTAATTCATTTTATCTGATCATTGTATCCCTTCCCTACAGAATAACTGCACTGGGGTGTACAGGATCTGTGGATTGATATACCAGCTGTGTATCTCTAAGAATCTACTCTACCTTTCAAGATTGCTGATTGCTCTTTAACACGTTTTCATTTGATAACCATATAGAATAGTGTCTCGAAGTATCTGTGGTGATCTTCACTTGATGGGTTCCCATTTACTGCTTTAAACTGAAGTGTCTAAAACGAAGTTTCTGCCAGCAGCCCAATCCTCTCACCAGACTGACTTAAGCATGGTTTGAAAGAAGCAATCTCTCAGGGAAGCAACTGCTCCCAAATCGCTCTAATGATTGGCAGTAGTAGTTGGCCTGGCAGTTTTGGTATTAGCTGGGCTTCAGCAATCAGCTAAGAGGAAAATAAACAGTTTATTTTCTTTAAAAGCCATCAGAGCAAAACCCCTAGTTGCAGCGCCTCCTCTCCTTGATTTGAAGTAAATAGAAATGTATAGGAGAATCTCAGCTTTTATTTGAAAACTAGTTTCTAGCTTCTTTTTGAGAACACAGCCTTGAACACCATGTATTGGTAAACTAATCACTATGGTGCTCTAGTTCTGCAGAAAGTGACTGGGTGAGTCCTAAAGATCTGCTTTGCCCATTCAAGACGTCTTATGTAAATGAGTCAATTAAGTTTACATTATACCACAAAGAAGCACCTTGCTAACTTCCTGAAGGAGTCCAGGCTCTTCACTGCAAAGATGAAGTTATCCTCAAACAGCTTCATTTGCCATTTATTACAATTGTTGTTTATAGCATCCTGACATTCTTGTTAGTGCCTTCAAAGTATTTCCTTTATTCACCTTATGTCTGTTTACCACCAACTAGTTCACCAAAGATTAGTTGTTCTGGTGTTTGTTTCTCAACAACTTGTGGGGCATGACTTGTTCAGTTGAGATGCACATTCAACAGCATTGCCTGTATTCCAGCAGTCAAACATGAACCAGTACTGTCAGAAATTTAAAAAAAAAAAAAAGTCTTTTCCAGCCTCAAGCAACCAAAAGCTAGTCCATGTCTTTGCAGCATATAGTACAGATGGAAAGCACTACTATACTATACTATACAGTTTGTTCTTTGGCAAAGCCAAATGTCATGTTGCTTGCACACAAACAATCATACAAACAATCCAATAAAGCTTACTAGGTAAATGATTTCAATATGTTTTTTAGTGAAGATTCTTCCAAGGTGGGTAAATGTCACCACGCTTACTGCTATACTGTTAATTCTGATGTGTGTTTCAAAAGCCTGTTTGGTGTTTGCAATATATTCAGCATTTGAAACATTAACTCTCACACCAAAATGAGACTGTTGTAAAACAAGATGCCATTATCTGCCAGCCTGCTCAGAGTAGACTACAAGTGCAGAGTCATGCACAAAGAGCAGTTGGCTAATAAGAGCTTTTGATGCATGCAGATTAAAGTTACTGAAGAATATTCCTGAGTAGCATCTAATCTTTAATCACAGGTGGCGACAACTGCTTTATCTAACTACTACCAATCAAAATTAATCAAACAAGGTTGTGAAATAGTATCAAATGCGATGGGGATTGGAGTACTCCAACCATATTATATGATTTCATATAATTCAGGGTCTTATACCGCAATCTTCATATTTCCTAGTGATTAGCAAAGCTGATAGTATCAAAGCTATTTGACAGGGCAGTACAGTTATGTATAAAGATCTCTGTTCCCTGGATGTTTCTGACAATTACTAGGCAGCAAATATTATTTTAGTAGTGATGTGTTGTAAATGAAAACTACACTGTGACTCAAAGCACCGATGATGATGTTCAACAGTCAGTTGAGAAGAACTCTTGACATTGCCTGTAGTGTATATTTGAGTAATTCCTCTACAATTACAGTTACTTTTCGAGTCTTTTTATCTGTAAAAAAAGTGATGAGGTCAACATTTTATCTAGAAAATACTTTTTCCTTGCTCCTGAACAGCGAAGAGAAATGAGGTTAATGGTCAATTCATCACATCTAAATTTACAGATTTCAATTTCTCTATTATGTAAAACATTATTCTAAGGTGAAACAATTTGGAATGTAGTATAGTAGTCTAACTCTCAGCAATATTGCAAGTTTTGTGGTAACAAAATTGCAGGCAGAGCTAATATGCATTCACCATTTCAAGACCAAAACCCAAATTTGCTATTGATTTTTTTTCTACATAATTTTTTCCAGGTTGTATATAAACATAAGCATTTCAGCTGAACTTAATATAACAAGCTCCTATGAGATTGAAAAGATAAGTTACATAGGCTACAATTAGTTGTAATCAGTTAACTATAGGATATAATTGGCAAAATGTACTTAACCTTAATATAGTCAACAAGATTTTGATATTCAATGTAGTTGCCTCCTCCAACTACAAAAACAATTGCCTAAAATACAAACACATAGAAGAAGAGATAATTAGAATATGCAGTCAAATTTCTAGAGTATATGGAGTTTAATTAAAAAATGAGATGAAAACCAGTTTTATTAAACAGCAACTTTTTTCTAACATGGAGTTTTCAAAAGCGAACAAATAATGAAGCAACAAATAATTTGGGCCGCCTGTTAATCTTACAAACCTAATTCTACTTAAAGGATCTATTACTAAGGATAATACTTGAATTACCAATACTGCAATTATAATCCTTTAGGGGACAGAAAACCACAGGCTTCAAACAAAACAGAGCTATAACATTTTCTTTATCTAATTTAGCTTTTCAGAAGATTTTGACGTTTCAAATATTTCTTGATAGAAGAAAATGGAATACTTTGAATCTATGAGTTACTAATTTTACTGAGATAACCATTAGTGGAAGTATTTTTAATCATTGTTTTGGCACTGGTGGAAGGTTAAGAATTAAATTTGATAAAGATGCTCTGTCTTCTAACACTGCTGTTACTATTAAGATATTTTAACTATTTTTTATTTTCTTTTAGATTCTCATTTAATATTAGAAGGTTTAATAATCTAACGACCATCTAAGAATAGCAACATTTTCTGGGGTATGTTCAAGAAAATTGTAAAGGGGATGAACTATTAGCTTTTTCCCCCCTATTCATGAACTATCCACAAACTGGTGGATTTTTACTAATTTGTTCCATGTTCAAAATTATTTGAATATTTTATGTGAACATATTTCAGCCTATAAGTTATTTGCAACATATTCACTGACTATTTGCTATTTATGATGTATAGTTACTCAAGTAACATGGTATTGTTTTTGGTCTCCAAGTGAATACAAACCAAAAGAGAAGGGAAACCAAAGACATATCAAGATGACTGTGCAAGCATTTTCACCTCAAACCTTAGCATGATTGTGTTAAAATAAATACTCATGAGATTTTTGTTTTAGCAAACATCACTGTGAAAATAAAAAACCCACCACTTTCCACAAATGTTTGTGGAAAATGAATTAAAAAGGCAGCAAATGATTAAATACAATTTGAGTTGTTATTGGAACTGTTGCTTACAAATACTGTTTTGCCGTATCCAGCTATGTGTAAAGATTTATGGATGACTAAATTTAGAGAGGCATTGTGTTCTAAAAGGACTAAGTATAGGACTGGGAGTTTAAAATTGCTGCATTCTGATTATGGCTCTATCATTAAATCGCTAATAATTACCTTGCAGGGGTATTGTAAGGAGTAGTTAATGCTTGTACAACCCTTTGAAGATGAAAGGAGCTCTCCAGCATAACTGCTAAGTATAATTAATAATGAATATAATTAGACTAGTGATTTTGCAAACAGAATCTCCCATTTTCTGAATTCACAACCATGAAATGACTGGAACTTTAAAAAATACTGATACTATAATACCTAGATCTTGATTTGGAAAAAGTATGATTTCTACATGACTTACCTCCTGGAATGGATTTTTGTTTCTTGGAACTGAGCTGTAATAAAAATGAACTGCATTATAAATGGAATAGTTAGGATTTTTACTACTGATATAAATATAAAAATATTAAATGAGTATATGTATATGCACAAAATGTACAGGGTACATTCTAATAGTTGGTGGTATTTTGTTTTTTTTTTACAGAGAGTTATAAAAAGACACTTTAAAGGTCATATTTCTCAAAAAAAATTTGATATAGAAATTTCATTCATTCATTCAATTAGCTCAAATATATAAAATTTTTATTTCTTCAGTTTTGGAAGACTAGAGAATTTTCGCCTTGTTTTTTAGTAACATGTGAACAGGTGAGAGCTCCATAGATTTTGTAATCGGTGATGCAGCTGGTGGAACTAATGAATTCTGTGAGATAAATCACTAGCGTTCATGGAAATCAGTCAAATCTGTGACCCTTCCTCTCAGACAAATTGGGTTTTTTATTCACATTAGAAGGGTTAACAAGTTTTCCAGTCCATCAAAGGAAGATTTATGGGACAAATTAGGTTGTCTCACACCAGAATAATGGAAGGTATTTCTGAATACTGAGAAGAAGATACAATGTAACCCAGGGGTCAGCAACCTTTCAGAAGTGATGTGCCAAGTCTTCATTTATTCACTCTAATTTAAGGTTTCGCGTGCCGGTCATACATTTTAATGTTTTTCAGAAGGTCTCTCTCTACAAGTCTATATATTATATAACTAAACTAGTGTTGTACTGTAAAATAAACAAGGTTTTCAAAATGTTTAAGAAGCTTCATTTAAAATTAAATTAAAATGTTGATCTTATGCCACCGACCCACTCAGCCCGCTGCTGGTCTGGGGTTCTGTTCACCTAGGCCAGCAGTAGGCTGAGTGGGGCCTGTGGCCGGGACCCCAACTGGGAAGGGTCTGGCAGCCAGAACACCAGACCGGCAGCGGGCTGTGTGGGGCTGGTGGCCGGGACCCCAGATCGGCAGTGGGCTGAGCGGCTCAGCTCACTACCGCTCAGGGGTTCCATCCTCCGGCTCCTGCCAGCCGCTGGACCCACTCAGCCCAGTGCTGGTCTGGGGTCCCAGCCCTTCCCACATACAGTGGGTACCTACCTTCTCCCTGGTTCTGGTCCATTCTCTTCCTTTTTCTGCACTGAGCTGAGAATTGGAGTGGACCAAGCACAGGGCTGGGGGTGAAGGGTCTGGCCAGGAGCTAGAATGGAGGAGGAGTTCAAGGTTGGGGCAGGAGGTTTGGGTGTGGGGGCACTTACCTGGGCAGCTCCCATGTAGTGTAAGGGGTGCAGGTGGGAATGTAAGTGAGGGTGCAGGGGCTCCCGTTTGGTGCTCAGGGTGGGGTTGGGGATGTGCAGAGTGCATGGGATGGGAGGGGCTGGGGATGTGGGGGGTGCAAGAGTCAGGGCAGAGGGCTGGGAGCTTGTGAGGGAGGTGCAGATGTCAGGGTAGGGGGGCTGGGTATGTGTGAGGGTGCCAGTCAGGGCTGGCGTCATGGGGGGGTAAAGGAGTCAACAGAGGGCTCGGTGGTACAGGCTCAGGGCAGGGGCCTGGGGGTGTCTGAGGGTGCAGGGCTCAGGGCAAAGGGCTGGGTGACTGGCCCCCCCCAGAACCGCCAAACCCCCCCGCTCCTTGCCCCAACTACCCGCTCCTGGGACCCTGTCATAAACAGATAGCTAAGGGTTAATGTCTCTTTCACCTGTAAAGGGTTAACAAACAGTGACCTGCCACACCTGACCAGAGGACCAATCAGGAGACAAGATACTTTCAAATCTCGGTGGAGGGAAGCCTTTGTGTGTTTTTTTGGGTTTTGCTTTGTTCTCTCTAGGCTCTGAGAGTGACCACACATACCTACAGGCTCTCTAATCTTCTGTTCCAATTTTGTAAGTACAACAGTAGAAAGACAGTTTAGTCTTTTTGTTTTTCTGTATTTGCAACTGTGTATCTGGCTGGTAGAGTTTTTAGGTGTATTTGGGTGAAAGTATTTTAAAATGTACTTCTGCTGGAGAAAGCTTTCTTCCTATTGTCTATAAGCTGAAAGACCCTGTAATATTTACCATCTAAATTACAAAGATAACTTGTACTTTTTTTCCTTCTTTTTATTAAAAGTTTTGCTTTTTAAGACCTGTTTGATTTTTTCCCCAGTTGAGGCTCAAGGGAATCGAGTCTGTACTCACCAGGGAATTGGTGGGGAGAAGGGAAGGATAAATTTCCTCTTTGTGTTAGATTCACGGAGCTTGAATCTGTATTGCCCCTGGGTGAGGGGAAGGAGGAGGGGTGAAGGGGTAATCCCTTTGTTTAGATTCACGGAGCTTGAATCTGTCTCTCTCTCCCCCAGGGTGGGAAGAGCTGGGAGGAAGAAAGGAGGGGGAAGGGAAATGGTTTATTCCCCTTTGTCGTGAGACTCAGGGAATCTGGGTCTTGGGGTCCTCAGGGAAGGTTTTGGGGGAGACCAGAGTCTATCAGGCGCTCTACCTAAGTCCTGATTGGTGGCAGCATATCAGATCTAAGCTTAGGGAAATTCATGCTAGTACCCATATTTTGGACGCTAAGGTTCAGATCTGGGAATTATACTATGACAGACCCCACCCCCGTCTAAGCCTCCCTGCCCCTTATCCCCTGACTGCCACCCAGGACCCTACCCCCTACCTGTCCCCTGACTGCCCCAACCCTTATCCACACCCCCGCACCCAGAAAGACCCCCTGGAGTCCAATGCCGATCTAACTGCTCACTGCCCCCTGACAGGATCCCCAGAACTCTGGACCCATAAACCCCCTCACCCACTCCCTGCCTGTCACAACCCCTCTCCACACCCCTACCTCCTGACAGTCCCCCCAGAACTCCCAACTCATCCAACCCCCGCAGCTCCTTGTCTCCTGACCACCCACTCCAGAGAGCTCCTCACACCCTAACTGCTTCCCCAGGACCCTCTTTGCTCCCTGTTCCCTGACTGCCCTGACCCCTATCCACCCCCCAAACAGACTCCGGGACTCCCATGCCTCATCCAACCCCCCCTGCTCCCTGACTGCCCCCTCCAGAGACCCCTGCCCCTACCCCCCCAGTATACCACCCCCCATCCAATCCACCCTGCTCCCTGTCCCTTGACTTCCCCCACCCCTTACCCAACCCCCCCGCCCAGCCCCAGAGCTGGCCCCCTTACTATGAAGCTCCTCACTCATCTGGAGCCTTGCTGCCGCCACCCCTGTGCATGCAGCCCTGCTCCGCCCCGCCCCTCAGAGCACTGTGTGCGCGGCAGCAGGGTTCCGCATGGGCGGGGAGCATCTTTCCCTCCCCACGGAGCCAAACGCTGCCCCGAGGGAGTGCCTAGCCCCAGCCCCCAAAGCGCTGTGCATGCAGCAGCAGGGCTCCAGCGGAAGGCAGGGGAGGTGGCAGCGGCTTGCTGCGCTCGGGCCGGCACTCCGGCCCAGGACCACGGGCCCCACGGCTTGCCATGTTGGTAGGATTTTTAATGACACACGGAGTCCCAGCAGGCAGCCACGTGCCATTAAAAATTGGCTCACGTGCCATCTTTGGCACGCATGCCATAGGTTGCCGACCCTTGATGTAACCTCTGGATCACTGTGGGCTGCTGGAAACTTGGATCACTGAGCCTCTGGAAATAAAGTCTAGATGTTGGTATCTCTGAAATGGGCAGGAGAACTGAGGAATAGTGTGTGGTTGAGTTAGTAGATCACACTTTTTGGGTAGTGGATTATGACGATTTATATATTGAAAATATACTCGGGCAGAGGTTGGGTGAATGTAAGCAGACTGATCAGTGCACAAAGAAGAATATAACATAAAGGGATGGATTTTAAAACAGAAGGCTGCAACTTTATGGCATGTGCGTGCATGTGTCAGAGAGAAAGAGAAACCCTTAGGCTTTACTTCAGTCCCAGCGCGTATATTAAATGGCCTCCATGCCAAATAACCAATATTCATGGCTGGTCCCCTTCCGCCTAATTCCTAGGATTCAGCTCACCTCATAATCTTCTTACCCTCTCTTCAGAAAAGGGGATGGGGGCAAACATGAAGGGTACCTCATTCTGCAAAAATTTATGGTCTACCCTTCTTCCTGGAGGCTAATAGGTTCTACACGTTATTCCCTGAGTCTCTTGCTCAAGCTGATTTCTGGGAGTTGTCTCTTTAAGCCTCTTATCCACACTGGACACCAGCTTCACAAACTTATAAACTCCACTTATAAACTTACGACTTTTAAATTCCTGTCCTTACTCTTTGTTAACCTGAAACCAGGCTTCCAGAGTGCTGCAAGGAAGGCAAAAACAACTGCTAGGCATCTTGTGAATCTTGCCCTGGGGGAAAAAAATTCACTCCTGATTCTTAAATCTGGTGATGTGGTCAGACTCTCAGCATGTTGGAAAGGCAGTCCAAACTATATTTCCATTACAGGACAGGGAAAGTGGGGCTGTTGCATGTTCAGAGGGCTTCAGGGACAGGGAAAGTTGGGGAAAGCACACAAGATAATCAATCAGCTCCCCCCATTGCATACCCAATGAGCAGCTGGGAAAGTGAAGAAATCTCTTCCTTCCCTGAAACCCCTTTCCTGTACATTGCAAGGGAAGGTGGAGGAAGGAAAGAGATGGCTCTGGAGTAGCAGAGTCTACCCTACCTTTCCTCACTGTTATGTCCCCAGGGTTTAATCAAATATCCCCCTTGCTGGCCCATAGGTAGGTTGTGATACAGGGGCACAGTTTATGGAATGCTGACCATACATTCAATAACTATAGGCTTCTAATAATGTTTTGTATAAATGTCCTTTTTTACAACTGTACAGTAACACTCTGTCTTTTGGTCTGGAAATATGTGAACACCACAGAAAGAAACAAGAGCCCTAACCAAAAACAATGAAATCACTATTATGCAGATAATGTAGTTTTCAGCATCCACAGTTTACAAGTTATAATTCCAAGAGAGGTTTGAGGAAAGAAATATAAGACAAAGCAAGAACAAATTAAGATAAAAGAAGAAAACAAAAGAATTGATTTCTCACTGTCTTTTTTCAGGAATTCTTCCCAAATTCCTCAAAATTGGTAGACAACAATTTGATCAATATTGCCATTCCTCAGAAGAAGCTCATTCTCCTATACACTGGAATCAATCCTCTAATACAGGTGGACTGACATTCTGGCATGAATGCAGCAGCCTCTTCATTTACATTATTGCTAATATAGTTCTCCCGTATTTAAATATGATCTATACATTCATATATATTCAACTTCATCCTTTTGGACAAGTCTCACAAATACTGACAGAGGTGTAATGTGGGAAGAAAAATTTAGCTGTGCTGTGGCTGGATTAGGTTAACATAATTCCTGAATACTTTTAAAAGTAATAAGTAGAAATTTCAATAGTCCACACAGCAAAAGGGTATGTTGGAATGAAATTAGTTTTGTGCTAAAGAATACCTCAAAGGCAAATTAATAATGGCCTTTCAGTAATCGTAATACTGAACATCAACATTTTAAAGTTGAGTTTTTGGCAACTAGCTGGACTAGTTTCTTGGATCATTTTCAGCTGTTGAAAGAACATGTTTGATCTGCATGGTGCTGTTCAGAAGATAAGGATGACTACAAACAAAAGCCTATGCAGCTATATTTATTCTGCTGTCTCTTTCATCAGACTTGGTTTAAAATGAATTGGAACCTTTATTCGCTTAAGAGTAAAATTTGTAGCCCCCTCTAGTCATATACATAACATGCTTAAGATTGTCCTACATGCCTTATGGAAGGAAGACAGACAAGAAGTGGTCTCCAAGAACTACTTTTTCTGAATTATGTGGACACAACCTTGCATCTGCACTGCATGTTCCAGTATGATGATGCATGAAAGCACATAAGTTCACAAACAAATTGTAATATGAACACACAGAAACTGATACCTGTGGGTGCAAATTAGATACTAAAATCAACGCATATTTTTGTAAGAGCAAAAAAAAATCAAGTTTGGCTTGATTTTAGTAATTTAAACTATTTTTTAATAGTTTCACAGATAAAACTGCACTCAAACCAGATGTTTCACAATAGCAAAATAAAACAGGCTGAAAGATGCTGCTATATTTAAAGAAGGAAAATATACAGCATTGCCAATTTTAACTTTGACAGCTTTCAGCACTCGTTTTTAATCCATAAAGCTACTTTTCAGAGTGCATGTGCAATGTATAAAACAGATACTTATACTCTGAAAATCATTTTTCATTATTGTAAATGTGCTTGTCAGGAGTGAAAAACACTGGAAATGGGACAGCTGAAATTCTGATTGCATGCAAATAGCCAAGGACAGTGTTGGCCCTGCCTTCTCCAACGAGAAAGCCCACGAATCAAATGATCTTGCTGTTCTCCCAGAACTGAGTTGGATTTTTTTAAGTATATTAAAACCAAAGATCTTCTCTATTTCTAGAGAGTGCTATTGCTGAGATTATCAGCTACAGATATCATTCATAAAAGTAGCACTTCATGAAACAGTTTATGACATTTTTGCTGTAAGCGCTACTATTTCTTCCTTTTTCTTTTCACAAAATGTCTAGATAATTCTCCATTTCACACTAAACAAACAAGAATCTATGTTACTACCAACGTAGTTTATAGAACTACTGTACAATTACATCAAAATTTCAGGTTAAAAATGGATGAAAATATTTACCTCTTTACTAATAGGTAGGGAAGTTTAAGTTAATTGTTAATCATCTATGACTTTAAGAAGTTAGAGTATGAAAAATTCTGAGATCAAACAGTATTTTTGTATATAGTTTTAACATTCCAGAGTAAAAAAGTATCACAAGAAATCCTGCTGCTAAACGTTAGGACCCATTCTTTTATCTGTGCAAGACTATTTGTAAGATATTAGCAGCATTCTCAGTCAGCGGAATGAGTGTTCCAAATGCAGTATTACCAAAATCCAAGGTGGATAAAAAGCAATGATTTATTAAAACAAAAAAAAAAAAAGATGTTTCTACATTTAAATTGGATTTTTCTTGATAAAATGCTTTTTGAGGAAAACATCTATCTAAAATAGTTTTAATTAAGACACATTATAGCTCACAGACATCCCCTCACAGAATAGGGATTATAAATTCTAATTCTATAGTATAAGACAATATATTCATGTAGTGTTTATGAAAAGTTTTGTAAATAAGTTCCAACAGCTCATGGATTAGAGACTCAATTTTATGAAGTTCTGGGGGATTCTGTATACATTATTTAGGTTAATCTTTCTATCTACCCAGTGGGACTCAGTGCTCAGTCGTGAAGATACGATAAGAGATGCTTAGTTTTGCAGTTCTCAAACTGTGGATTTGTGTCTCAGAGATAACATGCTTGTTAACAGCAAAAATGTTTTAAAATAAATAAATATATAGAGGTGAGAAATAACAGACTTCAACCCTATTGTCCATCCCTCTGCAAATTTGTGTACACTGAGTCAATCCCTTACCTCTCTCTAAAAGTGTAAAGTTTAAAAAACTTCAATGAATTGAAAAGTTCAATGAATTGTTGAGGGCAGAATAGATATGGACAAGGAGATGAAGTCTGGGGATAAATGTGAGAAGGAAGGGACAGTCAGTAGAAACAAAAAGTAAAACTGTTTGAGCAGCATATTCCAGAAGTCCTGAGGTCTTTCTGAGTGAAGCCTTCATTGATCTGAGATCTACCATACCATTCTCTCACTAGAATGAAAAACCTATAATGGCAGCAGGCCGTAAAAGAGACCCAGTTTGGGAATATTTTAATGAAGTTCCTCTACCTTTGGCATGCATGTAAAATGCAAACAGAGCAACAAAGAAATGCAAGGCCTGCTTGCCTGAATGAAACAACATCACGAGAAGTGTACCTTCTTGGGAGGAAGCTGCGTTGAAGATGATGAAAAGAACATGTCTGAACATGAAGGTTTTTCAGGTTGGTAAATTTTTATTTCATTCTTCTTTCTTAATGACTGCCTGTCTTCCTTCTGGACTATTCTTGATTTCTCATATTTGAGGAAAAATATAGCTGTTACTCTATAGTACTATCATTTTAGATGCAGTTGCGATCAAAAAATAAATAGCAGAAATAGGCAGATCTTCCTTTTACAATTTCACCTTTAAAGTAGTACTGAGTGTCAGTGAATGCCGTGAGTAATACTAAATGAGCAGTATGGGAATTATAATTAAACAACTGCATTGACATTTTTTTTTTTTTAGGAGAATCCATCCTAAACATACAGGATTCTGAAGACTATCCACCTTCAAGATCACCTCATTTTCTATAGTTTCAGAATTATCTGCCAATGATAGTGTCAGTTACAACGTGTCTGTCACATAGCCACATTATATCACCTGTAGCAAAATGAAAAAAAAATCTCCATCATCCAAAAACAACCACAGATAAGTTTTTGATAAGAACCAGCAGATTACAAAAAGAGGTAATTGATGAAAAAATTGCTTGGTTTGTTTATGCAACAAACTCTCCTTTCTGTATGATTGAGAACCCACGCTTCATTAACATGGTTCAGGCATTAAGACCAGGATATAGTCCACCCAACAAAGCAGATGTTGCAGGCAAATTGTTGGATAAAGTGTATGAAAGAGAAATTGAGCAGTGTGCAAAAGGTCTAGAGGATAAAATTGTTAACTTGAGTCTTGATGGGTGGAGCAATGTCCACAATGATCCTGCTGTATGTGCTTGTGTGATAACAGATGGGAATGTCTTCCTTCCAGAAACAATTGATACATCAGGAAATGCACACACAGCAGAATACTTACAAGAAGTAGCAGTAAAAGCTATAACAAACTGTGAAAAAAAAAATTAAAATGTCTAGTACACAGCTTGGTCACAGACAATGCTGCAAATGTATCCAAGATGAGAAGAAATTATTTAGAAGAGAGTCCCAAGCTAATAACATATGGTTGCAGTGCTCATTTGATGCACCACCTAGCCAAAGACTTCATTGTTCCAGAAATAAAGGCCAATGTTGTTGAAATTGCAAAATACTTCTGTAACAACCACTTTGCAGCAGCTGCTCTGAAAAAAGTGGGAGGAACCAAGCTAACTCTCCCACCAGACACGCAATGGAACTCAGTAGTGGACTGTTTCAGGCACTATATCAAGAACCGGCCTAATCTAATGAGAGTTTGTGAACAAAATCGGGGAAAAATAGATTGCACTGTCACAGTCAAAGTTCTCAACATTGGGCTTAAGAGAAATGTTGAACACATGCCGAGCACCCTGAGAAACCCATTTCTGTAGCCTTGAACAAAATGCAGGCAAATAGCTGTTTTATTGTTGATGCTGTTGAAATTTGCAAGGAACTGAGTGAGATCTTAAAAAGAGAATTATGCAATGACAGAGTTAAATTACAAGCATTAAAAAAACTAATGGGACAAGCACTATCTCCAGCTCATTTTCTTGCAAATATTTTCAGTACTTGGTACCAGGGTCAAACCTTAACTGCTGAAGAAGAGGAGCTGGCTATAACATGGACATCCAGCAATCATCCCTCCAGAACGCCAACTATAATAAACTTCAGAGCTAAGGGTGAACTGTTCAAGAAATACGTTTGCTGATGATGTTTTAAAGAAAGTCACACCAGTGAACTGGTGGAAGTCACTTAAGCACTTGGATTCAGAGACTGTGGAAGTGATAATCTCACTTTTAATAGCAGTAGCTTCTTCTGCCAGTGTAGAAAGAATATTTTCTTCCTTTGGACTAATTCATTCCAAATTGAGAAATCGTTTGAGACCTGAATAAGCAGGAAAGCTTGTTTTTCTTTTCCAGATTATGAACAAACAGGAAAATGAAGGTGGAGATGACTGAGTTAGCTGCAGAAGTCAATATTTTAAGTTTCTCATGTTGACCTGGTTAACATAGTTGATTTGATTTTTGTTTTTATGCAAAATATATTTCATGTGACTATTTTAGTTAAAAACTAAACAATCCTGATTTTAACAAAAACAAACCTGATTAAAAAAAATTTAAATGTTTAACTAAATTTAAAAAATTCATATGCTTGTTTTGCTAAAATATTATATGTTTGCTGTTGAAGAAAAAAATCCAGAACACATAATGTCATTGTTTTAGTTAAATAAAACAATTTAAATGTCTGTCTGGTGATATTCTCCTCCTAATACAGCATGGCAAGAAAATCCTACAAATATTAATGATTAACCTGTTGAATTGGAGATAGTTCACTTTCCAATGACTTTATAAAGACCTGCTTCAATCACCTTTGGTAAATGAAATAACCAAACAATCATTCATTTTCTGATATAGCTGGAAAACTAATCTGAAAAGTTTTCAAAATAAATCACTTAAAAAAATCTATAGCGTGTACCTTCTAAAAATGAAATCTACATTTATCTCTGAGTTGTGAAGAGTATTTATTAAGTTATAAGAACCAACAAGAATGCACTTTTATGTAGAAATCCATGATTAAATTAAGTCTTCCTGACTATTGATTTAAATCATGATTTAAATCAAATACACCCTGCAGAAATCTCTCTGGTGAGTCCAGACTCCAGGGAATTGCTTTTCATTGCAAATTCTTCTAACATCAGCTGTCTGACTTAGAGGTTGTGACTATCATTTCAAGCAATCACTAAATAGGGAAAAGTTGAATTTAAAAGACAAAAAAAAGGGGTGCCAAACAATAAAACTTATGGTGAGCAAAACACCCCAAAATATTTTCAAAATGCATGCCTTCCTTCTAAAAACAGTATACTTGTGATTTAAAGAATTATGTAAGTGCACAAAAATACAGAAAGTAGCTGCAAAAGATTCTGCAGAAAGTACTCTTGTAAGAGAATACTTTCTGTAAATTAATGGGAATAATGCAGCTATGTTATGATTGAAATTAAGTACGAAATTTTTACATTAGCTGTTCCAATATATAGAAGGTAAAAAGAAAAAAAAAATCATAGTAAACTCACCTGTCACTGCCTCGTAACATCTTGGGGTCAAAATACCTGTAGTCATCTGTCTCCTATTAAAAAGAAGGGTTGTTCAAATCAGCACATTTTTATCTTAAACACCGTAGCTTTGTGATTTTTTTGGGTAAAATTTTTCATTAAGCCATTTTCAAATCAATGTACGGTTACATTTAGAAACTACATTATATAAAGTAATAAAAATTATGAGACCCATGTACATTTTCAATTTTTGTATTTCATTGAAAAACCACTCTATAAATACTCATTCTCCCACAGCAATAAAGATGCTATGAAGGGTGCTATTGAGTGCAGTCTTTGTTTTTGGCTCATTTGAAATTCACTGCAACCAAACTATCCAAAATACACTGGTTGCATAATATGTCCCCACAGCAAAAGTAATATGTGAAAAGAAAAATAAAGGTGTCACTAGCTTTAGAGGCACATAATGTAGTTTGTTCCAGAAGTTAAAAATTTTCTAGGCCACAATAAGACCTACTATCTATTTATAACAACCAAAAATCCTTGTGGGACTGAATACCACAACAGATCAAATCATCCAGTTTCCATTATGAAACTTATACTTGTATAATTTCATGTCATGATTTATGGCTACTATTAAAACAAAAATTTTGGGTACAAATGAGAGGAATTATACAAGGGCTTGAAAAGTTTTGACTGGTTGAAGTTATTATAGGAAAGGATTTTTTCTTCATTCAAAGCATTTCCAAGACATATCCAATATTTTCATTGGCAGTGAGCAAGACTTTTGTCAAATACCACAGGGAAAAAAAGGAACCCCCCCTCACAATTCTACTTAAATGTTTCTGACAATTAATTGGCTTTCAACAATTTCCACACTAACTTTCATCCTTATATTGCAAGGTGTAATGTGTGGATGGATAACTGTGCCCAGGCAGGACCCCATTAAACTTCACTGAGACTACATGCTGATATAGCAGTCTACTCATGTGGTGGTACACATTGCAGGATTGGGGTCTGTGTGTCTTGTTGATTTACTTTAGTATAACAACTCCAGATCTTTACCTCCAATGATAACACAATATTTTATATACATATGCACATAAGATATTTTAAAAATTTGCTTATTTTCTTTAAGGATCACAGAATAATTACTTGAACTTAAAAAAAGGTATTTTACCCTAAAAATTAGGGGTCTCAAAAAACTCAATTTAGGTCTAGTGTCACACAGTCTCTGTATAGAGGTTTAATAAATTCAACTGGGAATTTCAGCAGCACTTGCTGGGTCTGGAAGGATTCATGATTTTGACAGGGTCATATATGCAGGCGGTAAGCAAACTTCAAAGTAACAACATAGAAATTAACAGACATTCCTAGACTAACTCTAAAATTGAGAAGAATTAAAGACACTTTAACCTTGACAAAGAATTTCAGGTTTCCTGCTAATTGGAACTAATTACAGATTAATGTTAGTCAAAAAGCATACTTAAAAAATCAATACTATGAACATTCCCAATGAGAATATCATTGCTGTATGTTCAGTGTAGCGTTCAAAGAGAAAATAGCTGATGAAAAGTCAAACATAAAAAGCAAATCAGAGGACTAGAAAACTGGCTGGCTAAAACAGTTTAAATATTTACTTGAATACTGCGGAAGTCAGATCTCAGCCTGAGAAAATGAGGTTACTCACCCAGTACAGTAATTGAGGTGACAGTAACTGCAGGTGCAGTAGTGCCTCCTGTACCTCGGATCAGAGATCTTTGGTAGCCTTGCCCATTGGGCCGCACATGTGCTCCTCCCCTTCTCGTGCTCTGAGGTTCAACTGACCTCAGTTCCTTTTCCACTGCAGAGTCTGTGTTTGAACTCCAAAGCAGAGGGGAGGAGGGCACGAAATGGAGCATCTCGAAGAGCCTTAGTTACTGCACAGGGTGAGTAAAGTTCTCTTCTTCTTCGAGTAGTGTACCTGTAGGTGACTGTTCAGCAGTGCCCCTAGAGGGAAGGCTGGAGCTTCCAAGGATGATAGGACAGTCTGTCCTAGTAGAGCACGATGCCTCATCGTGGGTCATGGCATAGTGTTGGCTAAAAGTGTTTGTGTATGCCTGGGTGGCAGCTTTGCAATTATCAATAACTGACATGTTGTTTAGAAAGGCAATTGAAGTGAAGAGCGAGTGAGTGGAATGCGTTCGAGTTCCAGGTGGGGGGTTACAATTTGTGTCATTTAGCAGAGGGGTAGCCGTGTTAGTCTGGATCTGTAAAAAGCGACAAGAGAGTCCTGTGGCACCTTACAGACTAACAGAAGTATTGGAGCATAAGCTTTCATGGATGAATATACTTCGTCAGACGCATTCACCCACGAAAGCTTATGCTCCAATACTTCTGTTAGCCTATAAGGTGCCACAGGACTCTTTGTTGCAATTTGTGTCATTGGTAGCAAAGGGGGATGCACTCTGAGATCCATTTGGAAAGGTGTTGTTTGGCTATGGCTGCTCACGTTGATCTTTCAGCAATAGAGGAATAAGCATGGTGAATACCTGAAAGATTTAGTTCTGTCAAGGTAAAAGGCTAATGGTTGTCTGACATCCAAGATGTGTAACGTGTTGGTTGCCATGTGGCTTTGGGAAGGAGGAGGGAAGGTGGATAGGTTGGTTTTGAAGGAAAGAGGACAGCATCTTAGGTAAGAATTTTGGGTTTGGTCATAACATGACCTTGATTTTGTGAAAGACTGTGTATGGCGGGTATGCCAGGAGAGCACCCATCTCTCCTACTCATCGGGCAGATGAGATGGTGATGAGAAATGCTGTTTTCATGGATAGGTATACGTAGGAGCACATTGCCATGCTCAAACAGGGGGCCAGTGAGACAGTGCAAAACTAGGATGGGATCCCAAGGTAGGGTCAAGTCTCGTATTTGAGGATACTGGTTTTGAAGGCCCTTAAGGAATCTTTCTGTTACTGTGTGGATAAATATGGAATAACCTATCCTGGGGTGGAATGCAGTGATTGTGGCCAGGTGTCTGAACGGAGCTTGTGGAGAGTCCTGATCTTTTAAATTCTAGAGTGTAGTCTAGAATGAGAGACAAAGGAGCACTCATTGCAGGGACATGTTTGGTGTTGCACCAAGTTCAGAATCTTTTCCATTTATAGAGGTACGTTATATCACATTTGCTATTTAAAAGAATCTCTTTCATCTCTTCTGAGGTCATTGCCGAATCCTGGAACCATACAGGAGTCATGCCTTCAGATGTGGGAGTTCTAGATTGGGATAGAGGATTTGGCCGGTGTTCTGTGAGAGGAGGTGTGGAGTCAACTGTAGGGTGATTGGTGCACAGACTGCCATGTGCATGAGGTAAGGATACCAAATCTGTGGTGGCCATGTTGGGGCCATGAGAATAACTGTGGCTTGTTCCATCTTGTGAAGCCCTTTGAACAATAGCGGAAATGGTGGAAAGCCACAGTGTAGGGGTGCAACCCATGTAATAAGTAAGCACAACTGTGGACATTTGGCAACTTTGGGTGTGCTGAAGATATCTATGTTCGGGAATCCCCAGCAGTTGAACGTGTCCTGAAGGGCTCTTGTGTCTAACTCCCAGTTGTGATCTTGTGAGAATCTCCTGCTCAGTGAGTCTGCCATGACGTTCTGGTGTCCAGGTAGGTATGAGACCGAGATGCTGATGATGTATTGGATACACCAGTTCCAAAATTTTAGTGCTTCTGATCACAGGGACCTTGCTCCCCCATGTCTTTTGATATAAAACATGCAGGTAATGTTGTCCATCATTGCTCTTCTTTACGGCCCTTTGTCTATTAATGGTAGAAAGTGTCGGCATGCATTGCTTATTGCATGTAATTCTAGGAGACTGATGTGCAACACTGATTCTGAGGGGGATCACCTGCCCTGTACCATGGAGGTCTGTAGATGTGCTTCCTACCCGTGTAGGGAGGTGTCGGTTGTTTGTATCAAGGACAGTGTTGGGTGAAGGAAGGGCATCCCCAACATTTTGGGATTGTGTACACCAGTCCAATGAGTCCTTGATTTTGACTGGTATCAATAGCAGGTTTGTTTAGGCTGTGTCTGTGGGGTACATACACTGTTTGTAGCCATCCCTGAAGATGGCACATATGTAATCTGGTATGTTTCACAACAAACATGGCCCCTGCCATATGACTGAGCAGTTGTAGAGATGTTCTGGCAGATATCTGTGGGCTGGTGGCTCACAGTGGAGATGATACTATTACCAAAAATCTGTGACTTGGGAGGAAGGCTCTTGCTTTGGCAGCCTCCAGCTGATTCCCAATAAATTCCAGAGCTGTACTGGTGTCAGGACCAACTTTTGTATGTTTATCTGAAGGCTGAGGTTGGAGAAAAGGTCCATCATTTTTCTTATCGCTTTGACAGTGTAGACTCTGGAGGGAGCTTTGAGGAGGCAGTCATCTAGATATGGGAATATTACAACCCGCTGTTTGTGTAGGTGCACTGCCACCACGAGGACTTTGGAAAATACCGATGACACTGTAGAAAGCCAAAAGGGTAGTACCTTGTTTTAGTAATGGTTGGACCCCAGGATGAAGCTGAGCAATCGCCTCTGGGAAGGGTGTATGGTGATATGGAAGTACGTGTCTTCCAGGTCAAAGGCTGGGAACTAGTCCCCCTGTTACAGTGCTGGGATAATTGTTGATAGTGTGATCATCTTGAAGCATTGTAGTTTGATGAATTTTTTGAGATTCCTCAAATCTAGGATAAGTATCTACTCAGCTAATTTTTTTTGGATCAGAAAATAGTGGGAATAAAAATCTTTCCCTCTGTGTTAGAATGGGACCAGTTCTATGGCTCCCAGCTGCAGAAGGTGGTTTATTTCTTCTTGCAGAAAGTGTTTGTGAAAAGGGTCCCTGAAGAGGGATGGGGAGGTGGGATGGCTGAGTGAGAGGGGAACGGAATGAAGTACCCTCTGTTGGTGATTTCCAAGACCCACTTGTCCGAGGTGCCTTGTTGCCGTAAGAGGTAGAAGGTGGCCAAGTAGCCGCCAAACTGATGGTCTATTGAAGATGGTTGCACCAACTGGACCAGAGGGAGGCATCTTAGGGCCTCGACCAAAGCTTCAATATTGTTGTTTGGAGGTCAATGTGTGAGATATAGCCCCTTGAGTTCTGCCTGAGTTTGGGAGGACGCCTCTGTTGCCTACATTGCGTGCCATACTGTTGCTGACGTGTGAAATGTATAGGCTGAAACCTTGGGATAGCCTGGTTTCTACCCTATCTTCTCTTAGGTGCTGGTGTATATATGCTGAGTGAACGGAGTATCACTCCAGAGTCTTTTAAAGAATGGAGGGACACATCCATGTGCTCGGCGAAGAGTTTAGGCCCTTCAAAGAGAAGATCTTTGACAGTGGTCTGCACCTCTCTGGGGAATACGAAGAGGTGAAGCCATGAAGCTTGTCTCATCACCACCGATGTTGCAATGAAGCAAGGAGCCATGTCCGCAGAGTCCAAAGAGCCTTGCAGTGCTATATGGGCCAGGAGTTGTCTTTCCATCACCAGTGCCTGGAATGGCTCCTTTTTGTCGTCTGGGAAGAGTTGACAGAATTCTTGAAATTTTGAATAGTTCATATGATTAAATGTGGGTAGGAGTGCCTCACAGTTAGCAATGTAGAACTGGACTGTAGATGAAGAGTATGCTTTATGACTGAAGAGGTCTAGCCTCTTCTAGTCCCTGTCACACGGGGTTGTCCTAAAGTGGTGGTATTGCCTCTTCTCTTATAGTGTATTGACCATGAGAGAACTTGGGAGTAGAGTGGGAGAACAGAAATTCAATGTCTTTAGTGAAGACGTGGTATTTCTTATCTGCTTGCTTGCAAGTTGGTAGTATTGAGGCTGGGGTCTGTCAGATCACCTTGGCAGGGTCCAACAAGGTTTCTTGGTGCATGGTGAATGAGGGTTGGTTGATGACAGTGCCAATGGTGACTGCTGTGTTGGAGAGGTACTGGAGCCAGAGTCTGAGACTGGATGCAGAGAGCTCTCCACTCGTAAGAGTTTTACCCTCAGTTCATGGTCCTTTCTGGACTGGGCCTTCAACTTGAGGCAGTGGGTACACTTCTGAGGGACATATCCCTCACCAAGACAGCATATGCACTGTGCATGACCGTCGTTTACAGGTATGGCCTCATGACACGAGAGGCACCTCTTGAAACCAGGGGATCTCTCAAGAAGGGAGAGCTTCCCAATAGGGAAGGGCATAGCAAAGGAAACCTACGCTAAGCTAAAGCATAATGGAGAGGAAAGAGCAATGGAATTATTTTTTTAAGTGGGAAGAAAAAGGAGACAGCTAATATCTAGAAATTATAATGGAAACACTACTATTACTAACGGATATGGATGTCTGAAGGGCTCTGCTCAAGATTCCATCCCAGATCAAAGATGGTTGAGAAGGAACTGAGGCAGTTGAACCACACAATGCTATACAGATGCCGCTCACGGTGCAAGATGGGGAGGAGCGCATGTGTGGCCCAACAGGCATTGCTACCGATGATCTCTGATCTCAGGTGCAGGGGATGCTACTGCACCCACAATGGAGCACCCACAGGGACACTATTCAAAGAAGAACTGATACTTTGTTTGCAAATTTCCAGTAAAGTCAATTTTGTGCTCGTTTCCTTATATGTATTTGCATTCAGTCATTATATGACTTTGGTTTAGACACCTCTCTCTCTAAAAGGAAGGTACGATCATTACAATTGTATTAAGATTCTACATTGGGAAGGAAAGAAATGCCCAGAGGAAAAGACCTGCCCCTCCTCACATCTGTGATTAAGAAGCGGTCCTTTGTAATTTGTCAATTCCCTACAAACCTTCCAGCAATCCAAGATATCTATGAGTATACAGTATCTATTTGTATATAGGGACCTGAGAACTATTAAACACTTTTGGTACAGTGAGTACATTATTTTTTTTAGCTCCTTTGGCAGCTGACTAAGTAAAGGAAGGAAATGGATAAGAAGGAAAAGACGGTTACTCACCTTTGTAACTGTTGTTCTTCGAGATGTGTTGCTCATATCCATTCCAGTTAGGTGTGCGCGCCGCGTGTGCATGTTCGTCGGAAGATTTTTACCCTAGCAACTCTGGTGGGCCGGCAGGTCGCCCCCTAGAGTGGCGCCGGCATGGCGCCTGATATATATACCCCTGCCGGCCGGCTCGCTCCTCAGTTCCTTCTTGCCGGCTACTCCGACAGTGGGGAAGGAGGGTGGGTGTGGAATGGATATGAGTAACATATCTCGAAGAACAACAGTTACAAAGGTGAGTAACCGTCTTTTCTTCTTCGAGTGCTTGCTCATATCCATTCCAGTTAGGTGAATCCCAAGTCTTACCTAGGCGGTGGGGTCGGAGTGACAAGTCGCGGCGTGTAGCACTGCGGAGCCGAAGGCCGCGTCATCTATGGACTGCTGGACCAGGGCATAATGGGAAGCGAAGGTATGAACGGAGGACCAGGTCGCCGCCCTACAGATCTCCTGGACGGGCACGTGGGCAAGGAAAGCTGTCGATGACGCTTGAGCCCTGGTAGAGTGCGCAGTCATGTGACCCGGAGGGGTATGAGCCAAGTCATAACAGGCTCGGATACAGGACGTTACCCACGAGGAGATTCTTTGAGTGGAAACAGGTAACCCCTTGGCCCGTTCCACTACCGCCACAAACAGTTGGGGGTTTTGTGGAATGGCTTGGTCCTCTCTATATAAAATGCAAGCGCTCGACGGACATCCAGCGAGTGGAGCTGCTGTTCCCTGCAGGACGAGTGGGGGTTCGGGAAAAATACAGGGAGAAAGATGTCCTGGTTGATGTGAAAGGCTGAGACCACCTTGGGGAGAAAGGCTGGGTGCGGTCTCAGCTGGACCTTGTCCCTGTGGAACACCGTATGGGGGGATCAACGGTGAGAGCCCGGAGCTCCGACACCCGTCTGGCTGAGGTGATGGCCACCAGGAAGGCAGTTTTCCAGGAGAGATAGAGCAGGGAGCAAGTCGCTAATGGCTCAAATGGAGGGGACATGAGCTGGGTGAGAACTAGGTTCAGGTCCCAGGTAGGGGTAGGGCGTCGAACCTGGGGGTAAAGACGCTCCAATCCCTTAAGGAATCTCGTCACCATAGGGTGAGAGAACACCGATTGGCCACCCTCCCCCGGGTGAAAAGTGGAGATGGCCGCCAGATGAACCCGAAGAGATGATATTGCCAGGCCCTGTTCCTTAAGGGACCAGATGTAGTCCAAGACAATGGCAATAGAGATCTGAGCGGGGAGGAGACTGCGTTCCACACACCAGCAGGTGAAGCGCTTCCATTTCGCTGAATAAGTCGCTCTGGTAGAAGGCTTCCTGCTGCCCAGGAGCACCTGCCGCACTGGGGTAGAGCAACGGAGCTCGGACTGGGTCAGCCATTCAGGAGCCACGCCGTAAGGTGCAGGGACTGCAGGTCTGGGTGATGTAGCCTGCCGTGGTCCTGAGTGATCAGGTCTAGGTGAAGGGGCAGGGGGACAGGGTCGGCCAGAGACAGGTCCAGCAACATGGAGTACCAATGCTGCCTGGGCCACACTGGAGCTATCATGATCAAGCGGGCCCTGTCCCTGCGCACCTTCAGAAGGACCTTGTGGACGAGCGGGAACGGAGGGAATGCGTAGAACAGATGCGTCGCCCAGGGGATAAGGAAGGCATCTGCTATTGAACCTGGTTCCCGGCCTTGAAAGGAGCAGAACATTTGGCACTTCCTGTTCCCTCGGGACGCAAAGAGGTCCATCCGGGGACATCCCCACTTCTGGAAGAGCGAAAGGGCAACGTCAGGGCGAAGGGACCACTCGTGGGAAAGGAAGGATCTGCTCTGATGATCCACCAGCGTGTTCCGAACCCCGGGAAGGTAGGACGCAATGAGGTGAATTGAGTGGGCTATGCAGAAGTCCCAAAGCCTCATGGTCTCCTGACACAGGGCAGAGGACCTCATACCGCCCTGCTTGTTGATGTAATACATGGTCGTGGTGTTGTCGGTGAATACCGAGACACAGCGACCTTGAAGTTGAAGATGAAATGTTTGGCAAGCAAGGCGGACTGCCCTCAGTTCCCGTACGTTGATGTGGAGGGCTAATTCGTGAGGTGACCACCGACCTTGTGTCTGTAGGGTTCCGAGATGGGACCCCCAACCTAGATCTGAGGCGTCCGTTGTCAGGGACACCGAAGGCTGGGGTGGATGGAACGGCAACCCAGCACATACCACGGACTGGTCCAGCCACTACCTCAGGGAACCTAATACCTCCTGGGGAACGGTAACAATCGCATCCAGAGGGTGCCGGGCCGGACGGTACTGACTGATGAGCCAGGACTGGAGGGGCCTCATGTGCAGCCGTGCAAGCCGCCGTGACAAACGTGCAAGCCGCCATGTGGCCCAATAGAGTTAGGCACGTACGTATGGAGGTCAAGGGTGCTCACTGCAGTCGTCGTATAATGGCCGTCAAGGTCTGGAACCTTGCTAGAGGAAGAACAGCTCTGGCCAGAGTCGAGTCCAGAAGTGCTCCGATAAACTATATCCTCTGAGTGGGGATTAGCGTTGACTTTTCTATATTGAGGATGAGGCCCAAGTTCTCGAAGAGACTGCTGACTATGCGGACATGGCTGAGGACTTGCGCCTCTGATGACCCCTGAATCAGTCAGTTGTCGAGGTATGGAAATACATGTATGCGGCTGCGATGGAGGTGGGCGACGACTATAGCCATACATTTGGTGAACACCCTCGGGGCCGTGGAGAGGCCGAATGGGAGGACCGCGAACTGATAGTGGCAGCGGTTGATCACGAACCGAAGGAACCGTCTGTGCGGCGGGAAGATGGCTATATGAAAATACGCGTCTTGCATGTCGAGGGCGACGTACCAGTCTCCAGGATCCAAGGATGGGATAATGGTCCCCAAGGATACCATACGGAACTTCAACTTCACGACGTATCTGTTGAGTTCGTGCAGGTCGAGGATAGGTCTGAGGCCTCCCTTGGCTTTGGGGATCAGAAAGTAATGGGAGTAAAAGCCCTTGCCCCGCTGGGCTTCTGGAACCTCCTCTATGGCTCCTTTGTCGAGGAGTGTCTGCACCTCCTGGATAAGGAGTTGCTTGTGAGAGGGGTCCCTGAAGGGGGACGGAGGAGGGGGATGGGAGGGGGGGCGCAAAACAAACTGCAGATGGTATCCAGCTTGTAATGTGCATAAGACCCAACGGTCTGATGTCAGTCGGGACCATGCCAGGAGGAAAAACGAAAGACGGTTGGAGAAGGGCGGGGATGGATCCGGGAGGGAAACTGGTGCAGCGCCCTCGGACGCACCTTCAAAATGAAGGCTTTGGGCCAGAGAGAGCCTTGGAGGAGCTCTGGTTTTGCCCCCCTTGGTTGCCCGATTGTCTACGCCGGCCATTCCTACTTCGGCGTCTGGCGAAGTCCCGCCTCTGGCGAGGTTGAGGGTAGGGCCGGCACTGCTGTTGAGGCCGGAAGGGTCTGTGCTGGGTGACGGGTGTATGCGTCCCCAAGGAGCGCATAATGACCCTATTGTCTTTAAGGCTTTGCAGCCTGGGGTCGGTCTTGTCCGAAAACAGGCCCTGGCCTTCAAACGGGAGGTCCTGAATGGTGTATTGGAGCTCTGGAGGAAGACCAGAGACCTGAAGCCAGGAAAGCCTGGCATGGTCACGCCAGAAGCCAGAGTCCTGGCAGCCGAATCTGCGGCGTCGAGGGATGCTTGCAGAGAAGTACGTGCCACCTTCTTGCCCTCGTCAAGGATTGCCGCAAATTCCTGACGTGCATCTTGTGGAAGCAACTCCTTAAATTTGTCTGCTGCCGCCCAGGTGTTGTAAGTGTAGCGGCTAAGGAGAGCTTGTTGGTTGGACACCCGAAGCTGGAGAGCGCCTGCAGAATAGACCTTTCGGCCAAGCAGGTCCATGCGCCTCGCTTCTTTAGACTTCGATGCCGGGGCCTGTTGGCCATGACGCTCCCTCTCGTTCACAGATTGTACGACGAGGGAGCACAGGGGTGGGTGGACATAGAGATACTCATACCCTTTTGAGGGCACCATGTATTTGCATTCCACGCCGTGTGCCGCGGGGGGAACTGATGCCGGCGACTGCCAGATGGTAGTGGCATTGGCCTGAATGGTCCGTATAAAGGGGAGGGCGACGCGAGTGGGAGCATCTGCAGATAATATGCTCACCACCAGATCCTCAATTTCTGAGACCTCCTTGGCTTGCAAATTCATGTTTTGCGCCATGCACCGGAGGAGGTCTTGATGCGCTCTGAGGTCGAGCGGAGGAGGGCTGGTGGATGTTGTTCCAGCCACTGCCTCATCTGGGGAGGATGACGAGGAGACCCCCGGCAGAAGTGGATCTGCAGGATGCTCCGTTTGGAGCAATGCTTCCGGCTCTGGAGGGAGGTCAGGGTCCCTCTGGTGAGACAATCCCTCCTCTGCAGGGGACAGGGGAGGACGAGACAGTGTGGCCTCTGGAGCCCTGTGCTCTGAAGTTGCTGGACGCGGGGGAACCTGTTGCTGCCCTTGGGCTTGATGATATGCCCAGGGGGTCCAGAAGCCCCACTGCTGTGGTCCATGCTCCTGAGGAAGGGGCTCCTGGAAGAGAGCAGCAGGTCTGTCCGCGTCCATGGCGTACGCGCTGTCTGTCTGAGAGGAGACAGACGGCTGTCAGGATGGCCAAGGTGGAGCCGAACGGGACTGATAAGGGTCCCTCTGTCTAGACGACGTCGACCTCCTCAGTGCCGGGGACCGGTGCCGGGATCGAGACCGGGACCTACTACCAGCGCGGTACCGGGAGGTCGACCAGGATGCCAAACGCCGACGATGGGAGTGGCTTCTGGAATCTCGGTGCCGGTAGCGGTGGCTAGAGCCAGAATGGTGCCCAAAGTACCGGGATCTCCGTGAAGAGGATCGGCACTGCGAGTACAACCGGTACCGCCGCGGGGAGCGGTGCCGGGACTGCGAGCGGCGTCCTGACCGAGATCGTCCACGGTGCTGGGATCTTGATGGGGATTGGTGCCGGCTCAGTGAACCCAGAGATGGAGCTCGCAAGGCCGTAGGCTTGCCCTTTGACTGCAGAACCTGCACCGGATGTTGAGGTAGCGTAGGCTCAGTTAAAGCAATCAGGTCCCGAGCCGAAGCAAATGTCTCCGGCGTCGAGGGAACCACTAGCTCGATCCCAGATCTTATGGGGGAGCTGTGAAGGACCGGACTCGACGGACCTCCCAGGCCCAGAGTCGACAGAATCCCTATCATCGGTGCCGCGGCAGTAGATGGTGCCGGGCGCTCCGTCCGCGTCTGCGTGGCTGGAGTGGCAGACACTGAAGGCCTTGCTTCTGGGCCCGGTGCTGGGGAAGGCTGGTGCCGCGGCGTCTGTCCGGTGCTGGAGCGGAGCCGGCGCTCAGCGTCGAGGCTGGAGGGTTAAGCGCTGCTTCCATTAAGAGGGTCTTTAAGCGCGGATCCCTCTCCTTCTTTGTTCTTGGCTTAAATGCCTTACAAATGCGGCACTTTTCAGAGATATGTGATTCCTCAAGGCACTTCAGGCAGGCGTCGTGGGGATCACTCATTGGCATCAGCTTCTTGCAGGTTGAGCACTGTTTAAACCCTGGTGAGCTGGGCATGGGCCGGCGCCAGGCACGGGGGGAGGGCAAGACAGGAAAACTTGATTTAGATTTAAAGTCCATACAGGCTTCTCTACAGAGATTCAAAAGCACAGCTTTTAAAACTTACTGTTAAAAATTGCCAGAAAAGCTAATTAAACACTCCTCCTGCTCGTCCCACCCTATTACAAAGTAATTCTAGAGGAGAGGTCCCACAAGTCATAAATACTGAATGAGTGCAGCTGCCTACTAAAAGTAGGGTTGAATCCAACTTTGAGCAATTCAAAATACAAATTAAGATTTAAAATTAAGGTACAACACCCCAATTTTCAAGATAAAAAAATTTTAGTTTAACAGCACACATATTCTTCCATTCCAGACGTAAAAGATTTTTCTAGACAAGCAATGGTAAAAGCTAACATTACTCATTTGATAAAAATAAGCTGTTTTAAAAATAGTTATTTTAATATACATAAGATAGATATGTCTCTCTCATAGAAGATGCATAATAAACTGGAAAGATATTAAATTCATTGCAAGGGATAATATTTCTTGAAAGTCATACTCTTGAATACATGCCATTCAGATATATCACTACTTTAAAAAGCCTTTATTTTAACTATGTGGATAATCAGAAATGCAAATAAATACAGGTTGAACCTCTCTAGTCCAGCACTCTCTGGTCTGGCAACATCTGTGGTCTGGCATGATTTTAGTTAGCCAGATGTCCGCTTATCATGGGTGAGGCCAAGTTTCCCATGGTCTGGTAAAGTCCCGCCAGTCCTGGCTTTCAGCATTCGGTGCTGTTATTTAGCTCTAGTTTACCCCTAAATATGTCTTCTAAGAGACGAGCGAGCAGTGGAAATGTTGGTAATTCTGCTAAGCATAAGCATGTGTCAATATCCGTACTGCAAAAGGTGGAATTGCTGCAGAAGCTGGAAAAGGGCACATTGGTACGTGCCTTGTGGGAGTTTTACAGTGTATGGTCATCTACAGTGTATGATGTGAAGAAGCAAAAGAATCAAATCCTTAATTTTTTTTTGCCAAAAGTGACAGTAAAAAAAAGTATGAATGTTCATAAGACATTGAAGGAGGAGAAAAGCAGTGATTTAGATACTGCGCTTATACATTGGTTCACGCTTCGTAGGAACAAAGATGTTAGCATTTCAGGTGAGATGATGATGGCACAAGCAAAAATATTCCACAAAGAACTTAACCTGCAACATGAGTGTGACTATTCACAAGGATGGCTACAGAAATTTAAAAACAGGCATGGCATTAGTCTACATCGTGTGTGCAGTGAAAAAGAAGGACAGATATGGAAGCTGCCACTAAGTAAATTGACGAATTTGCAGTTAGGGTTTGTCTACATTACCTGTTGGATCGACGGGCAGCGATCGATCCAGCGGGAGTTGATTTAATCACGTTTAGTCTAGACATGGTAAGTTGATCGCCGAGCGCTCTCCTGTCAACTCTGGTACTCCACCAGGGTGAGAGGTGTAGGAGAAGTCGACGGGAGAGTGTCAGTTCTCGACTTACTGAAGTGAAGACACCGTGGTAAGTAGATGTAAATATGTCGAGTTCAGCTACAAAAAGAACAAGAGTACTTGTGGCACCTTAGAGACTAACAAATTTATTTCAGCATGAGCTTTCGTGAGCTACAGCTCACTTCTTCAGATGCACAGAATGGAACACACAGACAGGAAATATTTATACATACAGAGAACATGAAAAGATGGAAGTATGCATTCCAACAGGAAGAGTCTAATCAATGGAGATGAGCTATTGTCAGCAGGGGAAAAAAAACTTTTGAAGTGATAATAAAGATGACCCATAGAAGGTGTGAGGAGAACTTAACATAGGGAAATAGATTCAATTAGTGTAATGACCCAGCCATTCCCAGTCTCTGTTAAGGCCTGAGTTAATTGTGTCTAATTTGCATATTAATTCGAGTTCAGCAGTCTCTCTTTGGAGTCTGTTTTTGAAGTTTTTTTGTTGCAAAACTGCCACCTTCAAGTCTGTCACTGAGTGGTTAGAGAGACTGAAGTGTTCTCCCACTGGTTTTTGAATGTTATGATTCCTGATGTCAGATTTGTGTCCATTTATTCTTTTGCGAAGAGACTGTCCGGTCTGGCCAATGTACATGGCAGAGGGGCACTGCTGGCACATGATGGCATATATCACGTTGGTAGATGTGCAGCTGAACGAACCTTTGATAGTGTGGCTGACGTGATTAGGTCCTATGATGGTGTCACTTGAATCGATATGTGGACAGAGCTGGCATCGGGCTTTGTTGCAAGGATAGGTTCCTGGGTTAGTGTTTATGTTGTATGGTGTGCAGCTGCTGGTGAGTATTTGTTTCAGGTTGGGAGGCTGTCTATAAGCGAGGACTGGCCTGTCTCCCAGGATCTGCGAGAGTGAGGGATCATCTTATTCACGTAGCTGAAGTTGCGTAATTTAGATCAATCTCCCCGCTTCCCCCAGTGTAGACCAGGCCTTAGTTGCAAATTAGAAATTATCCTCAGAGCAGGTATACAATGCCAATGAAACTGCTCTCTATTGGTGTCGTATGCCTAAAAAAATGTTAGTTACTGATGCAGAGGGGCCACCATCTAGTACGAAGGAGTAGGAGGACAGGGTAACTGTCCTTGGTTGTAGCAATGCAGCAGGCATGTACAAATGCAAGCTCACGGTTATTGGGAAAAGTGTGAACCCAATGCATTCAAAGGGGTGAAAATATTCCCAGTGATATACCATGGCAACCAAAAGGGATGGATAACGACTAATCTAGGTCTCAAGTGGTTTGAGAAATACTTTGTACTGGAGGCAAGAGCCCTCTGTAGGTCTGGATCCAAAGTGCCAAATTTGCTGATTTTCGACAATTGCTCTGTCCACTCTAAAAAACATAATAAGAACATAAGAACATAAAGCCCAGCTACTTGTCAAAGATAATGTGGTGGTACTGTATTTATCCTCAAACTGTATCGCACTGATTCAGGACAGTCCTGATGTCAATGATGAGTCCAAGTTCGCTGGATTTCAAGGGTCTGAAAGCCAAAAAATTGTTAGCGAGTTAATGGAGTATGCCAGCGGTATGTCTCACCCTGTAGTGCTTGAGCTGGCCAAGCATTTGGGAGAGGAAAATGTACTAGACTGGATGGAAGTCGACAAAGATGCACAAATCGCTAGTCATATAATGGATGAAGAAATCGTGCAAATGGTACAGCAGGGAAAAAACGAAAATAACAAAGACGCCAGTGATGGTGATGAAGATGATGAGGAGTATGTCACAGAAAAAATTTCTATAGATAAATGCATTCGTTGGCAACAAATGTAATAGACGGTCTGGAGCAAAGACATTTCACTTCTGAGCAAGAGATCATGTCTCTCTACATGATACGAGAAAAACTCATTAAAGAAAAACCAAAATACATGAGACAAGCCAAGCTAGAAGATTGGTTAAAGGTAGTGAAGAGGAGTGGTGAGCAGCACTTTACAGTAAAAAATCCTGTTGCCGCCACTTCATCTACCCTGCATATACCTACAGCAGAGACCTCGGATATAACTCAAATGTAATTTGAGTTAGCATTTCTTGTCACATCACTTTGGAAGCAGAATTCAGGCATCATTTTAGGTAAGTAAATTATAGATTTACCTGTATCATCATCTATTTCTTTTTCATATTATTTTATATTTTTTACACTTTATATACTTATTTCCTTGTGCCAATACAGTAAAATTGTATAACAACACTAGCACTTTGTTATGAAGAGAGACGGTAAGCCATGGCTAGGCGGTGTTGCAAGCGCTGTTTTATTTATTCACCTCAGCGAGATAAAAATAAAAAGAGACTCGCTTGCTAGACTACTGAGCTCCCATGGTTCAGCAAATTCTCTGGTTCGGCAATGGTCAGTTCCCGAGGTTGCCGAACTAGAGAGGTTCAACCTGTATTGTCTCTTGAGAGAAAAATACATTTTCTGATTACTTTGTCCTAAAGTAAGACATCCGTGGATTACTTATGAGACATAAGAGGACAACTTACATGCAGTACCACTTGTCAAATCTCAAGTCATTTCCTAAAGGGTTTATAATTCTTTGTAATACTATAATAGTAGGGGGCAGGGGGTTAATGGCTGAAAACTTTCTTTTCTTTGACAGTATAACATGTTAAAACCATATTATCTTTTCTTAAGATGAATATTTTAACAAACTTTATAACACTGATTTAACTTGCAAACATTTAAGCAAGTTATCCCTAATCAATGAAAGTAACTACTCTGCACTAAGATTTATGGGTTAATTATCAAGAATTCTCTTAAAAAACAAAATCCTGAAGTTGTGACTCTTTATTTAGACCAATATCTAGGACAGTGGCTCTCAAACTGTGGGTCGCGACCCAGTACTGGGTCACAGAATGTAAGCACCTCTGGTCAGCATCACCGACTGGGCCATTAAAAGTCCCGTCGACGGTGCTGCTCGGCTAAGACAGGCTAGTCCCTACCTGTTCTGACACCATGCTGCGCCCTATAAGCGGCCAGCAGCATGTCCAGCTCCTAGGTGGGGGGGAGCGGCATGGGACTCTACGTGCTGCCCCTCCCCGAGCACTGGCCCGGCCAATGGGAGCTGGGGGGTGGTGGTGGTGCTGCCTGCAGGCAAGAGCTGCACGGAGCCGCTGGCATGCCTCTGCCTAGGAGTCGGACCTGCTACTGGCTGTTTCCAGGGCGCAGCGTGGTCTTCGGTGCCAGGACGGGCAGGAAGCCTGCCTTAGCACCCTACTGTACTGCCGACCAGGAGTTGCCTGAGGTAAGCCTGCACCCGAACCCCAGGCCCCAATCCTCTGCCCAAGCCCTAAGCCCCCCCAAACCCAGAACCCCTTCCTGCACCCCAAGCTTCTCAACCCTGGCCCCACTCCAGAGCCTGCACCCCCAGCCCAAAGCACCCCCAGCCCAGAGCCCTGATACCCTCCCGCACCCCAAGCCTCTGCCCCAGCCCGAGCCTCCTCCCACACTCTGAACTCCTCATTCTTGGCCTCATCTGGCAGCCCTCACCCCCACACCCCAACTCTCTTTCCTAGCCCTAAGCCCTTCTCACACACCAAAACCCTCTGCCCCAGCTCCGTTAGGTCATGGTCATCAATAATTTTCTTCAACTGAGTCGTCAGAAAAAAGTTTGAAAACCACTGATCTAGGAAATATATGACACATCTGAAAAGAAAGGAAATGTATTTTAAACCCTATTTTGATCAAACAAATGTTAAGACCCAAGACAATAGAACAAATCACTCTAAGGTCATCAACAAATGAAGTTACTGAACAAATGTGTTAAAGTATTCTAAGAAAAAAATTCCATTATAGTCAACCAACCCAGGCATAAGTTAAAAACATTAGAGGGTAGTGTTACTGCCCCTAAGAACTGTTCTTCAGTTCCTGTTTCTGTTGAAAGGATCAGAAACCATAGGCATGGGGCTCATTTCTCCTTCCTCATAGCTGTCCCTTTGGGAGAGGACAAGCAGCAGGGAGGAGAGTATTTGAGAAACACACAATACCATATTGAGGCAGATTTAAGAGAACTTTATATCTATTTTGCTCGGCAGAGTTCTGAAAGTCCCCATGGCAAAAAAACACAGCACTCTGAAATGTATTCCAGAATAATTTTAAATTACAATTGACAAAGTAACATTTGTGGCCACTGGTAGTAGAAAAGCTTTTACATTTCACATTACTTTAGTGTAGCATTTTATATTTAGCATGTGATTTGAATGTAGGTATATAATTTGCAATGATTGATATATCATTTCTATGTCGATAGTATTTTATCTAGTTTCTATGCAAGACAGACATTTATACCTATGTGCGTTTCACACATCTACTACAGGACTTAGCAGGTAAGAGTCCAATCCCTTAAATGGAGATTTCCTCAAGTTCTGTAGAAAAACATCAGCTTTTTAGCTTTCTTTTCTGTATCTTATCTTTTGCCAGCAGGACAAGTGGCTATTCTTGCCTGTTTTGGGGATGGAAGGACTCAATACGTTAGAACATGAACAAAGGCCACACTAGTGTAATTCCATGTGTCATTCATTTTTCCTTATAGATCCAGTTTTAGTTTTCTACAATTGCTGCTTCTATTGCAAGCCCAAATATATGACATCCCCCAAAGGCTACTGATGCTTCTCTTTTAATAAGCCCAGAGGAAGTACGTGTTCAGCAAACTACTGGCAGCCTTTCACATAGAGGTTAAAAGAGCTGCTCTTTGGGGCTTGCCTGGTCTCCGTTGGCTTGGAGGATGGGATTCCTGATTTTGGTCCTGAATCCTAGTCTTCAACATGGCAGCAATTCATGTTGTAAATCTCCACTATAATAGAGGGGATTGAATCAATAACCCCCATGTTTTAATATGACCTAGTGAAATAGTCAACTATACCCTGAAATTATCTAAGTGATCTTGGCTATTCTCTCCATGGCAGTACAATGTGAGAATACCAAGCCAGCAAAAATACAGTATATGAAATGTGACCTTTTCCAGACCAGTTCTTAAACTTGTAGACTGAGGAAGCTGAATATTTATTCAAAACTTTTCATTTTCATTGTCTGTGAGCCTTCTTAATTTAGGTTCTCCACTTTAATGCTCTGAGTGACACCTACTGGTAGATTATAGAAATATTATATGCAGCATCTTGCCTTTAGAAGTTACTACAAGGTCACCTATACTTTTCCTGAGAAACAACCTCCTTTCTTGGCTTCATTCATTGACTCTGTTAGCCAGAGAATTTGTTTTTACTGTTTGTGATTTAGCAGTCAATTACATTTACTACAGGCTAGTTTGTATGTTCAATTATTTCTTGGCACTTGTTTTAGTTATTTCCCTGCACATCTCCACATAACTGATATTTAGGTGTGGGGAAGATCTGCAGAAAGGCAAAACGATGTTGTTTTCCTGGGTTTGCCCAGCTCACTCCTCTGTGCAAGAGGTGGAGATGGAATGGTGGTAGGGTGACCAGACAGAAAGTGTAAAAAATCGGGACAGCGTGGGAGGTAACAGGTGTCTATAAAAGAAAAAGCCTCCCAAATGAGGACTGTCTCTATAAAATTGGAACATCTGGTCACCCTAAATGGTGGGTGCAAGTGGCCCAGTTCTGAGCATCCCCAAAAGCATCAACTAACTAGTAGAGGGGGATAAAGTTCCTGCAAAGAGTGCAGCAATATTCTACATTGTATTTTTTAAAGCACATGGTTGTTTGGGGAATCTGGTGCATTCAATTTACAAAAATTTGCTCAGATGATCCTTAGATAGGATGATTTAGTAACATCCAAAGAAGATGAAGTCTATCACAGGCAAGGAAATCCCCCTCATCTCCTCATCAGCTTGAACAACAGTTTTGTGAGATACACCACTACCTTGATATAATGCTGTCCTTGAGAGTCAAAAAAATCTTACCGCGTTATAAGTGAAACCATGTTATACTGAACTTGCTTTGATCCACCGCAGTACACAGCCCCGCCCCCCTGGAGCACTGCTTTACCGCGTTATATCCAAATTCGTGTTATATCGGGCGGCATTATATCGAAGTAGAGGTGTATTACATTTGTATAGCTGTATATTTCTTTTCCTGTACAAAATCCCACCTGGATTATAGACAGAGAAAAAGTAGAAGAAATACAAATAATTTTTGAAAACACTAACATTTTCTAAAGTAGTTGCCTGTAAAAACATGTGGTATATATAGAATACAGTAGAATGGTGTGGTACAGAAGTTCAATTAGCATTTGTGAGTAATAAGGGACTCTGTCAAACTCGGTGACAAAACCCAGAAGTTGAATCACACAACACTATCACAAGTTATTTACATACAATAATGGCAGATTCCAGATAATGGAATTTTTTAAGCAAATACTTCCTCCAGTGAGAGTCATTCTAGTTAGAGCAAGGCAAAGAAGTAAATCTTCCATTGCCCTTTGAACACTGTCTATAAGGGTTTGTTCTAATTTTTTTCCTGTACAGAATGTGTTCGATGTTTTTCTTCTTCCTTTTTTCCTTTCATTTTTGTTTGATTTTCAGCCTTGGTTTCTTTACTTCAGTGTCTCTCAGCATCTCTCTCTGCTTCTCTCTAAACATTCCATCTTTACTTCTACTTTTCCCCTCCTTCCTTCTATTGACTTTCCCCTCCAGTCTACTGCATCATCATGCCTTCTTTTCCCTAAACTCTCCAATTTTCCCCACTGCCAATCAAGAAAGGGGTTGCTGGTGGCAGGAAGCTGTGGTGGCCTGGACTGGATTCCAACAGGAAAAAGAGGCAGTCCTAACCTGCAAACTGTTCTTCAATTTGGAAAGATCAAGAATTCCAATCCCCATCAGAGGAAAGGAATGATATAGAACCACAGGAACACACTCTCTCTTTCAAGGATGAAGTGAGTTAGGTGGTGAACCATCTGGCTCTTTGGCTTTCCTCGTACACCTTGTTAAAATGTTGTCTCTCCCCTTCCCCCACCCAGCTGGCCCTTGCATCCTCTTTTTCCCTGTAACAATGTGTGTATTTGGGGACGCTTTAGCCCCAGCATCCAGACACCTGTGCTACCAACGCAACATAGAAATCTGGAGTTGCCAAATTTGAAGATATGGTTATAGTTAGATCTATGAATGGAAAAAGTCTGTTATACTATTACATGCAAAAAACTATGTTAAAGAACATTAAGGTTGCAAAAATCAAGCACTCAGAAGTTAGCAAATGACAGCATTAAAGTTACCTGTGAAATCTTAATTTGGCTCCCTTGTGAAGATGCATTGTAACATAATCTTTAAATACTTCACAAACTAGTAATCTGATCAAATTATTTTTGACTCCAGACTCCTATATAAACAAAACAATAACTGTGAAAATTGTTATAGTTTAAATCAAAATACAGGGAGACCAGAATTATTTGCTGCTACATTAACAACATGATGTGGCAGCAATATTATGTGCATCAGAATTGAAAAGATCTGGTTTTCCATCTCTTTGCCTAAAATGAATATAATTATACTTACCGGATTTGACTTCATCTCCATAAGGTTGTCTAGGATACGTGTGACTGGTAGATTCTGTGGAAGAGAATTTGAAACCAGTGAGTTGCAAAAATGTTTACTAAGAAATATGCAGAAGCTGTTCAGCAGCCCAACTATATTATATGGAATGTTGAATTTTGTAATTTACAGCACACTCAAATCTCTTACTTTGAGCTGCTTTACTGTAATGTTCTGTAGGGAAAATAACTGTTCTAGGTTATTTTATGTACAGAATAGTTAATAGGTCCAGAAATTTTAAAGTAACTCAAATGAATACCAATGATTTTTTAAAAGGGGTAGGTAAAATTGCTTTTTAAAGAGTAACCATATACTTGCAGTATAAATGACTTATTTTAGATTAAAATGAAATGAAATAATGAAGAACTAGAGTATAATCTCCATAGAACAGTGCATCTCCTAGAGCAGACTATATTTGAGAAACATGCTCCTTCCCTTTCTTTTGCTACTCTTCCTTGGTCAAATAAGCAGCTGCCTCCAGCAAACAACAGATTTAAATTTCAATTTTTTTACAACCCCCACCACTCAAATCATAAGACTTATACAAGTTCACGTACCACATTCTTGAAATTGTTTGCCATACCATAGGCCTAGTGAGCTTGGTCTTATTTAGCAGTTTTTAAGCAGGCAAGGACATGCTTTAAAAACTTGATTTGTTTAAAAAAATCCACAGTTTGCTTCTCTAGATATACAGGAATTCTTTTTTTCAAGATTGTGGCTGAATCCTTAGCTGCATTCAGTAAGCTGAGGTAGGAGCCATTTGCAACTTCTGGATTCTAGGGCCTGTTCTATCCACTGCATAGTTTAGGGCAGTCTTAGATTATTTGGCTTGTAACAGTCCCTAAAGACTGATACGAGGGTTGAGGACGGCAACAACCGCCCTCCAATCTGGTGCAACCAGAATTTTCCTGAGGAGGGGGCCCAGAGCTCTCTCTCTACTGCACCTGCATCCAGCCCTGAGCTCTCCCCCACCACTTCCCCATACCGAGGCCTGAACTCTCATGCTGCTTCTGCAACCAGAACTGTGCTCTCCCCACTGCACCCAGCTCCACACATACTCCCCTTGTCAAGTATAATTCCCAATTCTGGACCTTAGCGTCCAAAATATGAGTACTAGCATGAATTCCCCTAAGCTTAATTACCAGCTTAGATCTGTATCGCTGCCACCAATCAGGAATTTTTTTAGGGCCTGATACCCTCTGGTCCCCCCAAAACCTTCCCAGGGGACCCCAAGACCCATATTCCTTGAGTCTCACAACAAAGGGAAATAAGCCATTCCTTCCCCCCTCCCTTCTTCCTCCCAGCTCCTTCCTGCCCTGGGAACACTAGGAGATCCCCTGATTCAACTTTTTGAATCACCACACCGGGAGGAGTGTTACCTTCCCCCTCACTCAGAGGTAATACAAGCTGCGTGAATATAACACAAAGAGAAAATTTATCCTTCCCTTCTCCCCACCAATTCCCATGAACCTTAACTAGGAGAAAAAAAATTAAACAGGTCTTAAAAGCAAAACTTTTAATAAGAAAGAAAGAAAAAGTAAAAGGTTTATCTCTGCACTTTAGATACAGTTACAGGGTCTTTTAACTTATAAACAATAGAAAGAAACTTTCTCCAGCAGAAACACAATTTAAGCTACTTCCAGCAAGTACACATATGTAAATGAAAAAAAAAAACAACTTAAAAGACTGACTGCCTTTTCTTACTCACAATTCTGAATAGATAAGAGACTGTAGCAGGGAGATTGGCAGAAACCTGGTTGCACCTCTAGTCCCGTCCAGGACCCAGAGAGAACAAAGCCAAACCCCAAACCCACAAACAAAGGCTTCCCTCCCACGAGATTTGAAAGTATCTTGTCTTCTGATTGGTCCTCTGGTCAGGTGTTTACAGGTCACTGTTTGTTAACCCTTTATAGGTGAAAGAGACATTAACCCTTAGCTATCTGTTTATGACACCCCTCCTGCTGACTCTCACTCTTCCCCACACATTACCCAGTACCCAGATAGGTGGTCAGGTTGAAGAGCACCATGCCCACTAGGGGCCTGGCAGTTCAGCCCCAGATCCTACCCTCCTTCTACATCTCTGTTGTTCCAGGAAGCACCAAAAGCCTGCATCCTGTCCTCCCACCCTCCTGATGCCCCCTGGTCTGCTTCTCCCTGGGGGTGCCCAATGTCCATGGGTGCCAAAAGGAGTACAAGAGTGGGGAATAGGATAGCTGTGGGACAAGGAAAAGGCCAACATCTTCTGTTAGAAATTACAAAAGTTAACAAAATATACTATCAAGTTTATGAAAGACATTTATTTGTTAATATCCGGTTCTTTTATCATTCATGCCACAAATGTTCTCCGTATAAAGAACAAACAGAAGTTCCATGTACATTTGCAACACCGGCAGAAGATATAATACCAAGTGAAGAAAATGCTGATACAATAAATAGTTAACACTTTTATGTAACGTGTGCTGCTGTTGAGCTTCTTCTGTAGGCCAAACTAGTTGAATTTCAGGAAATGTGTTCAGCCAGCTGAAGGATCTGATATCCAAGTGTATTTACAAAGTTCTTTTCTAACGGCCAACACAAATATAAGCCTGGAGTAGAAACTCAACTGGGTGGCTTTAATTCTACTTGCCTGGGATTAGCTAAAAAAGGACTTAAATCTCATCCTGCAAAATAAGATCCTCCAGATTCTCTTGATATTTTTGGGTCTAATTCTATTTCAATATCAGTGCAATATATAATGAGCTGTGTGTGTTTATTCAAATATTAATCTTTTTTATCTAACTCATTTGTAAAAAAAGCAATCTACTGAATGTTTTACCATTACTCTACACTGCTTTCATTGTCTTTACTGTAACAATTGTAAAGCTCTCGGTGAAGGACGGAGGGTTTTTTTTTTTAATTATTATTACAGTACAATATACCCAAATTAAAAGCCAATTCAACAATATAGGATGGGATTCTCAGTGAAATCTATGATCTTTATCCATTCAATATTAAACATGCCTTATAATTCAAGTTTTAGCTGTATTTACTTTCTGTATTGCTAAATTTGCCATAAACACACCACATACAGGTGGCAATATACATGTGCCATATAAAATGTACCATGTGGTTCTGCACTTTATCATACAATTTTGATTGCCTCATCTGCATTCTGCTCACTAATCCATAAAACTGAGGCATAACAAATGAAATAGAAGAGGCAATGAGAAGGCCAAGAGCAAGTGACAAGGAAATAGAAACACAGGACAAAAGATTTTTTCTTTAAACTAAATAGAATGCAGTTTGAGAGCATTCACCACTACAATGTTATAGCATCAGGAAAACAGTGAGTCTCAAGGTTAAAAGATAGCAACAAGGTCCTTTCCACATTGTTTTAAGCCATTTTTGGTCATGAACCTCAAACTTTGGAGAACCATCGATCTGAAGGCATGAAAAAGATGTGAACAAAGCGGTTAAGATCTTAAGTAAGAGATGGGAAATCTGGAGATGCTAGATGTGTGCTCTATAATTGAACAATAACATAAAAAAGCCAAACTAAGATTAAAACATGGTAATCTAAGGCTAGGAATATGGTAAAACAAGCACAAAAATTGCAGCTTTGTACCCTCAAAGGGTGAAAAACCAAACTAAATGCATCCAAAGAGATTGTGCTGTAAGAGAGGTAATAATTCACTTTGGAGATCTGCTGAGAGAATGAAGGTCAGAGAGGAAAGACAGTCCAGCGATTAGGGCACTAGCCTAGGACTTTAAAAACCTGGATTCAATTCCCTGCTCCACTAGAGACTCCTGTGTGTCATTTAGCTTCTCTGTGCCTCACTTCTTCATCCAGAAAATGGGGATAATAGCACTTCCCTGTCTCACAGGGAAGTTGTGAGGATAAATATATTAGGTGCATAACAACTTCTTTCTTTCTGTTTTCACTAAGAAGGTTTGTGGTGATTGGATGTGTAACATAGTAAATACCAGTGAAAATGAGGTAGAATCAGAGGTTAAAATAGGGAAAGAACGAGTTAAAAATTACTTAGAGAAATTAGATTTTTCAAGTCACCAGTGCCTGATGAAATGCATCCTAGAATACTCAAGGAGCTGACCAAAGAGATATCCGAGCCATAAGCTATTATTTTTTAAATGTTTCAGAGTAGCAGCCGTGTTAGTCTGTATCAGCAAAAAGAAAAGGAGTACGTGTGGCACCTTAGAGACTAAAATTTATTTCAGCATAAGTTTTTGTGGGTTACAGCATAGAATGGAACATACAGTAAGAAGATATTTATACATACAAAGAACATGAAAAGGTTGAAGTACCCATACCACTGTAAGAGGCTAATTAAGAGAAGCTATTGCTCAAATAAATTTGTTAGTCTCTAAGGTGCCACAAGTACTCCTGTTATTTTTGAAATGTCATGGAAGACAGGAGAGATTCCAGAAGACTAGAAAAGGGCAAATATAGTGCCAATCTATAAAAAGGGAAATAAGAACAACTCAGGGAATTTCAGACCAGTCAGCTTAACTTCTGTACCTGGAAAGATAATGGAGAAAATAATTAAACAATCAATTTGCAAACATCTAGAAGATAATAAGGTGATAAGTAACAGTCAGCATGGATTTGTCAAGAATAAATCATGTCAAACTAACCTGATAGCTTTCTTTGACAGGGTAACAAGCCTTGTGGATAAGAGGGAAATGGTAGATGTGGTATATCTTGGCTTTAGTAAAGCTTTTGATGCTGTCTCACATGAGCTTCTCATGAACAAACTAGGGAAATGCAACCTAGATGGAGCTACTATAGGGTGAGTGCATAATTGGTTGGAAAACCATTCCTAGAGAGTAGTTATTAGTGGTTCAAGGGCATAATGAATAGGGTCCCGCAGGGATCAGTTCTGTTCAAAATCTTCATCAATGATTTAGATAATGGCATAGAAAGTACATTTATAAAGTTTGCGGATGATACTGAGCTGGGAGTTGTGGCAAGCGCTTTGGAGGATAGGATTATAATTCAAAATGATCTGGAGAAATGGTCTGAAGTAAACAGGATGACATTCAATAAGGATAAATGTAAAGTACTCCATTTAGGAAGGAACAATCAGTTGCACACATACAAAATGGGAAAGAACTGCCTAGGAAGGAGTACTGTGGAAAGGGATCTGAGGATCATAGTTGACAATATGCTAAACGAGAGTCAAAAAACCCCAAACATCATTCCGGGATGTATTAGCGGGACTGTTGTGTGCAAGACACAAGAAGTAATTCTTCTGCTCTACTCCAAGCTAATTAGGCCTCAACTGGAGTATTGTGTCCAGTTCTGGGCACCACATTTCAGGAAATATGTGGACAAATTGGAGAAAGTCCAGAGAAGAGCAACAAAAATTATTAAAGGTCAAGAAAACATGACCTATGAGGGATGATTGAAAAAATTGGGTTTGTTTAGTCTGGAAAAGAGAAGGTTGAGAGGGAACATAACAGTTTTCAAGTACATAAAAAGCTGTTACAAGGAGGAGGGAGAAAAATTGACAAGAAGCAAGGGCTTAAACTGCAGCAAGGGAAGTTTAAGTTGGATATTAGGGAAAACTTCCTGTCAGGGTGCTTAAGCATTGGAATAAATTGTCTAGGGAGATTGTGGAATCTCTATCATTGGAGATTTTTAAAAACAGGTTAGACAAATACCTGTTAGGGATGGTCTAGATAATACTTAGTACTGCCATAAGTGCAAGGGACTGGACTAGAGGACCTCTCCAGTCCTATGAGTCTATAATTAAAACTATGAGGAGGCCATATAGCTTCCCCACTAGAATGAGGAAGAAATGGTAAAAAATGTTTGAGGAAGAAAGAAAAAGAGCAGAGTTGGAATGGATTGATAATGATACTGATATAAAACAAACATAAGGAGGCAAAAGACTTAAATTGAGGTTTAGGGTGTAGTCTCTCTGTGAGGAGATATATTCTGCATAACTCACATGAAAATGTTTGATTTTGATGTAACTTAAATAAGAGGGTTTGACAACACTCAAGTTCCTCAAACTCTGAGGGAAATGTTTGGGACCACAGGTGCTGGAACTAGGTTTCAAGTGGTTTCCATCATATACAGGGTTTACAGTTTTGTTCAATAACTATCAGTACCCCCCACTATAAAAATAGTTCCAGCACCTATGTTTGGGAAAAAAGAAATCTAAAGTGGTTAGAACAGCGGTCTTGATATCTGGAACTCTGCCACTGATTTTCTGTGTGTGTGGGGGGGTTTGTTTTCATTTTGCTTTTAGCACCTTACCACATCTTTGTGTTCCTCTCTATTTGTATAACTTTTTCTCATTTTCTTAATTTTAACCCTGGTTTATTTTTATTATAAAAGCATCATTATGAGAGTCAGATAAAAATATTTGAAGTTAAATTTGAGATAAATATAAAACTAGTACCAAAAATGTAAAATTGACTACTAATCAGCAAGTTGAAATGTATATGGAAAAAATTTCAAATTCCTTAATGGGGCAAAAATATACAATAATGCCATTAAATAGAAAGCTACTGGTTATCATTTACAAAGGCATTATTGTTTTCTAGCTCTTCAGACACTTTGGTTTGAACAAGTATTAAAATTAAAAAGGAAAAAAATGGTTAAACCAAATAGAAAATAACCTAACTATGCTTATATAACTTCAGTAAAAGTGACTTCTTTTTAAAAGAATGGATATGAATGATGACAGGAACAAGCAAAATGTTAAATTAACTATTACCATATAATTTGATTTATGTTTTAAAAGCACACATCTAGAAAAGTGAAATAATTGGTAACATTTGTATGTCTTATTCAGTTACGACAGGACTGGATATTATTTCTTTATATTATTTTCTATAATTCTTTGTTTTACATGAATTAGAAACAACAGAAGTATTAATTTGTATAGTACCCACCATAAAAGAAGTCTGAGAACAAAAGACTTCTTATTCACTTTTCTTACATTAACCTTACTAATATTAAGCAGCTTATGTGAATTTGTTTGTTATTTTAGTTGAATGTTATTTAACTGGCACTAAAGATGTTAACACAAAGTTGTAATTAAATTCCTGCTTATGACACTAGCCAGCCTGCAAAGTTTACTGTAACTGTTAAGTGAGGTAATTTTATTAACTCATGTTTATATTTGATTACATTTACATTTGTTGTGCTTAAATTGTTTGTGATTAGGCCAATTTTTCACCACTGGATAATACTGATGAGTTAAATCTGGTATTTTACTTTTTAGCAGGTTTACAGAGCCCATAATCTTATCTCGAACACCATAAGTAGAAGTGGGCTTCTTGTTATTATTTAATATTTATAATCCAATAGCATCCAGAAGTTGTGGTCAAACTCAAGTTCCAGGCACAGTGCAAATGAAGATAGACATGACGACCTGCTCTGAAGAACTTGCAAACTAAGAAGGTAAATAGCATATTAATCTTGGGAAAAAGGGAGGCAAATATGCACAATCTATGGTGACAGCAGCTAGAGATTAAAAACCCACACACATTTGTTATTTTTCTTTTTTTTGTTTTAGAATTATTTAAATACAACTTTCACCAACTACCCTAGTCCTAGTAATTCCAAGTGGCAGATTTCTTTTGTGTGTTGTGGCAGAAATAGGGCTTGAGTAGAGAACTGAGGGAAGAAAGGACAGTAGCCTTACAGGTTAGTTCAAAGGTGATGGTGATAATTATTAGTAAATATTACTAATTACTAAACATTAGTAAACAATATTATGATAATGTCCAATCCCCACTGCATTGGAAACACTCTGGACACAAATAAGAGATCATGCCTGCCCTGGTGGGCCTTCAGTATAGTACACCCAAAAAACACGTGTATGTTGATGAACTGGCATAGCTTCATTCGTTATGTTGTTTTTATTTTACTTTTCAATTTTTTAAATTGGAAGTGGAGGTGGAGTGAATGGCAAGAATGGGGAAGTTAGTAGAAGTAAAGGAGCAGGAAAAGGAAGGAAAGGGAAGAGGGACAGTCACAGCTTATCACCTGCCTAGCTATAACTGAACATCACAGCAGAAATGAGGGATTTGAAAGAGTATATGGTAAGCAGCTGTATAGATTATATCATGGAGCTTCCCAGGCAAAAGGGGCATATGGATGTTTATGGCAGGTGCAGACAGAGCTCGCATCACTGATAGAGCGGGAAGTTGGGGTATGAGAAGGAAGCATAATACAAAAACAGGAATGGAAAAGTATGGGACAGAATTGAAGGGTGTGCAGATACAATTGCGACGAGCAGGATACAAGTACCTAAACAGAATACAATGTCTTGAAGGTTAGGACAAGAAGCATGAATTTGATTTGGTGGAAGAATGAAAGCTAGTTGTGGAATTCTAAAAGGGAAGCAATGTTGTCCAAGTGATAGACAAGGAAGATTATCTTAGCAACCTTGTTTGGGAAGACTAGGGGGTAGTGATGTGGTTGTAAGGGAGAAGTGGTTGCAGTAATCAGGATGAGGGCCTGAGCAAGACTTACAATAAACTCAGGGAGAATTTAGACAATGACTGAATTGACAATGTCTTGCTGAAAGAATATATATCAGAAAAGGAACTTCCAAGGTATAAGTTAGATATAAATTAAATTGAAAAAGAGGTTGAGCAAAAAAGAATACAAATCCCTGAGTGCTGCCCAAGGGGGAAAAAAGGCTAAGATTAAAACAAATACCTCCTACAAGCCCCTCCCTGCAGCATGCTTAAATATCATGCAAAAATACATCTTATTTGGCTATCCCAAGGAGTCTTAACATATATACTCTTGGGCACAAGAGTTAAAAGCCAGCTCAGAAACCTTATAAACTTGCATTTTACAGCTTGTCAAACAGTCAGTAAATCTGCAAAACAAAAAAGCGAAACAGCAAGTTCTGTTTCAACTTGTTGTCAACAAAGCTATTAGGTTTTAAAGCTAGGTATGTGTAGAAGCTTATGTAATTTCCCTCTACAAGTCAGTCATAGTGGGTTTCATATAAACTATCACTATTAGACATTGTTGCAAGAAATAAATGTTTTAAAGAGGTCTTTGGCAAACAATGTAAAAGCAGTATTTCTAAATTTTAATTATAAATATTTCATTATGTCGTACAGATCTTAACTGTATAATCTAATGCATAACCTATTCACAATACATTTCTGCAGAATAAGCCTCACAAAGTGCCTTATAAAAACTATGGAAACCAGTTAAAAAGTTTTTTGTGACAGTTGATATTTTTGATGCACAAAAGGTATTCTGATCATAGGGCAAACAGTATGAAAAAATACTCAAGATCAGAATAAAAATCAAATTGATTTTTTTTGCTGTTGCACAGCTATTAGATCAGACTTTACCAAGACCTTCTATTTGAAAAAAAAAAAGTTTTAATTTTATTTAGTGTTTAGGTTGCAGAACCAAAGTTACTTAAAACAAAAATAAATTAGAAATTCAGTGTATTAAAATCTGTTTATTCCATTCATTCTTCTATGGCCCATCATTTTAATGGTATCACTGCAACATTTGCATCATACAATGTTCAGAAAATTCAAATGAGTGTTTCCCATCACAATTTAGCCCATCTAAATCCACCCAGGAGTTGACTTTTAACTTGTGATAACCATAACTTGAGTTTAAGATTTCAGCCACAAGAGTGAATTTACATATAAACTGTATGAAGGAGTTATGATATTTTTGAGACAACTCATGATTGGCAGAGTCACAAGTGAGTTAAACCATAAAATATTTTTCTTAAGTGACGCTAAATGTTATAAGAGAAGGCAGTGTGGCCTAGTCAATAGCACACTAGATTGGCATGGAGGCGACCTGACTTCTATTTCCAGTTCTGCTGCTGGTCTGTTGGATGACCTTGGACAAATCACTTCATCTCTGAGTAACTAAGTTTCTCCATCTGTAAAATGTGGATAATGATATTTGACCTCCTTTATAAAGTGCTCTGAGATCTACTGTTGAAAAGTGCTATATAAGATCTAGGTATTATTTTTAGACTTGTTACTCTTTTCCATGCTACAGTTCTTCAAGGCTGAGGTTGTTTTATATTTTAGATGTGCTAAATTAGAAGTGCCTGATATGTGATTGAACAGAAGGATCAAAATAGTATTAGACTTTCAATAATTTTGGAATGGTTACTGTCAAAATATGAGATAATCAAAGGAAAAATAGCACATGCCCACATATTCTGTGTTTATGAAGGTTATGGGTATTTATGAAAAAAAACCTAAAGATGCATATTTACTCCTTTCACAGTGTTGAAATTAGTTTGCAGAGGGTGGACCTAAGATATTTATTACACTTTTTGGGAGCAAATGCCCCTTGAGCATAGGGCCTCACAGGGATAATTTAGGATATTATTCATGGACAATAAGCTTCTCAACAGTGAAAAATAATTTGTTTACAAATTAAAAGCTACAATCCAAATATAAAAAACAAATAATGTATTTATACTATATGTATATGGAATCTTAGAGAAGGTAAGTTCTCTAAGTTCTGTTATGCTTCATTTTGCTGCATCCTTAGAACCATTCATTTTAATGTATTACATGGATAAACTATGGCGAAATGTTTGTCTGAAATGTGCCATCAAACAAGTTTAAAAATATCACTTGTTGTTTTCCATTCTTAAACTCACTTGTTGTTTCAATACCAAATTCTTCACTCCTTCCATCACAAACTGTGAGCCTGTATTCATAACACGTGAAAAGAGACTGAAAAACAAAAACACAGACAACACAATGTATGAATTTGAGCATCTTTGCTTTCAGAGTTGTCACTGTTACAAGTCTGCAGAAGTTTTATAATTTTAATCTGCTCTCCATTAAACAAAATGGTATGCTCTAGTAAAACTGTGCCCTCAACCTTATATCAACTTTTGTTGTTGTTGGCAGACTGAACAAAAACAGTCATTTTTAATATTAACTTTGGGTTTTCTCGATTGCTACTCGATATCCACATCCCCAAAGTCACCTCTTTGTCCTCTTTTAAATGCCTTCTTACAGCTCTCTGCCACGCACTCTACAAAAAGACTTGATAATAGTTAGACAGCCAGTACGCTGCGACCACTGCTTTTCACGCTGTTTGGTTTGGTCTCATTGTTATCTTTTGCTCCTCCTGTCTGTTGTATCTTGTCTTAGACTGGTATCAGAGGGTAGCCGTGTTAGTCTGGATCTGTAAAAGCAGCAAAGAATCCTGTGGCACCTTATAGACTAACAGACGTTTTGGAGCATGAGCTTTCGTGACATGCATCTGAGGAAGTGGGTATTCACCCACGAAAGCTCATGCTCCAAAACGTCTGTTAGTCTATAAGGTGCCACAGGATTCTTTGCTGCTTGTCTTAGACTGTAAGCTCTTCAGAGCAGGGATCTTCTTTTTTGTTATGTCTGTGAGCAGCATCTCGCATAAAGAGACCCTGATCCATGACTGGGTCCCAGGGTACCATAATAAATAATAATAATCAGCTGATAGGACTCAATGACAAGGATAAGTTTGACGTAGGTTACAGATTGCTGTAATAAGCCATAAATCCAGTGTCTCTGTTCACTCTGTGGACAAACACTTTTTACAAAGTGATCTTTCTGTATCTGAGCTATTAGTCATTATCCTTAAAGGAAATCTGCACAAACACTTTCAAAAAATGATCCTGGGAGCTTAAATTCACAAGCTTGCAAGACACTAAAAATCATGGACTGGCCATAAATCCAGTATCTCCATTCAGTCCATGATTTGTAGTGTCTAGATGGTAGACCTGAGTGGAGGACTGCTGCCCCAAAGGAGGAATCAGCAGAGGAGTCCTGCACCAAGGCACAATGTCTTGCAAACATGTGAACAAAACTCCAAATGACCGTTTTACAGATATCAAGGAGAGGCACCTCCTAAGTGATGCCATAGATGTTGCTTGTGCTCTTGTGAAATGAGCTCTTACCCCCTGGGACAGCTGATAGAGCAGAATGCAGCCAGAGATCCATTTGGAGATTCTCTGAGTGGCGATGGCATGCCCCATGATTCTTTCTATTATAGCGATGAATAGTCTCACGGACTTCCTGACTGGTTTTGTTCTTTGCAGATAAAAGGCCAAGGCCCACCAAATATTGAGGGAATGGAGTCTTCATTCCTCTGAGGAAGCGTGAGGGAAGAACACAGGTAAGTGAATCAATTGGTTAAGGTGAATTCTAAAGCTACTCTGGGGGTGAATTTGGGGCACAGATGCAAAGAATCCTTATCCTTATGGAATATAGTGTAAAGAGGATCTGCCATCAGTGATCGAAGCTCGCCAACCCTTCTAGCTGAGGGAATGGCTACAGGGAAAGTGAGCTTCATGGAAAGGAAACACATGAAGCAAGAAGCTAAAGATTCAAAGGGGGGCCTTATAAGTACTGAGAGAATAAGGTTCAGGTTCTGCTGGGGAGCAGGCTTCTAAACAGGTGGGAAGGTTCTAGTTAGGCATTTCCAGAACCTGGTGGTCACTAGATGTGCGAAGATCGACTAGCCCTGAGAAGGTGGATGGTATGTACTGACCGCCTCCAAGTGGACTTGCAAGGAGCTAATGGACAGGCCTGACATCTTCCGAGGATATAATCCAAGATGAGAGGAATATCTGCAGTTTCTAGGAGAATGCTATTTTGATGTTCCAAGAAGAAAAGCGCTTCCATTTAGCAAGGTAACAACTTCTAGTAGAGTCCTTCCTATTATCAGAAAGGATGCCTCACACAGCTGTGAAGCATGAACGTTCTAAGGATGACACCCATCCAAATATCAAGCCCTGAGCGGTGGAGGGAATGTGGACTGGGGTGCTTGATTCTGCTGTTCCACTGGGTCAGGAACTCGGGAAACATTGGGAGAATGACTGGCAGTCAGGATGCCACACACAGGAAGCTGGGACACCAAAACTGTCTGGGCCAGTAGGGTCAATCAGGATGACCCAGGGCCTGTGCTGCCAGATTTGTGCAGAGGTCATGGCAGGAGTTGTAGTGGAGGGAAGGCATAGTTAAACTAGTCCGACCAGGAAAGAAGCAGAGCGTCTCCCTGGGAGTGGTGACCTTGGCCTTTTCTGGATCTACATATTATAGATTCATAGATTCATTGACTCTAGGACTGGAAGGGACCTCGAGAGGTCATCGAGTCCAGTCCCCTGTCCTCATGGCAGGACCAAATACTGTCTAGACCATCCCAGAGAGACATTTATCTAACCTACTCTTAAATAGCTCCAGAAATGGAGATTCCACAACCTCCCCAGGCAATTGATTCCAGTGTTTAACTACCCTGACAGTTAGGAACTTTTTCCTAATGTCCAACCCAAATCTCCCTTGCTGCAGTTTAAGCCCATTGCTTCTTGTTCTATCATTAGAGGCTAAGGTGAACAAGTTTTCTCCCTCCTCCTGATGACACCCTTTAAGATACCTGAAAACTGCTATCATGTCCCCTCTCAGTCTTCTCTTTTCCAAACTAAATAAACCCAATTCTTTCAGCCTTCCTTCATAGGTCATGTTCTCAAGACCTTTAATCATTCTTGTCGCTCTTCTCTGGACCCTCTCCAATTTCTCCACATCTTTCTTGAAATGCGGTGCCCAGAACTGGACACAATACTCCAGTTGAGGCCTAACCAGCGCAGAGTAGAGCGGAAGAATGACTTCTCGTGTCTTGTTTACAACACACCTGTTAATGCACCCCAGAACCACGTTTGCTTTTTTTGCAATTCATATTTAGCTTGTGGTCCATTATGACCTCTAGATCTCTTTCTGCCATACTCCTTCCTAGACAGTCTCTTCCCATTCTGTATGTGTGAAACTGATTGTTCCTTCCTAAGTGGAGCACTTTGCAATTGTCTTTATTGAACTTCATCCGGTTTACCTCAGACCATTTCTCCAATTTGTCCAGATCATTTTGAATTTTGACCCTGTCCTCCAAAGCAGTTGCAATCCCTCCCCGTTTGGTATCGTCTGCAAACTTAATAAGCGTACTTTCTATGCCAACATCTAAATTGTTGATGAAGATATTGAACAGAGCTGGTCCCAAAACAGACCCCTGTGGAATTCCACTTGTTATACCTTTCCAGCAGGATTGGGAGCCATTAATAACTACTCTCTGAGTACAGTTATCCAGCCAGTTATGCACCCACCTTCTAGTAGCCCCATCTAAATTGTATTTGCCTAGTTTATCGATAAGGATATCATGCGAGACCGTACCAAATGCCTTACTAAAGTCTAGGTATACCATATCCACCACTTCTCCCTTATCCACAAGACTCGGTATCTTATCAAAGAAAGCTATCAGATTGGTTTGACACGATTTGTTCTTTACAAACCCATGCTGGCTATTCCCTATTACCCTACCACCTTCCAAGTGTTTGCAGATGATTTCTTTAATTACTTGCTCCATTATCTTCCCTGGCACAGAAGTTAAACTAACTGGTCTGTAGTTTCCTGGGTTGTTATTTCCCTTTTTATAGATGGGCACTATATTTGCCCTTTTCCAGTCTTCTGGAATCTCTCCTGTCTCCCATGACTTTCCAAAGATAATAGCTAGAGGCTCAGATACCTCCTTTATTAACTTCTTGAGTATTCTAGGATGCATTTCATCAGGCCCTGGTGACTTGCAGGCATCTAACTTTTCTAAGTGATTTTTAACTTGCTCTTTTTTTTATTTTATCTTCTAAACTTACCACCTTCCCATAAGCATTCACTATGTTAGACATTCCTTCAGACTTCTCAGCGAAGACCGAAACAAAGAAGTCATTATGCATCTCTGCCATTTCCAAGTTTCCTGTTACTGTTTCTCTCTCCTCACTGAGCAGTGGGCCTACCCTGTCCTTGGTCTTCCTCTTGCTTCTAATGTATTGATAAAAAGTCTTCTTGTTTCCCTTTATTCCCATAGCTAATCTGAGCTCATTTTGTTCCTGAGAGGCGAACAGATTACTGGTTGGGGTTCCCCTTAGAGCAAAAATATTGTGCAGTACCAAATCCTGGCGCTCCCACTCCTGGTTGACTGCAAAATGTCTGTGATGGAGCCTGCAAGCACATTTTGCTTCACCGGAATATAGGCTGCTGCTAAGTGATTCAGTTGCTCACATACCAGCTCCACAAGCTGACCGCTTCCGTACACAGGGAGATGGATCTCAGTCCTCTTTGCTTGTTGATGTAGAAGACAGTCATAACGTCTGACATGTGACACTGTGAGCATGGATGAATAGAAGAAAGGCTTTGATACCGATGTGCAGATGTGAAAATGTCCTGTGGAGTGGCAACAGATTCAGATCTCCCTGGTGTGAAAGGGATTCTACTTGTTCAAGCCATTGGAGATGGAGTAGACAGTTTAGCTACCAAGGCAGAAAATGCTGTGGATAGGTGAAACTCACGATGATTGGTCTTTGTTGGTGCTGGCAGATCCCAGGGTTTGGGAGGTGCTGACGATGGTACCAACGGATCTTGTCATGCCTCTGGGACTTTGGATGTACTACGTCTTCAGGGGCTGAGCTGATGGGCTTGCTCGGAGCTGAATCTGACTTCTTTGAAGTGGATTTAGAGGAAGAATTAGTCTCATGCTTATGGGAGTGTTTCCTGGATTCCTAACAAGATCCCACTAGGGAGCTGTGGGGGCAGGTTCTCCCGCACCCAGGGTCGGACTTCATAGCAGGAGGCACACTCCTTGCTGAATCAAGCTGATGGGAGAACTGTCCCTGGCCTGGGTCTAATTGAGGCCTCACGACCTTCTCCATGAGGTATTTCTGGAGACAAAGTTCCTGCTCTTCTTGGACATGGCTGGGGAACAACTGGCAGATACTCCATCTTGCTCTGACATGGGTTTTCCCAAGGCAGGACAGGCCGCACTGGTGGTCATCACTGACTGAGGAGGATTGTGGGCAGGAAGCACAGTTTGAAGCACGGAGTCCTGGGCATAGGCTGGTACAGTAGGGAAGAGGGGTGTCCCCCGAAAAGACTAAATCTAAACTTTAAGAGATCTACAAAATATTAAATTGTAATCTGCAAAAACTGTACAAGATGTTAAAGCTATTTACAAAACCAAATGTAAATCTCATTTTGTAAGCCAAAGCCAAAGCTATGGACTATTGGAAGTTCCGACCCAACCCATGCAGCTGTGAGAAGGAACTGGAGAGAGAGTCATTTTGTCTACCTCTTTATCCCTTCAGAGAGACGTACAAGATAAGCCAGGGCATATGTGCAGACCAACAGTAAACCCACACTGAAATACAATAGGAACCATCATTCAAAGGAGAACTAAAAGATTCAGCTGATTTTTTTAAACTACACATAGCTAAATTTATTTCAACTGTAGTTTCAGCTTAATTACGTGGAATCTGATAAAAACAGTCACTTTAAAGGTTATTTATTACTGAATGCTCTCAGTGATCATAAAATCGAAATTTATTAAATTAATAAATAAAAGATTTACTAGGAATTTTGGTAGATGAATTAAAAAACTTACCCCAATGGTTTAGCTGTAGCGTTTCCATAGCTGGTAGGAGCTGAAGCCATCTTGGCAAAAGCCCTATGAAAGAAATGTTATAATCAAGTGCTTAATTTGTTTCACCGTTACACTACTACGTCTTCTCTTCCTATAAGACCATTGTGGAAGACCTTCTGACCATCTGAGAACAGAAATGGCTCTGCCTCTAAAATTAGTCATCAGGTAATTGGGCAAATTACAAACATCTCTCTCCTTTTATTAAAAACTGAATGCATCTCTTTCATAATATCTTAGCTTTTGCCAATCTAAAGCCTACAGCTATAATGAGATATAGTTAGATGCTCAAAGAAATTAGAGTATAGTACCTGGAATTGGGATGGAGGATAGATGAAAGATAGATTTCTCCTTTTATAAGATCTAATATTTCATGATAAGCAGGATGGCCCACAAGACTGAATCAAGGATCAGAAAACCAGGAAATCTGAATTTAAACTAGGCTCTACTGAGTCACTCAGTTGCCTTTAGCAAATTACTTATTTGTGTCAAGAAAAACATATCAAGTATATTGTTCAAAATCAAGTTTAATACCATTCTCACATGTTAGAGTTGGTTTAGAAGTGTTCACATGCATTGTCAAATCAGTGACAGCAAAATTATGTAAGAACCACAATGAATTAAACATTAAAAGTAATACAAAATTTCCACAAATCCTGGCTGCAGTAGTTTATGTATCTGTTTTCAACTTCCCTCCAACTACCTGCAGTTTATGAAGAAGAAAAATTAACTTACTTCCATTGTTTTATGTAGTTCAAGGGAGTAAGATTACATCCTGCATCTGTCAATGCTTTTTTGTATTGCTCCAAATCAGCCTGAAATCATAAATGGGAGAATTGAAACTGCTTTCCACTATTCTAAATCCAACTGTCCTTGCATATACGGATGACAAAATATGTAGATATTTTTCTCCTCTAAACATGTTAAATAAGTAGTATAAATACAACTTATTTTGCTATTGAAAAGACAATTTAAAAAATTCAAACTAACTTTAGGAGCTGGCAAACAAAACCTATGTTTAGAGTCAGTCAAGACTGTGGCAGGACACAGCCTTCAGATTTTCACCTCCATCTCCAACGGATACCCAAAAGCAATATGTACTCAACTTCATCAAGCTTGCAACTTGTGACCTCATATGATTTTCTATCAGTTATATCAAGGCGCATTTGACCAACACATTCTATGCATTTGTGATGTTATTTGCTGTCAGGTAACTATTATGGTTTTGCACCAGAGTGTAAGTTTGATGGGAATCTCATGCAACTACTGTACCATTTCCCCACACAGACCAGCAGTAGTGTTTGAACCTCCTCATCTTCAAATCCCTAGCATAAGCCCTTAGTATTTGAACAAACAGTAGTAATTGTTAGCTATTGTGTTGACCAGCCAGTGGAGGAAGATTAGCCACAGGCTTTCCCAGTAGGTCACACAACCGTTTACATGTCAGGAATAGAATACTGGTAATCAGGAATCCTGAATTCTATCCCTGGATTGTGGGGAGGAGTGCAGTTTATAGAGGTTAGAGATAGGATAACCGCAAGTAATTTAGTGATTGACAGGCAGTGTGGCCCACTGGATAAAATAAGGATTGGTAATGTTTGGGACCTGAGTTCTGCACCTGCAGTGACCTTGCAAAAGCTCTCTGTTAACTTATTTAAAAGATGGTGAGGAGAGACAGGGTCAAGCAGCTCTTCTATACACTGTCACTTAGATTAGGATTCATAGCTGTGGTTAATAATAAGTGCAGTGAATTGTATGTGAACTCAAAAAACACATAGAGGTAAAATTTGAACTCCTGGTCTCTGATTTCCCCCAGCCTTCAGAGAAAAGTGAAGACCAGTGCAACTTTCACAGATTTTAAGGCCAGAAGGGTGACCACTGATCATCTAGTCTGACGTTCTGTATAGCAACAGGGCATAGAACTTCTCCAAAACAATTCCTAGAGCATATCTTTTAGAACACCATCCAATTGTGACTTAAAAATTGTCAGTAACGGAGAATCCACCATGACCCTTGGTACATTGTTACAATGGTTAATAACTCTCACACTTAAAAATGTATGCCTTATTTCCAGTCTGAATTTGTCTAGCTTCAGCTTTTAGCCATTGGATCATGTTATAGCTTTCTCTGCCAGATTAAAGAGCCATTAAATATTTGTTCCTCATGTAGATACCTGTAGACTGTAATCAAGTCACTCCTTAACCTTCTCTTTGTCAAGCTAAATAGACTGAGCTTCTTGAGTATCGCTAAGGCAGGTTTTCTAATCCTCTAATCATTCTTGGGGCTCTTCTCTGTACCGTCTCTAATTTATCAACATCCTTGACACAGTATTCCAGCAGCAGCTGTACCAGTGACAAATAAAAGGTAAAATAATGTCTCTTCCCCTACTTGAGATTCCTGTTTATGCATCTCAAGATTGCATTAGCTATTTTGGCCACTGCATCAAATTGGGAGCTCATATTCAGCTGATTATCACCCTGACCCCTAAATCTATTTCTAAGTCACTGCTTCCCAGAACAGAATCTCCCATCTGCAATATGGAGTACGTTCTTTGTTCCCAGATGTATACATTTAGATATAATTCAGCCCTCTTGGGCACATATATGATGGTCTTTAATTACATGATCACATACTAATTGGTCCACAGGACCCCTGCCTCATTCAAAGCCACAGAAAAGACAGCGCTCACTTAATGAGCACTATTCAATATTTTGTTTTTCCCTCATTATTCCACTTGTCGCCTATGCCTCATTTACTGCACTCTATTCAAAACCTGCTCTGAAGAGAGAATTATTAATTTCCTTATGGGTTTTTCTAAGGCGCTCATCACTATAGCATCTAAGTGCTTTATAAACATTTATTTTTACAACTCTGTGAAATTAGGTAGTATTATCACCCCCATTTTGCAGATGAGGAACTAATGCACTGAGAAGATTTGCCAACCCCACCTGTAAAAACTGCCTCCAACTACTGTCTGTCTACTCACCCATTCTCTATAGCTAGAGTGGATTAATTCACCACTAGCCCATAGACTTCCTAATCCCAAATCCTACTTTCTTCTACATCTCTAGCTCGATATAACGCTGTCCTCGGGAGCCAAAAAATCATACCGCGTTATATCCGAATTCGTGTTATATTGGGTTGTGGTATATTGGGGTAGAGGTATACCACAAATCCTGGGGTTGAGGGGTAACAATTGCAGGTAATTACACACTAACTATCCTGGGCCTTGCTTCGTACATTCTTACCACACCTCCCACACAGCTAGGGGATTAAAATTGCACTTGAGGTTTTGTGTATTGGGTAGGTGACAGTTTCCCAATCACTGATCTCAGGAGTAAAGGGAGTTTGCTGCCACAAAAAAATCTTAGCCCTATCAGACCTCTAACATAAAGTGTAAATGAACTTATGAATATTTGAGAGCAAATGAAGTTAACAGACTATTTTAGGTGAAATCTAAATTTAAATCCTCAGTCTCTTGCACATCTGTCAAAAAACAGCCATCTTCACACAATTACTCATGATCAGAACAGCCGGTAACAAAAGTAGCATATTTTATTGTGTTCATACTAAAACCAAAGCACATTCAGAAAATCAAAATCATATTTAGTTTTCCTTTGTGCAGAATAAACTGATTCTTATGTAAAAAAGAGCAACCAATTTAAGACACTGGCAGAGAGTAGTTTCAATCAAGAATATAATTTATAGGATTACATTCTAAAACTCACTGTATAACATCCAAGTAATGTTACTGAATATAAATTACTTCATATTGTTAATTTCCTAGAATTTACTATTTCAAAGACACTGATAAAAAAATCTGGGTTTACTTCGTATAAAGACTGTGCCTTCAGGTTCCAAAGGAAACCAAAAAAGATGAAATGAGATGAAATCTGATAACGTTCTTTGATAGGATAACGAGCCTTGTGGATAAGGGAGAAGCGGTGGATGTGATATACCTAGACTTTAGTAAGGCATTTGATACAGTTTCGCATGATATTCTTATAGATAAGCTAGGAAAGTACAATTTAGATGGGGCTACTAGAAGGTGGGTGCATAACTGGCTGGATAACTGTACTCAGAGAGTAGTTATTAATGGCTCCCAATCCTGCTGGAAAGGTATAACAAGTGGAATTCCACAGGGGTCTGTTTTGGGACCAGCTCTGTTCAATATCTTCATCAACGATTTAGATGTTGGCATAGAAAGTACGCTTATTAAGTTTGCAGACGATACCAAACGGGGAGGGATTGCAACTGCTTTGGAGGACAGGGTCAAAATTCAAAATGATCTGGACAAATTGGAGAAATGGTCTGAGGTAAACCGGATGAAGTTCAATAAAGACAATTGCAAAGTGCTCCACTTAGGAAGGAACAATCAGTTTCACACATACAGAATGGGAAGAGACTGTCTAGGAAGGAGTATGGCAGAAAGAGATCTAGAGGTCATAATGGACCACAAGCTAAATATGAATTGCAAAAAAAGCAAACGTGGTTCTGGGATGCATTAACAGGTGTGTTGTAAACAAGACACGAGAAGTCATTCTTCCGCTCTACTCTGCGCTGGTTAGGCCTCAACTGGAGTATTGTGTCCAGTTCTGGGCACCGCATTTCAAGAAAGATGTGGAGAAATTGGAGAGGGTCCAGAGAAGAGCGACAAGAATGATTAAAGGTCTTGAGAACATGACCTATGAAGGAAGGCTGAAAGAATTGGGTTTATTTAGTTTGGAAAAGAGAAGACTGAGAGGGGACATGATAGCAGTTTTCAGGTATCTAAAAGGGTGTCATCAGGAGGAGGGAGAAAACTTGTTCACCTTAGCCTCCAATGATAGAACAAGAAGCAATGGGCTTAAACTGCAGCAAGGGAGATTTAGGTTGGACATTAGGAAAAAGTTCCTAACTGTCAGGGTAGTTAAACACTGGAATAGATTGCCTAGGGAAGTTGTGGAATCTCCATCGCTGGAGATATTTAAGAGTAGGTTAGATAAATGTCTATTAGGGATGGTCTAGACAGTATTTGGTCCTGCCATGAGGGCAGGGGACTGGACTCGATGACCTCTCGAAGTCCCTTCCAGTCCTAGAGTCTATGAGTCTATGAGTAAACCTATACATATGCCCTTTATTGCAAGAACAGAAAGAGAAAGGCAGCTCTTGACCGACCCAAGACAGGATTTAAAAGAGAGGTCAGCAATGCAGCATGAAAATACCAGAAGATGACCATGTCTTACAGTATTTTCATCCCTGTAAAACAACCTGTACCCCACAGCGGTGGCCATTCACAGCCTGTATGCATCTTTGTCTCTAGTGGCAGAGTATTAACCACTGGATCTACAACATGGTCACAGACATCCTTCTTTCTCCAAAATTTCCCGTCTTGCTGGAGAGCGTCTTCCTTCCCCTCACCCTCTGCATTCAAGAGGTTATTGTGGGACTGTGGGGTGGGAGGGAGACTTTCATATTAGGTAAATATCTAGTGCACAACAGCCTATTTGACACTTGCAGGATTGTTGATAGGAGAAAGGAGAGGATACTCACCTTGTGCAGTAACTGGAGTTCTTCAAGATGTGTATCCCTATGGGTGCTCCACTTCAGGTGAGCATACGCTCATGTGCCTTTGATGAAAGATTCAGTAGCAGTGCCCATTTGGACTACACACAAGCTCCAAACATACTCATGGCTTACACAGAGGATATACGTAGCTGCGTGGGTGAACCACCCTCCCTACCATGAAGTCCCACAAGATGAAATGCTGGAACACAAGGGAAGGGGTAATTGAACACCCATCAGGACACACATCTTGAAGAACTCCAGTAATTGCATGAAGTGAGTAACCTCTCCTTCGAGTAGTGTCCCCATGGGTGCTCTACTTCAGGTGACTTCTGAGGATTATCCACTAAAGGAAGAGGGGCTTTGGAACACTAAATAAAGAACTGCATACCAACAGCAGTGTCTGACCTACATGTGTACCAGTGTGTAGTGTTTGGATAAAAGTGTGCAGTGATGCCCAGGTTGCTGTTTTGCAAATTTCAGCAACTGAAACATTTTGTAATAGTGCCATGGAGGCTGCTTAAGATCTTGCAGAATTGGCTGTTATTCTGGGAATGTGGGGGTGGGGTGTGAGGAGGAAGGGAGCACTGAACATTAGCAGCCTGGTAACAAATAAGAATACAACTGGAAACCCACTTTGAACATCTCTGGGTGGAGACTGTGGATCTTTTTTTCAATTGGAATAAACGGTCTAGGAGACTTTCTAAATGGTTTGGTTCTAATGCCTTTCTAATGTCCAAAATAAGGAGAACATCTTCCTGGTGTGGCTTTGGGAAAAAACACAGGAAGGCAGATAACTTGTCAATGTGGAAACAGAGGAGGTTACTGTAACTGGGGGTTCTTCAAGATGTGTGGTCCCTACTTGTATTACAAACAAGGGGGCACATACACACTATTTGCTAGAAGATTTCTGTAGCAGTATCCATTGATCCACATGTACGTCATACCTAGCCTTGTGTTCCAGGAGAAATGAGGCTGTGCAGGATGGAGGGTGGGTATTGGAATACAAATAGGGTCCACACATCTCAAAGAATCTCCAGTTACAGGTAAGCAACCTCCTCTTCTTTGAGTAATGGTCCCTATATGTATTGCAAATGCGGGTGAGTATTATGCAGTGATCTGTGTGTGTGTGGGGAGGGGTCAGGATGCAAGAGGTATCGCAGTCTGTGGGATGGCATGGTTCACAGCTGCAAATTCGGCTGCCCTCTGGGTGATGGAGTAATGAGTGGTCAAGGTATGCATGGAATGCCACATTGCTGCTTGGCAGATATTATGCCAGGATGTGTCTGCCAGGGAGGCAGATGTGACCACCTGTGCCTGTGTTGAATGTGCCATAATCTGCCAGGCAGTGGAGTGTTAGCCATGCCTAGCACACTTGGACGCATGCAGAGACCCACTTCGAGATGCATTGAGAATATAGGGCTTAGCCCTGGGGCCTGTCCACAATGGCCATGAATAGGCACAAAAGGCATGGGTTCTGTTGAGGCACAGAATGCAAGCACATGGCAGACGTCATAAGAACATATGAACAGTCACACTGGGTCAGACCAATGGTCCATCTAGCCCAATATCCTCTCTTCTGACAGTGGCCAAAGCCAGATGCTTCAGAGGGAATGAACAGAACAGGTAATCATCAAGTGATCCATCCGGTTGCCCATTCCCAGCTTCTGGCAAACAGAGGATAGGGACACCATCCCTGCCCATCCTGGCTAACAGCCAGGCTATGGACCTATCCTCCATGAACGTATCTAGTTCTTTTTGGAACTCTGTTATATTCTTGGCCTTCACAACATCTTCTGGCAAAGAGTTCCACAGGTTGACTGTGTGTTGTATGAAGAAATACTTCCTTTTGTTTGTTTTAAACCTTCTGCCTATTAATTTCATTTTGTGACCCCCTAGTTCTTATGTATGAAAAGGAATAAATAACACTTCCTTGTTTACTTTCTCCACCCCAGTCATGATTTTATAGACTTCTATCATATTCCCCTCTTAGTCATCTCTTTTCCAAGCTGAAAAATCCTGGTCTTATTAATCTCTCATATGGAAGTTGTTCCATATCCCTAATCATTTCTGGTGCCCCTTTCTGTACCTTTTCCAGTTCCAATACATCTTTTTTTGAGATGGGGCAACCAGATCTGCATGAAGTATTCAAGATGTAGACATACCATGGATTTGCATAGAGGCAATATGATATTTTCTGTCTCATCTAAGCCTTTTTTAATGATTCCCAACATTGTTAGCTTTTTTGACTGCCGCTGCACATTGAGTGGACGTTTTCAGGGAACTATCCACAATGACTCCAAGATCTCTTTCCTGAGTGGTAACAGCAAATTTAGACCCCATCATTTTATATGTATAGTTTGGATTATGTTTAACAGTGTGCATTACTTTGCATTTATCAATGTTGAATTTCATCTGCCATTTTGCTGCCCTGTCACCCAGTTTTTTGAGGTCCCTTTCTAGCTCTTCACAGTCTGCTTTGGACTTAACTATCTGAGTAGTCATGTATCATCTGCAAATTTTGCCACCTCACCGTTTACTTCTTTTCCAAATCATTTATGAAAATGTTGAAAAGTACTGGTCCCAGTACAGACTCCTGGGGAACACCACTATTTACCTCTCTCCATTCTGAAAACTGACCATTTATTTCTCGAATGCAGGGACCTGTCCACAAGATGCGGCTTAAGATGGAAGACTGGGAAGTGAATTGATTACTTGAGGGTGGTCTCTGAGTTCCACCTCAGGAGGAATTTGGGGTGAAGGGTGTAAGGAAACTTCGTCTTTATGAAAAACCACATGGGGGGGAGGGGGGATTGACCACCATAGCTGCCAATTCACTGACCCACCTAGCAGAAGTGATAGCCAGGAGGAAGATGACCTTCCTGAAGAGGTGGGAGAGGGAGCACGTGGCCAGAGGCTCAAAGGGGGGGCCTGGGGAGGATGGAGACCACAAGGTTGAGGTTTACGGGGAGTGAGGGGGAACAAGGCGGGAAACTGTTCAGTAACCCTTTCAAGAAGTGGGTGGTGGTGGGACGAGTAAATAACAGGCACCAGTCCATAAGTGGACCCGGACAGGCCTGAGAGTAAGGCCTGATGTCTTAAGTTCCCGGAGGTAGTTCAGGACAGTAGGGATCGAGACGGTGTAAAGGGGGAGGTGATGGCACTGAGCCAGGAAGTGAAACATTGCCAGTTGGCCAGGTGGAGACATTTTTCATCTTCTGGTTCTAATGGTGATACTGTCAGAGCCGATGGAAGAGTGTAAAGCATCGGTGCGGAGGGTGAGGGAACCATATTGGAAGCAGCCTCTTGATGGAGATATAATCACTGTAGAAGTGGACGGCCTGATGGAGGGGGTGATTCTGAATACGGAAAGGCCCGGGTCCAGCTATGGTTCCGGATCTCCCTCGTGTGAGTGATATTCTTACTATTTGAATCATATCCACATTATCATGATCCAAGTGTTTAGCTATATTTCATAATTGGGCAGTGATATCCCTGGTAGTATCTTCTGTAAAACTTTGACTGTAGATTCAATCCTACAAGACTGTACTATATTTTTCTTGAGAAGAAAAAGTAGGTGTTTGCCACAGGCATTCATTTAATTCCTTATGAAATACCAGTTTAGCACAAATTTTGCAAATACTTAATTTTGTTTTATTAAGATCCAAAGAACATACCTCTGATGGTGCCTGCACTGAGTTTATGTAATAGATAAGAAACAATCGCATCTTGTCTTCTGGAGTTCCCGCTGTGGAGGAAAAACAAGGGTTTCTTTTTTCAAATCAAGTTATAAACTATGCTACTAAGTAGTGTACTATTCTGTATTACATATATTGAGCCCTTGGATCATAACAATAATTGTAATGAGTTTAGAAAAGGTTATACAACAAAAAATGTTTATGTTGTCTATAAAGTGATAAATACCCATTCAACAACTTCACTGAAAATCTGCCTTAGAATAGCTCAAAACCTCCGAAGAGTAGTTATGTATAACAACTGTTTTGGCTTGGAGTAGTTCTGCTGAGGTAATCCATGAAGTATCAAACTTCTGTAGTAGTAGAAGACAGAGCACATCATAACAACTTTTACTTTATGAGTTATTCAGTTTTGCTACAAAGACCTAAATGAAATGAAATCTTTACCCTCATAAGCTTCAGAAATTTACATGAGGCTTCAGCCAAAAAAAAATCTTAATATCTCCCACACATTTGTAGGGTTTTTTTCATTTTGTTGCCCATGGGAATTTCATACCATCTGGATCCCAACAATATCTAGGATTTCATAATTTCCTCTGTCCTACTCGTTTACTTTGTTCTTCACCTCTCTTATCCAGGAGTCAAAATATAAGTACTCAGTCACTCCCATAAGTGTCTCTATACACATGAGTTCACAGGACTTAATATAAATGCATGAAATTTGGAAATGTAAACGCAACCAAAACAGAAGTGATCAGCAAAAACGAAGATGGCACACAAAGTTTCAAAAGTCTTTCCTCAAATTGAAATGTGTGTTTTAGGATGGAGGAAAAGAGGTGGCAGATACAAGTTCTGATTTTACTGATATCTCTAGAAAAAATAATACAAATTTCACATAGAATGGAAATGGTACCTGAAATATGACAGTAAGTCCTGCGGATATCTGATACAAATAAACAATGCAAACATCTGGCATATAGAAAACAATTGTCAATTCTTTAAAAAATAATGTATTGATGTTGTTGCAAAAACAGAGTAAACATAAGTAAAGTATCAGTGGCACAAAAGAGAAAGTACAAAGTTAACACTTTAAACACTTGTTTCCAGATACGTTTAGAAAAGCCCACTACATATTTTATTGGAATAGAGCAGGGGTAGTTAACCTATGGCACGCATGCCAAAGGCGGTACGCAAGCTGATTTTCAGCAGTACTCACACTGCCCGGGTCCTGGCCTCCAGTCTGGGGGGGCTCTGCATTTTAATTTAATTTTAAATGAAGCTTCTTAAGCATTTTAAAAACCTTATTTACTTTACATACAACAATAGTTTACTTATATATTATAGACTTATAGAAAGAGACCTTCTAAAAACATTAAAAAGTATTACTGAAACGCGAAATCTTAAATTAAGAGTGAATACATGAAGGTTTGGCACACCACTTCTGAAAGGTTGCCGACCCCTGGACTAGAGTAATGCTTTACTTTTCAGTTGAAATAAGACTACTGAACAAGAGACATTTGATATTGCTGATTACGGTCTATTTGGAAATTTACTGAAGCAGGTATCCTTGGCTAGATATTATTCAAGTCTCCCTACTTATGCCAAGCAAACACTATAAATATAGCCATTTTGCTCTTTTTACACACACACACACACACACACACACACACACACACACACACACACACACACACACACACACACACACACACACACACACACACTCTCCAGTTCCTTTACTGCATATGTGGATATGCTAACAAAACAGATATTCTGTTAAATTAAAAAAAAATTGTAGAATCAGATGAAGTTGCTCAGACTTCTTTCCAAATGCAATAATAGCTTCAATAAGCAAAGTCAACGTAATGAGCAACACAATATGCTTGTAAAATAGGAAGTATGCTTAATGTCATTTTTATGCACATTTGCATGAAGCTCAGACTATGGCACATTTTTAGAAGTAAAATAATTTTTAAAAATATAACAAATTTGTTGGTACATTAGCTACCAATTATGTATAAGTATGTGCCAATTCTGAAGACTGTAGCCCTGAGGATTAATCTGTTGGTATATATAAAATGTCTTTTTGATAAATTTAAGTATGTCATAGGTTTATAGATTTATAGATTTGAAATAGCTGAAATGCAAGATACCTACAGGTCAGAAATCCTGTATGACGCTAAGGCAACCTTTGGGACCATTACTCAGAAAAGTAATAAGATGACAAAATACCTACGCAGATGTCTGGAGACCTTTAACTGAACCAATAACAGTAAAGGGTGGAAAAAGGGATTTTTGCCCACAAATCTAAAAGACGGTTACTCACCTTTGTAACTGTTGTTCTTCAAGATGTGTTGCTCATATCCATTCCAGTTAGGTGTGTGCGCCGCGCGTGCACGTTCGTCGGAAAACTTTTACCCTAGCAACTCAGTGGGCCGGCAGGTTGCCCCCTAGAGTGGCGCCATCATGGCGCTTGATATATACCCCTGCCGGCCCACCCGCTCCTCAGTTCCTTCTTGCCGGCTACTCCGACAGTGGGGAAGGAGGGCGGGTGTGGAATGGATATGAGCAACACATCTCGAAGAACAACAGTTACAAAGGTGAGTAACCGTCTTTTCTTCTTCAAGTGATTGCTCATATCCATTCCAGTTAGGTGAATCCCAAGCCTTACGTAGGCGGTGGGGTCAGAGTGAAATGTGGCAGAATGAAAACTGCTGAGCCAGAGGCTACAGCATCTCTTGACTGTTGAACCAGGGCATACTGCGAAGCAAAGGTATGGACCGAGGACCAATGGAGCTGCGCGACAGATCTCGTGGGTAGGAACACGAGCCAGCAAGGCGGCAGATGAAGCCTGAGCCCTGGTAGAATGTACGATGATGTGGCTTGGGGAAATATGAGCCAAATCATAAAAAGTGCGGATGTACGCCATCACCCAAGATGAGATCCTCCGAGAGGAAAACAAGCAAGCCCTCCCTTTGGCCCGCTACCGTGACAGAGCTGGGGCACCTTACGAAATGGTTCTGTCAGCGCAATATAAATGCGAACACTCCACAGATGTCCAAGGAGTGCAATGGTTGTGCCCATTGCGTTGAGCTGTGGGTAACATGAAAGGCCGAAACCACCTTAGGGAGGAAAGCCGGGTGCGGTCATAACTGCACCTTGTCTTTGTGAAACCTAGTGTACGGCGGAACCACCGTAAGAGCTCTGAGCTCGGAGACCCGTCTGGCCGATGTAACAGCTACGAGGAAAGTTGTCGTCCAAGACAGGTATAGCAGAGGGCCGGTCATGAACGGCTCGAATGGGGGAGACATAAGTCTGGTTAAAACTAGGTTGAGGTCCCAGGTTGGGGCTGGGCGGCACACCCGAGGGTGCAAGCGCTCCAAGCCCTTGAGAGACCTCGAACCCATAGAGTGTGAGAACATGGAACGTCCACCTTAGCCTGGCTGGAAGGTAGAGATGGCTGCTGAGTGTATCCTCAGCGATGATACCGCCAGGTCCTGCCGCTGAAGGCCAGAGGCAGGCCAAATAGAGGGGATCAAGACCTCAGCAGGAGCAAGATCGAGCATATTGCAGCTGTAGAAGAAACGCTTCCACCCGGCCCGGTACGTTGACCAGGTGGAAGGCTTCCTGTCACCCCGGCTCAGTTACGGAGCAGCCACACCGTGAGGCGAAGAGGCTGCAGGTCCGGGTGATGAAGCCTGTCGTTGCCCTGAGTGATGAGGTCTGGGTGGGGTGGCAGGGTAATTGGGTCAGTTACTGACAGGCCGAGCAACGTGGTATATCAGTGCTGCCTGGACCACTCTGGAGTGATCATGATGATGCGCGCTCTGCCCCTGCGGAGTTTGAGCAGGACCTAATGAACCAGTGGGAACAGTGGGAAGGCATAACGGAGTTGGCCTTTCCACGGCATCAGGAATGCGTCCAAGATCGATCCCGAGGAGAGACCTTGGAAGGAGCAGAACATCTGGCATTTTCTGCTCTCGCGGTGAGCGAACAGGTCTATGTGAGGAAACATCTCCACTCCTGGAAAGCAGAACGCCTCACATGGGACAGAGTGATCACTCGTAAGACAGGAAAGACCTGCTGAGTCAAAGCGCCAAGACGTTCCGAACGCCTGGGAGAAAGGACGTCACCAGCTCCATCGAGTGGGCCATGCAAAAGTCCCGGAAATGGATGGCCTCCTGACAAAAGGGGGGAGGACCATGTCCCTCCCTGGTTATTTATGAAGCACATGGCCGTTGTGTTGGCTGTAAACACCGAGATACCACGGCCTCGCAGCCGCCGCTGGAATCCCTGGCACGCCAGGCGGACTACTCACATTTTTGGGGCATTGATGTGGAATGCCAGCTTCCGAGAAGACCAAAGGCCTTAAGCTCGGAGGTGACCATGAGCACTCGAGCAGAGAGATGACGCGTCCGTCGTCAGGGGCAGTGAGGGCTGGGGCGGATGGAACCGCATCCCTGCCCACACCAAGGAGGGAGTTAGCCACCACTCTAGGGAGCCAAAGGTGCTCGAGGGAACGGTGACTACCATGACCATTGGCTCCCTGTCCGGGTGGTACGCCGAGGTGAGCCGGACTTGGAGAGGACGGAGGCGGAGCTTGGCGTGTTTGGTTACAAACTTGCGGGCAGCCATGGACCCAGGAGACTGAGACAAGTACGAGCCGAGGTCGTTGGGAAAGCCTGCAGACCTCAGATGATTGTTGCCATTGCCTAAAACCGCAGTTGTGATAAGCAGGCTCCGGCTAGGTAGGAGACCAGGATAGCCCCTAGGAAGTCCAACCTCTGCGTGGGAACCAGAGTGGATTGCTCTATAGTAATCATCAGGCCTTGACCTGTGAATAAGACCGTGACGATGCCCACGCGCTGAGTGGTTTGTGTCTCAGAGTCTCCTCGGATAAGCGAATCGTCCAGATACGGAAAAACGCATATCCGACATCAGCGAAGGTAGGCGGCGACTATGGCCGTAAACCAGAAGTACTGACAGTTGGCTAGAAAGCGGAGGTATCTCCTGTGCGTAGGGAAGATGGCGTTGCGAAAGTACGCGTCCTTCATATCAAGGGCGGCATAGTAGCCCCCAGGAGGCAAGGATGGAATAATGGTTCCCAGGGATACCGTGCGGAACTTCAACCTTATCCTAAACCGGTTGAGTCCGTGCAGGACTAGGAAGGTCTGAGACCTCCATTCAAGTGGGGGACTAGGGCATAACGGGAGTAACCCCCCTTGCCCCTTTCATCAGTCGGCGTCTGCACCGCTTGTATGAGGAATTGCTCGTGAGAGGGGTCCCTGAAGGGGGACAGGGCTGGAACAAATTAGAGGTGGTACCTATGCTCCACCGTGCGCAGGACCCAGTGATCTGAAATTAACTGGGGCCACGCCAGGAGAAAGCGGGATTGGGATCCCGGCCTGTGCCTGGTACACCACCCTCAGGCGCACCTTGGAAGGTTCGTCTTTGGTCCCAGTGGTAATTGCGAGGGACCTTGACCTTGGCTCTCTAGGGGTCCTGACGTTCGTCTGCGACCACCTTGGCCTCGCCGTTTGCCAAAGTCCTGTCTCTGGCTAGGCACAGAGTATGGCGGCTGGGGACAGAAAGGCCTGAGTTTGGTCGCTGGCATATGCATGTTGAGAGAGCACATTAGGACCCTATTGTCCATCAGGCTTCGCAGCCTGGGGCTGTCTTTGCCGTGAAGAGGCCTTTACCAACAAAGGGTAAATCCTGAATGGCATACTGCAGTTCCGGCCGGAGGTTTGAAACCTGAAGCCATGAGATGCATCTCATGGCGACACCAAAGGCCAGAGTCCTGGCTGCAGAGTCTGCTGCGTCCAACGAGGCCTGGAGGGACGCTCTGGGTACCTTTTTCCCCCGTCCTCCAAGATGGCAGCGAACTCTTGGCGGGAGTTTTGAGGGAGAAACTCCATAAACTAAACTACCTTCACCCAGGTGCTATAATTATAGCAGCTAAGCAAGGCTTGTTGCTTTGCTACCCAGAGCTGCAGGGCCTCTGCAGAGTACACCTGGCAGCCAAGCAGGTTCATTCGCCAAGCCTCTTTCGGTTTCGGGGCTGGCGCCCGCTGGCCCTCGTATCACAATCGTGGTCCTGAGCATAAGATCTGCGCATGTGGGATGACACGGATGCGTGTCTGGATGGCCATGGAGGTACTAAAAGAAGGCACAGGCAGAGTCTCTGACTCTATCGGACCTTGCCCAACTCGGCACCGGGGACTGACACCGGGAGGCGTACCAGTACCTGGAACGAGAACCAGACCCGCAACCAGAACGGTGCCGGGAGGTCGACCGAGATCTCAAGGCTCGGGGAGAGGCTACAGGAGTCAAGGTACCTGTCGCGGTGCCGGGAGTCGGAACGGTGCCGATAGCGGGTCGGCGAACAGGATACCGACCGGTGCAGCGAGTGCGACCAGTACTGATGAGGAAAACAGCACCGGGACTGCCAGTGGTGTCGGGCGTGCCGACAGGACCTGGAGTGTCTGCGGGACCGTGATCATGAACGGTGCCGCTCTGCTGTGCTGACAGAGGACGGTCACATGAAGAGACTGTATTACCCGCATCGGCGGTGCCGGGGTCAGGCAGCATCGACTCTGTCATGGCAATGAGATCCCTCGCCGTTGGTAATGTCTCCGGCGTGGAGGGAACAGCAGGCTCAACTACAGTGCATACTGGGGAGCTGTCAGGCACTGGATTCGACGGCCCTCGTGGGACCGGGAACGACGGTACTGAGGTCGTCAGAGCTTCGGTAGGTGTCGGTGCCGGGCGATCCGAGTTAGATGAGCTGTCTGGCTGCGGTGCCGTCGGCACGGAAGCAGCAGGAGCAATAAGCTCAGCCACGGTGCATGCCGGGGAGCCGTCAGGCACCGGATTCGACAGCCCTTGTGGGACTGGAATCAACGGTGCCGACGTTGTCGGTGCCTCAGAGGTGTCGGTGCTGGGCAATCCGACTTAGACGAGCTCTCTGGCTGCGGTGCTGTTGGCACGGAAGCAGCAGGAGCAGTAGCTCAACCACGGCGTGTGCCGGGGAGCCGTCAGGCACCGGATTCTACGGCCCTTGTGGGACCGGGATCGACGGTGCCGACGTCGTCAGTGCCTCAGCAAGTGTCAGTGCCGGGCGATCCGACTTAGACGAGCTCGCTGGCTGCGGTGCCGTTGGCACGGAAGCAGCAGGAGCAGTAGCTCAACCACGGCGCGTGCCGGGGAGCCGTCAGGCACCGGATTCTACGGCCCTTGTGGGACCGGGATCGACGATGCCGACGTCGTCGGTGCCTCAGCAGGTGTCGGTGCCGGGCGATCCGACTTAGACGAGCTCTCTGACTGCGGTGCAGTTGGCATGGAAGCAGCAGGAGCAGTAAGCTCAACCACGGCGCGTGCCGGGGAGCCGTCAGGCACCAGCAGGAATCGTAGGCTTTCTCGACCTCGGAGGAAGGGAGCGGTGCCGAGTCGACTTCGGTGCCGGCGACGGCCGGTGCCGAAAGGCCTTGGCAGTCCTGGCGGGGTCCGGTGCCGAGGAGGCGCTTCTGCCAGCCGCTTGATCATCGCTCGGCGCCAAAGGTGGAGGGGTAAGTGAAAGTCCCGCTCCTTTTTGTTCTCGGCTTAAAAGCCTTGGAAATGAGGCACTTAGCTGTCAAGTGTGATTCCCTGAGGCACTTCAAACAGGAGTCGTGTGGATCTCCCTTTGGCATCGGCTTCTGGCAGGCCGAGCCCATTTTAAAACCCAGTGAGCCGTGCATGGGCTCCGGCACCGGGTTCATGGAAGGGGCTACTTCCTGAACCCCGCTAACAATTACTAAACTAACTATGTTAGCAAAGAAAAAACATATAACTATACAAATATATATATAAAAGGATTATAACTGCATAACTATATACGAGAACTACGAGTAGCTAGGGAAGTGGAGGTCAGCTAAGCCGCGCTCCACTGTTCCAACGACCGACACGGGCGGTAAGAAGGAACTGAGGAGTGGGTGGGCCGGCAGGGGTATATATCAAGCGCCATGATGGCGCCACTCTAGGGGGCGACCTGCCGGCCCACTGAGTTGCTAGGGTAAAAGTTTTCCGACGAATGTGCACGCGCGGCGCACACACCTAACTGGAATGGATATGAGCAATCAGTCGAAGAAGAACAAGTACATCACAAATGCATACATAACTGTCACTGATACGCACACACGTTAGCCTATGAGGCAGGTGTACCCTAACATTTCTGTGGGGGAAGATGAAATTTGGGCATAGGAGGAAGGATTTCTGAATAATGCTCTATAAAAGGTGAAACAAATCACCATTAGATAAGCAATACACTCATCTGTTCCTGTCTATTCTTCATCGCCTCCGCCCCCATCTACGTATCGATGCTACTCATCTACGAAGGCTATTAACTATTAATAGGCCGTAGTATTATTTCTTTACAAAACTGTAAGTAAAAAGGAATCTAATTTCCCTTCTGCTTCATTCTTACCCTCTAAAGCATCTAGTATATGTAGGGTTAAAACCAAAACACATACAATAGCTTCCTCTATCAGAGGTGTGGAAAACACCCAAAGTGGTGCTGCACTACACAGAGTGAGCTTATAACAGTGTATTATCATAAATACATCTCTTAAAGAACTGTCATATTTTGTAACTTTGTAATCTTGAACTGTTTTAACATTTACTTATTGTTTTATTGATTTTAATAAAAGATCTTTATGACTATCTGTCTCAGTGTAAGCTCCTGTCATACACCCCAAAGTTCCTTTTATAAACTCTGTGAAGCCTGATTCTGGACAAACTTTATCTTCTGATCAAATATATTGGCGAGCCAAACCTATACTTATTAATACTCAATAATAATTATTAATATTACTGATTAATTAAAAATTAATCAAATAAAATGAAATTAAGTGGATAAACTACACCAACCCTACTAACCCACCCCAACTCAGGTTACAAGACCACTGCTGTTTTCTCTGAGGAAAATTATACAGCATTTAGACTATGAAAGTTGACAATACAACACTATCTAGATAAAACTTTTATGGATAGGTTGTTACCAACTACACTCAAATTCAAGTCTTTGAGAGGGAAAACAAATTATATACTGAACAAACTCCTTCCCACTATCTTGTTAGTCATCTGCATTTCATTTCAAGCTACCTGTAAGTTGGATGCACATTGGATTCAAGTCTTAGCATCAGCATCACTATTACATTCTTGTGCATCTATTCTCAATTAGAATCACACCCCTAGCATTTATTAGCATAAGTTATTTCTGTGCAAAAAATGTGATTATGTGTATTGTGGTACTGCCTAGGAGTCCCCATCACTGACCATGACCCCAGCAAAAGACAGTCCCTGCTGCTGTCACAAGATTGTCTGGGGCCAAAATTGGGATATGTATGCTATCACTTTGCCGCAGTTAGTGAATCCCATTGCTGCAAAGCCATCCACTATTTTACGCACATTACCAAGAGTCACAGTCCTTCGTAGCAGGATGCGATTAATGGCTCTGCACACTTGTGTTAAGCGCAGCCCCAATGGTGGACTTCCCGACTGCAAACTGATTTGTGACTGACTGGGTAGCAGTCTGGAGTTGCTAGCTTCCACACAGTGATTTCCATGTGCTTCTCCATCATGAGAGCAGCTCTCATCTGGTGTCCTTGCACTACAGTTCTGGGGCGAGCTCCACACACAGTTCCTGGAAGGTGACTTTCCACATCCAAAAGTTCTGCAGCCACTGCTCACCATCCCAGTCCTGCATAACTATGAATCATGGGACGTTGAGCCCGCACCCATGATGCACTGCAATCCACTCCACCTTCCCACAACTCCTAGCTACATAAGGTGGGGAGTAGCACAACTGAATAGCTACCCACAGTGCACTGCTCTCACTGTTGATGCTAGAGCACCAACTGTGGATGTGCTCTGCCAACATGCACAAGCGATATAATTATAGTGGTTTTTGATCATTGGTGTAACTTGCATTGACAAAACTGTAATGCAGACAAGACCTCAGTCTCACTATCTTTCCCTGACCCAATGACTATTCATTGTCATTCATCCTGGTAATTCATAATCATTCATGACGACACTAAATAAGCCAATGGGCCAAGACAGAGTGTGAGAATGCTTCTTCAGCCTGGTGCCTACAGAATTCACCTTGGATTTAGGACATCCAGGTTCAAGTCCCTGCTTCAATGACTATTTATACAAAACAGCTCCAACAGGACAGACTGAGAAAGACTCACATCAGAATATCCCAGTGCCTAGGGCACAATCACAATGCGAGACACCACCTCCTCCTAACTGCTGTTTTCTGAACCAAGTTTCATTTACATTTGTTAAAATGCCTAAAATCTACAGAAAAAATGCCAGGTTTAACTAAACATTTCATTCAACCTGCTTCAGAATGTTTTCTGACTTTTCAATTCACCAAAAATTTCGAAAACATTTGTTTTCCATTAGACCCCAAACAAAACTACTTAATTTTTTCAGAGTTGCCAGAGAAAAATCCATAATTTGCAGTTTTACTTTACACCCCTTCTGCTTTGCCACTGTTATAGTCAACCTCACTTTCACCTGCTGCTCCTTGCTCTCCTCAACAATCAATACTGTACATAAGTGTCACACCCCATAACTTTCACTTGCTTGCTATCACTGAAACTTTACTGTCTCTCTCTCTCACTGTTTCAGCAGCTGCACCGTGGAGGTTCTACCCCCTCATTCTCCCATACTGTAAGCTGCAGTGGCCTTATTTGGCTTTTCTTCTCATCTGCCATTTTCAGTACATCCCACTTCCTCCCTTCCCTGGAGGTCTATTCTAACAAAACTCTTCTCTCACCTCTGTCCTTGTCAACATAATTAATAACTTTCTCCTGCTCTTGATTTCAATGTCAGGTTTAGCTCCTCCTCTGTGTCACCATACCGTCTGCAACTTAATTATGGCTCCACTTCTCACTTATTCTTAATCAAGGACTGGATCTTCTGTCTCCCGAGATGGAACTCAACTGACCAGGCAGTTCATGGTGAAGACATCCTCTACCATTTTCCCTCAGCTCAGAGTTTCCTTCTCTCCAATCACCACCTTATTGACCCATATTTTTCATTTTTCCAGTCATTTCCACTGTCTGGGACTACAAATTTTCTGATTTTCTCAGCTCTCATTAGTCTTCCTTCTTTCCCCTCTTAACCCATCATCTGGGTTAGATCATCATACAAACATCCGCTACCTTTGTCTGTTTGAGGTGGCACTAAGGTCCACCTGCTTACCATCTTTGATGCAATCCATTCATTGCTTCCTCGGTGTTCCTCAGGGTCTCCTTCCTACCACCCTCTCTCCTGTCATGCTAGCTTCCCCAAGTTCTCTTTATTCATCCGCTCTATGTGTCTGAACCGGTGAAGTCATGCTTCCTGGATTTTGCCAGCCACATAATGAACTTTGATTTCCACCCTAATGCTTTCATTTCACAATCTGTCCCTTCGTGCATCTCTTTTCAAACACGTATAGGCACTGAACCTGCCATTTCTTTACAGCCCAGGCTTGTGTACTATACAGTATAGAGAGGTACAATTGTTTTATATAATTGGGCTTTCAGTTTCAGTAGCATATGCTTGTCATACGCAACATCTGGGATGTTATTCCTCACTCTTCCAGCATTTGCAGTCTAGACTGTATCTCACACTCAAGCTCACTGGTTGTCTGTTATCCAGCTGCTCAGGTGCTTGAACTGCTCAGTCTAGCTTAGTCATACTCCATTAATCTCTAAATCCAGTTTCCCCGTGCACCTCTCCTGACCCAAATGACCTCAGTCTTAGTTGTACTCATTTTTATTCCATACCTACTTAGCCGTTCACACCACTGGTTTGCTATTTTCTCTATATCTTCTTTTGAGGATGCCCTCATTACTTTGTCATCCCCATGCAGCAGCAGCTTCTCACCTTTTCTCATTGGAACTGCTGACAAAGTCCATCAATATGAAAAATAGCAACAGGTTTAGGGCCAACTCCTGGTGCAATCTGAGTTTCACTTCCAAGGAGCTTATTGTTTCAAAACATTTTTGCATCACTATATAGAGCACTCACTATAGTTACTAAATCCTCAGACACAATCTATCTTCTCATAATAGTGTGAGCATCCTTCTGCTCACTTTAATGTATGGCTTTTCTAGATCTGTAAAAGCCCAGAAGCTATCCTGCTGGTGCTCTAGCCCAGTGGTCCCCAACCTTTTCCATATGGCAGGCGCCGTATCGAGGACTGTGGCCGCCGGACAAGCAGCTGCCGAAATGCTGCTGAGAAATGGCAACATCAAGAAGCATCGTCGCTGAAATGCCACCGAAAAGTAGCGTCATCAAGAGGCGTCGCTGCTGAATTGCCACCGAAAATCGGTGATATTTTGGAGGCTGCTTATCCAGCGCCAATAGGCAGGCACACACAGATGCCCTGGCGGGCACCATAGCACCCGTGGGCACCGTGTTGGGGACCCCGGCTCTAGCCACTTCTTTATCACTTGCCAGATTACAAACATGGACTCTGTTATGGTTCCTCATTATTTTCTGAAGTCAAACTGTTCTTGCTGGAGGAGGGCTACCACCATTCACCTAATCTTAGCATCTAACATGTATTCCATAATCTTCATCCTGTATGACAGTATAGTTCTTAAATCCTCAGACACAATCTATTTTCTTATAACAGTGTAAGCATCCTTCTGCTCACTTTAATGTATGGCTTTTCTAGATTTGTAAAAGCCCAGAAGCTACCCTGCTAGCTTCAGCTTTCATGGATGCTTCCCTTCTTATGTACTAGAACCAAAATAGGCTTGTAATTGATTTTTGGGAATTCTTTTGTCTCTCCATACAGCTTCAACCACTATGCTTATCCATTTCATTCCTCTCTTACCCAGGACTTTCACCAGACCCACTGTCAGTTCATCACATTGTTAAAATGTTATAGCCTTGTGTTCATAAGGCACAGTACAATACTGAAGAGCAATCGAGGATCCATGCTTTCTGACAGAGATGGCTGGCTTGCAGGTTACCAGTTAAAAGGCATCTGGAAACCTAGTAGGATGCCCATAGAATGATGGGTTCGAAAATCTGCATCATGTGACACTGAACCTTATGAGACATTGCAAGCCCTTCCTAAAATATTCTCCTAACTGCTCTCTACCCAAGCTTCTCTCTTAACCTCTCCATCCTTCACCAACTCCCAACATAGGTGCCTTCATTCATGCCCCAGATATGCTTTGAACAAACTCCAAATTAAAGTACTACAAGCACAGTTTTATTCACTTCAAGAACTGTTTAAACACCTATTTTGCAAAACATTGTCTGCTGTACTGCTTTTTAGCAAGGTAAGCTCTTCAGAGATTTTGTAGCACACTCAGTTAATTCCAGTGCCATATATACTGAGAATATAATGTAATAAAAATTAATTGTGCGTAAAATTCAATGTCTAAATATTTACTTGACCCAATAAGCTTTGGCCCGTGGTAACTGTCTTTATGAGACTATTTTACAGATTATATATTGATTACTTATGTTCACAGCTATCAATAGTGATATATTCACGTTCAGTCATGAATAAATTGTTACTATTTCCAGCCTTTACCCAGCATAACTTTCTGTAAAGCTTTTGCACAGACTTCTACCAGTCAGCTACTGACTTATTTTTCTTGCATGGCTTTCTGCCTTTTCTCTTCATTTAGTACATAACAGATTAGAACTGTGTGAGAAAAAAATAAACTATTCCACTATGCAGCCCCACATTAAGAGAAATGACTGAAGCACAAGATGGTTAAAATATGTACCTTAGTACTGTCACTTGACAAGCTCTTTTGGTTTTAGAGCCACAAAAGGTTTTGTAGGAGAGGCAAAATTCCAGTCATGATTTTGGATTTATTTAGTCTGAAGAGTGAATTCCCTAGCTGTTTTAAAAGCCTCTTCTCATTACAAGTCTAGTGTACTGCATATTCATTCCACTAATCTGACTGATCATCAAGTGAGATGGAAAATTACAAAGTCAATGGGCCCCTACCTGATTCTCCATCAAAAACAGAGAAACTTGGTTTATACTAAGTTCAGATTTTCAGTACTTACCATCAGGGTCAGAAATCATGTCCAAGAGAGATTTATCGAGAGTGGACTTGCTCATTATTTTTTCCTCATACTCAAAATACACATCCAGTTTCCGTGCCTGTTCAAGAATAAATGTTAAAATTAAAATGATTACATTGTGAAAACATACCTCCCTATTTTAAGATGTAGAGAGATTAGTTGATCACTGCTACTTTCAAAATTATTCACTTTTCCTACTTAATGAAGGAAAAAAAATTAAATCAATCACTCAGCATGAGAATCACTCAGTTTTTCATTATGATCTAAACACAAAAATACTTCCAGGCCATCTTAGTGCAGAAAGTGAATCAATCCTCCTAATAATTTTGTTCAATATTAGCATTATTCCTCTGAATCGATATATCAAAGTGCAGCAAAAAAACTTAAAACTAAACAAATGCCCAAAAATAATGGTTTGGGCAAAAGCCAGACAAACTGTGTTTTGAGCTGGACAATAGGCAACAATGGTTACTTATGGTGCTATATTACAATTGCCAAAGCAGACATATCAGAATGTTGCAATATATTCTTGTGAAAGATTAGGTTAAATCTTCAGCATATTTTAAGTAAGTGTCAACAAAGTAATTAACTAATGTGCTATCCAGATAAACAGCAGGTCCCCAGACACAGGAAGACATGATTCCAGAGAAAAAGTCTGCAGTCTTCCATACAAATGATGAAGGCTAGCATTAAGATCACTACGTCATCTGACAATACAGCAGGAATTCATTAATGTTAAGGCAGAACACTTTGGAATAAGGTCAATTGGTTAGAAAAGACGTCTCTCTATTTCAACACTAAGTTTTTACATAATCATTAGGACAAATTCTATAATTCCTTTCTTAGGAGAAACTAGGCATCCATCACTTGTACTGAGCAAGGCTGGTGTCCTGTGGATAAAATGGTATGTTATGAGATCATGTAATTAAAGACAGTATCATAATGCCTATGCACAAGAGGGCCAAGTTAATGATGAATAGGCAACCATACAACCAGCATTTTCTATCTTTCAAGTGCTTGATTTTGTAACTTAAGTAATGTAATGAGGAATCCCAAATTCAGCAGTAGTGGCTGGGTATCTCTGACTACCTAAGTAGAGCTGATCCCTACTTGGATAGGAAACCTATCCCACTACTGCGAGAAGTAAGATGTAAGAAGTCAGAAGCAAGATGTGTAGATGAGCTTTTTTTGTTTGTTTTTTGGGCCAGAAGTTGGGAAGGGCAACAGGGGATGGATCAGTTGATGATTAACTGTTCTGTTCATTCCCTCTGGGGCACCTGGCATTGGCCATTGGAAGACAGGATCCTGGGCTAGATGGACATTTAGTCTGACCCAGTATGGCTGCTTTTATGCTTTAAACTGTAATTTTTGAATTATTTTAGGAAAGAAAAACAAAAAAATTCTATTATGTGCAACTGAAACCCTTATCATGTGTCATCAAGGTTTACAACATTTAGTTCTGCAACAGACTGCTACCACTTGAGTTACAAGACTAAATACATTGGCTGGCAACAGGAAAAAGCTGTTATTCCAGAGAAGGGATGGATTGCTGAGTTCACGTGCTGGGTTCTAGGGATGGCTGCTGTCAGAGGAGCCCAGCCAGGTAGATGCAGGATGCGTGTGCGCACACACGAGAGAAACTTTATCACTCTCCTCACCCTCCTGCCTTGGGAGTTGGGGGAGCTCCTATCCCATAGATATCACATGGGACTGCAGAGCACTTATCGGGGAGGCCAGCCCAGTTTTTTCTTCAGGGGGGTATGGGTCACTGGAATCATGTGCTGTCAGAGGCCTTCCAGGCACTCCAAGTACAGTAACTGCTGCTTTGACGGTGGCAGCATGAATCCAACCTTAGGAAGTCAGTGATGACTTTTTTTGGCATACTGCCAAAACTTTCATGAAGACTGCAAGTGAGAGAAAGAAAAAGGTGATTTCTTGTAGTTTGTATCTCAGTGAAGCTGAACTAAACTTCATAGGACAAAAAGGCACTTTTCTAGTCCAAGGGCATTTCCCTTGCTGAATATCAAATATTTGCTGCAAACAACAGGTATGAGAACTATCCAAAAGAAAAGGCTGCAAGAATCCTTTATAATGGAAAGTGTTAGGTAACCTAAATACAGGGATTGTTATCAGCTCCCCATATAATATACAAGCACTAGCAATGATCCCCACTAGCTTCCACCAAGCCTTCATTTATTTGGGGGAAAACAACAACAGTTATTGGAAATATCCATTTCCGTAAAAATCAGTCTCTGATCATGGTTATGTCCAACTATATCCACTTGTTCTCAAGGCTCTAAGCTGTGACCCTCAAAGGCAACTGTTCTAAGAAAATGGGTATTTGACTACAAATTGAAAATGTATCTTCTGAGCCATGCTGTGTATTTTTTAAATGGAAGTGTTTGAATCAGACCCATCACTTCAGAGAGGATGTAGGTTGCACCATCTTCTGCCACTTTTCTCTGCAGCCCTAGGAGCAGTTCTGGCATGAACTGGGAGTTTTCTGAAGAGCAGCTGTGTCTTCCCTGATGAAGCTGCTCAGCAGCTCCCCTTCTGGCTGCCTGCTCCACTGCAAGGCAGGGAGGAGAAAGCAGCCCTGGTTTCTCCTTTGTCTGCTTCCCTGCCAGGGCGGTAGGAACCTGAGGAGAGTAGGTCAGGTGCTCAGCTTTGCCTCAGCCTATAGAAGCATTACCTAACAAAGAATGTTTCCCTTCCCTTCCACAGTCTCATACAGCAGCCCAGAAGAAGAGGAAAAAAGGAGAAGCTGAGAACCTAACCACCAGTTAAAGCTCCCAGACTCTCTGCCCTGGCCCAGGTTAGGGGCTGCTCGAATTTGCACTAGATATCAATGGTTTCCTAAGGAACTATATGACAGCTAGGGCTAGCTAGAGAGCAGCATGCTCAACCCGCTCTCCCCCTCTCTGCATCCAGAGCAAAAAGCATACAGAAGGAAAATTTCTGTAAATTCATGCACATAAATCCTGAAGCAATTTTTGCCCTTAGTTATATCACTGCAAATCTGAGATAATTCCAGTGAAGTTATTGTCACTTACTCAGGATTAACTAGTTTAACAACAGAATTTGACTGCTGGCTTTTAACCTCTTGATCCTTATTGTAGTTTCAACCTAATATCCTAAATGAAAAATGTGTTGAGTCAAAACACACAAATATAATTTAAGAAATCACAGAAATACAATTCTACATCATCCCATCATACTCCTTGATAGTCTCCCATGAAATCCTCTAATTTATGTGGAGACATGAAACAATTATCTTAAACATTGCAGCTTTTCTAGTTTACTCTATATGTTCATTTTGTCGCCTTATGTTTGACTACATTTACATTTCTCTCTGTGGCATCTAAATTCCACATAACTTTAAAAATGCAACTTCCCCTCAACAACAAAAGGTGTCTAGCCAGCAGAAGAATTGTCAATAAGATGTACAATCTTTCTCTAATTAAAAAAATGCTTTAGTGTTGAATTTGGCATCAAGAATAAATGTTAGCGGGCATCCCAGCTGAGACTAATTTGTATTATTGTAGCATGTCAAAAATGAAAAGAATAAATCATTAAGAGCGTTTGGTTGATGCTCAACCTTTTTTTTTTTTAAAAAATGATATTGATCGTTTCAGGATCAGATGGCATATAGAGGCACACTTATCAATCATAAAAATATGGTCACAGTTCTCAACTCATTTTAAACAAACACTGAACACAAGTTCTTCTTTCAATCTGTGAGTAGTTTTAAACTGTTTGGTAAGGTGACTGATCAAAATAGGTTACTACAACAAAGCAAACCCATTAGTCAGAGACTTAAATATATCTTTTAGACTTCACAAATGTAACATCAACAGCAATGGTACAGGGACATATACTCCCTTCAAAAGCTTCAGCCAAGGACTTTTAAAATGTGAATTTGATGCTAATGAAAGAAGCCAGATTGAAACTCTGGTGAAGGAAGTTCTTAATTGATGCACACAACAGGTCTATAGCCTGAGTAGCAGCAGTGCAAATTTCCCTACACTGTGTCAACTTCTGGCCAATATGTCCCAAGTGTGAACCTAGAAGGGGGTCAAAACTCTAGGGATGAGAGAGAGTAGTTAAATCTCCATGCATACTCAACAGTTGGCCTGTCAAGACTGCCATTACAAGGGTGTAAAGTAGTGTAAGTGTTTTTTATGATGCTGATGCTTGTTCACTTGGAACTGGAATGAAATCAAATTAAATTTTATAAGCTTCTGGATAACTAGACATACTACTAACCACTCTGTGACATAGGTTGTCGATATGCCATATCAATCGCTCAAGACATCCACTTCCCCATGAACTGACAGTTCTCAAAAGTGCTGATATAAAGCAGATAGTGCTTACTTTATATAAGCATAACAGCTACTCTTTCGTTTGGATGCATGCAGATACTCCAGACGGCATGACTAATCTTCTAGACTCTGACAACAGGCAAGAGAGAAAGGAGAGATCCTAATGTGCAGTGGGACTGACAGTCAGGATGAGGCAAGACATGACTGGCCAGGGCCATCTGGTAACTTAAAATTATGGACTTTAGCTTTCTGATGTATTTAATTACTGTAATTTATATGCTATCATTGATCATTTTAAATTTTGTGTTCCTTTTGTCTTCCTGGGAGACGTCTGGAACCTGGTTCCATGTTAGTATGGCAGAAGCCACGCTACTTGGATATCACTCTGAGTTGCCATTTACACAGTGGTCTTAAATTATGACTCCAGGGAACAACCAAAGGTGTTTGAGTAGTGTTGTGCCACCATTTGGTAAAACAAGCCATTTTTCGCTTTACATTTATTGTCTTTGCATACAGCACTGTCTATATTTTTAGTGGAAACTTTCCCAGTGTATACTTTTATGTCCAACAGAAGGGAGCTTAGATGTTATTCCAACAGCAAGCCGTGGAATAATAAGTTTCACTTTTGTTACTTATTCATTCTTTAGGGTATATTTATAAATGGCATTTGTGTTTTCAGTTCATTATTTTTCCAGGTTCTTGTATAATCAACAATAAAACACACCAGCAAGTCCTGACACATACCACAGGGCAAGAGACTAGTTATATAGGAGAAACACTGAAATAATGATATAAGTAAAAAAAAGTGGTGTGTATATATTCTGCATGAATTCTGTATTGTTAAGGGATTGCCATGCAGTTAAATATACTACACAGATGTATTTCTGATGCTTATAATTTTCCTTAACTAAGTTCTCACACATTATTGCTGGAGATACTTGTAGAAAATTTTCCACTATGAATTACAATTCTTGCTGTGAGAAATACTCAGTGATAAAGAAGGCCATAATACTGTACACAGTACATTGTATCAGAGACCAATAAAACCAGTACCGGGCAAGGTTATGTTGAAAATAAGAAAGCTATGATGAGCAATTTGATTTCCAATGACATTTACGTGGATAGTTCCAACAAAGTTATCAACATCTGCACTTCCACCACATCATTACCAATAAAGGTTAGAATCAGGTAACACAATATTTAGATTCAAAACAATGTATATGACCCAAGAATGCCCCTTAATGCCAGCTGGCAATGGGGTTACAGGAATATCCTGATTCTGGTATGCACATTTTGGTTCACTAAAGAATGTCATGTGAGGTCTTAATTGAAAGCCAGAGTCGTATTGGTCATCATCATCAGTTCTGTTTTGCAGTAACTTTTTTCTCTTGATTCTCTCTCATGCAATAAAGTATTGATGCACTTTAGAAGCAGCTTCTGGTTGTCAATTCAGATATGGGCTTTGTACTGAAATTATATCTGCCCACTGTACATTACTGTGCTTTTTTATGTATTTAAAAATCTTGGAAATTTTAACAAAATCATCTTTAAGAGTAGGCTGCCATGAGCTGGAACTACTTCTCTGTGACTGATATTGGGGGAAATTTTTGGTGTTCATGCAACCTATCCCACACTCTGCACTCCCAAACACCTGCAAAATTCCCTCAAATGTGGAAACTGGAGCGGGAACCATTTGATTTTGCCAATGGGGCCATTCAGTTAATTAAAAGGCTTGGAGAAAGGGCATACTGGGGAAGAGAAGGAGAAAATTTTCAACAAAAAAAGAAAACTAACGAGGAACAAATTTCCCAGGGGAAAGAATTCCTTGCTAAAAACTAACAGAAAGCAATAGGAAATAGCAGCTCCCTTCATGAAGTCAAAGATACTGAAAAGTGGGTGGTCAGTTCTAAAAACATGCCAGCAGAAGGAATTTTTCTTGATGGAGGAGTGAGACAGACAAAAGATTCTGCCTCCGTTCTCCTGAATCGTAGAGAAAGATCCATGAGTAATGATATATGTTAAGGGCAGTGGATTAATGCCAAGAAAAGCTGTGACTTTAAGGAAGTAAATCAGTTGGCAGTGGTCAATATCTTCTATATAGATATAGCCAGTTATGATTACTAATAATTTTAAGGGGTTTTAGTGATTGTACTTTTTTGGCTGGTGAGGCAAAAAATTTGTTAACCTGTCTTAGAATAGCGAAATAGCTTTATTGTGTACAGTGGAGTAAGAAAGGAGTGAGAATAGTTTTACAAGCTAAGGGCCATATTCTACTATCAATCCGTAGACAATTCCCCATTGAAGTTAACATGTAGAAAGTGATTCTAAGATATGACCTCATATTAACACATTAGTAAAGCATTATGGGTGGCTACATTTTGTTTTCAAGTGGCAATTTAATATGTTCTAGTACAGTGGTTCTCAAACTAGGGCCGTTGCTTGTTCAGGGAAAGCTCCTGATGGGCCGGGCTGGTTTGTTTACCTGCTGCGTCCACAGGTTTGGCCGATCGCAGCTTCCAGTGGCCACAGTTCGCCGCTCCAGGCCAATGGGAGCTGCAGGAAGCAGCGCGGGACATACTGGTCGCTGCTTCCCGCAGCCCCCATTGGCCTGGAGCGGCGAACCACGGCCATGGGAGCTGCGATTGGCCAAACCTGCAGATGCAGCAGGTAAACAAACCGGTCTGGCCCGCCAGGGGCTTTCCTTGAACTAGCAGTGGCCCTAGTTTGAGAGCCCCTGTTCTAGTATTCAGAATAAAAATACATTAATATTGTCACACATAGGTATAAAATACAGTTTTACATTAAATTCCCAGAATACTAAGTAAGAGCAAATCCATAATTTTATTCTTAACACTATTAACTTTGGGCTACATTCCTAAAGTCACCAGCCTCCTAAAAGCAAAAACAATCAATGTAAAACAAGTCTTCATTTGTTCAAACCTTCAGTGATAAATATTTGCGAGTCTACTTTGTGAAGAACTGGTGCATTCTTTCCAACTATATTATAAACAGATATGCCAGAAAACTGACAGGACCCCAGAGCAGGTAATTAATTTCTGGTTTCCTCTTGGTGTGTCAGAGAAAATGATCCAAGGCAATGGGGAAAGCAGCTGTAACTGGACGACAAAATTATGAACACTAAATATAAAAATTAAACTCCTGAAGTATACTAGCAAACAAAATGTACTGTTAGAAATCCGTAGCTCACAACAGTTACTCAGGAATTTTTTACATTGATTTTCATAAGAAATTAAAACATTTAAATAAATATTTACAGTAGATTGAAGCTGAAACAAACGCTAATGTACAAAATAGACAAATGTATCTATTATTAAAATGTAAATATTCTTCTAGCCGATTTTAGAAGTGAATTTGTAGAACAAATTGAGTAGAGCACAGATGTATGTGCTGAATTGCCTCACTAACCTGGCTACAGGGTACACTCACCAGAGAAACAATTCTCTACTTCCTGCCCTGTTCTGAAATCTTGGGTACTTCCTGGTTTATTATTTCATTTATTATAATTTATACAGAGCCCACCAACAAGGTATCTAGGTGCACTGAGAATTTTATTAAAGACAAAACATTTCCCAGGGGGCTAATACCCTACCACTCCTACCTTTATGTACCATAACTTTAAAAGGACAGAGACTAGAAAGGCATTGTCCACAGAAAAGTGATTGGGAAAAAGAGAACTCATAGTTATAGAAATACCATATATCACTCTATGTCACTAGACTTAGATTTAGGTGACTTCCAGAGACCAACCTCTATCACCTGCATCTTATTTTGATTGGGTTTAGGATAGTTAAACTTAACCCAGGCCTTTCTCTCTGCCAATTATTTGGAGAGCAAGGAAATGGCTCCTTCTGGATCTAACAAAAAGGACACACAGAAAGAAGTGTCATCAGCAGATTGACGATATTGTATGTCTTTTGTTTCATGATTTTCTCCAGCAGCTGTGCATACACAATAAGGCAGTAGAAGACTGAGTTTCCTGAAACCCAACATCTGAGAACCATCTTAGAGGAAAATAAGTCATTCATCATCATTCTCCGGGAACTTTCCAACAGGAGGAGAGAGAGGGACCACCCTAAGGTAATTCCTGCGACTCCTGATAAGTCACCAGCACCCAATGGAGAATTAGCAAGAACATGTGACTTCTGTCCAATATCATGAGGGGAGAGTCAACAGAGACTAATGTTATTTCCATTCTACATCCCTGTCTGAAAGCTGGTTGATGTCCAAAGAAGTAGATGATGTAAAATGCTGCTAGAGCTGGCTTGCCACCACGTTCTCAATTATCTTTCTAAGAAAAGGGAGGTTACTGACGAGACTATCATATAAAAAGTCGACACTGCCAACTGTCATTTTCTATGGAACTACTGTACTGCCTTTCAATTACTGAGTATGAAAGCTGGCATGCCAGATTCCATGCCAACTATTGCAAGAAAACATACTACAGGTCACCTGGTAGCTGAACCAAATTCAAAGAAACATTAAGATTCAAAACAAAAATCAACCTAGTGAAACTGTAACTCATTCATAGACATGATGTTTAATATAACTTGAATATCATCTTGCACCGAAGAGCTCAAAACACTTGACAAATGTTAGTGGAATTAAGCCTCAAAACATCCTACCCCTTGTGAGACAGGTAAGTAGTATGGGGTAAAATTTTCTGAGGTGTTTAAGAAACTGCTGCACCCTCATGGAACCTTACTGACCTTCACTCAGACTCCATGCAAGCACAAGGGTCTATCCAGTCAGTTGTCATTAGGGTGACCAGATGTCCCGATTTTATAGGGACAGTCCCAATTTTGGGGTCTTTTTGTTATACAGGCTTCTATTACCCTCCCCCACCCACCTCCGTTTCAATTTTTCCGCAATTGCTGTCTGGTCACCCTAGATGTCATAGGATCAGAAACCAAGTGATTCAGCCAGCAAGTCTACGGCAGAAACAGGAATAAAACCAGTTTCCTGATGCCCTGGTCTATACCTTAACCACAAAAGACCATCATTCCTTACTACCTCCCTATGGGTCAGTTTACCACCGAGTCATAAACTTTTATCATATCAGCACTTTCAGATGACTAATACAAGTTAATGATACACATTTTTTTGAGAAAAATATTTAAACCATTAATTAATGACCTAATCTTAGCCTAACTAAAGCATAGCAAACATATGCTTTAAAATATCATTTTAATGGGTTTCTGTGACAGGCTGGATCACAGAAACCCCTTTGGGACTGCCAACTGATGTGCTGAGACTACTTCTGAGCCCATTTTCCCTGTCAGCTTGGGACTTCAGAACCCTGCCCTGTTTGAGACAGAGACCTGGACACTGTCCATGGCAGAGGCAGTATACCTAAAATTCTTCTTTGGGCTCCCCTCTGGAGCAGATACTCCTGTGTCCCACTAAAAGGAAGGAGACCCTGATCCAGCTGTGGGCTCACAGCTACCAGCTATGACAGACTCTTCACTGGCCAGCAAAATAGCCCTCTCCCCCCTTTCACTCAGGTTGGGCTTGCTTCCAGCTACAGTCTCCTTGGAGTCTGTTCCCACCACAGCAGTCACCAGGACCCCAACTTCCAGCTTCAGGATACGTGTCTCTGTGCACCTCTTCCACGCCATTACAGCCAGTTTGTGCTTCTGGGTCTTAATCTGCTTTGTCTTTTAAGTTCAGAGTTTGCTGGTGGGCAGCCTTTTCTTTTTCCAGGGCAGCCTTTTCCCGGGCAAACTGCACATCAATTTCCACTTGTCTTCTCTTAAGACTGTCACTCGATGAGTTGGGATACCACAGAGAATCCCCTCCTGCCAGAACAGGCACCCCTCCACTCCTGTCTTGCTAAGTTAGACACTCCAGTCAGCTTCAGCACAGACACAGAGGTTGGGCCACATCTGTCTGCAGTTCACTGAAACTGAGATGCACTCAGTTCAGGGGCTTCTTAGTTAACAGAGACTTTCCCAGGGCCCAGTGTTCAGCCTTTCTGGGCAATTTGCAACTTGTGTAGTTCTAGCTTCTTCTGATTTTCCCTTACTTATTTTGCTTCCTTTTCTGTCTCTATTTCCCTTACCCGAAATAAGCAAACAGAAAATAAGCCAGTAACCATTTTGTCTGTTCTCCAGCCATCAAACTTAAAACTCATTTAAAATCACTACCCGTATCTTAAAGCAATCAGCTGTGCAAAGATCCTGCTGCACTACACCACTGTGACAGGTTGGATCACAGAATCCCCCTTGGGGACTGCCAACTGATGTGCTGAGACTACCTCTAAGCCTCTTTTCCCTGCAGGCTTGGGACTCCAGAACCTCGCCTGTTTGAGCCAGATACACTAGCCTGCTACAAACCCAGACCCACATCTGAACCATGTCCCCCAAAAGTTGCAGGCTTAACTGAAAACAGCTTAAGAAATGTTCCTGTCTCAAATGCTTAGATGCCCAACTCCCAATGGGGTTCAAATCCCAAATAAATCCGTTTTACCCTGTATAAAGCTTATACAGGGTAAACTCAAATTGTTCGCCCTCTATAACACTGATAGAGAGATATGCACAGCTATTTCCTCCCCCCCACCAAGGTATTAATGCATACTCTAGGTTAATTAATAAGTAAAAAGTGATTTTATTAAATACAAAAAGTAGGATTTAAGTGATTCCAAGTAATAACAGATAGAACAAAGTCAATTACCAAGCAAAATAAACCATGCAAGTCTAAACCTAATACAGTAAGAAAGCTGAATACAGATAAAATCTCATCCTCAGAGATGTTTCAATAAGCTTTTATCACCGACTAGATGCCTTCCTAGTCTGGGCACAATCCTTTCCCCTGGTACAGCCCTTGTTCCAGCTCGGGTGGAAGCTAGCGGATCTCTCATGATTGCAGCCTCCTTTGTTCTGTTCCACGCCCTTATATATCTTTTGCATAAGGCGGGAATTCTTTGTCCCTCTCTGGGTTCCTACTCCTCCTTCTAAATGGAAAAGCATCAGGTTAAAGATGGATTTCAGTTCAGGTGACATGATCACATGTCACTGTAAGACTTCAAGCCCTCATGTCTCCCAGCCTGATGTACAGGAAGGCCTGCAAGCAAACAGAGCCATCCACAGTCAATTGTTCTGGTTGATGGGAGCCATCAAGATTCCAAACCACGATTAATTGCCCACACTTTGCATAACTACAGTAGGACCTCAGAGTTATATTTCATATTTCTAGTTTCAGATACAAGAGTGATACATTTATACAAATAGGATGAACACACTCAGTAGATTATAAGCTTTGTAATACCTTACAAGAGACCTTTTGCATGAAGCATATTCCAGTTACATTATATTCACACTCATTAGCATATTTTTGCAAAATCATATAGATTTTCATAAAATCAACATCACAGCTTCATCCCACATTAAAATTTTAACACTAGAACTTGGCCATCACATATAAATGAACTAAATCTGTGAACAATTTTGACCCAAGGTTGCCATAATACATTTATTTCACCCTGTTGTGCACACACATTGAAATTAAAGTTCCTCCCATTGTTACATCATTTGGTCTTGCAAGATGTCATATGATGTGCAGCTCTTTCCAAGGTATTATTTTTGAGAAGACATGCCATTCTGATCTATTTCTCCAGTTTTAAGTAATGTCGACCGTATTGTGGTTTGACAGAGATAAGCTGACTTATAAAGGAGTTCTATATTTTTATAACAGACAGCGGAGATACCTTTATATGCTCCAGGACAGCAGTTGCAACATTTGTATGAAGATCGATAAGCCTTTTCTTTTCAAGTAGTTCTGGAAGAGAGCTGAAAAATTTAAATAAAGTAAAACGTTGGGTTGCACATTCCAGTGGCATTGTGGATTCACTATAATAAATGCATCAATTATGAGAAGCAAAGGTGAAGATTACAAACTGAAAAACAAAGGAGTCAGGAAATACAAGAGTTAAGGTTCTCAAAGAAACATTTACAGTATATTCAATGTGGGTAATCTATATAGCCGTAGTTAGTGATAGAAGACAATGTATATGCAGTATGGGCAACGTAATACAGCTAACTGTAAATGTAACATACAGGAACAAAGAATGTAGGCCATACTAACAAGATGGGGGATGGGGACACTAGTCCGAGAAGCAGTTACTCTGAAAAGGATTTCTGGGGGCAGGATAATCAGTTGACCATGAGATTCCTGTGTGATGCTACGGCCAAAAGGGCTAAAGTGATCCCTGGATGCATACCTAGGGGTATCTCAAGCAGGCGTAGAGAGATAATATTACCTCTGTATTTGGCACTGGTGCAACCACTGCTAGAGTACTGTGTCTAGTTCTGGGGTATGCAATTGGGGAGGACTGATCAGACACACTGTACTTGTGACTCACAGCCCTGTTAGAGGTGTTCGTCACTGTGGCATCGGAATAATTACCTATTAGTGATTATCCTTGATCACAGGGATAGCTCGTAGAGGTCAGGACCCAATTATCAATAGGACATGGGAAGTGTGTGTAGCATAGCCACAGGCATAAATTTAGAGGCCTCCTGCAAGAGCCCCTTCCTAAGCTGAGAGCCTGTGAGAAAGCACAGCAATTGAGTGAGCTGCCAACATAAGGAAAGTTTGGCTGCAAAGAGAGAAGGCCAAGGGATAACAATTACAAAGGCACCAAGTCCCCAAGAAAAGTAACTGACCGAAGAAACAGAAAAAATCCAATACACCTAACGAACATACCCTAAATGTAGGCTACTTAAAAAAACACCCCAAGAGTAAAAAAAATAAAAACAAAAAAACCCAACACCATAGATAGAAGATCGGCAGCACAGTGGAGGCTACCCAATTTATCGCACTGAGTGCAACAAGTATGACTACCTGCCTTGGGGGCAGGTGGTGTATGAACACATGCAGTGTGAGCAATTCACGGCCCTCAGAGACAAAGTACGGGCTCTTGACGCCAGAGTGGCTGAACTGGACGACAATGAGAGACAGTGTGGTACAGAGAAGAGACTTTTAAAGACAAAGTAGAGCGGTCCCGCCTCCTGTCCAACAACCCATGTGCTGTTGAGGATGAAAGTCTTGGGGCCAGAGAGCATCAAGCTGGAGTAGAAGGAAACAATCCCATAGTTAGGACCCACCTTCCAGATGATGTCATGATATCCTTTTGCACAGAGGATATCCCTCTGGGGAGCAGGGACTTACTAGAAAAAGATAGGCAATAGCAGTGGGGATTTGATTGCTAGAAACACAGATGGATGGGTTTATGATAACCAGGAGAACCACATGGTAAATTGTCAGCTGGATGTAAAGATAGCAGATCTCATGAGATATTAAGACAGACCTATATGTAGCACTGGGGTGGAACTGGTGGCTGTGCTACATTTAAGTATCAATGCCTTGGGAAAAGTAGGAGAGAGGTACTGGAGGCCAAATTTAGTCTGCTAGGTAACAGATCAAAGTCCAGGACCACCATGGTTGCATTTTTCTGAATTGCTTCCATTTCCACATGCAGGGCCAGTAAGACAGGCAGGGCTGAAAGGTCTCAATGCATGAATGAGATCATGGTGCAAGGAGGAGGGATTTAGGTTTATTAAGAACTGGGGAACATTTTGGGGAAGGAGTATCCTATAGAGGAGAGATTGGCTCCACATAAACCAAAATGGAACTAGACTGCTGGCATGTAAAATTAAAAAGGCTGTAGTGGATTTTTTAAACCAAGGGCTGGGGGAAAGCTGACAAGTGCAGAATAGCACACTGCTCAGGCAGCCAGTGGAGGGGAGGAAGATCTAACTCCGGAAGGAGAGAGCAGTAAAGGAAGATTTCCTAGATGGGAGCCCAAAATGGCCAAGATTGCATGCTGTAATAGTACAGGGCTAGAGGACATGGGGGTAGAAACCCTGACATGTGCTTGGAAAGATGATCCCTGGGCTCCCTATCAGATCAGTACAACTCCCATGAGAACAAAGTATATGGGTGGCAGATATCTCCCTACTATGTTTTGAAGAGATAGAAGAAAATGAACACTCAAATAATGAAGTTGCACTATTCAGGTGTCTCAGGGCCCTCCTGAAACCCAGTCAGTGTTTCAATTCCAGAACCCATCAGTCCAGAGACAGAAGCACTTAAAATGGCAGATGAGGATAGCAGGGGTGACTCTAGTTGTGTCATCGTCATAACATGACTCAGTACAGGAAACATCTTCAGTACTGAGAAAGTCTGCACCAGACATATCTGCACCATGAAGGTCGATGGCAGAGTCATGGGCTCAGAGAGGATTGCTATCATGTGTTACAGTATTGACATCGGTACTGAGGCACTGTTACTGGGGAAAATATGGCCCATGGGTATTCTGTGACCAGTTAATACATCAGAGGGATCCAATCAGGGCTGTAAACTGCTTTTCCATTGAGGGGCATGAGCCAACAGAGAAATGGCTCTTTTTACTAGGCACCAGGGAGGGTTACTTTTGTCTATGTTTACCCTGGGAACTCTGCTCCTTCCTACCCCTTCCTGACAATAATTGGGCAATAGACTCAGTGACCAAGGGGTTCACTGTCTTTGATGAAGAATGAACACAGGACCTTTGTGTACAGCTGCATCTCACCAGAACACTAACCAAGAGCAAATGAACCAGCTTGACAGGATTTTTAGCTTCAAGCTCTGAAGAGGTCCTTTTTGATAGCTCCAGAATAAAGCTTGAGAAGGGCTACCAGGCCTTTCTGCATTCTTTTGGAAAAGGAGAGACAGATTAAACATTTGCCCGTGATGTGTCCCTCACTGAGACAAAACAGACACCTAGAGTATTAATCACTGGTGGAAGTATGGATCGCTGTTTCAGGTGGTACCTGTGGGTACTTGGTGACCAGCCAATGTATCAGAGGGACACAATATGAACCATAAGGCCATATACCAGCCTTGCAAGAGGGATAAGTTTAAAATATCAGGGATTTGACTCAGCCATACTGAGTCTAGCCCATTATCCTGTCTTCCGACAGTGGCCAATGCCAGAAGTTTCAGCGGGAATGAACAGAACAGGGAAATCACCAAGTGATCCATCCCCTGTCGTCCACTCTCAGCATTTGACAGTCAGAGGCTTAAAGACACCCAGAGCATGGGGTTGTATCCGTGACCATCTTGGCTAATAATCATTGATGGATCTATCATCCATGACCTTAACTAATTCTTTCATGAAACCAGTTATAGTGTGACCTTTACAACATCCCATTGCAATGAGTTCCATAGGTTAGCTGTGCATTGTGGGGAAAAAGTACTTTCTCGTATTTGTATTAAACCTGCTGCTTACTAATTTCACGGGGTGACCCCTGGTTCTTGCGTTACATGAAGGAGTGAATAATCCCTTATTCACTTTCTTCATGCCACTCATGATTTCATAGACCTCTGTCATATCCCCTCCTTAGTCATCTCTTCCAAACTGAACAGCGCTAGTTTTTTAATCTCTCCTCAGATGGAAGCTGTTCCCATTCCCTTAATCATTCTTGTTGCACGTCTTGGTACCTTTCCCATTTCTAATATATATTTTTGGAGATGAGGTGACCCAAATTGCATGCAGTATTCATGGATGTACCATGGATTTCTATAGTGGCATTATATTTATTGTCTTATTTACCCCAGGGTTTCTCAAACGGGTCGCCACTTCTGTAGGGAAAGCCCTGGTGGGCCGGACCTGTGTGTTTACCGGCCCCGTCCGCAGGTCGGGCCAATCGTGGCTCCCACTGGCCGCGGATCGCTGCTCTGGGCCAACAGGAGATGCTGGAAGCAGCCGGGCTGAGGGACTTACTGGCTGCCGCTTCCAGCAACTCCCATTGGCCCTGTTCGAGAAACCCTGATCTACCCCTTTCCTAACAGCTCCCAAAATTGTTAGCTTTTTGACTGGTGCTGCACATTGAGCAGATGTTTTCAGAAAACTATTCACACGGACTCCAATATCTCTTTCTTAAGTGGTAACAGATAATTTAGATCCCATAATATTGTATGCATAGTTGGAATTATATTTATTTTGCATTTGTCAACATTAATTTTATCTGCCATTTTGTTGCCCATTCAAGCAATTTTGTGAGATCCCTTTGTGTCAGCTTTGGATTTAACTATCTTGTGTACTTTTATATTGTCTGTAAACTTTGCCACCTCACTGTTTACCCCTTTTTCCAGATCATTTATGAATATGTTGAACAGCAACGGTCCCAGTACAGATCTGTGGGGGACAGAGCTATTTACCTCTCTCCATTCTGAAAACTGGCCATTTATTCCTACCCTGTTAGTTTCCTGTCTTTTAACCAGTTACTGATCCATGACAGGAGCTTCCCTCTTATCCCATGACTGCATATTTTGTTTAAGAGCCTTTGTGAGGGACCTTGTCAAAGTTACTATTTTTGCAATTTTCATATTTGAGTTCCTTCAAAACTCTTGGGTGAATAACATCTAGTTCTGGTGACTTATTACTGTTCAATATACCAATTTGTTCCCAAACCTCCTCTACAGACACCTCAATCTGAAATAGCGTCTCAGATCTGTCACCTAAAAAGAATGTCTCCCTCAAATTCTCTGCAGTGAAGACTGATGCAAAGAATCCATTTAACTTCTTTACAATGGCCTTGTCTTCCTTGAGTGCTCCTTTAGCATCTTGATTACCCATTGGCCCTACTGATTGTTTGGCAGGCTTATTGTTTCTGATATACTTAAAACATTCTTTGCTGTTCGTTTTTGAGTCTTTTGCTAGTTGCTCTTCAAATTCTTTTTTTAGTCTGCCTAATTATACTTTTACACTTGACTTACCAGAGTTTATTCTTCTTTCCATTTTCCTCAGTAGGATTTGACTTCCAATTTTTATATGTCTTTTTGCCTCTAACTGCTTCTTTTACTCTGTTTAGCCATGTTGGCATTTTTGGGATCCTCTTACTATTCTTTCTAATTTGGGGTATACATTTAGTTTGACACTCTTATGTCAGTTTTTAAAAAGTTTCTATGCAGCTTGAAGGCATTTCACTCGTGACTGTTCTTTTTAATTGCTGTTTAACTATCTTCCTCACTTTTGTGTAGTTCTCCTTTCTGAAGTTAAATGCTGAAGTTACAAAGCCAGTGGTAGGCTTTTTGGATGTTAAAATTAATTATATTATGGTAGCTATTACCAAGAAGTTCAGCTATATTCACCTCCTGACTAGATCATGAGCACCACTTAGGATTAAATTAAAAATTGTCTCACCCCTTGGGGGTTCCAGGACTAGCTGCACCGACAAGCAGTCATTAATGACATCTAGAATCCTTATTTCTGCATCCCTTCCAGAGGTGACATGTACCCAGTTGATATGGGGTAGTTGAAATCCCCCATTATTACTGAGTCCTCTATTTTTATAGCCTCTCTAGTCTCCCTGTCTAAGTACCTGTTATTGGGGATAACTCTATACCTAAAACGAACTCCTAGTGATTAATCTTATTCTGCCAATGGGTGTTAAACTACAACAACTGTTAATTATGCTATTTATGTTAATTAACTATTCAAGTATAATAAACTAGCCTAACAACTAGTCTCACAGTGTGCAGAGTCAAATACATGGTTCGGTGTCACTCCCATAGGTGGTAAAAAGGAAGTTCAGGATCTGTTGGACCCACTCCACTCCTTTTGTCCTTGGATGGGGGTGTGGCATGTGAGGACATCTAGTGCCAATTCTGCTGGCCAGTAGAATCCAATCTCACACTAATGGACTGCATGCGCACCAGAAGCAGAATCCATGCAGACAATCACTGAAAGAACAACAATTTCCTCCAAAGTCTATTTTTTGAGATTTTGCCTTACTGGGCAACAAACATCTAAATTCTTGCTTAACATTCCGATTGATATTTTTGAAAGTTGGTAAAATCATCAGGAGATATTAAAATCAGAATAGCAGAAAATATAACTAATGGAAAGCTATTTTACCTATACTACTAGTGCTTTATTAATTACTTACCTAACAGCTGAAGTTAGTTTAGCTGTATTATCAGAAAGCATACTTATTGCTCCTTCATCCTCCCCTTCAATTCCCTGTGGAAAGAGTTTCATTAAGGTACAACCATGTATGCTGTAGACACAAAACCATATTTGTAAATACGGTTAATTTATTTCTTCTCTATTTTACACTGATAGTATCAGGAGAATACAACTTCTACTGGGCATATCCATAAAGAACTTATTGGACAATAAATTATAATTTATAATTATAAATGAAAAAGTCTAGGAGTTAGAAAAAACACTTTGTACAGATGTCATTTGAAACAAAAAGGCAAGTGGGCTTCCCAAAGGCCATAATCCATTTTAGATAATAATTCAAAGAATTTCACAGCTCAAAGAGAAGTCCCTCACCGCATTGCATATGGTGGTACAGAAAGAACGTTAGCAAGGTGTTTGGATCAAGGCCAAAGTCTGTCATCACCTTACAAGGAATTTAGGAGGGTCTATTTTCAACATGTTTGTCTTCAAACCAGACCCAGACAGATTAAAACTACTGTGCATTTCTGGAGTGGCTGTTAACATATGAACCTGTTTACCTCACACTACAATTTTCATATACTTAATTATTTAAGTCTCTTATATATATTAAGAGATCAGTGTTGTTAAACTGATTATTTACAGCAGCAGTCCTGTAACTCTGTGAGTCACTGCATACTTTTATGAACACAGCCTTCTGAGTCTCATTTGGAAATGCTGCAATATTATCACAATAAATTTACGCAAATAATCATGTTTATGTATTTACAATAGTGAATTAACTTCAGAGGATGAAGTGATATTTCGCAACGACCTGAAATCTTCCACATGCATTATCTTCTCTTATTAATTTAAATGGTCTAAAAACCTAGTTTTAAAGTATACCTTATCTGGCTGTATGTTAAAATATTTCCCCTTAACTTCATGGTACCTTTTTTGCCCTATCGTCATTTTACATCCTAAGTGCTTCCCTTCCCAGAATGCGTCAGTCAAGATAGTGAGAACTGGCATGAGCTAAAGGACAGGAGGTTACTTACTATAATTGGAAGTTCTTTGCGATGTGTGGTCCCTATGTGGATTCCAAGCGTGGGGGCACATGTGAGCCATGCACTGGAGCCGGAATTGTTAGTGTCCATTGACCTGCACATGCATAGTACATCACCGTGTGGTGCATCCAAGGCTTTAGGAGGCTGCGCAGGTTGACGCCTCCTACCAAGCAGCAGAGGAGTCCGGAGCAGAGGGGAAGGAGGGCAGAACTGGAATCCAGATAGGGATCACACAGCTCAAAGAACCTCCAGTTACAGTAAGTAACTTCTTAGAGAGAGAGAGAGAGTTGGTCCCTATGTGGTTCCAAGCATCGGAGAGTAGTGACCAGTACCCAGGTAGGAGGTGGGAACAAGGGCTCAGAAGAAGTGCGGAGAACAGTATGGCCCACTGCCACATCCATAGCATAATGGGTGGAAAAGGTGTGGACTGAGGCCCATGTGGTTTCTCTGCAGATGTCATGGCATGAGACATCTGCCAGAAAGGTGGATGTAGCAGCATGAGCCTACATGGAGTACAGGAGAGTGTGTAGCAGTCAGTGATGCAATAAGAAATTCATCTGGAGAAGTGCTGTGACAAAAGGATGCAGCCACGGCAACACTCCGCAATGGCGGTAAAGAGCCTGGGGTAGGCTCGGAAGTTATGGGTGTGCTGGAGATAAAAGTTGCATATGGTGAGGGGCAATAAAGCCTAGCAGGCAAAGTGGACGACCTGCAGTTCTAAAATGCTGATATACATCTACACTAGCCTGGGTGACCAGAGGCCCTGAGCCACGCGGATGGCCAGATGAATGTCCCATCTGACAAGCAAGGCATCAATCATGAGGGTAAGGTGCGGTGTGGGATTTGTAAAGGGAACGCTGGCCAAGACTGTGGATGGGTTGCACCACCAGGTGAGAGGTGAGAACTGGTGGGGGAATGAGGACCCATTTGTTGAAGTGGTTGGACTGTGGGTTGTAGACAGAACAGAGCCACAGTTGGAGGCAGCGCAGACTGAGATGGGAGTACAGGGTGAAAGAGGTACAGGCGGCCATATGGCTCAGAAGGCAGAGGCAGTGATGGATGCACCTGTGAGGGCACAGGCAGAACTGCGCAATGAGGGCAGGGACATCAGCAAAGCAATCCGAAGGAAGGAAGGGGCAGGCCACGACAGAGTCCAGGTGAGTGCCTACAAAGGTGAGATAGCAAGTAAGGGTGAGGATCGTCTTCTCTTCATTGATGCAAATTCCTAGGGTGTTGAGGAGGGCACATAGCATACAAATAGTGGTAAGAAGATGGGATAGGGATGATGCTGCAAAGAGCCAATCATCTAGGTACAGAAACACCAAGTGACGCAGGTGGCGCATGTAAGCTGCCATGATGGCAAAGACCGTTGTGAAGACACAGGGCGGTAGTGATCCCGAAGGGTAGGACCTGGAACTGGTAGTGAGAACAGTTGATCGTGAAGCGGAGGAACTGACAATGAGCAGGATGGATGTCAATATGAAATCCTTTGTATCAAGAGTGATGAGCCAGGCTCCATGGGAAAGGGGGGGATAATGAGAGGGAGAGTGACCATCCGGAAATGAAACTTGCAAATAAATCTGTTCAGAGGTCCAAGATAGGGTGGAAGCCACCTCCTTTCTTTGACACAAGGAAAGAGGAGGAATAGAAGCCCTAGTCATGGTAGAACTGTTGAATGAGTTCTATAGAGACCTTCAGCAGGAGGGTATCCGCTTTCTCTCAGAGGAAGTGAGAGTGTGATAACATGGCAGGGCGCTCCTCAGGTGAGCAGTGAGGCAGGAAGGAGAGAAATTAGATGAGGTATCCCTGGTAGACAATATTCCACCACCCAGTGGTTGGTGGTAATCTTGCCCCAGTTGTGAGTGAGGAGGCCAAGACGACCCCAGAAAACCACCTGTGGAGTAGCGGGAGGAGAGGCGGAGAAGTTCGCAGGTCTTGGGGAAGGAGTCAAAAGGGCTGCTTGGAGGAACCTCGAGGCAGGGTGGAAGTAGAAGGAGCAGCAGAGTAGCGAGTTCATTGCGAGTGCAGACAATGCTGAGAAGAACAGGATGGGTGCTGCGGGTAAGGTTGGTGGTAAGGCTGGTACGTGGCATAAGCTGGCAGGAGAGTCCTTGAGGGAATGGAAGCACTCTTCTGTTTCATTTCTGAACTTGTAGTTGTTGAAGGGAAAGTCCTCAAGAGCGGTCTGTACTTCTTTTGGGAAGCTGGGAGTCCTGGCAAAGTATGAGGCAGCATTGACCGTGTACTGGACAGTGACCTTGGCCACTAAATTGCCTTCACCCAGTTGATGTTGGAAGTCCTGCTCCCACTCCGAGGTCGAGGTGGGAAGGAAGTCCTGCAAGTCCATGAGTTTGGAAAATGAAAGGAAATCAGACTTGGCCATGATGGCCTGGTAGCTGACAATGTGGAACTGGAGGCCGGCAGAAGAGCAGACCTGGTGTCCCAGGAGGTCCAACTTCTTGGTGGCCCGATCAGGGGCCGTGGACTATAGGTGTTGTTGGCGGGTGCGCTCGTCGTGGTTTGGACCATCAGGAAGTTGGGGGGCATGTGGGTGAAAGGAATGTCCATGAACGTAGAGGGCATGAAGTACTGGCATTCTGCCTGTTTTGGCGTTGGGGCACAGGAGGCTGTGGTGTGCTAGATGGTCTGGGCCGGTTGTAGAAGGGCGTTGTGAACAGGGAGTGCGGTACACAAGGGTCCAGAAGATTGTAAGATGTCTAGGAATTGATCTCATAGGTCCTGAATGTCTTCAACAGGCAGCCTGAGGGATGTGGCCATTCTCCAAAGTCCTATTATGGCACGAGGTTGGCAAGAGATGAGAGAGAGTGAGGGGAATGATAGCATTGTCCAGAGATGAGGAGATGCCAATATGGACTAGGGTTTGCAAAGGCGCCTGCTGGTGCCGCCAGAGCGGAGACAGCCGAAGGGTCCTCAAAGAAGAAGGGAGGGGCTGTGTGCATCAGGGACAACTGGTGCCATGAGCGAGATGGCATTTCATGCTCATAATTGGGCATCCAGGAAGCCCAGTAGGGCCAGGCATAGGAGTCACTAGGCAGTGGTGGTGCCAAGGGGTAGGGGTACCATGGGTCGGCTGGCAGGGCGTATATCGGAGGGTATAGTTGGTGCCAAGGATCCAGACTGAGGGACCGTGCAGGCGAGAAGGTGTGGTCTGGGTAGGAGAACCACTCAGACTCGGAAGATGGGTCTGGTAGGGGTGGAGACAGTGGGACTGTCATTGCAGGAGGATGGTCCAGGAGCAAGAGGCACCTCTGGCCCGGCAGAGAAGGATTGAGCAGGAGCAACTCGCCCACAAGGGATGGCAGGCGAAGCATGGCAGGGGAGCATAAGTTCAACCATCAGTGTGGGGAGGGACACATGTTCTAGCATGCCTGGCACCAGGCAGGCAAGTCTGGACAGACCTGGTGGAGTGGACGGAACTGGGGGCATGGGTGGCAAGCCAGTCACCCTGGCTGGCGCCAACACAGCTTGGACTTGTGCTCGAAGCAGGACTTTTTCGGAGCAGGAGTGTCCAAGTTGGCACGCGAATTCTCACTCGACTTGGCATGGCTTGAGGAGGCAACACTGTGCTTGGAGGTGGTCCCCGGAGAGCCATCCTTATGCCCATGGGTGTGCTTTATGTGCACAGGGTGGGCTTTTGGTGTGTGCACCAGTGCTGGGTGGGAAGACCCCAGAGAGGTGCTCACTGCCTGTGTCAGATGCCATTCCAGTGGATCCATGGATCCCAGATCTGAGAGTGCACTTGGGCGCATTGCCTCTTCCATGAGGTGTTTGCGGAGGTGGAGTTTTCTAGCCTCCTGGGTGGTGTGGTGGGAATGATTGGCAGATGTGAGCTTTGCCAAGGCAATAAAGACAAAATTGATGCACATCACTCACAGAGAAGGAACGTGGGCATGAAGAGCAATATTTAAACCCAGCTTGCCAGAGTACAGTCCTCGGGCCAGGGGGAGTCCCCAGAGGGGATAAGTCCAACTGAAAGCAAGCAGTCAACTAATAAATGAGGAACAGACAACTACTAAAGAAAAACTATGTACAACGGACCGAAGCAGTTCTTTTAAGCTAAGAGCACTGAGGAAGAGAGATGCCAACTCTGGCTACGCAGTGGTAAAAGGGAACTGGAGCAGCGCTGACCTGCACTGCCTCTTAAAGCTTCGGAAATGCCACATGGCTGACGCACATACGGGTCAACGGATGCTACTAGGAATAACTCCGGTTCTGGCATGTGGCATGCATGCACACCCATGCTTGGAATCCACATAGGGACCATCACTCGAAGAACAACATTTGTTGATGCGGATGTTTTAAAAGCATGAGAATACTTGTATAGGGCTTTGTTTCATATTTTATATAAAAATGAAATATGTTAAACAAAAAATATATATCTTAAACAAACCTTACCATAATACTTTTAAGCCTTTTGACCTCATCTTCTTGGGCTCTGTAGGATTCCAGCTCTTGCTGAACAGACTCTGCCACCTCTGGGAAAGGACTAAAGCAATATTATATATAAGGTTCTGTTAAACAGGCAAATTTAAATAGTAAAACCATATGGTTTCTATGATCAAAATAACTGTTGAAATGCCTTTCAGAAATTTTTATGAAATACCAACTCGTTACTATAATAACGAAGCATCAAAAATACAGAAAATACTTAATATACGAGAGTAATCAAACATATGCTTAAGCTTTCAGTATAAATATCCATTACTTTTTATATGCTTTATTAAATTCACATATAAAAATTAATACACCTCTACCCAGATATAACGCTGTCCTCAGGAGCCAAAAAATCTTACTGAGTTATAGGTGAAACCATGTTATGTCGAATCTGCTTTGATTCGCCGGAGCACGCAGCCCCGCTCCCCTGGAGTCCTGCTTTACTGCGTTATATCCAAATTTGAGTTAAATCGGGGTAGAGGTGTACATAGTGATGGCACCATAGATGTATACTCTCTACATAACAAAAAAAAATCCCCCCAAAGCAGATGAATACAAAGAGATAAAATGACTGTCCCAGAAGATCCATTAACATCAGTGTTTCAAATTGCTGTAGATATTAAATACATTTCCACAAAACCCTAAAAGTAAAGCTACCACAATACGTAAGGATTAGTATAAAGCAATTCCTCAACTATTTTACCTGAAGGAACTAAATCTAGTCATGAGGTCTCCATCCTAAGTAACTTCATTTTCATAAACATTCAAAACAGTAAAGTATTGGGATATCCAAATGGATCAGATGACATCTTTCTTTAAATCTAATAATGTGACCAGACCACACTATACAGCAGAGTTTGTCCCCCTCAGTGCTGGTTTTCAGTTTTCATTCTTTTATAGCTTTGCTCACACAGAACTCTTTCCTAGCACATCCAGGGCACTCTACTACCTTGTTTATGAATCATAAGAATTACGAGATTATGTTTAATTTTGCATTTCCCATATTACTAAAGAACTCCACTTCTCTCTATAAATCCAGTCTGATTTTTCCCCTGAATTGGGAACACATTTCAAAGCTTTTTCACAAATGAAATCTTACTCCACAGGTACATGGGAAACTAGGCTAACAGTGCCTTTAGAATTAAATAAAAAGCATCTACTCAATTTGCAAACAGATTTGTCACCTGTATGCTTTATTCAAAGGAACATTCAAACATTCCTAAACTAAGTAAAACTGCTAGTGAATCCCTTAAAATGAGATTAATTCCTCTACACTATTTATATAGATTGAACTATACCAAACATACCTATTTTATGAAATTACACAGAGTTCTTTGGGTAGAGTAATGTGGCTTATGACTCCCTATGCATAGATGCTCTATCACACTTTCTCAAAGACATGGAAAAATATTAGTATGTTAAGGGTAATTCTTCATTAGAAGTTGACTAATTTAAATATAAAATCTGGAATTGTTCAGCTCACCTGCCTTTATGCTTCTGCCAAAATTTATCAGCTGGAGTTAAGTCGTATGATTTTTTATTCTTTTTCTTTGGCCTAGCCCCTGCTGGAGAATTTTCCATTCCTGAAGATTCCTCTAGATTAACTCTGTTCAAATGGAAATCCTAGAAAAGGATAATCTTAATTAAACATCCACAATTTCAACCCAAAATAGAGAATAAAAATACTCTTACCATGAACCAAAATAACTAGGCTTCCATACATTGTTTATTTTGATGAAATCCTATGATAGATCTTCCAAATGAAACGAACATTTCAAATCCTCTCTAAAAATCTCTAGGCTGTATGTATAATCTTTCTTCCTTAATGTTTCAAAATAGACTATTCTGCTACCAGTCTTTTCCATTGAGCAAATGTTTTATTTTGCTATTTATTCTAGTGTAACCAAAAGCATCTCTTTTTGTTAAATATCTGTACACCAGCCAGAAGAAGTTTACTAACCAACCTAAGATAACATAAGCAGAGTTAGGAGTCTGGTGTAGTTTTTTCAACGTCAAAGTCATTTAAAGCTATAATAGAAACAGAATTTCAAGTGAGTGTATGCATATTTGTCCTGTCCTACCTCACATTCAAGAGCACATACAGAGATTTCTTAAGTAGACATGATAACCTACTTTGCTTTCTGTATGTAAACTGGATTATTTACCAGAAACTGGAGTTGTCTGACTTAAAATGATTCTATAAATTCACTCAAGAAGGTGCACAGGTTTTCATATGGGATTTATAGAGGAAATTCAGTAATTTAGAACATATTTGTATAGGGCTGCCATAGGTTCTCTCAGTGTTGTAGAGAAATGTTGCAGTCTAACAATGATAACCCAGTTACACCAAAATTGTGGATGCAGTACCGTGAGACCGAGTTTTTTCCTGCTGCAAAAAAACCCATAAGATGGACCTGGTGGGGAATCACTGGGAGGAAAATTCTAAGGTTATATTCAGTATTTTCAACAGATGATTCTGTTTGAAGAATCTGTGTGGAAACAGCCGAGATTCTGACCCCAGAAACTACAGATCTCATTCAGAGGACATGACTGTTTGGCTGTTTCCAAAAAGCCTCTCGCAACTTTTCCCTCATACCCTTGCCAGTATGGCATCTCTGCATTGACTGTAATGGTTGAAGGGATTCCCCCTGGTTTATGAGGTGGAAGTAAAAAATGTGGGTAAGAAAACAAGTCCCACTCACTCCCTACAAATAAATCTCCAACCCTGAACAATGCCCATCTGGAGATAGGGCCGCAGTTGTGGCACCTCCCCACTCCACTCACCATGTATGGGGAATCCCTTCCTCACAGAGATTTGAGATTAATTAATTCATGCTGAAGGATTAATTCGTTCCTCCTAATTATCCCCCAGCCCCCAATTTTGAATGGCTGTGGAGGGGAAATAATTCTCTTTTAGACAAGATTTTAAATTCTACAGATGTCTTCTGCTCAGCCATCACAATTTTAGGGTAAAATGGATCACCTTTGGACTTCAAAAGATTAAGCAAACTCCTTTTTTAAATATATGAAAAGGGCTTGTAGGGTTGCCAGGTGTTCGGTTTTCAACCGGAACGCCCGGTTGAACTGGGACCCTCGCGACCCTGGTCAGCACCACTGACTGGGCTGTTAAAAGTCCAGTCTGCTGTGCAGCCAGGCTAAGGCAGGCTCCCTGCCTGCTGTGGCTCCACACGGCTCCCGGAAGCAGCAGTATTTTCCCCCCTACCTCCAACCCCTTCACCTAGGGCAGCCAGGGATCTCTGCTTGCCAATGGGAGCTGTGGGGGTGGTGCCTGCAGACGGGGCAGTGTGCAGAGCTGCCTGGCCGCACCTTCATGTAGGAGCAGGGGGTGGGGGCATGCTGCTACTTCTGGGAGTTGCTTGAGGTAAGCGCTGCTTGGAGCCTGCACACCTGCCCACCTCCCGCACCCCATCCCTCTGCCCCAGCCCTGATCTCCCTTCCGCACTCTGAACCCCTTTGCCCCAGCCTGGAGCACCCACCTACACCCCAAATCCCTCACCCCCAACCCTACACCAGAGCCCTTTCCGCCAGCCGGAGCCCTCACACTCCCCCGCACCCCACCCCCCGATCTCCCTCCCACACCCTAACCCCTCGGCCCCAGCCCAGAGCTCCCTTCCATACTCCAAACTCCTTGTTTTTGGCTCTACCCCAGAACCTGTCCCCCAGCTCAGAGCCCATACCCCTCCCACACCCTAACCCCTCAGCCCCAGCCCAGAGCCCCCTCCCACACTCTGAACTCCTCAGTCCCAGCCCAAAGCCCTCTTCTGCACTCTGAATCCCTAATTTCTGGCCCCACCCCAGAACCCACGTCCCCCAGCTCAGTGCCCCTACCCCCTTCCACACTCGAACCCCCTGCCTCAGCCCAGAGCCCCCTCCCATACTTAGAGCCCCTCAGCTCCACCCCCAGCCTGAAGCACCCTCTTCCACCCCAAACCTCTCATCCCTGGCCCCACCTCAGAGCCCGCACCCCCGGCCAGAGTCCTCACCCCCTCCCACACCCCAACCCCCTGCCCGGTGAAAATGAGTGAATGAGCAAAAGCGGGGAGAGTGAGCAACAGAGGGAGCGGTGGGATGGAGTGCGTGGGGGCAGGGTCTCGGAGAAGGGTCAGGGCACAGGCGGGGCCTTGGAGAAGAGGCAGGGCACAGGTGTTTGGTTTTGTGCGAGTAGAAAGTTGGCAACCCTAGGGGCTTGTAGAATTAGAACAGCATTTTTTGTCTTAAAAATAAGGTTATTGAAGTTAGATGTTTAAAAGATAAACAGTAAAAAATGCTCAAGGCGTTCACATTTTGAGAGGGTTCCGATATGCTACATGACTTTCCTCAGGTACAAAAAAAATCCAAACTTGCATTTCTAATGCACTCATTACCATGGAATCTAGGCACTAAAGAATGACTACATCATCAATTTCCTCAAATAACTCAACTGATTCTCCAGTTATATTAGGATTCACTTCAACATTAGACACACTTTTCCCCTAAAACTCTCCATCAGCATATTTCAGTCTGCTTAATGGTGCTGGGATCTATTCCTCTCTCCTTGATCATCTATCACTGATGACCTCTTTGACTCTAGGATAAACTGAAAATAGAAAGTTAAACGATTTTTGAGAAATTGCCACAAACTTCAAAGAGTAGAATTTTAAAAAGCTGTTTAAAATATTCCAGTTGTATAAGTAGGCATGAGGAAAAAAGCACTAAAGAGACGCTGAGGGAGATTATCAGTGTTGTTAGAACTAAAAAATTAGTCTATATAAAATTTTTGGAATGTCATTTGGGATTCTAGTGGCTAGTCATATTTTATAAAAACATATACCACTTAACTGTAAAGAAAATCTAAATTAAGTTTTAGAAATTAGTAATTAGAAAATTAGGATTCAGGCTTTCAAAAGTTTACACATACTTGTGTGGGCTGTGACAAAGCACAATATGCACATGCCTACAGGCCCGCGAGCATATACACTGGTGTTAGCATGTGCAAGACAAACAGGAATACTTTGAAAATGTAGCCCTAAATGGCCTTAAAAATACTTTTCAGAGCAGTTCTGACATAATTGATTACGCTGGTGCACAAATGAGGCTTTCGCATGCCAAGCCACTTCAAGTTGCCCGTATGTTCACGTCATATTAAAAAACTGGTCATATTAATTAAAGGTAATTTTAAAACAACTACCTATGTTTACCAAACTGAAAAGAAGAAAATAGGAAAAACATTTTAAAGCATCTAACAGGATATAACATACAATGAAGAGTAAAAAATAAAATTAGTATCCTTCAAACAGAGCAAGAGAGGAATAATACTGAACACCCCAAAATAATTCAGGGATAGGTTATAAGTGATGCTTATAAAATTGTCCTAAAGGCTGAGTAGAGAAACTAAGATCAAAATAAAGGACCAGATTTTAGTAACTCTCTCTGTGAGAGCCCCATTAATTTCAATGGCATTACCTTAAATAAGATACTAAATGTCCATAAATCTGGCCCTAGGTTTTTGGATTTGTTTTTTTGTTGTTTTTTTTTTAACACTTTTTCAAAATGCATAATGATTCTGGAACAGTGCAGAAATTGCAAACATCACCCAGAAAGTGCTAGAAATGGTTTTAATACAAGTCATATCTCTAAATCCTTTCATATTGGACTTGGATTTTTCCTGGCTTAAAGGTGACTGCAGGCAATAGCGCCCCTAAGCCACAGGCCCCATGGAGTTGAAGTTGGCAAGACATCAGATTGTCATAAATAGATAGCTAAGGGTTAATGTCTCTTTCACCTGGAAAAAAAAGTAACCTGAAGCACCTGACCAGAGGACCAATCAGGAAACCGGATTTTTTCAACTCTGGGTGGAGGGAAGTTTGTGTCTGAGTTTTTTTGTCTTCTGCCTGTCCCTCTCAGCTATGAGGAGGATTTTTCTTTTTCCTGCTTTCTAATCTTCTGTTTCCAAGTTGTGAGTACAAAGTTGGTTTTTTGTTTTGTATTTACATGTCTATAGTTGCTGGAGTGCTTGGAATTGTATTCTTTTTGAATAAGGCTGTTTATTCATATTTCTTTTAAGCAATTGACCCTGTATTTGTCACCTTAATACAGAGAGACCATTTGTATGTATTTTTCTTTCTTGTTTATATAAAGCTTTATTTTAAGACCTGTTGAAGTTTTTCTTTAGTGAGGAACTCCAGGGAATGGGTCTGCAGCTCACCAGGGAATTGGTGGGAGAAAGAAGTCCGGGGGGAACTTGGGTGTGTTAGATGTACTAGCCTGACTTTGCATTCCCTCTGGGTGAGGGGGGAAGAGAGATTGACTCTCGGTAATTCTGTTCTCCAGGCTGGGAACGGGGAGGGTGGAATCCCTCTGTTTAGATTCACGGAGTTTGCTTCTGTGTATCTCTCCAGGAACACCTGAGGGGGGGGGGAAGGGAAAAGCTTTATTTCCCTTTGTTGTGAGACTCAAGGGATTTGGGTCTTGGGGTCCCCAGGGAAGGTTTTTGGGGGGACCAGAGTGCCCCAAAACACTCTAATTTTTTGGGTGGTGGCAGCAGTACCAGGTCCAAGCTAGTAACTAAGCTTGAAGGTTTTCATGCTAACCCCCATATTTTGGACGCTAAGGTCCAAATCTGGGACTAGGTTATTGACACAGATGTAAACAAATTACATGCAAAACTGCTACAAGAAATGGGAAATGATGAAGACGCTTTCACACACATCTTCTATTCAAGAAGGATATAAAGAGATTATCTTAACGACATCATGTACAAGATATTTGGAAACTAAATACTAGAAAATCTGATGACTTTTGCTGAAAAAGGAAAAGTTCAGAAGCTACACTGAAAGATCACACAGGGCTAGGAGGGATGGACAGATCTACTCCCTGAAAAAACGCAGTGTAGCTAAGGATAACCAGCTTCATGAAAAAAATGGTCATGTCTGATAATAATTTTGGATATATTTGTAGATACTATTGCCAGAACACACAAGTGGTGGTAATGTAATTTAATTAACATAATATGCATAATGTAATTCGGTTTTCAAAAGTAACTGACAAAGTTTCATATTACAAGTGAACAGCCAAAGTGTGAAGAGTCATGAACCAGGAAAACAGTTGACAGAAAATTAAGGGAGAATGGAAGTTTCTTAGAAGATGGAAAGAAAGATAGTGAGGAGTCACAATGATCAGTTTTTGTAAACAAGTTTATATTATTTAATAACAAATTATGTTATATGCAAGCTTACTATACTCACTATACTCCAAGCTAAAAAATGGACTAATCTGGGATGTCCAACAATGAGAAACTTTCTAGATGCACGCCTTAGGCGGTAAACTGAAATTCACTATAGAACTAATAGCCTTTGAACTTATAACCAAAATAAGAATGAGTAGTTCTCGATATGGAAGACTTGAATTCATATTATGGAGCCACAATTTTCATAAGCACGTTTGTGTCTCATTCTAGAGAAAGTCAAGTTTTCCACCTCTCTTCCTTCCCTAAACAAACATACTTTTCACAAAAAAACAAGAAACTTTCTGTCTCCAATTTCTCGGTATGGTCTTCTATTTTTTTATTGTTTAAAAGAAGTTTGAGATACTAGTGTTAACTTTTAGAAGTTAAATACCTTTGCATAGGTATTTTAACTCTGTTTTGTCCCCAATGAGAATTAATGCCTTTGAATACTCTGTGGAAAGTTAGGTGATTAATTTTGGAGTAATTCACTATGAATATCTGAAGCCTTGAAAATACAGCTGGGCGAGCAATTTTCAAATTTGTTGGCAATTCTGGAAAAAATAAAAAATTAGTTCACTGTGACAGTTCTTGGGGTACCCAGGTCTCTAAGTCACCTAGTTATCCCCTGCTTCCAGTAAGAAGGAGTCTTTCTTGTGGTAGCTGCGTGTCAGCTCCTTAACGCAACAAGCCTTTTAGTCACTCCAGCACTCCCCTCTAGGCTACGCCAGTTCTAACTTTGCCTTGCATATTAACAACGGGTGCATTCCAATCCCTGAGTCCCTTTGAATCATTCCCCTGTAATATCCAGCCCCTGACACCGGCTACTCTAAGGGTATGTCTAAACTACCTGCCAGATCAGCAGGTAGTCATTGACGCAATACATCGATCCTGAACGCGATCCCCGTCGACACCGCACCGCAAGGACATGAAGTCAGTCAATCTAAGTTGATCTAAGATACGTCAACTTCAGCTACACTATTCTTAGATCGATCCTCTCCTCACTCCCCCATTGTAGACTAGACCAAGAAATCCCAGATTCACTGCTCTCAATCACAGATCCACTGCAGTGTGTCCCAGTTTATCAGTTTTACTTTAAAATAAATCACCAGTCCTGTAAACCACACAGTGCTTGTGAGCACTTCTGATAAAACAAATGGAGATTTAAGAATAAAGATTTAACTAGAAATGAGTGTCAGAAACATGTTGTTACAATACAATACAAAATCATAAAACAAACCTGGATCTACTTTTATCAATAATTATCTTTCCTTTCTAATATTGTATATTTCCCACCCAAAAGGAAAGTTTATTGAAGAGCTGGCTGGTTTCTTAGTAACCAGCATCCGAAACTTTCATGAAAGCACCCTTACTCCCCAATGGAATGAACGGATCTAGAGTGTCTTTCCCTACACTCTGTTATACTAAAATAGGCTTTTGTTTCTATTCACAGCCATGGTGAAACTCTGTCTGTTGTAAATGTGCCTATTTCCATTCCAATGTGTTTCAACCGTTTGATGCTTTCTCTGATGGTTTTTCATTGATAATTTTGGGAGAGGGCAAGGCTGGTCAATTGAGCCTTGCACTACCTGAAAGGCTGATTAGGGAGGAGTGACAACTTGCTCTTGCTTGCATGGTCCAGCCTCGAGGCCCATTACTTCTTGGTGATTAACTCAAAAGTTTGTACTGTAAGGCCTGGTCTACACTACAATTTTAGGTCGAATTAAGCAGGGTTACCTCGATTTAAGCCTGGACCCGTCCACACGACTAAGTCCTTTTTTTTTTTTTATTTAAAGGGCTCTTAAAATCGATTTATTAATTCCACCTCCGACGAGGGGATCAGCAGTGAAATTGGCCTTGCCGGGTCAAATCTGGGGTAGTGTGGACAGTATTAGCCTCCGGGAGCTATCCCAGAGTGCTCCATTGTGACCGCTCTGGACAGCGCTCTCAACTCAGATGCACTGGCCAGGTAGACAGGAAAAGGCCCGTGAACTTTTGAATTTCATTTCCTGTTTGGCGAGTGTGGCGAGCTGATCAGCACAGGTGACTATGCAGAGCTCATCAGCAGAGGTGACCATAGAATCCCAAAATCGCAAAAGAGCTCCAGCATGGATTGAACGGGAGATAGGGGATCTGATCGTTGTATGGGGAGAAGAATCCATGCTAGCTGAACTCCATTCCAGTATGAAATGCCAAAACATTTGAGAACGTCTCCAAGGGCATGAAGGACAGAGGCTGTAACAGGGACTTGCAGCAGTGCCACGTGAAAATTAAGGTGCTCGGGCATGCCTACCAAAAAACCAGAGAGGAAAACGGCTGCTCCAGGTCACAGTCCCAACATGCCGCTTCTATGATGAGCTGCATGCCATTCTAGGGAGTGCAGCCACCAGTACCCCAACCCTGTGCTTTGACTCCATCAATGGCGTAGGACGCAACACGGAAGCGGGTTTTGGGGATGAGGAAGATGATGATGATGAGGTGGAAGATAGCTCACAGCAAGGAAGTAGAGAAACCGGTTTCCCAAACAGCCAGGATCTGTTTCTCACCTTGGACCTGGAGCCAGTAAACATTGAACCCACCCAAGGCTACCTCTTGGACCCACCAGGTGGAGAAGGGACCTCTGGTGAGTGTACCTTTGTAAATATTAGACATGGTTTAAAAGCAAGTGTGTTTAATGATTTATTTGCCCTGGCATTTGCGACCAGTACAGCTACTGGAAAAGTCTGTTAACATGTCTGAGGATGGAGCGGAAATCTTCCAGGGACATCTTCATAAAGCTCTCCTCGATGTACTCCCAAAGCCTTTGCAAAAGGTTTCTGGGGAGGGCAGCCTTATTCTGTCCTCCATGGTAGGACACATTACCATGCCAGGCCAGCAGCATGTAGCAGGGAATCATTGCAGCGTATGGTCCCGGTGTTTACTGGCATTCAAACATCATCCATTCTTTACCTCTCTGTGTTATTCTCAGGAGAGTGATAACATTCATGGTCACCTGGTTGAAATAGGCTGGTTTTATTAAGTGGACATTCAGAGGTGCCCATTCCTGCTGGGCTGTTTGCCTGAAGATGCGAACGTCATGTACCTTTCCTGGCCATCCCATGTTGATGTTGGTGAAATGCCCCTTGTGAACCACCAGTGCTTGCAGCACCATTGAAAAGTACCTCTTCCGGTTTATGTACTTGCTGGCTTGGTGCTCCGGTGCCAAGATAGGGATATGGGTTCTGTCTATTGCCCCACCACAGTTAGGGAATCCCACTGCAGCAAAGCCATCCACTATGGCCTGCACATTTCCCAAAGTCACTATCCTTGATATCAGCAGCTCTATGATTGCATTGGCTACTTGGATCACAGCAGCCCTCACAGTGGATTTGCCCACTCCAAATTGATGCCCGGCTGACTGGTAGCTGTCTGGCGTTGCAAGCTTCCACAGGGCTATCGCCACTCGCTTCTCAACTGTGAGGGCTGCTCTCATCTTGCTATTCTGGCGCTTCAGGGCAGGGGAAAGCAAGTCACAAAGTTCAATGAAAGTGCCCTTATGCGTGTGAAAGTTTTGGAACCACTGGGAGTTGTCCCAGACCTGCAACACTATGTGGTCCCACCAGCCTGTGCTTGTTTCCTGGACCCAGAATCAGCGTTCCACGGCATGAACCTGACCTATTAACACCATGATGTGCACACTGCTGCAGGCCGTACTTTGTGAGAAGTCTATGTCCATGCCTATGTTCTCACCACTCTCGTCACCGCGCTGCCATCGCTTCCTCCCAATTTCGCTTTGGCAGGTCCTGCATATACTACAGAATAATGTGTGTGGTGTTTACAGTGTTTGTAATTGCCACAGAGATCTGAACGGGCTCCATGTTCCCAGTGCTATGGCTTCTGCACTGAAAAAAGGTGCAAGATGTAGGAGGGGGAGGATTAGCTCAGTGGTTTGAGCATTGGCCTGCTAAACCCAGGGTTGTGAGTTCAATCCTTGAGGGGGCCATTTAGGGATCTGGGGCAAAAATCTGTCTGGGGATTGGTCTTGCTTTGAACTGGGGGCTGGACTAGGTGACCTGCTGAGGTCCCTTCCAAATCTGATATTCTATGATTGTCTGCCGTTGCTCTGAAGGAGGGAGGAGCAACTGACGTGGCTTACAGGGAATTAAAATCAACAAAAGGGGTGGCTTTGCATCAAGGACAAACACAAATAACTGTTACTCAGAATGGCCTCAAGGATTGAACTCAAAACCCTGGGTTTAGCAGGCCGTCGATTTCACGGGGGGAAGGGGAGCAAATGAATACAAAACAAATCTGGTCTATTTCTTGTTTTGATCCACTCCATCTATCTTATACATGTTAGGCTGGCAGCATATGGTGCAGTACGACTGCTAGCCATCGTCATCTCCTGGGTGCTCGGCAGAAGATGCTGCATTACAACTGCTAGGTGCTCAGCAGAAGATGGGCGCTCAGCAGAAGATGGGAATGACCTGGCTGAGTCACTCCCATGTCTGCCCAGGTGCCCTGACCAACCTCACCAAGGTCGGCTAAAAGAGCACCCAGGACTACAACAACGACCGATAGCAGTCGTAATGCACCATCTGCTGCCAAAAGGCAATGAACTGCTGCTGTGTAGCAATGCTGTCCCATGTCTGCCAGCACCCAGGAGACGTACGGTGATGGTGAGCTGAGTGGGCTTCATGCTTGCCGTGGTAAGGTGTCTGCACAAGTAAGACAGGAAAAGAGGCGCAAAATGATCGTCTGCCGTTGCTTTCACATAGGGAGCAGAGGCGGCCCCAGGCCCCCACATGCCAAGCGCGTGCTTGGGGCGGCAAGCCGCGGGGGATGCTCTGCCGGCACCGCGAAGGCGGCAGGCAGGCTGCCTACTGCGGCTTGCCTACGGAGGGTCCGCTGGTCCTACGGCTTCGGTGGACCTCCGGCAGGCGTGCCTGTGGAGGGTCTGTGCCTGCAGGAGGTCCGCCGAAGCCATGGGATCAGCAGACCCTGCGCAGGCAAACTGCCAGAGGCAGCCTGCTTGCCATGTTTGGGGCAGCAAAATCCCTAGAGCCGCCCCTGGAAGGGAGGGAGGTGGGGCCTGGCAACATGTACCTAGAACCACCTGCAACAATGTTTTTGCCCCATCAGGTATTGGGATTTCAACCCAGAATTCTAATGGGCAGCGGAGAATGAAAGGACTGTGGGATAGCTACCCACAGTGCAATGCTCCGGAAGTCGATGCTAGCCTCGGTACTGTGGACATAGTCTGCCAACTTAAGGCACTTGGAGCATTTTGTGTGGGGACACACACAATCGACTGTATAAAAACGATTTCTAAAAAAAGACTTCTATAAATTCAAAATAATTTCATAGTGCAGACATACCCTAAGGCTGGTCCACACTAGGAAATTAGGTCAGTATAACAACATCACTCAGAAGTGGGGAAAATTCACTCTCCTGAACACTGCAGTTAAACCAGCCTAACCCCTGATGTAGGCAGTGCTAAGTCAACAGAACCTAGCTATGGCATCTTGGGAGGTGAATTACCTACACCAATGGGAGAAGCTCTCCTGTTGGTATAGGTAATATCTTCACTGAAGTGCTGCCGCAACACACCCGCACCATTGCAGCGTTTTAAGCGTAGACAAGCCCTTAATCCGACGAAGTGGGTATTCACCCACGAAAGCTCATGCTCCAATATGTTTGTTAGTCTATAAGGTGCCACAGATTTCTTTGTCGCTTAATCCATAAAGCATACTTTCAGTATAAACATATTATTCCTTAAATATTACCTTTACATACATTTTGCAAGGAATATGAGTTTTGATAAATTACAAGCTTTCTGTAGCACCTCACGATATCCCTGATGGATAAAAATTCTGCAAGATATGTGTTTATTGAAATAAGTTTGACAGGTCTGAGGTTAGAGTTGTTTACAAAAAACGGGATCCTTTGTCAAGGGGTCTCTGTGTCACATTCACCCCTAACAGATAGAAAATTCCAAAATATTTCAAGTGAATCAAAAGTGAACAAAAATCATTTGGGGTTGATCAAAATCTTTTGTTTTACCTAAAACGAAAAGGTTTCATTTGCGCACACTTTTTAAAATAAAATCAAAGGAAATGAAGGGCAGCACCACATCTCTTATAACCTTTACTACAGGGGGTGTTTGGGCATTCATGTGGGTTTAATTTTCCTCTCTGCCTCATGTGGAGAAGAGATTTAAACTTGGATTTCCCACGCTGCAGGATAGTGCCCTAACCATTCAGCTATGGGTAGTTTGGTGCTACCTCAATCTCTCCTGTTGAAGTTATTCCACTGTATCTAAATAATTAAATAGTCATCAGAGCAGGGCATCAACTTGAGCCTTCCACCTCCCACCTGCTTTGATGGCTAGGCTATAAGGCAGTCTGGATTGGTGTCTCAGGCCTGGTCTACACTACGTGTTTAAACTGATTTTAGCAGCGTTAAACCGATTTAACACTGTACCCGTCCACACTACGAGGCTCTTTATATCAATATAAAAGGCTCTTTAAATCGGTTTCTGTACTCCTCCCCAATGAGAGGAGTAGTGCTAAAAATCGGTATTACCATATTGGATTAGGGTTAATGTGGCCGCAAATCGACGGTATTGGCCTCCAGGCGGTATCCCACAGTGCACCACTGTGACTGCTCTGGACAGCAATCTCAACTCGGATGCAGTGGCCAGGTAAACAGGAAAAGCCCCGCGAACTTTTGAATTTCACTTCCTGTTTGCCCAGCATGTAGCTCTGATCAGCACAGGTGGCAATGCAGTCCCAAATCCAAAAAGAGCTCCAGCATGGACCCTATGGGAGATACTGGATCTGATCGCTGCATGGGGAGACAAATCTGTTCTATCAGAGCTCCGTTACAGAAGACGAAATGCCAAAGCATTTGAAAAAAATCTCCAGGCTACACAGTGCTGCGTGACAAGCATAACGGAAAGCCAAAGAATCAAATGGACGCTCATGGAGGGAGGGAGGGGGTACTTGAGGACTCCAGCTATCCCACAGTCCACAGCAGTCTCCGAAAAATATTTACATTCTTGGCTGAGCTCCCAATGCCTGTAGGTTTAAACATACTGTCTGGCGTGGTTCAGGGTATAGCTTGACAATTTACTCCCTCCGCCCCCACATGAAAGAAAAGGGAAAGAAATCGTTTCTTGACTGCTTTGAATGTCACCCTATGTCTACTGAATGCTGCTGGTAGATGCGATGCTGCGGCAGTGAAGAGCAGTATCCACTCCTCTCCCCTCCCTGGTGGCAGATGGTGCAGTAGGACTGCTAGCCGTCCTTGTCATGGGCCCGTGAGTGCTCCTGGCTGGCCTCAGGTGAGGCTGGCTGGGGGCACCTGGGTAAAAATAGGAATGATTCCCGGTCATTCCCAGTAGATGATACAGAACGGCTGGTAACTGTCCTCATCATAGCAACTGGGGGCTAAGCTCCATCAGCCCCCTCCCTTTCATGTGTAAAGAAAAGATTCTGTACTGCCTGGACTATCATAGCAGCGGGATGCTGGGCTCCTCTCCCCCGCACTGCTTAATGTTCTGCCTGGACCGTCATAGCATCGGGAGGCTGCCTCCTCCTCATTTTATCGCAGTAACAAGTCACTGTTTCTTATTCCTGCATTCTTTATAACTTCATGACACAAATGGGGGGGACACTGCCACGGTAGCACAGGAAGGTTGGGGGAGGAGGGAAGCAACAGGTGGGGTTGTTGCAGGGGCACCCGCTAGATGTAGCTCATCATTTCTGCGGGATCTGACATGGAGCAGCTGTGCTCTCTGATACACTGGTTCTCTAGTACACTTGCCCCACATTCTAGGCAGGACTGACTATTTTTAGAAACCATAAAGGAGGGATTGACTTGGGGAGTCATTCCCAGTTTTGCCTTTGCGCCCCCGGCCGACCTTAGCCAGGGGCACCCATTATAGCAGCAGACAGTACAGAATGACAGATAACCATCATCTTACTGCCAATTTACAATGGCAGCAGACGGTACAGAACGACTGATAACCGTCTCTGCTATCATGCAAAAGCAAATGAATGCTGATGTGTAGCGCTGCAATAATGCCTCTGTTAGCAGCATCCAGTACACATACAGTGACAGTAAAAAAAAAAAAAAAAAGCTGAACGGGCTCCATGGTTGCTGTGCTATGGCGTCTGCCAGGGCAATCCAGGGGAAAAGGGCACGAAATGATTGTCTGCTGTTGTGTTCCCGGAGGAAGGAATGAGTGACAACATTTACCCAGAACCACTCGCAACAATGATTTTTGCCCCATCAGGCACTAGGATCTCAACCCAGAATTCTAAGGGGCGAGGGAGACTGCGGGAAAAGACGGTTACTCACCTTGTAACTGTTGTTCTTCGAGATGTGTTGCTCACATCCATTCCAGTTAGGTGTGCGCGCCGCGCGTGCACGTTCGTCGGAAACTTTTTACCCTAGCAACTCCAGTGGGCCGGCAGGTCGCCCCCTGGAGTGGCGCCGCCATGGCGCCCAATATATATCCCTGCCGGCCCGCCCGCTCCTCAGTTCCTTCTTGCCGGCTACTCCGACAGTGGGGAAGGAGGGCGGGTGTGGAATGGATGTGAGCAACACATCTCGAAGAACAACAGTTACAAGGTGAGTAACCGTCTTTTCTTCTTCGAGTGATTGCTCACATCCATTCCAGTTAGGTGACTCCCAAGCCATACCTAGGCGGTGGGGTCGGAGCGAGAAGTCGCGGCATGGAGCACTGCAGTTCCGAAGGCCGCATCCTCTCTCGACTGCTGTACCAGGGCGTAGTGCGAAGCAAAGGTGTGGACCGATGACCAGGTCGCTGCCCGACAGATTTCCTGGATGGGCACACGGGCAAGGAAAGCCAGCGACGACGCCTGCGCCCTGGTAGAATGCGCAGTCACACGGCCCGTAGGGACCTGGGCCAAGTCATAACAGGTCCTGATACAGGACGTAACCCACGAGGATAACCTCTGGGAGGAGATAGGAAGCCCTTTCATACGGTCCGCTACCGCCACGAAAAGCTGGGGGGATTTGCGGAAGGGTTTGGTCCTCTCTATGTAGAACGCGAGAGCTCTACGGACATCCAGCGAGTGGAGCTGCTGCTCCCTGCCTGAGGAGTGAGGTTTTGGGAAAAAAACCGGGAGGAAAATCTCTTGGTTGACGTGGAAGGCTGAGACCACCTTGGGTAGAAAGGCAGGGTGTGGTCTAAGCTGTACCTTGTCTTTGTGGAAGACCGTATATGGGGGGTCTACCACAAGGGCTCGGAGTTCCGACACCCGTCTAGCTGAGGTGATAGCTACTAGAAAGGCAGCCTTCCAAGAGAGGTAAAGCAGGGAGCAAGTAGCTAACGGCTCAAAGGGGGGCCCCATGAGCCGGGACAACACCAGGTTAAGATCCCAGGTTGGAGCAGGGGGACGGACGTTAGGGAATAACCGTTCCAGCCCTTTAAGAAATCTCGACACCATCGGGTGAGAAAAGACGGAGCGACCGTCCGCACCCGGGTGAAAGGTGGAGATAGCTGCCAGATGGACTCGCAACGACGATAAGGCCAGACCACGTTCTTTGAGGGACCAAACATAGTCTAAGATTTCGGATACCGAAACTTCCATAGGGCGGAGATTTCTCTCTACGCACCAACAGGAGAAGCGTTTCCATTTTGCCGAATATGTGGCTCTTGTGGACGGTTTCCTGCTGCTCAAGAGCACCTCTCTCACAGGCGTGGAGCAGCGCAGCTCGGAACCAGTTAGCCACGCAGGAGCCACGCCGCTAGGTGCAGCGACTGCAGGTCTGGGTGACAGAGAGACCCGTGGTCCTGGGTAATCAGGTCCGGATGAAGGGGCAGGGGAACCGGGTCGGCTACGGCCAAGTCTAGCAGCATGGTGTACCAGTGCTGTCTGGGCCATGCCGGGGCCACCATGATCACACGAGCCCTGTCTCTGCGCACCTTCAGGAGGACCTTGTGAACCAGAGGGAACGGAGGAAACGCATAGTACAGGTGGGTCGACCACTGGATGAGGAAGGCATCCGCTATCGACCCCGGCTCCCTGCCCTGAAAGGAGCAGAACGCTTGGCACTTCCTGTTCCCCTTGGACGCAAAGAGGTCCACCCGGGGATAACCCCACCTCCGGAAAATGGAGAGAGCGACGTCCGGGCGAAGGGACCACTCGTGTGACAGGAAGGATCTGCTCAATCGATCCGCCAGCGTGTTCCGTACTCCGGGAAGGAAGGAAGCCCTGAGGTAAATGGAGTGGGCTACGCAAAAGTCCCAGAGTCGTATCGCCTCGAGGCACAGGGAGGAGGACCTGGTGCCGCCCTGCTTGTTGATATAATACATGGTCGTCGTGTTGTCCGTGAACACGGCTACACAACGACCCTGAAGCTGATGACAAAACGTTTGGCAAGCAAGGCGGACCGCTCTCAACTCCCTCATGTTGATGTGTAGCCCCACCTCCTCCTGGGACCATAGGCCCTGCGTCCGCAGGGTCCCCAGGTGGGCCCCCCAGCCTAGATCTGAGGCATCCGTTGTCAGGGATACCGAGGGCTGAGACGGGTGAAAGGGAAGACCCGCACACAATACGGACTGGTCCAACCACCAGCCGAGGGAATCTAAGACCTTCTGGGGGACTGTGATTAACATGTCTAGCGGTTGCCTTGTCCTGTAATGACTGATAAGCCACAGCTGGAGAGGCCTCATGCGGAGCCGAGCGTAGTCGGTCACAAAAGTGCACGCCGCCATGTGGCCTAACAGGGTTAGACATGTCCTCACTGACGTCAACGGGGCTGACCGCAAGCGTTGAACGATCGCCGCCATGGTCTGGAACCGCTGCCGAGGCAGCGAGGCCCTGCCCACAGTGGCGTCCAGGACGGCCCCGATAAATTCCACCTTCTGAGTGGGCCTCAGGGTGGACTTGTCTGTGTTTATCAAGAGGCCCAGACTCGCAAACATGCCGGTGATCACGCGGACATGGCTGTACACCTGCTGTTCCGACGTGCCCCGAATCAACCAATCGTCCAGATAAGGGAACACGTGGACACGGTTGCGCCGAAGATGCGCCACGACAACTGCCATGCATTTTGTAAACACCCTCGGGGCCGTGGACAGGCCAAACGGGAGGACCGCAAATTGATAATGACGAGCCCCCACAACGAAGCGGAGGAAGCGTCTGTGGCGTGGCCAAATGGCAACGTGGAAATACGCGTCCTGCATGTCGAGGGCGGCGTACCAGTCTCCCGGATCCAGGGATGGAATGATGGTCCCCAGGGATACCATGCGGAACTTCAACTTCACGAGGTATTTGTTGAGCTCTCGCAGGTCGAGGATAGGCCTGAGGCCCCCCTTGGCCTTGGGGATCAGAAAATAGCGGGAATAAAACCCCTTGCCTTTCTCGTTTTCGGGAACCGCCTCTATAGCTCCTTTGCTGAGGAGCGTCCGCACCTCCTGCCGAAGGAATTGCTCGTGAGAGGGGTCCCTGAAGAGGGACGAGGAAGGAGGGCGGGAAGGAGGAAACGAAACAAACTGCAGGCGGTACCCCGTCTGCACCACGCTTAAGACCCAGCGGTCCGATGTTATTTGGGACCACGCCGGGAGGAAAAACGAAAGGCGGTTGGAAAACGGGGGGGAAGGATCCATAGGGGAAACTGTTACTGCGCCCTCGAGCGCACCTTCAAAATGAAGGCTTAGGACCAGGCGGGGGTTTTGAGGAGCCTTGGTTCTGCCCCCCTTGGTTCCCCGACTGCCTGCGCCTCCCGTTCCTGCCGCGGCGCCTGTAAAGGTCCTGCCGCTGGCGGAACTGGGAAAACGGCCGACGGTGCTGCTGTTGTTGCGGCCTAAAGGGTCTACGCTGTGTCACGGGGGTGTGCATCCCGAGGGACCGCGCAATGACCCGGTTGTCCTTTAAACTCTTAAGTCTGGGGTCTGTCTTATCGGAAAACAGGCCCTGGCCTTCGAAAGGAAGGTCCTGTATCGTGTGCTGGAGCTCTGGCGGAAGGCCGGAAACCTGCAGCCAGGAGATGCGACGCATCGTAACTCCTGACGCGAGGGTACGGGCAGCCGAGTCCGCAGCGTCCAAGGAGGCTTGTAAGGCCGTGCGCGCGACCTTCTTGCCTTCGTCCAGGATGGCCGTAAACTCCTGGCGAGCATCCTGTGGCAGCAGCTCCTTAAATTTGTCCACTGCCACCCAGGAGTTAAAGGCGTATCTGCTCAGCAGGGCCTGCTGGTTAGAGACCCTGAGCTGCAGCGCCCCAGCCGAATACACCTTACGGCCAAGGAGGTCCATCCGCCTGGCTTCTCTGGATTTGGGGGCCGGAGCCTCCTGGCCGTGACGCTCCCTATCGTTCACCGATTGCACTACCAGTGAACCGGGAGTCGGGTGAACATGTAAATATTCGTACCCCTTAGAAGGGGCCATGTACTTCCTCTCGACTCCTTTCGCTGTCGGAGGGATGGAGGCCGGGGACTGCCAGATAGTATTGGCATTGGCCTGGATGGTCCGTATGAACGGCAGGGCGACCCTGGTGGGAGCATCGGAAGAGAGGATGGTGACAATTGGGTCCTCTATCTCCGAGACCTCCTCTGCTTGCAGACTCAGGTTTTGAGCCAATCGCCTGAGGAGGTCCTGGTGCGCCCTGAGATCCAGCGGGGGGGGACTGTTGGAGGAGGTACCCGCCACCGCCTCATCCGGGGAGGAGGATGATGAGACCCCAGGCACAATAGTGTCCAACTGAGGGTCTTCCTCAGCCCTCGCCTCTGTCTCCGGAGCCGCAGCGGAGTCCTGCTGTTTGGACCCTTCGTCCCCTTCCGGGGAGGGAGGGGGGCGAGACAAAGAGGCTTCAGGGGCCCTACGCTCCGCAGTCGCCGGCCTAGCAGGGAGCTGCTGGGGGCCCTGGGCCTGATGGTACGCCCAGGGTGTCCAGAATCCCCACTGTTGTGGGCCTTGGTCCTGCAGCGGCGGATCAGCAAACAGCGCCGCCTGCCGGTCGGTGCCCAGCGCATAGCCGCTGTCCGTCTGGGAGGATACGGACGGCTGCCTCGAGGGCCACGGCGGGGCCGACCCTGGATGGTACGGGTCTGCGCGGGCCGGCACGGAGGATCGTCTCGGTGCCGGGGACCGGTGCCGGGAGTCATATCGGTGCCGGGATCGGGACCGGGACCGGGATCTGTCACGGTGCCGGGCGCCGCTTCGGTGCCGGGACCTACTACCAGCTCGGTGCCGGGAGATCGACCGGGACCTGCCACCAGCTCGGTGCCGGGAGATCGACCGGGACCGGGACCTGCCACCAGCTCGGTGCCGGGAGGTCGAGCGAGACCGGGACCGGGACCGGGACCGGGACCTGCCACCAGCTCGGTGCCGGGAGGTCGACCGGTGCGGTGAGTAGCGTCGGGACCTGCTCCTGGAGTCGCGGTGCCGGTGACGCCGACTGGAGCCTGACCGCGACCGTCTCGATGCCGACAGTTGCCGCGAGTGCGACCGGTACCGCTGAGGGGAGCGGTGCCGGGACTGCGAGCGGCGTCGGGATCTGGAGCGCCCAAGACGTCGGGACCTGGATCGGGAACGACTGTCTCTGGGCGGTGCCGACATCATGGGCTTGCCTCTGGATACGACCCGCACCGGAGGTACCGGGGGTGGCAGCCGAGTGGGCTCAGTCAGGGCAATAAGGTCCCGAGCCGAGGCGAAGGTCTCCGGAGTGGATGGGACCACTATCTCAACCCCAGATCTCATGGGGGAGCTCGGCGGCACCGGACTCAACGGACCCGCCGGGCCGAGTCAACGGTGCTGACGGTGCCGGCGGTGCCGCGGCCGATGTTGAGGCCGGGCGCTCAAGCCGGGTCTGCCTGGCCGGAGTATTAGACTTCGACGGCCTAGGCTCTGATTCCGGTGCCGGAGAAGGTCGGTGCCGCGAAACCACGGTCTGCGAAGCCGACGGGTCAAGTGCCGCCTCCATTAGGAGAGTCCGGAGCCTCTGATCCCTCTCCTTTTTTGTCCTCGGCTTAAAAGCCTTACAGATGCGGCACTTGTCAGATCTGTGCGATTCCCCGAGGCACTTCAGGCACGCTTCGTGGGGATCGCTGGTAGGCATGGGCTTCTTGCAGGCCGCACACTGCTTGAAGCCTGGCGAAACAGGCATGAGCCTGACGCCCGGTGCCGGGAAGGGCTAAGCCCCCCGGCCAGGAACTACTTAACAGCTATTTACTAAACTATCTACTTAACAATACTAATTTAACAACTATATAGAACTAGAGATAAGCGATAAACAAGCGATAGAAACTAGGAGAGCTAGGGACGTGGAGGACAGCTATGCCGCGCTCCACAGTTCCAACGACCGACACGGCGGTAAGAAGGAACTGAGGAGCGGGCGGGCCGGCAGGGATATATATTGGGCGCCATGGCGGCGCCACTCCAGGGGGCGACCTGCCGGCCCACTGGAGTTGCTAGGGTAAAAAGTTTCCGACGAACGTGCACGCGCGGCGCGCACACCTAACTGGAATGGATGTGAGCAATCACTCGAAGAAGAACTATGGGATAGCTACAGAATAGCTACCCACAGTACAACGCTCCGGAAATCGACGCTAGCCTCAGATCATGGACGCACACTGCCGAATTAATGTGCTTAGTGTGGCCGCGTGCACTCGACTTTATACAATCTGTTTTACAAAACCGGTTTATGTAAAATCGGAATAATCCCGTAGTGTAGACGTACCCTCAGTCTTTCATGGTGAAGCTGTTCTACTTAGTATAAAATACTTGAATAGACATTGGGCCAAACAGAATGACTCTGTAGCCTGGATTGTTAAGAGAAGACTAGTGTCCTTTTGGAAGAGTAGGATCAATTAAACTGAAAAAGGTAACTCTCACAAACACGGAGAATTAATCTTTGTGTTCTGGCATTTTATTTTGCATGGAAAAAAATCAGCATTTGAAGAGCAATGCTGCTTTTTCTCTCTCTCTCTCTCTCTCCCTTCCTGCTTCATCTTCTCAGCCTCTGCATTACCTTTCCACTCCATTTTTTTAATGCCACATTTGCTACCTCTGAGTCCCTTATTTTTTCAATCTTTCTCCTGTCCCTTATTTTTGTGCCTCTTTGGAATAGAGGTCTTGAAGTAATTCTAAGCAGTTTGCCTCTGCAAGTTTTTCACATACTTGTTGCAAGAAGAAACTGATATGTAGCTGAACTGTAAAGGAAAAAGAGAACGATTCTAAGTCATTCTGTCTTTACAGCAGGCATGAGACTAGTCTGCAGAGGAAAACTGACTAGAGTCAGTTTCCTTTTGCATTAACTATTTTATATATGGAGCATCGCAGAAAAAACAAATATCCCTGAACCTTTTTCTGGAACTCCACTTTTCCTGGTGGTCCTTCTGGAATAGACCAATCTATTTTATTAGCAAATTTCCCTACTTATGACTTTCTAGGTGACATTTACAAAGATAAATATATCCTCTGGTTGTTCAAGAACAATCAAATCCTTGCTTTGAGCCAAAAACAAAAACAAAAACCACAAAATCACCAATCTCTTAGCCAGATACTTTCTTAGAAAGTGAGTTAAAAAATTATTAAACAAGAACTGAAATATCTGAAACTTGGCATTAATCATTCACTAGCCTATATTCTCTATTCATCACACATTACTGGAACAAAGGAATTTTTTTTCCTGAGTTACCATCTTATTTCATTTTTGTTTTATGTAAATAGTAATTTTTATACTTGTTTCCTTCAACATACGATGTTATAAATAGACAGCAGTCTACATGGAAGATGTTATTTCTACTTTTCTCTTAAGAATACCTTGTGTTGTTTTTTAATAGACATTTTCCATTGTTATAGGGACCAGACTGATTGAACTAAAACATCTTCATATTTTTCGTATATTTTTTATGTTACATTATATATTTATAGAAATTATACTATATAACTAGATATTCCTTTAGAAATTAATGTAAAATTAAGGATATCTGTGAAAAATTAATTTATGAGAACAATGTGTCCTGGGTTTACTGATCAGATTTTCTAACTAGTTACCAGATTTATTTTCCTCAGTTCTATAGTAAGATGGAAATACAAAAAAGGCAGAAGTATACAGTAAATATAATAAAGGAGTTTTGTAGTAGTTGAAACCACCCTGAAAAACAATTTACATCTAATTTCACCTCATCTGGCCTCAGTATCCATAATCCTTTGAAAAGATTCCTTCCAATTTTTTTTTAAAATATACAATTCATTCTCAGAGGGCATTTTTATGGCTCATTTTCTTATCTTTTTATTCAGTATGGTCCCATTCCTGCAACAAATGCCATCTGAATAGACCCCTATGCATACATATATTGCATATCTGATTGGGATAATAGTTGAGTAGAAAGTTAAGAAAGCAGTCATTAAAATGGACTTGTCAAGTTTAATTCTTCTATTCCCTGTTTTTTGACACACTGCATTTTATGTGGAAGAACAAGATATATCTGTGTCCCAGTACTGTTCCTTTAAAAACAAACATGCATCAAGGGTGCCAATGAAAGCACTCAGAAGTCAAGCAATGACTATATCAAAGTTGTCTGTTCAGCCTTAATTCAGCCTCTGTGTTTACTGTACAATTATGTTTTAGTTTAGTTTTTTAATGCAGGATCATTGCCCACATGAGACAGTAAATGAGACAGTTGTCCTTAGCACCCGTTTCACCCATTGCCAGGGTCATAGAACGAACGAGTCAGAAATTCTGGAAGAGAGAAAAATGGTCCTGTTAAAACACAGAACTGGGACACAGTAGATCTGAGTTTTATTCCTGCCTGGACTTGGTCTGACTTGGCAAAATCAAAATCTCTGTGTCTCAATTCTTCCTCTGTAAAATGGAGGTAATACTTCCCCTGCTTCTCAGCAGGATGCAACGAGAACAAGTTTATTAATGTTTGTGAGGTGCTTCAAAACTACAGTGATGGGAGTCCTTTAAGTACCCACATCGACAAAAGACTGAACAAGCAACCTTTACTTCAACCTACCCTGACTTGAGCACTTAACTTTGTAACTCTAATGTTTTTAATGGAGGTTTTTGTATATATTGTCTGTACAGTACATGGCATAAGAAGATACCTTTAATTTTCCACAACAACATAACTAAGATATTAAGATCTAACCTGAACATGTATCAAGATAACTGAGTCACTTAAATACAGCTAGAATTCCAGACTGGCACCATCACAGTATAAATACACTTGAAGGAAAAAGACTTAAAGTATCGTATGCTTCTATCTACTACCGACACAATCAGAGCAGAGTAATTGCTGGCCTATCACATTGGTTTTGTCACTCCTATATATTCTCACTGTCTCTCTCATACATCCATATCTACCTACTAATACTGAACCTAGTGGTAATCTAAACAAAAAGAACTCTCTACTATGGTTGTAGCTGCTTCCATCATTTCACACTGACTCAGACATACAGTCTAGACTTCAGAGTGATGTTTGGGTTTACTGTGTGTGCCTGTTGTGTGTGGATTTGTGAGCATGGCTAATGAAGTGTGTGGGCTGTAGTGAGGTGCTTTGTCTTTGGGCTTATTGTTCTCCCTCAACAGAGCAGCAGGGTTCAGAGGCAGCATGAGGCAGCCTAGCTGTTTCCACATTCCCTTTACTTACTGGATTTTGTGATTGTGAGAAAGACAAAATCAAACACTCTTCCAAATACCTGCATCAATTGGAAGACAAGATAGATAATATAGGCCTTCTGTCAGGAGAGGAAAAACCTCCCCCGAATATAAGTGGGCAAGGTGATCAGAGAACATCTCCCCTTAAACAGCTGTTGATTTTTGGGGAGTGGAGAAGGACAGCAGTTGGTGGGCACAACACAGAAAAAGATACAGCTACTCAGAAGGGGTGAGGGTGGTCTGGGAGAATTTTAGCCAAACTCTGATCCCTCTGGCTGCAGGTATGGTTACCCATGCCTCTCCAGTGTTTTCAGAAGAGGCTATGTATGCCGTCTCCCTCGCTCTATCAAAGGTGTGTTAGGTTGCTCCTTCTTGCTGCCATTAACAATATATTTTAGATGCTACAACACTGCATGTGGCTTGTTCCTATTTTAGGAATAAGGCACTCTAAAGCTTCCCAAACCTCCACTAAAAATATTGTTTTAGTTACACTCATATTTGGGAATTACTGGCTTTCACTAGTTTTTCTGAAGAACCGAGGGTCAGAGAAAGTACAGAAGTCTCTCTTATCCACAGTTCATGTATTTTATTTGGCTGTTATCACATCAGAGAACAGCAGCATGTGTTGAAGTCCCATATTGCTAGCACCAAGCACAAGCATTATGGTGCTCAGAACAGATAAACATTGGTTGGCCACAAGCATGACAGCCATTTCATTTTGGCACCTCCTCTGCAGCAATTTGCAGGCTGCCCATCTAAACCAAACTTTGATAAGCACCTGTTGGTTCTCAAGCTGCAGTCTGTCCCCCAATCTCTTGGAGAGGCTTTCTTAGTAATAGGAAGCATGAAAATTTAGAATCAGAGGCTGGGAGTTGAGAAGCTTTGTGAGAGGATCTTTCTCTTATAAAGTGTCTACAAATGTGAGAACCACAGCTCCAGTTAACATGTCATATCAATCTGTGAGTGGGCACAGATGTCCTAACATACGGACGTGAATGTAAACTGTCAAGCCCATTCTCGTGTATCAGTTTCGGTTGGGAAGGACAATATTAATCGTCAAGAATACTGACTAAGTAGTCCATGAACATTCCACTTCTGTGGGTAATGGGAAATGCTATAGATTGTTCAGATCAAAATTAAAAAAAAATCAAAAAAGTTTGCACACCAAAGAAAGCATATTAATCCAGTGGCTCTTCACCTTCTTAAAAGGCCTTTGCTTACCCACAAAAAACAGAAAATTTTGGTGGACAGCTTCCTATGAGTGAATAAATTAAAGGAAAAAAGGGGGAGAGAAAGATTACTTCATTAGCAGAAAATTCACATACCATTTCTGTTCAATGGATCTCTCTCACAGATTACTTTAGCAGCTTAGCAATTATTATAAAGCTTCCCACTCAGTTTAACATGACACCTAGGTTGTTCACTCAGTCAGAACCCTGTTCCTACAGACAAGTCAGCCTGATATTATATATTTTAAACACACATTAATTCCCACCCTCCCCCACTGGAATAGATTTTGATCAGAATAGGACTCTTCAGATGAGTCTGTTTATTTGTAGCAACAGTATCATTATTACCTAAACAGGCAAAGCACAGAAATTTGTGGTTACACTGGCCTTTAGATCGCCATCCCATTCCCTAGGCTCTTGTAGTTGAGAGCCAAATGAAAACTGATTTACGTGAAAGTACAATTTATGTAATCATCACCTTGGTAACTATTTTCCTGTTACAATTTAGAGCTCTGTCAACAAAGTCATTCAAGCCATTTCATAAAATGTTGTGCTCATCCTATGAAGAGCCTGGCATGATTTTTTTTTTCAACTGGATAGTGAGCCTGGTTTTGAAATTAAACTTTTCCCCTGGATACAAAACTAGAGATCACTCATGTTTCCAAGGGGTGTAGGCTCATGATACAAACTTTGCTAACAAGTTGAACTAGACATTTTAATAACAAAACATGCACATTCAAAAAATATTGATGTTTATAAACAATCCTTCAGTCTCAAAAAGGCAGTGACTTTCCATCAGCTGAAATGTAAATGGAACATACACATCACATGCACAATTTGCTGTGCACAGTAGAATTCTATAAAAACCCACAAGATTTTCAGAGACTAAAAAAATGTCACCTCAGTGACGCAACAATTTTCAGACAACTCCATGTGCCAGTACATAACTCATAGTAACCGGGCACGTAGGCATTTATATTGCAATTTTAGCATGAACTACAGCAGGGGTAGGCAACCTATGGCATGGGTGCCGAAGGTGGCACGCGAGCTGATTTTCAGTGGCACTCACATTGCTCAGGTCCTGGCCAGTGGTCTGGTGGGCTCTGCATTTTAATTTAATTTTAAATTAAGTTTCTTAAACATTTTAAAAGCCTTATTTACTTTATATACAACAATAGTTTAGTTATATATCATAGACTTATAGAAAGAGACCTGCTAAAAATGTTAAAATGTATTACTGGCACATGAAACCTTAAATTAAAGTGAATAAATGAAGATTCGGCACACCACTTCTGAAAGGTTGCCGACCCCTGAACTACAGACTGTGGATGTATATCACAACCTCAGTAACAAATACAAAACACTAACTCAGAGAAGTTATATTAAAATTAATTTCACATGATCTATTAATATATGTTGAAGTGAACTAATATCCCTCCTGCTTTTTTCTCTGCAGTTAAATAATTTTATTAGCATATTTTTATATTAGGTTTTTGTAGTTATGTATTTTATATATATATATATATACACACACACACTCATTTATAAATTTATTTACACATATGTATACATGAATTTCTCAGTTAAGTAACAAGATTTCCTTCCATTCAAATGAATTTCCAATATAATATGCAGTTGAATTAAGTTGTATATAATTTTCTCCATTAACAATGGAGCTCTAAGATCTATTAAGTCAGTCAGGAGTTAATAGAACTACATATAAAAAAAAATAATAATTTAAAAAGCCTTTAATTGCAAGTTGTTTTATAAAGTCAGCTCTGGAAAATGTAAATGTTCTATGCTCCATACGACTTCCAAAACAAAATAAATATTTATGAAAGTTCTCTCAGCAAGTTCATTTACCAGTTGGTATTTCTCTATATAGAACATTTACACCATCTTGTGGAGAAGAATGGCAAAGTAAATCCCTAAGAACTCAAACTGATATGAAGAGCTGTTTTAAAACTTATTAAAACACAAAATATTTACATTTCAGGATAAAATTAAACCATTATAATCTGTACATTTCATAAAACATCCAAAAATCAAGCTAACAGCAACTTCCAATCATGACAATTTAGTGTCATAAGCATTTTTCTTTGTAGATAGGGAAGGAGAGAACACAAGATTTGCATAGGATAGCTGCAGAACAAATCTCAAGCCTTATCTTACAAAATGACAAAAATGAAAATCAGTGACAAAACTCTGATCTAATTTAAGACAAATTTTTGCATTAAGAGAAATAAAATTAACACAAAAAAAGACGGTTACTCACCTTTGTAACTGTTGTTCTTCGAGATGTGTTGCTCATATCCATTCCAGTTAGGTGTACGCGCCGCGCGTGCACATTCGTCGGAAAACTTTTACCCTAGCAACTCAGTGGGCCGGCAGGTCGCCCCCTAGAGTGGCGCCACCATGGCGCTCCATATATACTTCTGCCGGCCCACCCGCTCCTCAGTTCCTTCTTGCCGGCTACTCCGACAGTGGGGAAGGAGGGCGGGTGCGGAATGGATATGAGCAACACATCTCGAAGAACAACAGTTACAAAGGTGAGTAACCGTCTTTTCTTCTTCGAGTGATTGCTCATATCCATTCCAGTTAGGTGAATCCCAAGCCTTACAAAGGCGGTGGGGTCGGAGTGAAATGTGGCAGAATAAAACTGCCGAGCCAGAGGCTACAGCCTCTCTTGACTGCTGAACCAGGGCATACTGCGAAGCAAAGGTAAGGACCGAGGACCAATGGAGCTTCGCGACAGGTCTCGTGGGTAGAAACACGAGCCAGCAAGGCGGCAGATGAAGCCTGAGCCCTGGTAGAATGCACGGTGATGTGGCTTGGTGAAATATGAGCCAAATCAGAACAAGTGGGGATGTCCGCCATCACCCAAGATGAGATCCTCTGAGAGGAAAACAAGCAAGCCCTCCCTTTGGCCCGCTCCAGGGCAGAGCTGGGGCACCTTAGGAAATGATTCTGTCAGCACAAGATAATGCGAGCACTCCACAGATGTCCAAGGAGTGCAAAGGTTATGCCCATTGCGTTGAGCTGTGGGTAACATGAAAGGCCAAAACACCTTAGGGAGGAAAGCCGGGTGCGGTCACAACTGCACCTTGTCTTTGTGGAACCTTCGTAAGAGCTCTGATCTCAGAGACCCGTCTGGCCAAGACTAGGTTGAGGCCCCAGGGCGGGGCTGGGCGGCGCACCCGAGGGTGCAAGCGCTCCAAGCCCTTGAGGGACCTCGAACCCATAGAGCGTGGGACACTGAACGTCCATCTTAGCCTGCTGGAAGGTAGGGACGGCTGCTGAGAGTATCCTCAGCGATGATACCGCCAGATCCTGCCGCTGAAGGCCAGAGGCAGGCCAGATAGAGGGGATCGAGACCTCAGCAGGAGCAAGATCGAGCGTACTGCAGCTGTAAAGGAAACGCTTCCACCTGGCTCGGTACGTTGACCAGGTGGAAGGCTGCCTGTCACCCCAACTCAGGTACGCAGGAGCCACCGTGAGGCGAAGAGGCTGCAGGTCCGAGTGACGAAGCCTGTCATTGCCCTGAGTGATGAGGTCTGGGCTGACAGGCCGAGCAACGTGGTATGTCAGTGCTGCCTGGACCACTCTGGAGTGATCATGATGACGCACGCTCCGCCCCTGCGGAATTTGAGCAGGACGTAACGAACCAGTGGGAACAGCGGGAAGGCATAATGCAGTTGGCCGTTCCACGGTATCAGGAATGCGTCCAAGATCGATTCCGAGGAGAGACCTTGGAAGGAGCAGGACACCTGGCATTTCCTGCACTCGCGGTGAGCGAACAGGTCTGTGTGAGGAACCATTTCCACTTCCGGAAAGCGGGACGCCTCACATGGGGCAGAGTGATGACTCGTAAGACAGGAAAGACCTGCTGAGTCAAAGAGATAAGACGTTCCGAACGCCTGGGAGAAAGGACGTCGCCAGCTCCATCGAGCGGGCCATGCAAAAGACCCGGAAATGGATGGCCTCCTGACAAAAAAGGGGGGAGGACTATGTCCCCCCTGAATGCTTATGAAGCACCTGGCCATTGTGTTGGCTGTAAACACCGAGATACAACGGCCTCGCAGCTGCCGCTGGAACCCCTGGCACGCCAGGCGGACTACTCTGATTTTTGGGGCATTAATGAGGAATGCCAGCTCTCTAGAAGACCGAAGGCCTTAAGCTCGGAGGTGACCATGAGCACTCGAGCAGAGAGATGATGCGTCCGCCGTCAGGGGCAGTGAGGGCTGGGGCGGATGAAACCGCATCCTGTCCACACCAAGGAGGGGGTTAGCCACCACTCTAGGGAGCCTAAGGCGTTCGAGGGAACGGTGACTACCATGACCATTGGCTCCCTGTCCAAGCGGTACGCCGAGGTGGGCCAGACTTGGAGAGGACGGAGGCGGAGCTTGGCGTGTTTGGTTACAAACTTGCGGGCAACCATGGACCCAGGAGACTGAGACAAGAACGAGCTGAGGTCGTTGGGAAAGCCTTCAGACCTCAGATGATTGATGCCATCGCCTAAAACCGCAGTTGCGATAAGCAGGCTCCGGCTAGGTAGGAGACCAAGATAGCCCCTAGGAAGCCCAACCTCTGCGTGGGAACCAGAGTGGATTGCTCTATAGTAATCATCAGGCCTTGATCTGTGAATAAGACCGTGACGATGCCCACGGCTGAGTGGGTTGTGTGTCAGAGTCTCCTCGGATAAGCGAATCGTCCCAATACGGAAAAACGCATATCCGACATAGCTACGGTAGGCGGCGACTATGGCCGTAAACCGGGAGTATTCACCGCTGGCTATAAAGCGGAGGCATCTCCCGTGCGGAGGGAAGATGGCATTGCTAAAGTACGCGTCCTTCCTATCCAGGGCGGCATAGTAGCCCCCAGGAGGCAAGGATGGAATAATGGTTCCCAGGGATACCATGCAGAACTTCAACCTTATCCCCAACCGGCTGAGTCCATGCAGGACCAGGGAGGTCTGAGACCTGTGTTCGAGTGGGGAACTAGGGCATAACGGGAGTAAAACCCCTAGCCCCTTTCGTCCGCTGAAGGGGGACAGGGCTGGAGCAATTTAAAGGTGGTACCTATGCTCCATCGTGCGCAGGACCCAGCGATCTAAAAGTAACTGGGGCCATGCCAGGAGAAAGCGGGATCAGGATCCCGTCTTGCGACTGGTACACCGCCCTCCGACGAACCTTGGAAGGTCCGTCTTTGGTCCCAGTGGTAATTGCGAGGGACCTCGACTCTGGCTTTTTAGGGGGCCTGACGTTTGTCTGCGGCCACCTTGGCCTCGCCGTTTTCCAGAGTTCTGCCTCTGGCTAGGCACAGAGTATGGCGGCTGGGGCCATAAAGGCCTGCGGTTGGTCGCAAGCGTATACACGCTGAGACGCATTAGGACCCTATTGTCCAGCAGGCTTCGCAGTCTGGGCTGTCTCTGCCGCGAAGATGCCTGTACCAACAAAGGGTAAATTCTGTCCCCCGTCCTCCAAGACGGCAGCGAACTCTAGGTGGGAGGTTCGAGGGAGAAACTCCTCCACCCAGGTGCTATAATTATCGCAGCTAAGCAAGGCTTGTTGCTTTGTTACCCAGAGGCGCAGGGCCCCTGCAGAGTACACCTTGCATTCGCCAAGGCTCTTTCTGCTTCGGGGCTGGCGCCCGCTGGCCATGATATCAGGACCGTGGTCCTGAGCATAAAATCTGCGCATATGGGATGACACGGATGCGTGTCCGGATGGCCATGGAGGTACTAAAAGAAGGCACGGGCCGAGTCTCTGACTCACTCGGACCTTGCCCAACTCGGCACCGGGGACCGGCATCGGGAGGGGTATCGGTACCTGGAACGAGATCCAGACCCGCAACCAGAACGGTGTCGGGAGGTCGACCGAGATCTCGAGGCTCGGAGAAGAGCTACAGGAGTCAAGGTACCTGCCCCGGTGCCAGATGTCGGAACGGTGCCGATAGCGGGTCGGCGAACGGGATACCGACCGGTGCAGCGAGTGTGACCAGTACCGAGGAAAACAGTACCGGGACTGCCAGTGGTGTCCGGCGTGCCGGCGGGACCGTGATCATGGACGGTGCCGCTCTGCTGTACTGACAGGGGACAGTCCCTTGAAGAGACTGTATTACCCGTACCGGCGGTGCCCGGGTCAGGCAGCACTGACTCCGTCATGGCACTGAGAGCCCTCGCCGTTGGTAACATCTCCGGCGCGCAGGGAACAGCAGGCTCAACCACAGTGCGTACTGGGGAGCTGTCAGGCACCGGATTCGACGGCCCTCGTGGGGCCGGGATCCACGGTACCGAGGTCATCAGAGCTTCGGTAGGTGCCGGTGCCGGGAGAACCGAGTTATATAAGCCGTCTGGCTGGGGTGCCGTCAGCACTGAAGCAGCGGGAGTAATACGCTCAACCACGGCGCGTGCCGGGGAGCCGTCGGGCACCGGATTCGATAGCCCTTGTGGGACTGGAATCGACGGCGCCGATGGAAGCAGCCGGAACAGGAGCTCAACCACGGCGCGTGCCTGGGAGCCGTCAGGCACCGGATTCTACGGCCCTTGCGGGACCGGGATCGACGGTGCCGACGTCATCGGTGCCGCAGCAGGTGTCGGTGCCGGGCGATCCGACTTAAACTAGCCCTCTGGCCACGGTGCCGTTGGCACGGAAGCAGCCGGAAAATTAGCTCGACCACGGCGCGTGCCGGGGAGCCGTCAGGCACCGGATACTACGGCCCTTGCGGGACCGGGATCGACGGTGCCGACGTCATCGGTGCCGCAGCAGGTGTCGGTGCCGGGCGATCCGACGTAGACGAGCTCTCTGGCTGCGGTGCCGTTGGCACGGAAGCAGCCGGAGCAATACGCTCAACCACGGCGCGTGCCGGGGAGCCGTCAGGCACCGGATCCTACGGCCCTTGTGGGACCGGGATCGACGGTGCCGACGTCATCGGTGCCGCAGCAGGTGTCGGTGCTGGGCGATCCGACGTAGACGAGCCCTCTGGCTGCGGTGCCGCTGGCACGGAAGCAGCAGGAGCAATACGCTCAACCACGGCGCGTGCCGGGGAGCCGTCAGGCACCGGATTCCACGGCCCTTGTGGGACCGGGATCGACGGTGACGACGTCATCGGTGCCGTAGCAGGCGTCAGCGCCGGGCGATCCGACTAGACGAGCTCTCTGGCTGCGGTGCCGCTGGCACGGAAGCAGCAGGAGCAATACGCTCAACCACGGCGTGTGCCGGGGAGCCGTCAGGCACCGGATTCTACGGCCCTTATGGGACCGGGATCGACGGTGACGACGTCATCGGTGCCGTAGTAGGTGTCGGCGCCGGGCGATCCGACTAGACGAGCTCTCTGGCTGCGGTGCCGCTGGCACGGAAGCAGCAGGAGCAATACGCTCAACCACGGCGCGTGCCGGGGAGCCGTCAGGCACCGGATTCTACGGCCCTCGTGGGACCGGGATCGACGGTGCCGACGTCGTCGGTGCCGGGCGAGCCATCTTAGACGAGCTGTCTAGCTGTGGTGCAGCTGGCACAGAAGCAGCAGGAGCAGTAAGCTCTACCACGGCGCGAGCCGGGGAGCTGCCAGGCACCGGAGTCCCTGGTCCTGGGGGACTGGAATCGACGGAGCCGAAGTCATCGGTGCCTCTGCAGGCCGGATAACGCAACTGAGGCGAGCTCTCTGGCTGCGATGCAGGTGGCACGGAAGTAGCGGGAGCAGGGGGCTCAACCACGGCGCGTGCCGGGGAGCCGCCAGGCACCAGCAGGAATCGTAGACTCTCTCGACCTCGGAAGAAGGGAACGGTGTCGAGTCGACATCGGTGCCGGCGACGGTCGGTGCCGAAAGGCCTTGGTGGTACCGGCGGGGTCCGGTGCCGAGGAGGCGCTTCTGCCCGCCGCTTGAACATCGCTCCGCGCCCAAGGTGGAGGGGCAAGTGAAAGTCCCGCACCTTTTTGTTCTCGGCTTAAAAGCCTTGCAAATGGGGCACTTATCTGTCAAGTGTGATTCCCTGAGGCACTTCAAACAGGAGTCATGTAGGTCTCTCTTCGGCCGCGGCTTCTGGCAAGCCGGGCCCCTTTTGAAAACCCGGTGAGCCATTCATGGCTCCGGCACTGGGCTCATGGAAGGGGCTACTTCCTGAACCCCGCTAACTAAACTAACCATGTTAGCAAAGAAACACGTATAACCATACAAATATATATATAAAAGTGTTATAACTGCATAATTATATACGAGAAAACGAGTAGCTAGGGAAGTGGAGGTCAGCTAAGCCGCGCTCCACTGTTCCAACGACCGACACGGGCGGTAAGAAGGAACTGAGGAGCGGGTGGGCCGGCAGGAGTATATATGGAGCGCCATGGTGGCGCCACTCTAGGGGGCGACCTGCCGGCCCACTGAGTTGCTAGGGTAAAAGTTTTCCGACGAATGTGCACGCGCGGCGCGTACACCTAACTGGAATGGATATGAGCAATCACTCGAAGAAGAAGTATAGGTTACAAACTTCTGAAAAACAGTCCTGCATAACTGAATTACCAGTATCTTAATAACTACAGCAACATTTTAAATAGTAAACATTTTAAAAAGGTACTGCAATATCAAAACTCCCAACCCTTCAAAATAAACCTTCTAGATTTGTTTTAGATGAAATAGCTTCCAAATAAACTCAATATATAAAATAAGATTTTGATTAAGGAGACACACTGTTACTAAATTTAAGAGTAAACTGAGAATGCAACTGTACTCTCAATAGTAAAAACGAAGTTTATTCTCTTACCAGTACATCATGCACTAATGCCTGGTATGTCCAAGTATGGTGTAGTGGAGTTGCTAAATCTATGTTTCTGTCAACAAGGACTAACAAAGGCCTTTGGAAGCTGTAAATAAAAGACATTGTCAGTAACTCTTTATACATATTTGGAAGAGTCTCTCAGGCCTGGTCTACACTACGCATTTAAACCGAATTTAGCAGTGTTAAACCGATTTAACCCTGTACCCGCCCACACAACGAGGCCCTTTATATCGATATAAAGGGCTCTTTAAACCGATTTCTGTACTCCTCCCCGACGAGAGGAGTAGCGCTGATATCGGTATTGCAATGTCAGATTAGGGTTACTGTGGCCACAAATCGACGGTATTGGCCTCCGGGCGATATTTGACAATGCACCATTGTGACTGCTCTGGAAAGTCATCTGAACTTGGATGCACTGGCCAGGTAGACAGGAAAAGCCCCGGAACTTTTGAATTTCATTTCCTGTTTGGCCAGCGTGGATAGCTCACCAGCACAGGTAACAATGCAGTCTCCTGAGAATGGAAAAAGAGCTCCAGCATGGACCACACGGGAGGTACTGAATCTGATCGCTATATGGGGAGAGGATTCCGTGCTAACAGAACTCCGTTCCAAAAGACGAAATGAAAAAACATTTGAAAAAATTTCCAAGGCCATGATGCAGAGAGGCCACACCAGGGACTCAGTACAGTGCCATGTGAAAGCTAAGGAGCTCAGATAAGCCTACCAGAAAACCAAAGAAGCAAACGGAAGGTCCGGGGCAGAGCCGAAAACATGCCGCTTCTACGCTGAGCTGCATGCATTTCTAGGAGGGGTCCGCCACCAGTTTCCCACCCCTGTCCATGGATTCCGAGGTGAGGGTGATAATCTCAGCCATGACTGAGGATTCTGCGGACGGGGAAGATGAGGAGCAGGAAGAGGAGGACGAGCTTGCAGAGAGCACACAGCGCTCCATTCTTAACAACAGCCAGGAGCTTTTTCTCACCCTGACAGAATTACCCTCCCAGCCCTCCCAAGCCACTAGCCCAGACAATGAAGCCATGGAAGGGACCTCTGGTGAGTATATCTTTGTAAATACAAAACATGATTTAAAAGCAAGTGTTTTTTAATGATTAATTTGCCCTGAGGACTTTGGATGCATTCCCGGCCAGTACAGTTATTGGAAAAGTCTGTTAACATGTCTGGGGATGGAGTGGAAATCCTCCAAGGACATCTCCATGAAGCTCTTCTGGAGGCACTCCAAAAGCCTTTGCAGAAGGTTTATGGGCAAGGCAGCCTTATTCCGTCCTCCATGGTAGGACACTTGACCACGCCATGCATGTAGCAAGTAATCTGGTATCACTGCATGACAAAGCCTAGCTGCGTATGGTCCTGGTGATTGCTGGCATTCAAGCAACATCCGTTCTTTATCTCGCTGTGTTATCCTCAGGATAATGATATCATTCATGGTAACCTAGTTGAAATTCAGGAATTTAATTAAGGGGACAGACATGGCCATTCCTACTGGGCTGTTTGCCTGTTGCTTAAAAGAAATCCTTCCTTGCACGTAGCCAAGTGGGGCACGGTGGATTGGTGCTGAGCTTTTTCACGTTTGGCTAGCAGGGATCTTCTCTGCTACCAGCCACGCGGTAGGGGAGGAAGGGGGATGTTTAGCAGTGATCTTCCATGATACCAGCCACGCGGTAGGGGGAGGGGTAAAGCAATCATCCCAGAGAATTGGATGGGCGGGGTGGTTTCTGCTGCTGTATGTTAACAGGAAAGAAGCAGCACTGAACGGGATTTGCTTGGTATTTGGGAAAGGAGTGCACTGTGTATATGAAGGCTGCAGAAACCGAAAGACAATGGCTTACCATGGACACATGCAAGCTGAATTCTGCTGCCCGGACCTGCGTCTGTGAGATCTCTAACACCAGAGCTGCAGGCACTCAATATTAAGACTCAAAATGCGACCTTGTAGTGAAATCACGTGCTATGTAAGGTGAATAGTGTTGTTCACTGTGAAAGAGTATAAGCATTGTTCTGTAAAACGTATCTTTTTAAATACTTCTCTCTCTTTACCACCTCCCTCATGCAGCCGCAAATTTTTCAAGCCTCCCTACTCCATCCCGAAGGCTATCTCAGATAAGGTGGCGGAAAAAAAAGACATGAGGCGAAATGTTCTCAGAAATCATGGAAGTGACCCGCAATGAAAGAGCTCATCTGAATGACTGGAAGGATGTGGTATCAAATTACAGGAAAGATGCCAGTGAATGTGAGGACAGGAGGGATGCTCGAGATGAGAGGTGGCGGCAGGAAGATCTGAGGAGGCATGACGCAACGCTGGGGCTGCTGTGTGATCAAACTGACATCCTCCGATGTCTGGTGGAGCTTCAGGAACAGCAGCAGGATCACAAAGTGCCGCTGCAGCCCCTCATCATGTTCCATATCCTCCTCACCCAGACATGTAAGAACACATGGGGGAAGGCTTCGTGCACCCGCCCACTCCACCCCCGTGGACAGCCCAACCAAAAGGCTGTCATTACTTTGAAATTTTTTCAGTGGTCTTTTCCTTCCCTCCTATCCTTCTCCCAAACCACACCTGGGCTACCTTGTCAGTTCTCTACCTCTTTTTATAATATATTAATAAAGAATACATGATTTTTAAACGATAGTGACTTTATTTCCTTACAAAGCAAGCTGGAATCAAAGTGAGAAGGTGGGTTGCTTACAGGGAATGCGTAAATCAAGGGGGGTGGTTCATCAAGGGGAAACACACACAGCAGTCACACCATACCCTGGCCCATGATGAAACTCGTTTTCAAAGCTTCTCTGATGCGCACTGCTTCCTGGTGTGCCCTTCTAATCGCCCTTGTGTCTGGCTGCACATAATCAGCAGCCAGGTGATTTGCCTCAGCCTCCCACCCCACCATAAAGGTTTCCCCCATACTCTCACAGAGACTGTGGAGCACACAGCAATAACAATGAGGAGATTGGTTTGGCTGAGGTCAGAGCGAGTCAGTAATGTGCACCAGCGCGCCTTTAAACGGCCAAATGCACATTCTACCACCATTTTGCACTTGCTCAACCTATAGTTGAACAGCTCCTGACTACTGTCCAGGCTGCCTGTGCATGGCTTCATGAGCCATGGCATCAAGGGGTAGGCTGGGTCCCCCAGGATAACTACAGGCATTTAAACATCCCCAACTGTTATTTTCTGGTCTGGGAAGTAATTCTCTTGCTGGAGCCATTTAAACAGTAGTGTTCCTGAAGATGTGAGTGTCATGAACCCTTCCGGCCATCCCACGTGGATGTTGGTGAAATGTCCCTTGTGATCCACCAGTGCTTGCAGCATTATGGAAAAGTACCCCTTTCGGTTTACGTACTGGGTGCCCTGGTGCTCCGGTGCCAAGATAGGGATATGGGTTCCATCTATCGCCCCCCACAGTTAGGGAATCCCATTGCAGCAAAGCCATCCACTATGGCCTGTACATTTCCCAGTCACAACTTTTCGTAGCAGCAGCTTAATGATTGCTTTGGCTACTTGCATCACAGTAGATTTTCCCACTCCAAATTGATTCCTGACTGACCAGAAGCTGTCTGGCATTGCAAGCTTCCAGAGGGCTATCGCCACTCACTTCTCAACTGTGAGGGCTGCTCTCATCTTGGTATTCTGGCGTTTCAGGGCAGGGGAAAGCAAGTCACAACGTTCCATGAAAGTGCCCTTACGCATACGGAAGTTTCGCAGCCACTGGGAATCGTCCCAAACCTGCAAAACTATGTGGTCCCACCAGTCTGTGCTTGTTTCCCAGGCCCAAAATTGGCGTTCAATGGCTAGAACCTGCCCCATTACCATCAGGATCTCCAAAGAGAAGAGAGAGAATTCTGTGTCCATGTCCTCATCACTCTCGTCGCCGGGCTGCCGTAGCTGCCTCCTCCTAGCCTGGTTTTGTAGGTCCTGGTTCAGCATAGACTGCACGAGAATACATGAGGTGTTTACAATGTCCACGATTGCGGTCTTGAGCTGAGCAGGGTCCATGCTTGCTGGGCTATGGAATTTGCACAGTTCACCCAGGAAAAAAGGCACGAAACGGTTGTCTGCTGCTTTCACGGAGGGAGGAGTGAGGCTGTACCCAGAACCACCTGCGACAATGTTTTTTGCCCCATCAGGCACTGGGATCTCAACCCAGAATTCCAAGGGGCGGGGGAGACTGTGGGAACTATGGGATAGCTACCCACAGTGCGATGCTCAGGAAATCAACACTAGTCTCAGTACATGGATGCACAACACCGAATTAATGTGCTTAGTGTGGCCACGTGCACTCGACTTTATACAATCTGTTTTACAAAACCGGTTTATGTAAAATCGGAATAATTCCATAGTGTAGACGTACCAATATTCTTCGGCGTTTTTCTGTACTGCCAATCTCTTTAAAATCAGTGATACTCAGATCTCAGTGGTTCAGGAGCCAAATTAGCAATCAACATTACCCAAAAGAGCAACAGAACTGTGAATTCATTGTTTCATTTACTATGCACTATATATTTATATTTAAACAATAGCAAAAGCATCCTGATTGGTTAATAATTTAGACTGGTTAATAATGAAATCATACAATGTTTTAATATCACGTGCTGCAAAGAGCCACAGGAAACACATTAAAGAGCCACTTGCGAGTCGGGAGCCTGAGTATCACTGCTTTAAATATTATTCTGCAAACTGTATGTACTACCATGCTGAATTTACAACTTTAGGGAGTTAGGCTTAGGACATAATTAAGTGAGAGAATTCACAAAGATAAGATTGAGACCAAGAAATCAACAATATAAAAAAAGACTGAAAGTTACATTAATATTCAGAATGATTAGATTAGATTTGTCAGCAGCTTTTGAAACTACTAACTCGTCCACGGTGAGGTGGATGGATGAAACAGCTTGAGAGGGTTTGGTTCATCTGAAAAAGATTCTAGTAGTAGTACTAGATCACTGCTTGTGTCCCACACCCCAAAAGGAACCTCACATCTGCAGTCTCTCTCTTGGGTGGTCCATCATGCCACCTCTCCTGTCTGATTTGTATGTGAAGCCACAAAGAGCTTATGGCTTGCATTGTCATTAACATGCTGATACTCAGCTCCTCTGTGAGTAAAATTTTCAATAGTGCCTAAGTATATTAGGAGCCTAAATCTCATTGAAAATCAGTGAGATATAAACTCCTAAAAGGGCATTTCTTCCTACTGCTGAAAAGGGGACTTCAGCACTTCTTGAAAGTTTTATCCTGTCTCCTTTTCACTGAACCCAAATGCTATCATTTCATTACTCTCCAAGTGTCTGAAGACTAAGCTACAAACTCGGCCACGTCACTGTTTACCCTTTGCCCATCTCATTTATCAATATTGCCCTCACGTTAAAATGAACGGCCAGATCCTGCACAAATGCATGTGCTGTATAAGCCAGTGCATAGTGGATCTGCAAACCACATACAAGTGAACAGGCTTCTGCAAGGGCATAGCCTATATCGCAACGCACTCCAGCTTATCCCCTACATATCACGTCATTGTTTCCCAGCACATAAAAAGCTACAGTGTGTGTACTGTGACTAGATTAATATATCACTAACTCACATCCTTGTCAACAATGTAAGTGGTGTGACAACCATCATTAAACAAAATACAGCAGTTAATACAACTGCTTTATTAGGGACCGGAGAATGAGGAGCCAGGACTGATAGGTCGAAGTAGACCGGTGGACCAGTGGACTACAAGCAATAAGAGTACCTATCTGAAAGTTTTACCCACAAAAACTTGTACCCAAATACATTTGTTAGTCTCTAAGATGCCACAAGGACTCCTCGTAGTTTTTGCTGATACAGACTAACAGCTACCACTATGAAAACTGAAAGGCAGTTATTGTTCTGTTAGTAAGAGGTGTCTTATGTCTGTGAAAGGCAATGCAAGATGCTGTGTTTCACCAGGCCAATGATACATACAGTATGAAGGCACCAAACAGAAGCAGCCTCACCACACAGTCCCAGGGCACAGGGATAAACAGACATGGAAAGTGGTCATTCTCACAGTCCCACAGGGGTAGATCAAGAGTAGTGGAAGAGAACAGTAGTTGCTAAATCCCCTCCTCCCCACCTCCAAAGAACATAAATTCAAGTTGTTGGTAATGATCTTTAAAGCCTTTAATAATCCTGGACTGGGATATTAGAGAGACCATTTCGCTCCATACCTGCCTTGTGGCAATTAGGATCAGCTGGGAAGGATTTGCTGTTGGTCTGTGAGGCTGAAATAACCAAGACCAATGGCAGGACTCTGTGGGAGACTTAGTCTGCCTTTTTTATTACTGACTAAATAAAAGTAGGGTTATGAATTTTCTGAAAGCAACATGCCATTCATTCTCATTCTATAAGTTGATATACAGTAACTCTTAACTTAACGTCGTAGTTATGTTCCTGAAAAATGCAACTTAAGTGAAACGATGTTAAGCAAATCCAATTTCCCCATAAGAATGATGTAAATGGGGGAAGGGGGTTAGGTTCCAGGGAAATTTTTTTTTGCCATACAATACAGTATTATAGTTGGGAGGTGCCCCTGCCTTACCTCACACAGGCACTGCCCACTGGTACTGGAGACAATAAGGGAGGCAAGGAGGCTGAAGGTGCTGTAGGCTAGGAGAAGGACGTTGCGCAGCAGCAGTGGCAGCTTCCCCTACTCTGCAAGCACCAGGGGTGGCAAGGCTCAACCCTTGGCCCACCCCCACCCTTAACCTGCCTTTTCTCCTCCACCCCCCTTTACTCCGCATGCCACATCCTCGCTCCTTCTCCCTGCCTCCCCTGCCTGCTGCCTGTAGCAATCAGCTGGCTTGCAGCATTCAGGAGGGAGGGGTGAGAAGGGAGCACTCTGCACCAGGTTTCCCCCCCCCCACCTCCTGCCTGTGGCAATCAGCTGGTTAGCAGCATTCGGGAGGGAGAGGGAGCAAGCCTGCGCACTGAGTCCTCATTCCTCCCCCCTCTTCCCTGAACACTGCAAGCCAACTGCTTGCTGCTGGCAGAAGGAGGGGGAGAAGGTGCTGATTCACGGGGTCTGCCGGCAGGCCCTGTGTGTGTGTGTGGGGTGCGCATAGGGGAGCTGATAGGGGGCTGCCAGCTGAGGAAAGCAGGCAGCCAAATGACGTTACAGTGAAGCATTGCACCACTTTAAATGGAGCATATTCTGTAACTGAGCAGAGACGTAAGATCGAAACAATGTTAAGCGAGAGGACGTTAAGTTGGGAGTTACTGTAGTAGATATTTTTGCAGTATACTGGATCTTCTTGGGTCTACAGTTGAATGAAATGTTTGTCTTCTTTAATTACATGAAAAATTTTAGCTCAGGATCAGAGGGCTACATTCTATCTATCCATAGTGTTTAATCTGATGGGGGTTTTGTTCTATTAATATGAAATAACATTTATTTCCTTAATATTTCTGAAGACTTCATAAAAGCAAGTTACTCAGGTATGAACCATGTCTTTGCACGTATCTGTACAATGACTAGCTCAAGAGTCCAAAGCCAAATGGGGCCTTTTAGTGTTACTGCAATAAATATATAAAAATAATGCAAAATAACTGTAGCACACTACCTGAATTGTCCAGCCCCAAGCGTGTCACCCGTGAAAAGACTGTTTCTGGCATCTCTTAGGTTCTCTCGGAGTTTCTTATCTAGTTTCTAAAAAATGTAAAGCATCTTTTTACACACCGGTGAAGAAAGCAATTCTCTCAACCAGTTTGTACAATGGACAAAGTTTAAGACAGATGAGCTTTTGCTGGTGTCAAGACAACAATTTTCCAAATTTTAGTTTTTCTAACACTCATGCTACTGCTTAAGTCATACCAACTTACTTTGGACACAGTTTCTCTTACCTGCCATATTGCTACCATGACAGTTCTGGGCAAATTCCTGATTTTCCAGACAATCCTAGTCCATCTTTAATGGAGTCTCTCTCTAAGCACATATTAGTTAGATTAAAAAAAAGTGAAGAGTCATATGCAGGTTTCAAAGTCATGCATTTGAAAGATAGACAATGCTGGATTTATGGTTATGCACGCAAACTGAATTCTGCCTCCTTTGCGTCCAACTTGTGCATTGAATGAGGCAAAGGTCTTGTGCAAAAAATGTGATTCTGTAATTAAAGACTATCATAATGTATGTGCACAAAGGGAAGAATTAAGTTTGCACGGATAACTGTAAATATGGTATTTCCCAGCTTTCAGATGGCAGGTGTTCCCACTACAATCTGCTATTTTGTTTACATTGTTATTGTTTTGGCATTCTGCCAAAAGTTTTCCTAAGGCCTGGAAGTAAGAGAAGGGAAATGACGATCTTAAAGTTTCTCTTTCAGCAACAGCTGAATGGAATTCATAGGACAAAGAAGAGGCACTTCTCTAGTCTGAGGGTTGTTTCCCCTTGCCAAATATCAAAGGTCTGCTGCTGTAAATAACGGAGGTGCAAGACCTTTTCTTTGATAAGATCACAAGAATATTTTATAATGGAAAATGTTAAGCAGCCTGAATATAAGAATCTACTATCACTCTCTCTAGGATCTTGCAAACAAAACTAGTTCAATTTCCATTTAATTTTATATTCTATGAAAAAAATCTCATCTCTAATCTGTCATCATTAAAGAGGTAAAAAATTGCAGCTGTAATCTTGTGAAACATTTCAGATGTGCTATCGACTAAGTAACTAAAAACAACAGTGTTTTGTTTTGTTTTAAAGTCTTTCCGGCAGTCTCCAAGCTGGAGTCAGAAGTTCTATAACACTCCCTTTGTGGTTTTGGGAGATCTCTCCCTTTCTCTCCCCCTACCCCCATTGATTTTTTTGTTTGTTTTTAAAGGAGGAGACAGATATAAAGCAGCCAAGTAACCTATGCTCCCATTTGTAGACCTGAGGGAAAAGGTCTGTCCAAAGGAAGAGAGAGTCTAAAAGACACATTCATTTTCTCTATATGTTCAGGGTATGGGAAGCCCAAAGAATTCAGCATAGGTCACTGAAGCTGCTTCATCACTCACTGTTGTCAAACTAAGGAATCCTACAGGCCTGACAGCATACCACAACAGTTCTCACTATGCCAGCATTTGCTGCATTGGCACATTTGGGTCAGTTATATTTTAAGGTTGAAGCTGCTATTATTTCCATTCACATGGGAAAGACGCCTATTGCCCTGTCTTAGCTGGATTTTGAAAGACTGTTTTAGTCATTTATTCTCCACAGACTTTTCATAAACCAAATGCAGATAAAATATTTTACCTAAAGAATTTTAACATTATTTATAATAATGTGTCTAATTAGGTCATAAAAGGCATATTTAGATAAGGATAATTATAGCTGAAATTAAAGTTATATCAGCTTAAAGGAACAAATCTTTTCCATTACTAAGCAATATTTCAGTAAGTGAAGGATGCTTTCTCTAAACATTTATCAACAAAGCAATCAGCTACTGTACTCATTCTCCAATTACCTTTGCTTACTATTAGCTCATAGAGAGAGAGAGAGAGAGAGAGAGACTAGTCACACAACTTCTACAATGAGGCTCTGTAGAAGCAATGTCAGGAACGGGAAACTGGACATTTTCTTTCAGTTTTCCTCTTTGATGTTAAATGTTCAGAGTTGTAAAAAATAAAAATAAAATACTATTAGGAGATTTATTTGAAACACAATTTATTGTTTAAAACTCTTACCACTGCCACCATTTCTGCTGCAGTTCCTCTTGAGCATCTGATTATAGGAATAGCTCCTATTAAAAGATACATTATAATTTCCAGGTCATAAATAATTATACTGCAAAGTTGTGGTTTTAAAGTAACTGATTTGGGGTGCCAAATTTTCAAAACCCGCTGTCTAAACTGTACATAAAATATGGCTCTAGCAGTCATCTATGAGATCACAAAAAGTGGTTTAAACAAAGTATTATAAACACACATTAAGAAGGATAAATATTTAAAATCATGTTATAAATATATATTAGCAGTACATTGAAAGTTACAGGGATTGCCAGTTAAAATATTTAAAAAAACAGTTCTTACCTATCCCACATGTGGGTACTAAAAGTAGGGCTGTCAAGCGATTAAAAAAATTAATGGCGTGATTAATCGCACTGTTAAAGAATAATAAAATACCATTTACATAAATGTTTTTGGATGTTTTATACATTTTCAAATATATTGATTTCAATTACTACATAGAATACAAAGGGTACAGTGTTCACTTTATATTATTTTTTATTACAAATATTTGCACAGTAAAAAACAAAACAAATGGTATTTTTCAATTTATCTAATACAAATAATGTAGTGCAATCTCTAACTTAAAAGTTGAATTTACTTATGTACAAAAATGTAACTGCACTCAAAAATAAAACACAGTATAACTTTAGAGCCTACAAGTCTACTCAGTCCTACTTCTTGTTCCGTCAATCGCTCAGACAAACAAGTTTGTTTACATTTGCAGGAGATAATGCTGCCCGCTTCTCCTTTACAATGTCATCTGAAAGTAACAATAAGTGTTTGCTTGGCACTGTTGCAGCTGGCGTTGCAAGATATTTACGTGCCATATGCATTAAAGATTCATATGTCCCTTCATGCTTCAACCACTCTTCCAGAGGACATGCACCCATGCCGATGATGGGTTCTGCTCAGTAGTGATCCAGAGCAGTGCAGACCGATGCATATTCATTTTCATCATGAGTCAGATGCCACCAACAGAAGGTTGATTCTCTTTTTTGGTGGTTCAGTTCTGTAGTTTCTGCATCAGAATGTTGCTCTTTTAAGACTTCTGAAAACATGCTCCACACCTCATCCCTCTCAGATTCTTAAACCTTGGGTCGAGTGCTGCAGCTATCTTTAGAAATCTCACATTGGTACCTTCTCTGAGTTTTGTCAAATCTGTAGTGAAAGTGTTCTTAAAACAAACAACATATGCTGAGTCATCACCCGAGATTGCTATAACATGAAATATATGGCAGAAAGTGGGTAAAACAGAGCAGGAGACACACAATTCTCCCCCAAGGAATTTAGTCACACATTTAATTAACACATTTTTTTAACAAGCGTCATCAGCATAGGAGCATGCCCTCTGGAAAGGTGGCCGAAGCACGGAGGAGCATACGAATGTTTAGCATACCCTGGCACTTAAATACCTTGCAATGACGGCTACAAAAGTGCCATACGAATGGCTGTTCTCACTTTCAGGTGACATTGTAAATAAGAAGCCAGCCGCATTATCTCCCGTAACTGTAAACAAACTTGTCTGCTTTAGTGATGGGCTGAACAAGAAGTAGGACTAAGTGGACTAGTAGGCTCAGAAGTTTTACACTGCACTCAAAAAACAAAAAAAAAAAACTCACATAACAAAACAAAATCTACATTTGTAAGTTGCACTTTCATTATAAAAAGACTGCACTACAGTACTTGTATGAGGTGAATTGATAAATACTATATCTTTATAATTTTACAGTGTAAATATTTGTAATAAAAATAATAATAGAAAGTGAGCATTATACACTTCATATTCTGTGTTGTAATTGAAATCAACATATTTGAAAATGTAGAAAAACATCCAAAAATACAATAAACTTCTATTGGTATTCTACTGTATAACAGTGCAATTAATTGCAATTAATTTTTTTGAGTTAATCGTGTGAGTTAACTGTGGTTAATCTACAGCCCTAATTAAAAGTTATGAAATTTTAAATTCTAATTTAAGTTATTTATGGTGTTTATTTACTTTTCATTTGTCTCTGATTAGACAATCAAATAGATTAAATTTGCTTAGTTATTTTTGCTTTTGATAGTCAGAGTCTCTTCCATTACCACAATACTGCAAGATCTGAGTTGCAACTCACTGCAGGGGAACATTTATTCAAAAATTTTTTCCAGTGGAATTTCAGCCTTCACCGGGCATATAGTGACGTTTTAAATACATGTGAGTTGAAACGTTGAGGATTCAAGGGGCTTCGTAGATACACTTCACTTCTTGCCACAAAAACTGAGGCATTCAACAGGTTAAAAAAATCCTTCTAATTTCTGAGCATCCTGGGAGGTGCTAAACTCTCCTCCCCAAGAAGGTACAATTTTAGGCAGCGAAAAGGGAAGTAAATCTGAAAGCTGTCAATTTAGCACTTCAGTGTTTATAATTTTAAGCTGTTAAATTTTACTCACTGAGTTGATATTAAAATGGACATGTACAACTTTCAATAAATTTCTTTAACAGTTATCTGGCCATTAATGACAAACACTTGTCGCAGCCCTAAAGCCTATGTTCTAACATGGCGTCTGTTTGGCCAATTGTCGGTCAAAAGGTCACATTGGTACCGTGTGCAACACCGTGGTGCGGTGTGCAACATTATAGTGCCGTGTGCCTTTTCCCGCTCTTTTCTCTGGTCACCTAAGGGTCAGACTAGTGCCGTGTGCAAAAATACCAGCATGCCTTCTCTTGAACCTTCTGTCAGTTAAAAGGTCAAGTTGGTGCTGTGTGCAGAAGCATAGGGCTGTGTGCAAAAGTAGTGTGCCGAGTGCAGCTCCCATTAACGGAGAGGGCACCAGCTTGGAACCTGGTTGGTGAAGGAGCTAGGGACCAATCAGACGCTGACACGAGTAAGAGAGCCCTCGAATAAAACTATGTCTCGTGCCAAAATCTGCAAGAGTATCCGCGGGCTAGCTGGAAGGCCTGATCACCCTTTCAGCCAGGGTCTTCTCCAGCTTTAGCCGGTTCGGGTCGCGTTGATTTGCTTTCTTTTTCAGATTATTTTCCCACCAATTCGTCATGCCCTTGGTGTCTGTACTGCTGGTCAGCTGCGCCTGGAGTGTGCTGTAAATACTCTGTTTGTTTAGCCCTTTCCTTTTTTCCCTCCCTTACTTGATACCAAGATGTGTATATAGTATATGAAAGTTAAATTGTTGTATTAATTCCTATTGTGGTTAATTGTTGTACTTGACAATATTCAGTAAATGTGCGCACAGTTTACTTAGTTTTGTGTATCCGTTCTGGATTTTAGTAAGCAGCTGATCACAGATCGTTTGGTTTTAAGTTGTTGAATGTAAATAAACTGTTTCAAGTTGTGTGTATATTCTTGTTCTGATAGTATTGTTAGTTGGTAAAAGTGCTCCTCCCCAGCCCAAGTTGCAACTCATTCCCCATTAATAAACAGCCACTTGGTTCTGAATTACAATCTGTCACGTTTTGATTTTCCTCACTCAATCAAATCCTTACTCGAACCTGCATTGGTCTCAGACAACACTGATAATATCTTGTATGCTATTTAACAAAACTTCTGTTTATCAGCAAAAAACCCTGCCAATCTCTCAAAATCTCAGAATAAGAGAGATTTTATTTTGTTAGTTGTCATCAAGATTGGTTGTTTGTCGTGGCAAAAAATGACAGTAATTGTATCACACGAAAAGGAGACATCATGAAACAACATATTCTTTATTTTACAACATGAATTATTTAAAATATTTAATTAATATTTTCATAAAATTAAAAACACTCCATGACCAAGCTAGTTATGGTGCTACTGACCATGAACTTTTATGAAAAATATTAAGGGTTGGAATTTCAAAATTGTTCAGCATTCGCCCAGCTCTGTTCCTAATTAAGCAGTTTCCAGCACGAACCATTGAAGTATGGGTATTTTTACCGATGACTTAAACAGGAGCAGATTTATACCAACAATAAGCACTTTTGAAAAGCCTGCCTTAAAGCTCATAGTTTGTGTCACAGATGTCATGACTATGACAAACAGAGGTTTAGAAATAGTTTAAAAAAATCTACAGTAGGCTAGGAAAGCCTTTTCTATAACCTTTACAATCGCAAACACTGTGTAGGAAATGACCAAAATAATAAGGTAAAGGTTGTTGTCAATTATGAGATTGAGTTCAAATAATATCCAGTTTCAGTAAAAAATATTAAACTAACACCGTGCACTTCCTCTCCTACTGCACCTTTCATCCAAGAATCTCAAAACACAATTTTTCAGACACTAGACTCCGTTCTTATAAAAGGTCGGAATTACTGCCTATTCAACAGTGTTTTCAGAGCAATACACAAGTCGAGTGACTGGCCAAAGCTTTCATATCAAACAGAATCCAGGAGTCTTGCATTGACCCTACTTCCTCTCTCAGACTGCATATGTGAAAGTTTAGAGACTTACAATATGTAATAGAAAATGCAGATCTCTTAAAAGGAACAGCGCACTGAGAAATATACTGGAACTTGTAAACTTACCAAGTGTAACAAAAAAGCAGAAGAGACTGTCAACTACAGTGTCCATAATGGCCTCCATTTCAGTGTCCGTTATATCTGGTCTGTTAATGGCTAAAACATTGTAAAATAGAGCAAAAAAAAGTGACGTTACATTCTAAAGCAATATTTACAATACACAACACTCTCAGTGAGGAAATCTCCTACAGGAGCTGAACAGTGACTCTTAGTCATCAACACTGAAGAAGTGACCAAGTAAGAAAGCTGTGATGAAGGCCTCACTTAATGCTTCCACTCCTGCTCTCAATTAATTTTTTAAAGACACAAATAATGGAAAAACGAAGAAATTCATTTTACTGGTTAGATCAAAATCAATGTTGTACAATCTTCCTCCTCTTCTCTTACAATACATGTCAACTCTGACCAGACCCTATTACTATGCAGCTATGGGTGAAGACAGAGAATCAAGACAATGTGTGTGGTGATTTTGGACTAATGTCCACTTGGAAACCAGTTTCCCAAGGTGGAAGACACTGTGCTATCTACAGAATACAAATTCTGTATCTGTACAAATATTACAATATATGTTATTTTATATAGTAAGAAAGTTCCAAACTCAATTGTCTGTAACACATATAATAATTACTCCATTAATGGTTTAAAAAACATTTTGCTATCAATGACAATCTGCATGCCAATTTTCTGATCCGGGGTAATTCCAAAGTATTTTATAATATAGATAGGAAGATACACACACACAAACCTTCCCTATAGCTGCTCTACTGTAGCAGTAACACATTTTATCTTTAACTAATATTTCTGCTTCTAACATAAACAGTCTATTAGATAAGCCTGGCTACCAACTTCTGTTTATTTAGGACACTGTGGTAACAATCATCATTTGACACAACAAACCTAAGCTGGTTAGGTGTACATTTTCTTTTTCTTTTTCGGTGGGGCAGGAAAAGATTGTGAAGTTAGTTTACTCTATTTCAGGGGTTCCCAAACTTGGTTCACAGCTCGTTCAGGGAAAGCCCCTAGTGTGCTGTGAGATGCTTTGTTTACCTGAGCGTTCGCAGGTACGTCTGCTTGCAGCTCCCAGTGGCCACGATTCGCTGTTCCCGGCCAATGGGAGCTGCGGGAAGCGGTGGCCTTAAGTAGTGCTTATTTAAAGTTGTGCAATCCTCCCTTATAATATTATTTGGCAGCTACCTGCTTTGTCCACTGCTTGCAGGAACAGCAGCCTGTTGGAGCTACCTGGTGGGGGCTTGGAACCAGGTGGAATGGACAACCCCTTTATCAGCTCCCCTAAAGTTCCCTGAGCAGCTGCTATCAATTGCCAGGAAGTTCAGCTGTCCCTCCCTCTCCTGCCCTCTACCTTGGAGCTGCTCCCTCCTCCCCCTGGTCCTTTACCCCATTTCCACAGAGCGGCAGGGGGGAAAGGGAGGGGAGAAGAGGACACGACAGGGCTCAGCACAGAGGGAACTTGCTGGATTTAAGATCCTATTAACATGTATTTGAATAGTTTTGAATCCCACTTCTAGTTAATTCTTGTGAAGTCAGATTAACTTATCAAAGAGATCTCTCTTGGCCTTAAAATAGATACAGATTTTAGATTTATCTATCTGTTAAATCGGAAATCCTCAGTTACAGAACAGAACGTATTTAAGATTATTATTAGATATTGTTTTGATTTCAGAGTAAGCTTAAATTTTAGCTACTTAATGGTAACAAACGTTATACAAATGAAATTTTACCTACCACGATAAGAGATGAGCTCCTTATTTTGATTACACAATACAAACATATCATCTTCCAAAGTAATGAAATTGAGATACTGATCAAAGACCTACAAATTAAGGGACAAAAAAAGAATTAGATAGCTTAATGGAGTTTAGCTCCACCAAGGGCTATTAGCCAAGATGGCCAGGGATGCAACTCAATGCTTGGAATTGCACTAAATCTTTGACAAGCAAGGAGAGGAAGACAGAGGTGGATCACTCCAACTGCCCTGTTCTGTACACTCCTCTGAAATTCTGATAGTGGTTACTATCGAAGACTAGATACTGGGCTAGATGGACCATTGGTCTGACTCAGAATGGCAGTTCTTATGACTAAGGCTGAAATTTAGTCATGGAATCCACGGAATCCATGACTTCCAAAGACCGCCATGATTTGAGCCAGAGCTGCAGGATCCCCTGCCACTGACCCCCCCGCCACTCGCAGCCACCCTGGGATCTGGGGGGGGGGCGGTCCCAGAGCTCCTGGCAGCTGCTGGTGGCAGGGGGAACCCCCACAGTTGTGGGCCACCGCAGCTCAAAGCCCCCAGCAGAGGGGGACCCTGGAGCTCCAAGCCCCCACAAGTAGTGGGGGCCCTTGAAGCTCCCAGCCACGCATAGCTGCCCAGGCTCCCCATTTTGTTACAGATATTTTTAGTAAAAGTCAGGGACAAGTCACAGAAATATCCGTGAAAAAATCTTAGCCTTAATGACAACAATCATTACAAGATGCTAAGAATAAAGTGTGAAGCTGTCTTGTCTTAAACGTACATTCATGACTTGTTACAGCTTTAATCTGAAACTGAACAATACCAGATTTCTATCTATAATAATTACAGCATAATTTATAAGGCCTGACATTCAAATAAAGATACAACTACAGCTGAAATATCTTAGAGGGTGCTGTTCAGAACTATTAAGAATAAACAAATATTAAATGTTTCTAGGGCACTAATCTACTAATAAAAGCTATAAAAATTTGGTTTTTCCTTTTGTTGAGGTGCTTAGTACTAAATCTGGTTGCACTGAAAGATGTTCATCTTCACAAAAGCAGCAAGGAGTCCTGTGGCACCTTATAGACTAACAGACGTATTGGAGCATGAGCTTTTATGGGTGAATACCCACTTCGTCGGATGCATTTCACAAAATGATGAAATAATTTCATAAATAAATAACCCTAAACCTATCATGAGCTTGCTGTATAACACTTTTTGTTTATTCCTATGTTCAGAAAAATAATAATGGAAAATACAAATATCTAGGTAATGCATAAAAGGGAGGAAACAGATGATTGAGCACTGAAGCCAATGTAGATATACCAATTTACACAAACTGAGGATGTGTGTATTAAAATTTAACTAGTAGTTCTTGTTTGAGTTGAATTAAGAATTTGTAACTGCTCCTCTCTCCCCAATTGAAAACTATAAAAATAAGGAGAGAAAGTGAATAATGTGATCTGAAATATGAAAAGAGTTATTCAGAAATACACAACTTTGATATATCTGCTGCACGTCAATCTTCCCTCTTAGTTTCCTTCTTTTTTATAATTTAGCAGATAATTTTAAAAATAATTTGTGCATAAATTGTCTGTCCATTCCAGTTGAACATTCTCTATTTCCAGCAAAGATTACAATCAAGTTATTTATGTCACTTTGGGAGCAGAAAAATGAAGCTAAAAGGATATATGGTATTAGGTCAGCCCAAATGACAGGAACATTTCTATTTCATTACTATTTTAATCCTAAATGCTTTGTGAAACATTAAAAAATGCATTTTTTTTTAAAAAGCGAAGGTCCTTTAATATCATAGCCTTCAGAAATTTCTTACCTTTGCTACTTGTGTTACTGCACTAGCCCCTAAGGCAGCATTTGCAATATCTTCCAGTTTACTTCTTGAAATAGCAGAAATAAAATTTAAATAATATGATTCATAAAGCTGATTTCGAAGATCCTGAAAGCAAAAATTAATAGCTTTTTCTTTCAACAGGTACTAAAGAGCATCTTGCTAAAAATGAAGCTACTACTTAAAAATCTGAGAATTTTTATTACCTAGTGTTCTAGTAATCATTGAAATTAAATTATTCTGGTGTGCTTAGAGGAGTTTTGATACATAAAAACATTGTATTGCATAGATGCAGGGATAGTTAGGAAATTAAAGAAGTAAAGTTATCTTAAGTTTAGTTAAGAAAATAATATATTTGCTGGTATGTAGGAAAAGGCCCTAATAATCAAATAAAGGAAGATGGTGAGAATAAGAAGTTATAAGACCAGAATGTAATGTGTGAAGAATGCATGGTTCAAAAAGTAATTAATAAAACAAAAGGCTGCAGTAACAAGACAAACTGTCTTAAAAGAAGCAAGCACATTCCCATTGTTCTGCAGGAAAGCAAGGAAGGGGAGGAGATAAGAAAGGAAGGCTTTGGAGGAAGGACAGCACCAATGATAAACTGCTTCAAACAGGTTTTTGCTCAAGCTAGCAAGTTAGCTGAAGTGTATAAAGAGCCAGGAATTTGAAGGTTCTTTATCAAAACTACTCCGATCATGCTGGGACAAATCAGGATGAAAGGACTATTCTCTGGTCTGGTCCATCTGTGAGTATAATTGATCAGATCCTTACAGATGTGTGTTATTGTATTGGATGTAGTACATTGCATATTTTTTAGGGGTTTTTTTTAGGTACATTTAAAGCAATCACACAACTATCATCTGGCCTTTGGACTTAAAGGAATGTATGTGGTAATAATGTCTGGTGGTGCCCTGTATTAATATTCATACATAATAATTCCAACACTGGACACAACATACTTAACACAAAACATCAAAAGCAAGGAAATGAAACTTAAGCTATTCAACAATGCACGTCTCTACTATTCTACCCAAATACAGATTGCACCACAGAGCATAACCAGCAGGGACGCCTATTTTCAAATCATCCTCTTCCCACAGCTACATTCCCCCTCTCGACTATTGCTCTTTCTTAAAGGTCTGGGAAACATCGGCTTCACAAATTACAGTTTGGATACAGAAATATTTTTATATGAGAATTCCTTTTTGTGGCAAATATAGATTAATACATGCAGTATGTTAAAATTTGGGAAAAGGTGCATTCATAAACTCACATGAATTAGATATGGACTACTATTTCAAACATTAAGTGTGCAAAGTAGTTACCTGGCACATTCTGTCAATATTTTCTTCTGTTGGCATTACAAAGTATACTGCTGGAACATCTGGAATAGGATCTCGATCAGAATGCAAAAGCCTAAGGGAAAATCAAAACTAAGTTGACTTTCCAGTTACTGTTGCTTCTCTTCCTATTCACTCAACACTATGAACATCAGAAAATAAAATGTTTAGTATGACCTCCTGCACATCCAATTTTCTAGAATTCCTCTATGTCTTATGAAGTTTGATTTCAGCAATGTCACCACACACACACACACACACACCTGTCAATTATTTCAAAAATAAAAAAAATTACTTGCTAGATGAACACTAACCCTAAATTAACAGTTGAGAGCTCCAGGGTAGCAAGCGGATATTGCTAAGTTCTGTCTCTCTGAAGGATAAGAAGGAACTGAGAGGTGGGTTGGGCCTACTCAGCCCTTTATGGGGGCCAGAAGGAAATGCAAGGGCACATAGGATACACATACATCCTCAACATGCCCTTGACAAAAAAATCCTCTCTTATGAACATGCAAACTCACAGTGGGATCAAGGTGGATAAATACTTCAAGAAGAAGACTAGGTTATTTTATTTTAATTTATTTATTGGAGAGGGAGTCTCTCCATCTTCCACTGTGTAGGAAATTCTTCTGACTAGTTTGATAACTTTACCCATCCTTTAGCCACAATACTCCTACTGGATTTTGGGCAGGAGTAAGAACAGAATCTTCAATTAAATTTTTTAAAAGCGCCTTTGTATCTTGTGTACTGATTCAGAAGACTTTGTATGTGATTTTTCAGAATATAAACAACTGGAGTTGTAGATACATGGTTTGAAGTATAAGTAAACAGATATAACTAACAAATGCATGCACAAAGTACTCACAGATGCAAGGTGATGCCCATGTCTCTCAGCTCTTTCACTGACAGCAAAGGAGAGATGATATCTTGGCCAAATCTGTCATAAATGAGAACCTATAAAGCATAGGATGAAAATGTTAAAATATTTCTTAATATGAAAATTTTATTAAATGTTTTAAGTTCTTCCATTCCTATCATTACTGTTTACTAAGAGACAATAAAGAAGAAAAAGAACAAATGAGCAGCAAAAAAGAAAGATGGAGAAATCTTGCCAGAATCAGTGCTTCATGTCAGTCAAACAGGAAGCTCTACCCCCAGAAAAGTAATTACTGTGAAGTGCAAAAGTATCACAAAAAGGTCAACTCCTCTGACCTGAAAAAGAGAACTGATGGTACAGGCCTGAGTGGAAGAAGAGAAGGAAAATATCATTTGGGGGGAATTAAAATTATTCCAGAATGCCATATTGAAAAAATAGCAATGAAGGAATTTTGGGCTCCGTTTGCCCTAGATGTACTACTTCAAAAATTCAGTTTCTTCCTTTGAATTCCTCTTTCCCATTTCTACCTATTTAATTTTGAATTTTTGCCAGTGCTTGCCCACATGTCACAAATGAGTCTTTGTCACTGGATCCCAATAGGTCCTAAGTTTCCTCCACTTATATATTTTAAGTGAGAACCTGAGAAGAAACTAATAGGTTTTCCTAGAACTTCAGTTAGGCATTGCTTCCTAAAGATGCTGTACTTTTAAACATGTATCTTTTCTATCAACCAAAATGTGCAATTCTCGATATGAATAATACATAGGATAAAAACCCTTAAAGAGTAAAAGAATTTAAGTACAAGAACAGCACAAACACTATCAACAACACAAAGGAGAAAGGGCTAGGCATTATTTAAACAGAATTACACTGTCTGCTACAGTTGTTCAGTATTTCCTATGCACAATGGCTAAATATATCACGTCATAATTAGGATGTATGTATGTCACTGAAAACTTGGCCTGAAAAAGGTAACTTTTTCATGACAAATTTTCATAAGATAATTGGTGAAAGTAATCAAACTGTGTACAACCAAGTGTCTAGATTAAAACTTTTTTAAAGGAAACATATACACTTTCTATGATTTGTTACTACCTCACCCCCAATTCTACTCTTTTGCGCTAATACTACAGTTTGTTTTCAAATGTAAAGAAATTAAACTATTTTAATAATTAAAAAAGCATAAGCCCAATAGAAAGATAAAGTGCCTATAAAACGTTAATTTTCTCAAAGCCTGACAAATTGTCAGAAATGGCAGGTTACTTGACCTAGATTCCACCATGCGAGGGTCATCCTGTCCCCATTACCCGGCCCACTTACTTATACCCATGACTGCGTGTAACCCACTGTATGAGCGATGTACCCTCACTGCTTCCCTACTGCTTCTTGATCCTACCCACCATACACCCCGCATTGGGGGACCTTGCAGACTGTATATGTTATGTGCTAACCAATTCCCACATACCAGCGTCCCCCTATACTCTGTATGTTGCCCCCAATGACCAACAACTGACGCTTTGAACTCTCTGTATCATTTTTATTTAAACATTCTCTAATAAACTTTTATATCATAAACACTTGGTCTGATGTTTACCTAGCAGTTGCTAATTTTTACCTCCAATTAGTTAAAATCTGATAATCTAAATTTTGGACATGCTATAAGGATGCCTTTTAGAATAAGTCAAATAGTTTCTCTTACCTTCCATACAGGTTCTCCTGTGCTGTTTTTAATAGGAGGAAGATTAAAATTCAACATACGCTTCAAGGCCACTGAAAAATAGTGCAATAAAAACATCCAATTACTACTATGCTAGTTTTACTTTTTTCCTTGATAACCTTTGAGACCAAATATGTTTACAAAGACAAAAGATTCTTTTCTAATTTAATTCAGTACTGTTTTTTGCCAAAGGTCCAAAGCAAGACTTTACAATTTTTATTTTTTTTTCCATAGACTTTAAGGTCAGAAGGGACCATCATGATCATCTAGTATGACCTCTTGCACATTACAGGCCACAGAACCTCACCCACCCACTTCCGGCTGAGTTACTGAGTCCTCAAATCATGATTTAAAGACTCCCACTTACAAAGAACCCACCATTTACACTAATTTAAACCTGGAAGTGACCCATCCCCATGCTGCAGAAGGTGGCAAAAAAAAAAAAAAACAAAACCCAAACCCAGGGTTTCTGCCAATTTGACTGGGGGAAATTTCCTTCCCGACCCCAACTATAGCAATCAGTTAGAACCAGAGCATATGGACAAGACTGACCAGCCAGACACCTGGAAAAGAATTCTCTGTAGTAACTCATAGACCTCTCCATCAAGTATCCCATCACTAGCCATATAATCTTTGAGTTAAATTCATGTTGAGATCTATTGTTCTTGACTTATCAAGTTCAACTAACTATTGCTGATAAAATGAAAAAAGTTTTTAAAACTGAAGACAGAATCTCTTCGTCCTATCAGTCGGACAAATTGTAGCCTCATGAGAATGTTGTTAATTAGAACAGCTGCCAGAATACAACTCAGCTCTGTTCATTAGATCTATGGCTTCCCCCATCTCTTAGCAAGTTTCCATCTTAACAAGGAAAGTTACCTTTCTAGTATTTCACATAGCAGGAAGAACCCCAAACATAAGGGCCAAAAAGTTTCTTAAGATAATCAAGGCAGACTACAGTAATTCACAGATGGTGGGCACTGCCGTATTGAAAAGTGGGAGCACACTGGAATGTGTGCGCCTTTAAAGAAAAAGTAGAAATGGCAGGTAAATTTAGAGCTAATAAAAAGGAAATATTTCACACAGCATGCTGTCTGGAATTCACTCTACAGGAGATGAGCAAGTTAAATACTGAGAGTGGATTTTAGAAGACAGAAGATTGGATGGCCCAAGGAAAGAAGATATTCATAAATTACTGAAGTTTAGAATTAAAATACATTTATGTATTGAAAAATTCTTAATTTCTGACTCAAGCAACAAATCAAATTTTAATATGTGATGTGTCATTCCAACAAGGGTATACTAAAATAAATCTGACAATACCAAAAGAATGCTGAAGATTATATGGGCAGAGGCACTCTTTTTACCACTTCTGGTGGAGCCCCAGTGTGTGGACAGAAAAATAAAGATTAAATTAAACATTATTACCTCAGCTTCCTGCAGCCACAGAAGGTTGCTGGATGTGGATCTGGTCTCCCCTGTACTGCTAGGAGCGCCCTGAAGTCAGGGGAGGTACTCAGAGGTGGGTCTGATCTCTCCCCGTGAGTGGCCATGCAGGGGAAGAATAAGTCCTGTCCCTCCTCAGCCTGGCCAGGACCATCAGCTAGGAGCCCCCGGCTAAGGTGCTCCCAGCAGCATGGGGACAATAAGACCCACCTCCAGGAACCTCCTGTGGCTGCAGAAAGTTCCAGGGGTGCTGCCTTCAGACCCCAGCTCTGAAAGCAGCGCAGAAGTGAGTGGCAACCCTGTGACTCTCCCTACAACAGCTCTGCAATGTCCCTTTCAGGTCAGAACCTGCACACAATACCAAGAAGTTTCAGATGTAAACATCTGAAAACATGAAATTGACTAATTTCCAAATCCTATAGCTGTGATATTGACCAGATTGGACCTGAATTTAGTAGGGCCCTTTAAATAAGTTACAGATAACTTCTCTGAGGAGTCTAAAATCTAAATTAAGACTAACCACATTGAGAAACAATAGGTGAGGATACTGGGAGATGAAGATTACATCAGTCAAAGTTCATAAAGTGTACTCTGTACTCTGCTGTATCTTTTTAGTTGCCCTGGATTTTTACAATAAATTAATGAATATTCATGGATTGTGTCCAGAGCAGAAGAAAACATGGAATTTAGTGACATCGACTGAAATGAGTAATGAGGAAAAATGCGGGAGGAGGAGGAGGTGGTACAGCAGAAAGGATCAAAGATGACAACTAAATAAAGCAACATCGAAGGATGGAATTGCTTGTAGTTTAAGGAAATTAAAGAATATCAAACTACGCTAGAGTAGGTACTGGTTGAAGGGATAAAACAGGAGAAGAGATTAAGGCACAGAAAGGGAATAACAAGTACTGAAGGAGATCTTGAATTCCTGTATAGGCTACAGTAAGTAGTTTGAGATGGTTAGCATAGAAAATGAGGAAGATGATTTTAGAAACAATATGTTGAATAAACTCGCAGGGCACCAATGGGAGTCCAGGATACCTGAAAAGCAATTATTGCAATTGTCAAGATGAGAGATGGCCAGAAGATGAACCAAGGTTTTGGTGAAATCACTAGCAAGGAAAAGAAATAAACAGGATTATGATGAAACATGCTACCCGTTCTAACAGTACGTTCCAACAGATGGCTCAAGGCTCTACAAAGATGGATTACTCATTTGATTTTCCCTCATTTATATATATGGTTAAACGACAACAGATAATTGAAACTTCAGAGTTATTACTGCTGCTCAGTTTTGAGAAGTTACAGAATGAAAATTGACTAAAAAGTCTTGTTGATGAATTAAGACCAGAAAAAAAGAAAATGCAAAAGTGCAGAAGAAGCACATCGCAGAGACATTAACGTCTAAGAAAAGATTGATTAATTAGCCTTATTATCAATAGTAGTTCCCACTAATGTTCATCCTAGTTTTAAGACTCATGTTTTCTACCTCCGTGACTCTCCAGGACTCATATGCCTCCTATGTCCTTTGTTTAATCCTAACAGCAAATTCATGTAAGAAAGATGTGTTCTTCTGATGTCAAACCATATTTTATGTCTGCTCCGGTCAAAGAGAAACTGTTTCCAGAAGACAGCAAAGGTAACCTACCAACCACCTTCTTTCCCATAATTTATGCCATCTCATCCATTCACTAGTCTACTTAGTCTGCAACAGCAATGCCAAAGCCTGGTGATTTTGCTGCCCATGGCTCTCTGTGATTTTATTTACATTTCAGAAAAGTCTCTGCAGTATAGTCTTCTTCTGTCGCATTAACAGTCCAGGAAAACCCATTCTTAATCACTTCCAGCCACCGTACTCGCTGGGAACTCACAGTACGACCTAGGGGAGCTCCAATCCGCGGCAGAGTCGGGGCCACCCTTGGGACAGAGGATCAGGGGCGGGCCGAGCTCCGTGGTGCGTTGGGGTAACAGGAACAGAGGCGGCGGCGGACAGCAGAGGGGCGGTGGCTGGGGTCCCTGGCCGAGGTCGGGCGAGGCCCCCCCAAGCCAGCGTTACATAGGAGGGCGCCAGGCTTCACAGCCCTAATTACAAACAATTAATGCCTGGACCAGGGGGCGGGCCCCGCTTGTGACAGGCCCACGCTGCCACCCCTTTGCCCGCGGGAGAGGTGTGTGAATCCCCCGCTCCCCCAGCCACGGCCACGGCCACAGCCGCCGGCCGCTGCACGCCCCCTTGCTGCCGCCCGGCCGGGGGCCGCAAGTCCCCTGCTCGCGCCGCCGGGCGGGAAAGGCTACAGCCACAAGCCGAGCCTCCGGGTGCCGGCAGAGGCTAGAAGGGAGAGCGCCTCACCTGTCTGCTTCTCCCGGATACCGGCCGCCATCTTCACGGCCAGCCCCGCCCACCTCTGCGTCCGCACCAGCCGGGCGACGTGGCGCGTCGCCGCACTCGGAGGCAGGTCCAGAGGGGGCGGAGCTTCAGTGCTCCCCGCCTGGCCACGCCCCGACCCCTGGTCGGGGCGGAGACAGGGAGCTGAGCAGGGCAAGGTGCTTGGCGGTGCTGAACCACCGCTGGGGTGCGCGGCTCTGTTCATTTCATTACAGGAGATTTGTTTATTTCACCTCCTTAAGAGAAGAGCTGACCCGCTGTAAGCCGTCCTGGCTCTCACCTTGGAGACCTCTTTTCTAATGAAGAGAAATCGCACCTGCCCTTAGCATAGAGTGGAGAGCTGGCGCCTGTTGAATAAAGACGGATTGTATAGGAACCGGTGTGAAAGCCATGAACAGAAATTACCAATTCCAGGGTCCAATACTCCATCCTGGTTGAGGGGGGCATTAAATTTAGGGGGGTAATAATAGCGTGTATAGGGAAAAATAGCCTATGATCGTGTACGAAGAGGATAAGCCACACCCTGGACGAAAGGCAAGTTATGTGACCACATCTTAAATACCACCACTTCCTATCTTTGATTCTGCAACCAGAATGCTCTTTTAACATTTTATATTTCACCCATAGCTACTATGAAATTAGTTGTTAGCCTAGCTGTATTAGGAAAGCAGTCTGCAAGACTCCTTTAGCTGCCCTCTTTTGCAAGTCATCCCAGTATCTCCAACTGCACAAAGTACAATTCTGCTTCATATTTACTAGAACATCACCTTGGTTAAGCAATGACTTGTCAGCCCATTGGACAGTTGCTTAAGTCCATGTCTAATTAGACTGACATACTTTATGAGCAGTTATAAAAACGCTATTAGCAGCGGACACAACTGACACCCAACAAAGAAAGCTGCAAACACTCAAATACATGGTTCTGTCAAAACTATTTTTATGCAAATTAAGTCAGATGAGCAAGGACACCTCCAAGGTAGTGCATTTCTTGAATGGTTTGTCACCTTTGCTTTTGATCTACTAATCAAACAGTAGTTATTTTTTAAATAAAGTGTATTCATGAAATTAAATGTATTCAATGGCTATTAGCCAGGATGGGCAGGGATGGTGTCACTTGATGATTACCACTTCTATTCATTCCCTCTGGGGCACCTGGCATTGATCACTGTCAGAAGACAGTATACCATGCTAGATGGACCTTTGGTCTGACCCAGTATGGCCGTTCTTATGTTCACTGAATATTTAAAATCAATGGCATGCTGGGCAAAATGGGGAGAAAGCAAGTCTGAACGGCACAGGGATGTAACAAAGGAAGATAGGCTGGTCAGGCCAGCAAATGTGGGTGGATATTAAAAAGCCTACGGGACTTAAGGACTGCAAGTTAATGGGACTTGTGCTCAATGGGAGTTAGGTGCCTAAATACCTTTGAACATCTAGGCCTTAGGCACTTTCAGAAATTCCACCCTGTGCCTATCAGTATGGTACTTATTATGTGATGGATGCTACATAAATCCCACAACCAAGGCATTTTCAAAATGAAAAAATGAAGTTCAACTGCTTTTGAAGAAAATACACATTTAATACAACTGCTTACTAACTGAATCATTAGTTACTTTATTGCACTTCAAACATTTTATACACATGAAGTTGTCTCCCAGAATTAATGTATTTACTTCATGGAGCAACACTGACATATAGCTGTTAAGTATGTTACTTGAAGCTGCAACAGATTTCAGGCATTGTACCCCACAGCTATGGTAAAAACCAAAGCCAAATATATTTACAAAATTGCAAGTTCCATAATGCATATTAGAAAAACTAACATCCGTTATGTATAATAAACATTCACTTTGTGTTACATAAAACACTAAATGCTGCACTGTTTACCAGAGAACATTAATATTTCCACAATCCAGGTATTCTATTTTCTTTTAGCAAACCAAAATATATAACATGCTACTTTTCATAAACTAGTCTTTGATTCCCATTTTTCTTTTATGGAATTGGCAACTCCCTTATGTTAAATCAATAACATAATACCACAATTTTAAATCCTTTACTATATAGCTGATAGAGTGAAACAAAGCTACTCTAAAATACAATATATTTTGCAGCTTCAGGAGTTTATTTAATGTATCACTTCCCTATTTGAGGAAAAATACTAGTTTATATCAATTGGCACTTTAAAAAAAGTATAAACCACAGAATTGGAGGAGTTGGATTAATGATCAATTTTCCATTTTCTGCTGTGCATATTTTAAACACTCCTCTTTAAATACTAAACTCTGTGTATGTATACCCTAGTGCAAGGAAGCTATTTAATGAAGAACTGTAAACCTAGTTTGTTAAAGATTTGCATTATATTTAATGCTGTAGAGCCTGAAGTAGAACATAAGTTTGGTTACTTCTCACTCTGAATATATTTAGCTAAAAACACTTAATTAAAAAAAAAGACACCAGACAGATTTTTTTGGCAAGACTCCCTCTCAGCCATCTTATTTGACTTTGACTATTCCTAGTTTTAAAAATGTAGATCCACACACTTCAAGACTACAATATTTTAAACATCCAGTACACCTCTACCTCGATATAACGCGAACCGATATAACACAAATTTGGATATAACGTGGAAAAGCAGTGCCCTGGGGGTAGGGGCGGGGCTGCGCACTCCGGTGGATCAAAGCAAGTTTGATATAACGCTGTTTCACCTATAATGCGGTAAGATTTTTTCGCTCCCGAGGACAGCGTTATATCGAGGTAGAGGTGTATTAATCTAAGATTATTTGTAATAAAGTTCCCAAGAAAAACAAATAATAAATTGTTTATAAAATATGGCAGACCTCAAACAGAAGTTATGAGCTTGACACAGAAGTTACTGGGTGAGGTTCTATGGCCTGTGTATGAAGGTGAGACTAGATGATCATGATGGTCCCTCTTCTGACCTTAATCACAAATCTTATCAAAGGTAAGCTTATTATACAAATTGTGTAGTAAGAAGCCATTATATTGTATGTTTAACAGATAATACTCCTGTTAATACTGGAGATTACAATAAGCAGCTTTCCTAACTCCTAGTTTTGCTTCCATTGTATATTTATTTTTTGTAAAATGGAAAAATTACCTGAGCATATTCAATTTTAATGATGTGTTATATAAATTAAATATTTAATTCTAGCAGTTGATTGACATAGTAACATAAGTTACTTACTATTTCTACACCTCAACTTTCTAAAGAAAGAGTTTTGTGCTTCAGCAAGATAACTTATTTCTAAATATAGTAAAGCTACTTATATTTTGAGAATATGAGGAGGAATGACATTGAAAATGACAAACAATGTAAGAATGTTATATCCATGACAGATGCTGAGAAATAAGCAGAAGGGGCCAAATTAGTCTCTGTTTTAGTTCTCAGGAAGATACTGGAGTTGCAGCAAGGATTAATTTAGTTTAGAATGCCTGACTGAAGCAAAACACACACTACAAGAATGGGGATATTCTTTACCAACTTTGCAAAGTCATAGTCCAGGAATGAGAACACAAGCCACTATGAGACTTTCAAAACTAAAGAAGTTAAGATCTTTCAAAGTTATACTCAAGGCCCTGATTATTCTAAAGTTGTAGAATTCTCTAAAGATTCCACCTTTTACCACACAATCGTGCAGCAGAATCTAAATTTAAACCACAATGAAAATGTCTTGTTTTTTTAGTTGTCAAGATAGTCTTCTAAATGTTACCCAGAAATAAACAAATTAACTGTTGTCCTAAATCAGCAGAAAACTTGAAACAATAGCACCCAAAAATATCAGATGTGTACTATTTCCATTCATCTCAATTTGAGGTCAACTCCAAAATCTAACATTTAAATGTCAACATTGATTTTACACTGCCTGTGCCTTCTGAAGTGCCTAAAGCCCAACAGTTATTCTTCTGCCAAAACCACCAGCTCTCCCAGGCATTACATCCACAAGTTACATGCTTCGAGTCAAAAAAATTTGCAAAACACCACAAAATAAGTGATACCTCAAATTAAGCAACAATTAACAAGGAATGTTGCACTAGCTGCTGCATTAATTTTCTTATTTACTTCAATGTAAGTATATGAGTCTGCTGCAGAATTCTGAGAGGTGGGGCACCACAGAAAACAGAAACCTTTGCTATGAAAGTTAGGTATGCCTTGCCAGAGCACATAGGCCTTCATTATAATGGTAGTAGACATTTCTGAAGTCAAACAATAGTATAAAAAGTATCTCCAGAGCTGAGATCCTCAGAACAATGAACAGAAAGAACACATGGAACAGTTTCTTGAGAAAACACGAGAATTAAAATCAAGAACGTTGTATGTATAATAGCAGAACAAATGGAATAACATTTTCTAATAACTAGTCAGTGGAACTCAGAGATGCAATCAGTTCTGTTTCAAAAAGAGAGCCTACCAGACTTTTGGCCCACAACCAGAGTAAGATCCTGACCTACTTCAGTCTGCTTTTTAAATGTTGAAGAAAGGGAGACTACTTTCCAAGTAGTTAAAGAAATAATGGGGTGGGAAAATACAAATAAATGTCTATACTTCAGACATTTTCAGAGATTCTAAGATGTAAAATTAAAAACTACACACTCTCCAGATATTTCCTGATCGATATGGTTTGTAGTCTGAACAACAGAAAAAGACAATTCAGGAAGAAATGTTGTAGTTGCAAGAATCTGGAGAAAAGTTTTTTATGGTTTAACAGATAAATTGTACTAGTCATTAAAACACTGTTCAGCTATCTTAAACATTTAAATACGTCAATCTGAGCCTGAATCTGAGAATTCTCAAAGTTTTTCATAATACGTCAAATTTTAACAGAGTGTCTCATGGACCACCTCAAATTCCATTCATACTTGCAGAACATTCCAGTGGCAGCTACAATACTGTACATGAACTAAAGAGAGTTACAAAGTATTATACATTTTTTATATATCTGAATGCAGTTTAGTAGCTGAAAACAGAGAAAGCATGCAACTAATCAGCTCCCATTTAAATAAGAAAACCAAAAACCTTCAGACAGTCAATTTGAAAAAACTGCATTAGCTAAGACTTCTTTAAAATCTGTCCATCTATTGCATAACTAACAGGATTTTCTTTCCCACAAAGAGTTCCTTTGGACTATATGGGTATTTGTGCAGGATTTTTTATTTGGAGAGGGGGAATGTAGGGGGATTGGTTTTTATTTTGTTTGTTTTTAAACACAAAGTGGTGAATCTTGCCTGTAATCTATTAGTAAACTTGCTTCTAAGTGGCTAATAATATTTTATTTTTTAATCTTTGAAGGAATCTGACTAGTTAAGAGTCCACATGGAATAATAAATAAGATGGCCTTTGTTTGAGATATAGAATAGATAGCTGTGATTTTTCCCTATTAATCTGATTAAGTAATAAAGAGCAATCGAATAAGAATAAGCTCAACCTAACAAAACAGCTTTTAAGAGAAATATCAACAGTGTAAAAAAATCAACTAACAAAGTATACAATCTTATTTCTCTCCAACAGGAGACTTCTGTATAGATACATCATCAAGTAACTCATCTCCATCCCCCTCTTAATTAAAAAAATCTTTAAAATTAATATCAGAATGTTTCCTGTACTACCTTAATTATGAATGAGCTACAGTTAATCTCACTAAAATCTAAACATTAATTGATCCAGATATCCATGGCCACTGCGGTATCTTTGAGAAGCAAATGGTACCATAATTACTGTAGAATTGCAAATATTAAGTTCATTACATGTACCTACTGTAGCTGATGCTGTTAAAAGGCAGTAACAATTGAGAAAGAAATGGCATTTAGCATAAGGGCATAAAAAGGAAGTGCTGGACCTTGATTGCAATGGAATTTTGGGACAAGGATCAGAATAAATGATAATAAGAAATTATGGTGCAAGCTATTATCAAAATTACTCTGAATTCAGTTTAAGTAAAATGTGAACATCTTGTTCTAACTAGCATAGTGGGAATAAACAGCAGAAATAGCTGTAAGGCTAACAATTTCATGTTTAGTTTTTAAAACACTTAGAGTCACACTTTCAGATCTTTTACTTCTGAATTTTATTTATTCCTTTGACTCTGTATAGCAATTTATAGTGTAACACTGATATATAAAAATTCATGTGCAAATGATAAAGATTTAATTTAAACCTCAAAGAATCAAGAAATTTAGAGTGAAAGCAAATTTAGTTCTCAAACTTCATTATTTTCCTTGGTCTTCCCTGAACTGTGGTTGATTTTTCCAAGGACACTACCTTAAACTCCAAATTTTCTCTCTTCTGTGGATTTAACACATCATTAATATTTAAAAAGGAAAAAAATATTTACTGAATGTCAAACTGAAAAAACACCCGTAGAAGAACTGATGCAGTGTCCCATCACCGCTATTTCAAAGACATTATAAAAATCTAGAGTTGATCACCCTTAAAAATGTGCTTGCTTTGACTTTGATAAATCACGTTACCTCAATGTGTAGAGCATTACCTATACTTACTGATAGGGAACAGTGTGCTGAAAATATTTATAACCTTGCATATTTATCTATAGCAAAATTGGCAGTTTTTAAGTGTTATGCTGTCAGTTGCCCTTGAAGTCAAGGGCAAAACTCTGACTTTAACAAGAACATGATTCAATAGATATGAAAAATATTACATCCCCAATTTTAGCCTGAAAATGTCTTTATATCAGTTTTAATTTCTATATCTTGTAGTATAATCTTCAAAAGTTCAGCACACAAGTACAGTAACTACTGACTTTCCAAATTTCAATAGTTTTAACCTACTGTTCTAGTGACTTGTCCAATTATTTTTTTCCACTTGAAAAATCTCCACACAAGTTTGATTTGTGAGCATATGCATTAAACCAATACAACTTTTTAAAACAGTTTTGTAACTTAAAATGACTAATTACAAAAATCTTATTTGGGCTTAGACTATCTGGTAAGTTCCAAACTAGAGCAATAAATTGGACAAACAACAAAAGCAATTTTTGTAAACCAGTGGGGGAAAACTGAGATGGGAAAAGAGGGTATCAATGCTCAGAAATGTAATAGCAGCTCACAAGAAGGAACATCCCACAAACAGAAAAATTGAATTTGCCATCATAGACTCATAGATTCTAGGGTCAGAAGGGACCAATGTGATCATCTAGTCCGACCCCCTGCACAAAGCAGGTCACAGAACCCTACCCATCCACCTCTATAACGAACCCCTAACCTATGTCCGAGTTATTGAAGTCTTCAAATTGTGGTTTGAAGACCTCAAACTGCAGAGAATCCACCAGCAAGTGACCCATGCCCCACGCTGCAGAGGAAGGTGAAAAACCTCCAGGGCCTCTGCCAATCTGCCCCGGAGGAAAATTCCTTCCCGACCCCAAATATGGCGATCAACTTTAATAACAAAAAAAAATTATTCTACTTCTAGTCTTAGTGCGCTGCTGATGGCAAAGTCCATTTTGTTTTTAAACTGCTCATATGTCTTTGTTATTGGAAGTTCTAAGCTGTTAAGTTGTCTGTTTCCAACAGGGTATTTTATACGTAGAAATTTAACTGAGGGGTCAGGCTCAAAACCAATGGGTGGGATAGAACTAGAACCAGTTGCAAAGACCAGAATGTCTTCCAGTGTTGCTGCAGACTCACCACCTAAAAGAAAAAAGTTTAATGTTATACAGTCATTCTCAGTTACTCATAAATTATCCCAACATAGCTATTTTGGGGAAGAATACTGATTAACAAGGAATCAGCCTTTTGCCTATCAATAACCCAAGTATATTTGCAATGAGAAACAAAACTAAATTAGAAAAAGTTTTCACTAAGATGCAAAGAAAAAACTTTGGGTTAATTGAGGGAAATCTAAGGTGGTGATGCAGAGGAGGGACTGAACCAAAAAACCCACTCCTTTGGCTAACTGAACTAAGTAATGAGGGAAAAGAGAGTTCACTTACCTTCCACATCTTGTAAATAACCCATCCAGAAATCAACACCTTGGACTTTGTTTACACCTGATAAACAGTGGATTGTAAAGAGATCACCAAGAATTCTTGCTGAAAGTCTCTCGGGTTTGTGACACAATATGCTAGAGAATGCATCAGGATGCAGCTGTATTTTTTCCAATACACCAAGCGTTTTCAAACCTTGCCTAAAGCTGGAATCATAAAAAGAGATGGCATTAGAAAGTCACTAAAGAACTAATTTTGCCATAAAATGTTTCACAATACCTTTTGTTTTACGAAGGCAGGTACATATAAGTTTTCTATAAATTATGAGATTCCTGCCTATGAGGAGTATTTCCCTAATTTTCATTTACAGTGTTCATTTAAATTTTTATTTTGTTTACCTATGTTACCAACACCAGTTTGGATTGTTAAAAATGTAACAATTTTGAGAATCCAGTTATAAGTAGATTTTTTTTTTGCATCTCTCTTGGCTAAAAAACACAATGAAATCTGCCATTTTCAGGTTCCTTGACTGCCTGGGAATGTTTGTTTTTAAAAAAATTATTTTATTTTATTTTTTTCAAAAATTGAGGAGACATCTGTTAATCTTAAATTTTATAAAAAATGGTTTTAGAAAATTTATAATTTGGGGTTTTTGTCCTTTTAGGACTAAAGTATAAAACTCTTAAATATTGAACTTCCTTGATTTCCTTCATAGTGGTTTCTCTTGGCTTCTTTGTAGATACTAACAGGAATTAGAAGTTTATAATGACTTGCAGGTTTACAGATCTGAATTCTCTACTATATGCTGACAGATTATATGTTTCAAACTTCAGTTTTAACTAAATGTGACAGTTACATTAAAATCTAAAGTAAACTTAAAGGGAGGGGATATGAGTGGGAAGGAATCCAACATAATTTTAACTATATTTGGCTATTCAAAACAACTTCAGAAAAATGTATAATGCAGTACAAGACCTGATTTTTAGAATTCAGTGTGCGTGATTCCATGCCCAAAAACGTACGTGCAACTGTGTACAAAATTTACATGAACAATAACCATACCCTCTCCCACATTAAGTAGTACCTTATTCCACAACTAGTCGTAAGCAATTTCAATGCTTCTCAATAGTTTAATAAGTAAAAATTAATACTTTAAAACTTTCACAACCAAACAAACCTTTCAAAAGATGAATGAACTCGCTTAATCACATGATAGATCAGTAAGTCATTCACCAACATATCCTTATCACATAGAGTTGTCATAGGTCTTAAACATCCAGCAATAGTAAGATATTCAGAGCAGTCACTTATTGTAGATTTTAAGTTGGCCAGAGTTCTTGATGATTTTATCTACAGTAGGAAATAAAACATTTACTAGGTATTTGTTTGCTTCATATCTGTTCCATCAATAAATATAAAATTTAGAAGTCTGGAATCAGTAATCTCTTCCTAGCAAGTACTTCCATGACCCCCATCATCTTAGTATCTGAACACCTTTGGCTGAGGTGTATGTATTGTCAACAGGATGCAGATTATGTCAAAAGGACAACAGTCATACATTGAATTTGATCAATCATATACTATTCCTCAATACTTGCCAGAAACATGCCCATCCCACAGTCTAACCTCAAATCTAACATCTCAAGGCTCCAAAGCAAGAGAACACCACTGGGTGGGGCACTTTACCATTTTTATTGTTTGTGCTACGTCAAAATCTGCAACATCTTCCACTGTTGGTTTCACATTCTCTGGTCCATAAACAAGACAGTTAAACAGAGTTTTGGAAAAGAAACTGGGAGGTACACCACCATGAACCAAAGAAACTGCAATCATTTTGCCAGCTTCATAGTATAAATTCTCTTTTATAGCTGTAAATAAAGAAAGTATATTTGAATTAATAATGTACTATGATCTGCAACAGTTATCACTACTCTCTCATATTAATATGCACATAAGACAAACTCTTAAGGCTGAGACAATAACACTGACAAAAATTCATAGACATGACCAAGTGAAGAAGCGACTTGCTCTCTGCCCCGTCCTTCTGCCCCTCAAGCCAAGCCAAGCCCAATCACAGTGGAGCTCTCCCGCTCTCTACCTTACACAGTGCTCAGTTCTGAGGCATGAAAATAGCACTTCAAGCAGCTCTGGAGAAGTAATAAATACAGTGGAACGGAGGGGAGAGAGAAGAAAGAGAGGGAAGGGAAAGTGAAAAGAAGAAAAGTGCCCTTTCTGAGAAAAGGTAAACTGAGTGTTTCCTGTTTAGCTCAGTGATTTGAGCATTGGCCTGCTAAACCCAGGGTTGTAAGCTCAATCCTTGAGGGGGCCACTTACGGATCTGGGGCAAAAATCAGCACTTGGTCCTGCTAGTGAAGGCAGGGAGCTGGACTCGACCTTTCGAGGTCCCTTCCAGTTCTAGGAGATAGGTATATCCCCAATTTTTTTTTTTTTGAGGTCCAGAGATCAAGAGTTCCAAATCTGATTGCAAGTCTGCATCCATATAGTAATATTACTATCAAGTATTCCAATCACACCAAATCAGCAGCAAAAAATGTAGACAACTTATTCACTGCCCAATTCTTACCCCCAAAACTCACATTTTAAAAATAATAAAAGAAAAAATTAGTTTGGCACACGTCTACTTCTGTTTTGTGGGGCTCATGGTCATCTTATCTTGTTATCAGAATTAACTGTTTTTTTTCTTCAGATGTTTATTATACTGAAAATTACTTTTGACAGAACTATGTTTTATCATAAAATTTATGCTGAATTTACCTTGAGAATCAAGAGATAAGTTCTTTGAGGAAGAGCCCTCAAATAGTGATGACTTCTGAAGATGAAGCATTAATAATCGGAAAAACTCATGTTTTGATCCATGAAAAGCATCTGTCTCTACTCTACCCTTGCAATTTGTGAACTTCACTTCCATAGTGTTTGCAGGATTGAAGTTTCGCCCTCTGAATCCTTTTAAGGCACTACTCCAGATATTGTCTCTGTTGATGTTCAGTCTTGTAGTTTTTGTATTATTAACCTGTAACTTTAACTCCCTCAATAAATTAGAAGCTTCTCTTTTTTGTATTCTTAGTTGCCTACAAGACACAAACGAGCACATTTTTTAATGAAACATAGGATATATGGTTATTGACAATTACAGTATACAAAATCATAGGTCAGCCTTTCTGAATCAGAAAGTCTATCCTTCTGGCACCCATCTATGGATACTGAAATTTTAGCAAGTTCCTATCAGTTCCTGCAAGACAATGGACAGACTCACCAGCTGGACTAGTCAAAATGAAGCCCAAGCTTTCAAGTTGAGTGCCATGTCCCTTTTCTCAGGGCTGGTTTTATTAATTAACACAAGATACAAGAGTCTCAAAATAACACAAGACACTGGGTAATGGAGGCTTGTTCCACTTATCACCAAAAGAGTAATGAGAGGATACATTCTTCCCTGTTGGTAGTCTTTCCTGGCAATCCCCTAGGACTTCTCTCAGGGCATGTCCTTAACTCTTGTTTTCCTGAAAATAAGCCAAGAACTTTCCTTTACATATTCTCCAGCAAGTAGTCACATGATGCTTGACTGACTGACTGACCCCTTGCCATCATGTGCCCTGCCAAGACACTACAACTCCTTAATCTTAAAAGCAAGTGTTACCCACTCTGTAGTACAAAAAGAAAAAAAAGGGGGGACATCTGGGATGATCCTGAGCCCATAAAAATTGACAGCTGGCCAGGTGTACTGAGCACCCTTAGAAATTACTCAAGATGGCTATCTCAAAAAAGGGATGATCCTTGGGAAAACCTGGACAAGTGGCATCTCTATAAAGGACCACAGACTGTAACAAGTACATGGGAACATACTGCCCTGATGGAGTTACATGAACATTCTGGAAGCTAATAAAGATAAACACTTAAAAACCACATACTTAATCTGATGTAAAATCTCTAACTTAAAAAAGGAACTCAAATTCAAAGATTTCTGAGATATATTAATACATGATTTCAGAGGTAACACTATTGGAACCATGTATTTTAAAGTAACAAAAAATTAGTTACAAAGTCACAATCAAGTTCTATTAGAATTGATAAACTGCCTTTAGCTTCACTGTATTTATTACTTCTTGTCGTAAAATTCTCACCTGGCAACCTACAGCACGTGAGCCGATTCTGAGTGGTACGCAGCTGCCTGCCGTGATCCCAAACCCCAGCCCCACCGCCCACCCCTGCAGGGGCAGGAGGCAGAAGCTTGGTCCTGCAGCAGTCAGGCTTCCACCCTCCCCCTACTTCTTCCCCCAGCGTGGTGCTTTCCTGCCCTGCCCCCTCTCCTTCCCTGCCCTGATCAGCTGATGGCCCTTGCGAGGGGGAGGGAGAAGAGCGGGAGCGTGCACCCAGCTTCGTAGAGGACGCAGAGAGAGGTAGGGATGGAGCCTTGGGGAAGGGGGGGAACAGGGCAATCATTGCCAGCCCCCTTCCCTGAGCCGCTCAGGGCAGGGGGTGGGAGCACCCCTATGAGCCGAGCATCCCAGCCTTCTGCCCTGACCCCCCCCACATCCAGCCTTCTGCCCTGAACCCCCCCGCCCCAACACATACCCAGCCTTCTGCCCTGCACCCCCACAGCCCCATCCCTCTGCCCTGACCCCCCCACACACTCAGCCTTCTGCCCTGCACCCTTATACCCCCAGCTCTCTGCCCTGATCCTTGAACCCCCCATACACCTAGACTTCTGCCCTGCACTCCCTCCCACCCCCTATAGCACCCCAAGGCTGATGCCATGACCATGAACAGTCTCGTGTTGGAGGGGACCGACGTGAAGGAGATTTGTGAGATGATCTCTGACGGGAGGATTGTCAGTACCGAGAATATGGAGATCAGTGTTGTGACTCTGGATTTCTGCGTCCCATAGGTGGTGACCATGGCGTCAGAGATCTGGGCCTCCTGGCCAGAAACCAGGATTGCGGTACCAGGGTCCTTGGCTGTGGTGAAGGGGAACGACACTTGCATTCTGGAAGGCATTCCTCTGCCTTTAGGGGTGGTTCCATCACCAGCTTGGTCACCTGAGACGAGCTCTTGGCAGCATCCGCCATGTGGCCAGACATCTGCGGTGCTGGTCGGCCTAACTGTTCTTTGGCCGCTGGGCCCACCTGGGGCGCAGATGGCCCTGCAATGGGCCAGGACCCCCTACCACTCCTTTGAGTAGGAGGCAGGTCCCTGGCTGGGATGGGGGGGGTCTGACCACAGCGATACCCCGAAGATCCTCTGTTGCAGGCAGGAGGCCTAACTCAGGTCCTCTTCCCGATGTTCCCTTGCGTGGTGCCTGCAGACCAGACAACTTAGACCGCTTCTTTGGTACTGGAAAGGGGGAATGGTGCTGGGCAGAAGCTGGTGCCAGTAGTGCACTGTGTGCCAATGCCCAAGTACCAGGCGTGGAGTCTGAGTGTGAGGGCTCCGATGCCGGGTGCAGAGCAGCCTCCAGGACAAGGGCCCTTAATCGAATGTCCCCCTCTTTTTGAGTTCAGGGATGAAAGATTTTGCAGATCCGGCACTTGTCTTTTCTAAGGGACTCCCTGAGGCACTTCAGACAACTCTCGTGCAGGCTGCTGATGGGCACCGGCTGGCTACACTCAGAACACGTCTTGAAGCTGGAAAGCAGGGTATGCCCCGCTCCAGGACAAAGTCCTAGCCTGGGCTCTACATAAGAACGGCCGTAACGGGTCAGACCAAAAGTCCATCTAGCCTAGTATCTGTCTACTGACAGTGGCCAATGCCAGGTGCCCCACAGGGAGTGAAGCTAACAGGCAATGATCAAGTGATCTCTCTCCTGCCATCCATCTCCATCCTCTGATGAACAGAGGCTAGGGACACCATTCCTTACCCTTCCTGGCTAATAGCCATTTATGGACTTAGCCACCATGAATTTATCCAGTTCCCTTTTAAACATTGTTATAGTCCCAGCCTTCACAACCTCCTCAGGTAAGGAGTTCCATAAGTTGACTGTGCGCTGTGTGAAGAAGAACTTACTTTTATTTGTTTTAAACCTGCTACCTATTAATTTCATTTGGTGACCCCTATTTCTTGTATTATGGGAATAAGTAAATAACTTTTCCTTATCCACTATCTCCACATCACTCATGATTTTATATACCTCTAACTACTAGACTATTACTAAAACACTTAACAGCTAACTAATCACTGACTAAATAACAAAAGGAGAACAACCTGAACAGTGAAGAAAAAACGGTCGCCTACCTTTTAGTAACTGTTGTTCTTCGAGATGTGTTGTTCATGTCCATTCAAAGTAGGCGTGCGCGCGCCACGTGCACGCCAGCCAGAAGATTTTCCCCTAGCAGCGTCCGTAGGGTCGGCCCAGGCGCCCCCTGGAGTGGCGCCACCACAGCACCCTATAAAGGGGCCCGCCGACCCTCCACCCCCTCAATTCCTTCTTGCCGGCACTCCGAGAGAGGGGCAGGAGGGTGGGAGTTGGAATGGACATGAACAACACATCTTGAAGAACAACAGTTACTAAAAGGTAGGTAACCCTTTTTTCTTCTTCGAGTGGTTGTTCATGTCCATTCAAAGTGGGTGACTCACAAGCCTAACCTTAGGAGGTGGGGTCGGAAATCACTGCTGACTGGAGTACTGCGCAACCAAAGGCTGCATCATCCCTAGCCTGGTGCAAGATGGCATAGTGAGACGAGAACCTGTGGATGGAGGACCACGTGGCCGCTCTACAAATCTCCTGAGTCGGAACCTGAGCCTGGAACGCCGCAGAGGAGGCCTGCGCCCTAGTGGAGTGGGCCGTGATCGGAGGGACAGGGGTCTTAGCTATATGGTAGCATTCCCGGATGCAAGTCGCGATCCACGAAGAGATTCGCTGAGAGGAGACCGAGAGCCCCTTCATCTTTTCTGCCACTGCGACGAAGAGCTGGGTTGAGTGTCTGAACGGCTTGGTACGCTCTATGTAAAAAGCAAAGGCCCTGCAGACTTCCAGGGAGTGTACCTCTGCTCTTCGATGGAGGCGTGTGGTTTCAGATAAAAAACCGAGAGAAAGATATCTTGGCCCATGTGGAACTGTGAAACGACCTTGGGTAGGAAAGCCGGATGAGGTCTCAGTTGGACATTGTCCTTGTACAAGACTGTGTACGGGGGCTCAGATGTTAACGCTCAAAGCTCTGACACCCGTTGGGCCGAGGTTACTGCCACCAGGAAGGCGGTCTTGTACGACAGGTACAGCAGGGAGCACGAAGCCAGAGGCTCGAAGGGAGGCCTCGATAGGATGGAGAGGACCAGATTCAGGTCCCAAGCAGGGGTCGGCTGACGCGTGTGGGAAGAGCCTGTCCATACCCTTGAGGAAACACCTAACCAGCGGGTTTGCAAACACCGAGGCATCCCCCTCTCCCGGATGAAAAGCGGATATGGCCACCAAGTGAACGTGAATGGAGGAAAGGGAGAGGCCCAGTTGTCTTAGGTGAAGCAAATAGTCAAGAACAGCTGGAATTGGTATCCCCAGCAGGTCGAGACCCCGCTGACCTGACCATATGGAGAAGCACTTCCATTTAGCCAGGTAGGTGGTCCTAGTTGATGGCATCCTGCTACCCAGCAGCACCTGCCTGACCTGCTGGGAGCACTGCAACTCCACCAGGTTCAGCCATGGAGCATCCAGGCTGTGAGGTGATGGAACTCGAGGTTCGGATGGTGGAGGGAGCCCCAGTCCTGCGTGATCAGGTCCGGGAAGAGGTGCAGCGTCAGGCGCGCCTGAACGGACACGTGCGGGAGTGATGCGTACCAATGCTGGCACGGCCACACCAGAGCTATCAGGATTACCCTGGCGTGATCCCTGCAAATCTTTAAAAGCACCCAGTGTATCAGGGGGATCGGAGGGAAGGCGTAGAGGAGACCGTCCTCCCATGGCTGAAGGAAGGCATCCGACAGAGACCCCCGACTGTGGCCCAGGAAGGAGCAAAACCATCTGCACTTCCTGTTTTCCCTTGAAGCAAACAGGTCTAACCAGGGAAAGCCCCAGAGCTGGAAAATTGAGAGCACCACATCCCATGGGGGGGACCATTTGTGACGCTGGAACGAGCGGCTGAGAGAGTCCACCAAACCGTTCTGCTCCCCCGGAAGATAGAACGCCGTCAGGTGAGTGGCACTGTGAACGCAGAAATCCCACACCACGAGGGCTTCCCTGCAGAGGGGAGAGGAGCGTGCACCCCCCTGTTTGTTGATATAAAAGACTGCCGCCATGTTGTCCGAAAGGACTGAAACACACCTGCCGGCCAGGAGAGACTGGAAGGTCAAACATGCTAGGCGGACTGCTCTCAGCTCCCTGACATTGATATGCAACTCAAGGTCCTCCGGTGACAAGCCCTGCGTCCTGAGGAGTCCCAGGTGCGCTCCCCAACCTCGATCCGAGGCGTCTGTCACCAGGGAGAGGGAGGGCTGCGGGGCAGCAACGGGGACACCCATGCAGACTTCCTGCGGGTCGAGCCACCACTGTAGCAAGCTCAGCACCAAGCGGAGAACGGACACCACTGAGTCCAGAGGGTCCCTGCCCAGGCGATAAACTGTCGCCAACCAGGATTGCAGTGGGCAAAGCCGGAGTCTGGCATGGACCACCACATAGGTGCATGCTGCCATGTGGCCCAGCAGCCAGAGGCAAACTCGTGCCGTGGTGACAGGGGCGCGGTGCAGTCCAAGGATGAGCTCGGAAATTGCATGGAACCTGGACTCCGGCAGATACGCTTTGGCGTGTGTGGAGTCCAGAACCGCTCCTATGAATTCTATTTGTTGTGTCGGAGACAGGGTGGATTTGGCTTCATTCAAGAGGTGGCCAATATTGAGAAAGGTTCGCCAGATGAAGCACACCTCGGTCTCTACCTGCTCCTTGGAGCGGCCCTTTATGAGCCAGTCGTCCAGGTAAGGGAATACCTGGATGCCCCGCTTGCGCAGGAAGGCTGCCACGACCGCCATGCATTTTGTGAAGACCCTGGGAGCAGCTGACAGGCCGAACGGGAGCACTGTGAACTGCAGATGGACATCGGCCATGACGAACCTGAGGTACCGACTGTGCCGTGGAATTATGGCAATGTGCAAATAGGCGTCCTTTAAGTCGAGGGCGGCATACCAATCTCCTGGATCCAAGGAGGGGATGATTGAGGACAGGGAGACCATGCAGAACCTGAGTTTCCTCACAAACTTGTTCAGCCGCCGCAAGTCTAGGTCTCAGGCCCCCTTTTGCCTTCGGTATGAGAAAATACCGGGAGTAAAAGCCTTTGCCCCTGAGCTCCCGCGGGACTTCCTCTACCGCCCCTGCGTCTGTGAGGGTCTTCACTTCTTGAATGAGAAGTTGCTCGTGAGAAGGGTCCCTGAAGAGGGACGGGGAGGGGGGTTGGTGGGGCGGAAGGGAGGAGAACTGGATAGAATATCCCCTCTCTACTGTGCAGAGCACCCATTTGTCCAACGTAATTCGGGATCAGGCACGGTAGAAGTGGGACGGAAGTGACCCAAAGGTAGGAGTGAGAGGATCCAGAGTCTCGATTGGTAGGTCGCCCTCAACCGTACCATCAAATAGGGGGTCTAGGCCCAGATGGTGGTCTCGATTGGCCAGACGCCTGGCCGGAGGGGTGGCGCTGGTGACGCCTCCTGTCATTTCTGCCCTGCCTGCACCCCAGCTCCTGGCGAGTCTGTGGCTGGTATGGACGAGGGGCCACCTGCGGCCTAAATTGTCTGTGCTGGGTTGCAGGGGTATGCAAGCCCAGCGAGCGAAGCGTGGCCCTCGAGTCCTTTAAGCTATGGAGAAGTTTGTCTGTTTTCTCTGAAAACAGCGTCTGCCCTTCGAAGGGGAGGTCTTGAATCATCTGCTGGACCTCATAGGGCAGGCCCGAGACCCGGAGCCACGCTCCCCGCCGCATGACCAGGCTGGTGGCCAGGATGCACAAGGATGAGTCCGCCGCATTTAAGGCGGCCTGGAGGCTCGAGAAATCAGTTTGCCCTCCTCCACTAGGGCCGAAAACTCTGATCTCGAGTCCTGGTGAAGGAGCTCCGCAAACTTCAACATGGACAAACACGCGTTATGGCCATATCGGCTTACTATTGCCTGTTGATTGGCAATGCAGAGTTGGAGTCCCCCTGTGTACACCTTTCTACCAAACAGCTCAAGTCTTTTTGCGTCCCTGCTCTTCGGTGTTGACCCCTGAAACCTTTGACGCCCCCGTTGGTTAGCTGCATCTACTACCAGGGAGTCCGGGGAAGGGTGGGCGTACAGGTGTTCATGCCCTTTAAAGGGGACAAAGTAGCGCCACTCCGTCCTCTTGGCGGTAGGGGCCAAAGAGGCTGATGTTTGCCTGGATGGCCCTGAGGGGGCCAAAATGTCCACTACACGGTCCGCGTCCACCTCGATCTCCTCTGCTTGGATTGCGAGGCTTTGAGCTGCTCGCCGAAGCAATTGTTGGAGGATTCGAGTGCCCTCTAGGGCTGGTGCTGCAGCTGTGCCCAAGAGCGCCTCGTTCGAGGAGATTACATGGAGCGGCCCTTCCTCTGGTGCATGCGGCCCCTCGGGGTCTGTCCTGCGGCACACGGTATTGAGGTTGCGGTGCCGGTTCCGAGTCTAAATGTGGCATCGCGGCCGGTACCGGGGTCGCCAGTGAGCGACTTGGCCTATCATGCGATGCCAGTGGAGCCCAAACGAAAGCCGTTGCCGGTGCCGCTGCCCGATTAGGGGGTGCTGAACTTGACCATGGCACACCCCTGCCCGGCGATGGCGCCGGTGGGGGAGGCAGCTGCGCTGGGGCCACCGACGTCGAGGACACCGAAGCTGACTGTGACCGAGGGCCAAATGCCTGGCCTGCCGACTGATGGTAGGCCCACGGAGTCCAAAACAGCCACTGCGAGGGCGGATGCCATTGTTGTTGCCACTGCGGGTAGTGTTGGTGGCTCACCCTGACACCGATCTCCTGCTCCGCGACCTTCTGGAGTGATAGGAGTCTGCCTCTGAGTCTGAGGTCTCTGAGTACGAGGACCTGGGGGGAGCAGCGCCCGGTGCCAAAGGAGAGCGGTGCCGAGGCGGCGGGGAGCCTCTCATCTGGTCCTGTGCCGCCTTCACAGCGCAGTGCAGAGAGGGAGGCGACAGCATGGCCAGCTTGCCTCTAGATTACACTGGTGGATGGGCCACAGTAGGCAACTCCTTATGATGCGGGGAGGCCGGTGCTGGGAGACCCATTAGGCCTGAGGCCGCCCCGAACACCTCCAGCGTCAATGGGGAGCGTGTGTCTCCGCTGAGGTCCGGGGAATTAGGCTGGTCTGGACTCGACCGCCCTCTCTGTGGTGCGGGAGTCAACGGAACCGCCGAGGGCTGCAGCCCAACCTGTCCACTTACACCTGCGGACAGCGTCGGCCTCAGATCCTGGTGGGGTGACCAATCCCTCACCGGCTTCCTTCTCTTGGCGGGCACTGGCGAAAGTGAGTGGTGCCGCACTGAGGCCGACTTCCTATGACCTGACTCCGTCCGGTGCCGGGTTTTCGACAACTTGGGCTGGGCCCTAAGTCCTGATGCCGGTGCCGAGGCACTCCGCACCGAGGACGACATGCTGGGCCCCGCCTCGGCCGGTTCTGGTTCCGAGGGTGGTCATAGGGTTGCCTCCATCAGGAGGACTCTAAGTCTTTGAGCCCTGTCCTTAAGAGTTCGCGGGCGGAAGCCTCTACAGATAGAGCACCAGTCCTTTTGGTGGCTCTCTCCGAGGCACCTCAAACACACAGAGTGCGGGTCACTCTTGGGCATGAATTTCCCGCAGTTCTCACAGAGTTTGAACCCGGGGGACCCGGGCATGCCCCAGTGAGCGACGAAGACCATGTGGGGGGGACCCCAACTACGAAAACTATATGCAAAGATCTAACTAACTAACTGAAAAAAAATAACTGAATACAAGGACTAAATGGTAAGGATAGGACATTGCCAAAATGCTATGCAAGAGATGTTCTAGCTAGCCGTCACCGGCGGTAAGAAGGAACTGAGGGGGTGGAGGGTCGGCGGGCCACTAAGGGGCGCCCGGGCCGACCCTACGGATGCTGCTAGGGGAAAATCTTCCGGCTGGCATGCACACAGCGCGCGCGCACCTACTTTGAATGGACGTGAACAACACATCTCGGCACTTGATATATCGCAGCATAAGTGTGGCATTCAGAGGGTGCAACAACCAGCCCTATGGATACTGCTAAGGCAAAAGTCTCTGACAACTGTGCATGTGGATACGCACACACTTAGAATGGAATCAACATGAGCAAGCACTCGAAGAATTTCATAAATCAGGATTTTCAGAAAGTTTTTAAGTTAAGCATTCTATACTGCACTTTCAGTGTATATATCCTGGAGGAAATACATTTCATTTTATACAGTCTAGAGGAGACCTGGACCGCCAGATGCTTTTGAATAGAACAAGAACACTTTTTATTTACTTCTTATGATTGTTATTGCAGGGTGAAACACGTTTCTCTGGAGTATGGATCTTGACAAAGAAATTTGGGCCTTGATAAAAAAATTATTGACTACCCTTGATCTAGAGAGCCTTGTTCAATATGAAAGAAATATTAACTTACATTCTTCTTACTGATAGATTCCTTGATGAAGAATTGATCAGTGGGGATATAGACATAACCATCTTATTAGATGCTGGAAGGTCTAATAATGTGCCTGAACAGCTTGACTCCTTGTACAACATCTTTGGTGACCTGGAAAGGGAAAAGCTATTACAAAATTAATTTCTCATTCTGAACTTTATGTAAACATTCATTTGAAAGTAAGAGTAGATCTGTTTACCTCAAGTGTGATTTAAAGAACTCTACGTTGCTATAAAGCCATGGAATCAATTTGTTTCTATACCACAATATAAAAGATTGCCCCAACGACTGGAAGACACTGAAGTAAATTTTGTCATCAATAATTTACCTTGCATTCCTCAGACCCACCTCTCTTTTACATAATCAAATAGTTGCTGAACCTTAGAAATGCGGACATTACCACCACCGTTCAGCACTAGAAAATGGAATAAATTCTCTCTCGAAATATTGTAACCTCAATTTTTTCAGTGCATAGTGGTTCTATGATTTTCTACAGTGTTATATCCCATATAGGACAAACTGAAATTTGATAATCCTTGAGAACCATTAAGTACTGATGTTATGTTATGTTACTCCCATAGGTAGACTGCATTGTATGATCCAGTGCTGGTATTAGTTGGCACCAGCTCAATACACACTACTGAAGTAACTTGCTGCAATTTTTCATCTCGCCTTTTAATTACTAAGTAATGTTGTAAGTTCCAGTTAAGTCTTCTAGAGTTACTCATATTCTGATTTTGTTTAGCTCCAAAGATGGCAAAATTCCTATATTTACATGCAAAAAAAATTAAAGCAATGTTAAGGTTGCAAAATTAAGCACTCAAGAACTAGGAAAGAAACAATTTCTGTGCACAACAGTCATCAGTTATTTGATCTCTTATATGCCCCAGAGAGACAGTTAAACTTGCATGTACCCTCAAAATAAAAATAAAATAAAATAAAGAAGTAAAGTTTCCTGGCCTTTGAGACCCTTAGCACTGAAACTCATCTTTCCAGAGTCTGCAGCTTATAGGTGATAAATTGCACTGCCATCTCCTGCCATGTACATGTGTGTTCTTATACTGTGAAACCAAGGGAAGAATGCCAGCTGACTAGTACATATGGAATGAGGGCAGCAGTTCAATGGCAGCCTTCAAAAATGTAACTTAACCTTAACTACAGTAGGTGTGTTACTACACCCATGATAAATAACAGTTACTTATCTTACAGTAACTCGGGTTCTTTGAGATATCAGTGTGGGTCCCACTGTAGGTGCACCTCATGTGTGCCATATCAGATTCTTTAAAATAGCGGTGTGTCTTTGGGTAGCGCACGCACCCTGTGCCTCATCATGCTCCTGGACTTGTTAGGGCAAAAAGAGCAGAGCAACTGTAATCCTCCCTCAGTTCCCTCACGATTCAAAGCCCACATTAGGTGTGGTTCATAAACTGGGGACAGAGTGCAGGTTGTGAGAGCCCACATTGACAATATCTAAAAAAACTCCATAATTACTGTAGGGTAAGGAACCATTTTCCCTTCTTTGCGTATATGTCAGTGTGGCTCTCACAGGAGGTAGAAACCCTCTGGATAGTGGGATGAGAAGTATCAGCTGCATCAGTCAAACAAATTGTAACACTGTTCTAATAAACATGGCATCTGCTCTGACAGCTAAGTCCAGTGCACCCTGCTTCACGAAACATAATGGGTGCCTTGTGGATCTCAAAAACTGGCTCATTTCTGAAGCTGGCAGAGAATGACGGTTGAGTTCTGGTGCAGTGAGCATTCTTGTTCAGTGGAAGAGGTACATCACCCAACTGGTAACACAGCAAGACACACTGTGTTATCCACTTAGATACTTTTTGTGATGAGATGGCCTGGCCTTTGGAATGGCTGGGTACAGCCAGAAACTATCAGGGAGATGGCCTAAACAGTTTGGTTCTGTCAATGAGTAAAGTTAAGCGCTGGAGATACCCTGCATAGGTCAATTCCCCCTAACGTAGCTTTGGGCTTTGAGAATAGGTTGGTACAGATGGAAATCTGAAAGTATCTTGGGATGCACTTGAGGTAAGGTTTCACCACCACTTTGTCCTATGAAATGTTATGAAGGGAAGGAAGATCAGCCATAAATACTTGGAGATCGCTCATTTTCATATTAGTAAGAGCAACTAGAAAACAGTCTTCGGAGTGAGATGAAGCATGAAGCATTCTCAAAGGTACTCAAAGGGAGGCCCTGGGTCTCAAGAGGACAATGCTCAGATCCCAGGCAGGAGCAGTTTCTCTGATCGATTAGTAAGTGTGTAACAGACCATTGAGAAACTCTGATATCATTAGGTGGGAGACTTTGGAGCATAATAGGACAGGAGGATGGCACACTAAGATAACTGTAAGGTAGACCTTAATGGAGCTGAATGAAAGGTCAGAATGTTTCAGATGCAGCAAGCAGTCAAAGGTATTTGGTACTGAAGCCTGTGTAGGGTCCAAGTTATGTTGGGCCACCCATATGGAGATACACTCCCATTTTAATGAGTAAGTCTGTCTGGTGGATATCTTCCAGTTCTGTATCAGTCCTTGTCCATGGCACTCAACCAGCTAACATCTAGACTGCAAGATGCAGGGATGTTGCGTATGGATAGGGTATCTGACTGTGGTGCTGTGGAAATCAGGTCTGAGCAGTTTGGAGCTGAATGGATATCTGCAGCAAATCCATCAGTCAAAACTGCCTCAGCCAGCAGAAACTATAAGGATGACATGCTCTGTCTCATCTGACTTTGGGAACCACCCTGGGGATCAGGGGAATAAGCAGGAAAGCATACAGGAGGCCATTTTGCAGTGGAATTAAGAAGGCATCTGGTAGCAATCCCAAGCTCATGCCCCCTCTGGAACAGAAGTCCTGATACTTGGCGCTGTCTTTGGTGGCAAACAGATCTATCACACAGACACCCTTGCCCATCGATGAAATATCAGCTCTATGATGGACCTCTACAGTGACTACTCATGACTGGTCTTGGATTGTCTGCTCAAGTAGTCTGCCAGGTTGCTGCTGATTCTAGGGAGGTGAAGTGCCAAAGTTACCTGAGCTGGTGATACCTATTCCATTTGTGGGTGATCCAGGTGGGCTTCCTACATGTAGGACTGATTTAAATCAGCAAAAAGGAAAACAATTTAAATTATTCCTTTTAATTGTGTTTTACATTTGTACTTTTCACTTATTTTCCCAAAGAAAGCTTGGGACAATTAAAACGTTATTTTCAACTAAATATAAAACTAACTGATTTATTAAACAAAGGAAATATTTAAGTATCTTTAAGCAAGATACAGACAAACTGGAGAGACTCCAGAGGGGAACAACAAAAAATGCTAAAAGATTTAGAAGACCCTGACTTATCAGAAAAGGTTAAAAACCAAGGTATGCTTAGCCTTGCAAAAATAAGACTGAGGAGGACAGGATAACAGTCTTCAGATCAGTCAACTGTTTTCCATGTCCACTGAAGGAAAGACAAGAAGTAATGGACTTAAGCGGCAGGAAGGGAGATTTAGGTTACATACTAGGAAAAATTTCTAACTATAAGGATAGTCAGCACTGGACTAGGCTTCCAAGGGATGCGATGGCATCCTTGTCATTGGAGAGTTTTAAGACAAGGTTAGACAAACACCTGTTAAGGATGGTCTAGGTCAGGGCTTCTCAAACTTAATGGCACCACAACCACCTTCTGACAAAAAAGTTACTACATGACCCAGTCAATGTTCCCTCTAATTTTTCCATCCATGTGCAGAATGAATTTTGTTATGTGCACCAATATGGAGGTGATGTGTCACACTTCACCTGCATATTGGTGCACATAACAAAATTCATGTGGCGAGGAAGGGCCGAGGACTTTGGAGTGTGGGAGGGGGCTTAGGGCTTGGGCAGAGGGTTGGAGTATGGGGTGATGGCTCCAGCTCAGAGTACGGGCTCTGGGCTAGGGATGAGGGGCCCTGGGCTGGAGCAGAGGGTTGGGGTTCGGCAGATGTGAGGGCTCTGGGGTGGGGCTGGGGATGAGGGGTCTGGAGTGCAGTGGGGCTTCCAGGGCTATGGTGGGGAGAGAGGACTCCCTCCACCCTCCATCCCCCAGCACTGTCTCCCTGCAACAGCACCTGGGGTTGGGGTGGGAGAGCTGCCTCTTCCAACCGCGGCCAGGGCCAGGCCAGGCTGGGTTTGGGATGGGGAAGAGGTGTCTGTCCCCCAGCGGCAGCAGGTCTGGTGCTGGGCCGGGGGAGAGGTGCCTGTCCCCGGCCGTGGCTGGTTTGGCGCTGGGCTGGATCAGGGCTGCAGCAAGTCTGTGACGGGCTGGATTGGGTCCGGCTTCGGACGAGGCATCTCTCCCCATCACAGCCCTGAGCGCCTTCACAGCGCTTAATAGACAGCTGCACAGCTTAAAGGGAAGTTAGGACACGGGGGGAGAGGGGGCTGCAGCCCGAGCCCTGTCACCCCGGGGTGGGTTGGGGCTCAGGCTTCAGCCCCAGGCCCCAACAAGTCTAATACTCACCCTGGCCGTGACCCACCTATAGTTTGAGAATCACTGGTCTAAGTATATTTACCTACTGCCCTGATTTTCAGATGGCATAAGTATTTGTTCAGTCTCTTCAGGTCTAAGATAGGATAAAGATACCCCCCTTCTCCCTTTCTTCTTTGGGATAAAGAAATATTGGGAGCAGACATCTCTCCTCTGTCCTCTTGAGGCATCTCCTCTATGCCTCCTAGACAAAACAACAAGGACACTTCTTTTTGTAATAGGCTCTCAGGAGAAGGGTCCCTGAAAAGGAATGGGGAAGTAGTTTGGGTGTGGAAAAGAACAAAGCAACTGTGGGAGATGATACTCATCACCCACTTGTCTGTTGTGATAGTAACCACGCCTGGTGGAAAGGGGCAAAATGATCCAAAAACAGAGACAGGCTTTTCACCAGTTCTGATGTGGCTCCTGACACATCCATCAAACGTACTGACTCTATAATGGTACTAGATGAACAATGGCAGATGACAATGATGGGACTCTCTAGAGTATTGAGGTCTTTTCCTCAGCAGGTGCTCTGGATGTAAAACAGCATCCTCTGCTATCAGTTGTACAGTTTTTGGTAAGGAGCTGGTGTACATAGACAAACGGATCATAGTGTGGCCTGTGAGTCGTTCAGTTAATGGAGTGTTTCATCTATTGCTAAAAAGCTCCATCATTTCAAAGGGTCCTCTATGGTGGCATGCAACACTTGTGGGAAGCCTAATGCTAACAGCCACAAAGACTCTTCATGATAGTGGTCATGGCCATTGCCTTTGTGGTCATGTCAGATGACTACTTGTAGAGCTGTTCTGGCCGCCCTTTGGCCCTCTTATGATCTCCTTCTTTTTTTCCCTATTTTCCTGTGGAATGTTGGAGAGGAAGAGGTGACTCTCTCACAGGTAAGGAAGTTATATTTTGCAAACATGGCCGAGTAATTAATGCAGAGCTATAATAAGTGAGAGGAATATACCTTAAGTTAAGACCAACAAGATCCTGATTTTCTGGGTCCTTTTCTTTTGGGGTGACCATGAGGTGGGGAAGATGATGCCGTACAAGGGACTTGACAACATTTTTAAAGAACAAAACAAAAAAAAGACTCCAGTTCAAAAAGGTGAAGACAAAGTTTTTCAGCAATTTTTGTAAAACACATAAGTTTTGAACTCTCAAGAAACAAGTGGGTTGGACACTTCCTAGGTTCCGTCTCATTATCACAGGCAGTAAGAGGAAACTGGGGGAGAGTTATGGGCGCTATGCCCTTTATACCCTGGAATGAGAGCAGGAGGCAGCACAGGACACGTAGGTGACCCTGACGGACACTGCTGTTCAAAAGAATCTGATCTTGCGCACAAGGCACATGTGCACCGACAGTGGGATCCACAGGGACACATACTCAAAGAAAAATAATTAGTCCTTCAGCCCGTCTTTCTGATATTTATAAATGCTTTCATTAACTGTTCAGATGACAAGCAGACAAAGTATCACAAGATACTGCAGGCAAGAAATTCTAGGAATTGCCTCAAAAGTAAATGAAAGCACTTTAAAAATACAAGAGTCATACAGACAGACTCATATTTTTGAACTGCAAGCCCTTATAAATTAATAATTCAATTGCTAAGAGAACCTTATCAGTTGCATTTGTTTTAATTTCACAACTGAACTACAACATATTCAAACTTCAATTAATATATACTTTATTACTAGAGAAAAGAAATTCTTTATTCATTTTAACAGCTAATTTTCCACTGCATTATTTAAATTAATGTGAAATACTGATAAGCTAAAAATGTCCTAACTTTAAATATTCAAGTTTCTGTTAATATTGCTTTTGTAAGGGGACATAATTTAGTGCTCAACTGAAGGATTATTAATTCAATAGACTGGTTTGCATAGCCATCTCTGGTTAGTGAGTTAATAATAGAAATTTATGGCCAACTCATGAAACATGTACCACAAGTGACTACTTCACTCATAAATATGGATGCCTGGATGCCTAGTTCTGCAATTCAGTAAAGGAAGTATTTGCTGCAGGATGAAAATAAGCATGTGACCTCATATTCTAAATATTTTCTTCTTCCATTTCATATCATAATTCTTTCTGTATTTTTTCAAGCAGTTGTTTCCTCCCCATGCAAAATTACACACCTGAGAAGAAAGCTGTGCTGGGATCCTGGTGACTGTCTGGGGCACTTGGGAGAGGGCTCTTCCAACAAACGACCAGTAACGTCTATTTTTTCTGAGGTAGCCATCGAGCGTTTTTTCTGATTTTGGTAATTCCCTGTACAATTAAATCCTTATTATTCTTCTGAAAAATATACTGGTGTCAAGTTAACCCAAAACAAATATAAAAAAAACCTAGGGCTGTTGATTAATAGCAGTTAACTAACGCAATTAACGTAAAAAAATTAACTGTGATTAAAAAAATTAATCATGATTAATTGCCTGTTAAACAATAGAATACCAATTGAAATTTATTAAATATTTTTGGATGTTTTTCTATATTTTCAAATATATTGATTTCTATTACAACACAGAAAATATGAAGTGTACAGTGCTCCCTTTATATTATATTTTTATTACAAATATTTGCACAGTAAAAATGATAAAAGAAATAGTATTTTTCAATGCACCTCATACAAGTACTGTAGTGAAATCTCTTTATCATGAAAGTGTACTTTATAAATGAGGTGGTTTTTTTTCATAATTGCACTCAAAAACAAAACAATGTAAAATTTTAGAGCCTACAAGTCCATTCAGTCCTACTTCTTGTTCAGCCAATTGCTAAGACAAACAAGTTTGTCTACATTTACAGAAGATACTGCTGACTGCTTCTTATTTACAATGTCACCTGAAACTGAGAACAGCCGTTCACATGGCACTTTTGTAGCCGGTGTTGCAAGGTATTTACATGCCAGATATGCTAAACATTCATATGCCCCTTCTTGCTTTGGCCACCATTCCAGAGGACATGCTTCCATGCTGATAATGCTTGTTAAAAAAATAATGCATTAATTAAATTTGTGATGGAACTCCTTGGGGGAGAACTGCATGTCTCCTGCTCTGTTTTACCCACATTATGCCATATATTTCATGTTATATCAGTCTCGGATGATGGCCCAGCACAGGTTCTTTTAAGAACACTTTTGCAGCAGATTTGACAAAAGGCAAAGAAGGTACCAGTGTGAGATTTCTAACGATATATACAGCACTCGACCCAAGGTTTAAGAATCTGAAGTGCTTTCCAAAATCTGAGAGGGGTAAGATGTGGAACATGCTTTCAGATGTCTTAAAAGAGCAACACTCCAACGCGGAAACTACAGAAACCGAACCACCAAAAATCAACCTTCTGTTGGTGGTATCGGACTCAGATGATGAAAATGAACATGCATTGGTCTGCTCTGCTTTGGATTGTGGTTGAAGCATGAAGGGGCATATGAATGTTTAGCATATCTGGTATGTAAATATCTTGCGACACCGGCTACAAGTGTCATACCAAGGCCTGTTCTTACTTTCAGGTGACGTTGTAAACAAGACGTGGGCAGCATTATCCCCTGCAAATTGTAACCAAACTTGTTTGTCTGAGCAATTGGCTGAAGTAGGACTGAGTGAACTTGTAGGTTCTAAAGTTTTACATTGTTTTATTTTTGAATGCAGTTATTTTTTGTACATAATTCTACATTTGTAAGTTCAACTTTCATGTATTAGGTGAATTGAAATATACTATTTCTTTCGTTCTTTACAGTGCAAATATTTGTAAAAAAAATAAAGTGAGCACTGTACAGTTTGTATTCTGTGTTGTAACTGAAATCAATATATTTTAAAATGTAATAAAATCCACAAATATTTAAATAAATGCTACTCTATTATTGTTTAACAATGCGATTTACGATTAAATTTTTTTAATTGCCTGACAGCCCTAGAAAAACCAAATGTCAAACTATGTCCCAGCATTTCATAATATTACCTGACTTAGCGAAGATACTTCTGCATTCTATACATTCCCAGTTTTCCTTCCATGACTCTACTGGGGAACAGGCCAAATGCGTCCCACGGGAACCACAACACTGACAGCATTTGATTTCCCATTTACTAAAAGAAAAAACACACTATACTTAGAATTAACAGAGGAACGACAGAAGAGAGAAAAAAAAAAGACTGTTAGGCAGTAAATCCAATCCACCTACCTAGCCACAAATCTCTTATTATTTACCTAACTCTAGTTAAATGATATATAGTTAGCCCCTTGGGATGTACAGTATCCTCTTTCAAAGAGAGGGCACTCCCAATTCACACCAAGGGTATGTCTACACTAAAAATTCAAGTTAACCTATATTAGTTCATCTTACAGCCATCACAGGAGCACTTCCACTGACCTAAGAGGGGGAGTGTGCTGTCCCACAGAATCCTGGTGGGCTGCACTCCCCCTCCGACTCCTCGTTAGCTGCTGGGAAGGGGGGAAGCTGCACAGGGCTTCTTGTCTCCACGTTCCCCACTGGGGAGCAGGGGGACAGAACCACCCAGGGCTTCTCGCCTGTGGGAGGTAAGGTCCAGCTGCCCTGGTTTCTTGGCCCCCACCCCACGCCAGGAAGCCTTGTAAACTGACAAGACAACCAACATTCCCAGGTGGGGAGTTGAGAGGGAGCCTCCCAGGGCTTCTTGCTTCCCAATTCCCTGTGAGGAGCGGGTTCCAGCTACTCAGACTTCTTACTTCAGCTCCCAGCCGGGGGGTGGGATCCAGTTGTCCACAGCTCTCCGGGAAGTGGGAGGCACTCGGGCTCTAGCTGCCCGGCTTTCTTGTCAATTTCACAGCTAACATAAGCAACACAGCCGACGCAAGTAACACAGTATCTACACAGACGTGTCGCCCTAACTACACCGACATAAGCCCTATCCCTCTCATGGAGGTGGAGTTATTGTATCAGAGTAGTAGGAAACTTACATTGGCGGGACAAGACTGTAGTGCAGACATTGACATAATTAGGTTACGTAAGGCCGCTTACCTCGACCTAACTGTGTAGCATAGACCAGGCCTAAGTTTGAATGCAGCGATTAGAATGCTAGTCAGCTTTGCAGAATATCCAGTTTTAAAGAGGCTATGGAGCAGTTAGTGTACCTTTTTTAACCCAAGCAATTTGCACAGCCAGTTACTTTCCCCTTCAGTACTTTGTGGGATCCATGCCCAGCTTTTTCAAAGTCCCCTGGCTGTTTTTTCCAAATTATATTTTGTCTGATACAGTATCTGATTACCTCACCACTGTCCAAAAGCTGGGACTGTTCTGTCAGAGACATTTAAACATTGTTGTAAGTATTTGCCTGGATCTTTACATTATATATTTGTTTGCAGTAGTGCCAACAATGTGCTAGATGCTTTCCAGACAGAAAGCAAAAAGGCATGATCCCTGCTCAACGGAGCTCACCAACTAAGACAATTATGAGGCAGTGTACGCATAAATTAGAATGGGTCATCATGGTGTTTGGCCACAACTTTATAATCCTGTCCATTTAAGCCAGCTAGATTTCTGATAGGCAGTATAACAGAAATGGTTTTCAAGAGGGACTTAAATGTGGGGAGGATAGCGGCCTTGTTGATGAGCTCTGAAAGTTTGATACTGATGGGAACTGTGGAAGAGAATACTGAGATGTTTATGAAAAAAGCCAACAAGGAGACAAAATAAGGCAAAGCAGAAGGGATGCGGTTGGTGATGAAAACCAGTGCAAGAATTTGAAGGTGATGACAAGAAGCTTGGATATTGTTGACAGTGATGAAGACGAGGTGAATTGGAGAGGACTTGGGAGGGAAGATATGGAGTTCAATTTTAGGGATGTTAAGTTAGAACTGAAGATGAGACACCAAAGAGAAGATAAAAGTGTAAAGTGAAGAGAATAAAGAAGAGGACAGATTCCTGGGATATCCAGGGGGAAAGGAGAAGGAAAACTTATTGAAATATATATTGAAAAAATGGTCAGAGGTAGAAAGAGAACTAGGAGAGGAGAGTATTTTGGAAACCCAGTGGAGGAAAAGATGTCAAGAAGGAAGATGATCGACAAAGCTGAAAACAGCAGGCAGGTCAAGAAGGATGGACAAAATGAAGGGCCTGAGATCTGAGCTGAAAGAGGTCATTAGAGATCTTATTGTGATTGGTTTCAGTAGGCTGGAGAGGATTGAAGCTTGTTTGGAAATTGGAGGAGGATTCATAACAGCCATTGTAAATGGCTATTCAATGAGTTTAGAGGTGAAGGGGAGGAAAGAAATGAGATCAAAGTAAGGTTTTGGGAAAGTTTAGAGCATACTTATAAATTGAGAGGGAGGAGTCAAAGGAAGTAAGAAGCATAGGTTCCCCCTATTTAATAAAAATCCCAACAGCTGGTTGTTTCTCATAAACTTTCTAATGAGGCAGATAGATCAACTGGAACTGGTCAATTTTGAGACATGTCCAATACTTTAGTCAGGTACTTTCAAAAATACCCATTTTAGATATCCTAATACACTTGATATTTTAGCAACTAAGCACTAATATAAAATAATTTGTCTTAGTAGTTTTCTACGTCTCTGATTTTTAAAGGATGCTAAGGATGGCATTACCTCTTTTGCTGCTTTATTTGTGTTGGAGAGAGGGTAGAACATGGAAGATAAATCCTGTTTAACTTTCTTGGCTTTTATATTCTGGGTACACTAAGTCTTCCCGGTCAATCACTTTTTAAAACAAGATGCATGTTGTAAAGTATTGATAAGATAAATATGTCCAGCTTGCAGTAAGTTATTTGAAAATGTCTTAGCTTTCATTATTTACTTTTTAAAAGACTCTTCAACATTCTATCTGTGACAGATTCCTATAACATTCCATACCCATCACATTATGTTCAACATATCTGTCTTCAAAATCTGTGTGTGTATATTAATACCTATCAGGTTTATTATAGTCTCTCCCGTTCCTGCACAGACATCTTCTAGCATCACAGTGTTGGTAACGCTGCAGAAGATCTTGATATGCATTCTCCTCAAGTTCCCAGGATGCATCTCTGTAAATATTGCAAACATGGATTAAAAAACATTTTAGTGCTATACTTTTAGCTTTATGTACTGAAATAACTTTATTTTTCTTTGCCATACATTAAAATTGGAGCTCCCAAAGCATTTAAATATGATTGATAGTAATGGCATAATTTGAGATAATGCAACCATTTAGCAGTGTAATAACAATAAGATGACAGGAAAGAAAGGACCTATTTGGATAAACAGTCCATCTTTATTCAAGATTGTCCTCTGAACTAAATCCATAAATGTTTTATATAGTTTGACAACTCGAGAGAAAATATCTGGACATGTTTTCTTGACAGATTACTCCAATATCTTATCAACCTTAAAGTTAGAACCTTTTGTTCCAAATGTCTATATTTTCCTTTCTTGGTTTATGTGGAAGGAATTCAGATACTATAGCAATGAGCAGCAGTAAAAGATCATAAAATAGATTAATCCATATAGCCAAGAAAATCATCCTTAAGCATTACAAATACTTTTTCTCAATTCTGGAAGTAGAACTGACAATGTTTGTAGCAGTACTCTTAAGGGTTGAATTAAGGGAGGAGGGGGAGAAGATGAAGAAGAGAGAAGTCCTCAGCAGGTCCTAAAGAGAGAAATGAAGACAGCTAGCCCTTGACTACAGTAGAAGCTCAGAGTTATGAGCAATTCAGGAATGGAGGTTGTTCATAACGCTGAAGTGTTTGTAACTCTGAACAAAATGTTATAGTTGTTCTTTCAAAAGTTTACAACTGAATATTGATCTAAAACAGCCTTGAAAGTTTACTATGCAGAAGAAAATGCTGATTTTAACCATCTTAATTTAAAAGAAACAATCACAAAATGGTTTCCTTACCTAGTCAAATAATTTTTTAAAAAATCCCGCCCTCCCCGCTTTTTTTAGTAGTTCATGTTTAACACAGTACTGTACTGTATTTGGTTTGGGTTTTTTTTTAATCTCGGCTGCTGCCTGATTGTGTACTTCCAGTTCCAAATGTGGTGTATGGTTGACTGGTCAGTTCGTACTCTGGTGTTCAGACCTCTGAGGTTCCACTGTATACAGGGGGTGATAGCACAGGTTGGCCAGACCAAGAAAGTGAAGAAAATACAGTGTGGAGAGGATGAGAGAGCAGTCGCTGAGAAATGCACCTGTTTTCCCATAAAACACAGGTTCACATATAGCGTGGTAGCAGTGGGGCTCCGGCAGGGCTTTAAAGGGTCCAGGGTTCCAGCTGCTGCAGGGAGTGCAGGGCCCTTTAAATCACTGCTGGAGCTCTGTCGCTGCTACCCTGGGGCTGCGGCAGCGGGGCTCAACGGCAATTTAAAGGGCCCAGGGCTCCGGCTGTTGCGGGGAGCCCCGGGACCTTTAAATCACCACTGGAGCCCTGCCGCCGCTACCCCAATATAATGGCATTTCACCTACAACACGGTAGGGATTTTTGGCTCCCCACGACCATGTTATATCAGGGTAGAGGTGCATATCTCTATCCTACACTACATTTGCAGCCTCTCTTAATTTAGTACTCTGCAAATCTGAGGAGTGACTTGAAAAGAAGCAAATTGCACCTAAGACAAAAATAAACTGCTCTCATTGCCAGCAGAAACCCAGGAAATGCCAATGATAATTCAGATTTTAATTATACTGCATAAACAAGTACATGGTTTTGGCTTTGTTATCCTACTTAGTTAGAGTTGTATATACAATGTGGATTATTTGTGAAATTATTGTTAGTTACTTACTTTTCTGGAATGTGTATTCCCATTCTCAACATTTCATTCTGAAATTTGTCTTTATTATTGCACACTGTGCACCTAAAGAAAAATACCCCAGCACTCAGAGCTTGATACTGCATCAGAAAACAGAAAAGAAAATTAATTGAACTTTTCACATTTACTCTGTTTCCATCCTTTTGTACTCAGTAAGGTCATGGTACCCTGAAGATTGGGCATTACATTTATGGATTCTGTTCTGGCACTGACTTCTTCAGTGCAAGGATCATCTTAAATTTATCCCACTTTGAAGCTAAAGGTGGCCTATTCTATCTTTTCACAAGGGAAATGGCTGATCCAGGGGCTGAGCTTGTAAGATCATCTCCAGGAGGAAAGCATGAGCTTTCCTTTCAATGATCTCCCCTCTCCCCTCCCCCACACCATTCACTTTGCATCTGAAAAGATTCCTTCACCCATCTCTAGCCATGAAAATGAAGGAACAGAGGTAACTAAGGCCACATCATCCTCTTATGATATGGGCTATAAATGTGCGGGGCTGGAAGATGGCATTCATGAAGTCCCAACAGACTTTTTTTCTACAGAAGCTTCCTGAAGACAAGCTGAAGTGTGAAGATCTCGAAGAACACCTTGAAAAAGGAATTTTCCCAATCTTGCAGTCCCTAAGAGTTTATTTTAAAGTTGCTGTTCTATTTTAGTTGTCTGATAACATGGACAAACTAGTCAGATTACAGGCCTTGGAAAAAACAACAGACTCCCTAGATGAAGAAGTTATAGCCTTATATTTTTTATGTTGCTTTATTACATTTATTGAATATTAAAATAAGCATGTAAAAACATTAATTTGTTCTATTATTCTAAGTACAAAACAAAATGTTGTGAGCATCACAGAATAAAAGGTTTTCTTACCTGCAAGCAGTCTCTATGAAACCACGCATTTTTACAGCAAGGACTTTTCAGTATATTGTACACTGGAAAATGCTCAACAAATTCCAAGCATATTGTACATTGTGAAGAGCCTCTAGATTCATCAGATGGAAGGTTCTGAACTGGTCGGTGTTCCCAACAATATGACCTTAAATAGAAAATTAAAGCTCTGCTTAATGACATTAAACTTCAAAACAATCAAGGTATTGCTATTAATACTGAAGACAGTAACACTATATCCTGTATCATAACTGCAAACTTCAATAATTTTAATTTTTCACACATGTAGTTTAGAAATAAATCATTTTAGAACAGGTTAAAAATCATATATTCAATATGCAAAAACATTCACAAAGAAATTAATATAAAATAGCAAAACAATGGATTCTCTGATTCCCGATGAGTTGTTCAAAAAGATTACTAAAAACGCCAAAGGTTTTGTATTGGTCCAGCAAAGCATTTCTGGTCCTTAAAACAAAAGTGTCACATAATTAAAATAACAATACATTACTTTGTTATCAGATTTTAAATTTTTAAAAATCTCTAAATAATTCCACAAAGCCCCCCACCCCCCCAACAGCCAAAGAAACTAAGATTTAATTGAGAGTTTGAAAAAGCATGCATTAGATTGAGAAAATATCAGTAAAGTGAGGTTCTACTCTAAAAATAAACTTCGGATTTATATTTATTCTATCTCATTGGTTCCATAGAAAATGTGTTCAGTTTACAAGTTAAATTATTCTTCATCCCCCATTTGCCAGCCCTGCAAACTCAATCTGGGATATGAAGAATCAACTGTGTTCTTTTTATGCTCACACACTATCAGCAGGATCCTGGACAACTGACACTGGACAACAACAACTGAACAGTAAATGTAGTTCCAGTGCAACCAAAGGGTGGGAGCTTTTTGTTGTTGGTTTGTTGTTTTTTTTTTTTCCCCTGTGTGTGATGATGATGCACTGAAGGATAATTCAGCATGACTTTCAGGTCCAAGGCTGCATTTGAAGGACTGGCAGATAGAAAAAGAATATTTTTCATTTGTAAATTGAGAAAATTTGATCTGGAGTCAAACAACAGAATTGGAATCATTATAATTACTTTTCAGAGTTTAAAATTGATACTTAAGCTGACGTCCAACTTCACGATTTTATGTAGAACATTAAAATGTGTGCTAACAGTAAGAGTTAACATTTTATTGCATCCTAAAAATACTGAAAAACTATTTCACAATTATCATATGTATGCTGTAGAAATGGCATGGCTATCGGATGATCCATTCCCTGCTTCTTGGTTCAGACAGGAGCATTTCATCCTCTCTGGCCCAAGTGGAAAAAGTGAGGAAAATTTAACCAGAAGACAATATACCTCAAAATATGATGCTCTAAATTGTAAGAAAAATGGTAGGTTTCTTTCTTCTCTTAAATAGATAATTAGGAGGCCATTTATAATGCCCACACCCCCTTCTTGTAGGAAAAAGAAGAGCAGGTGTATTTAAAAAAAGAGCACCTCTCATTCTGTAAGGAGTGTAATTATACTGGACAATAAAACACTTACCCAAATTGTTCCATGAATTGGAAAATGCATTCCCTTTGAACCCCACAAGGGAAATGATAACTTCGTTTGCATTTGGGTGCTACACATCCAATCGAAGCACCTTTTTTCTTACAGATATTACATTTCTAAGAGAAAGTTTTAGAAATGAAAGCCTATTAAAACTTAAGTCCAATTAAAATTGCTGGAATTATAACATTAACAAAAGAAATCTGACATAAGGAGTATAGAAAAGGAAATGGTGCTACACCAGAGGATATTTTAGCTAGAATTGTAGCATTACTAATTTACTTCTGTTGTGTACTTTTCCAAGACTTAAACTCTGACAAATCAGTTGGCATTCCGTATTTTAATCATGGTATCCAAGGTTGGTGTATCCATTGTTAAAATGTGTATATTCTAGCAACAAAAATATACAAACAGTTGCTCAACAGATGCCAAAGAGGCAATCTGGATATTTTAGACAACCTGCTCTCTTAACTGGCTCCTGCTCAGCTATTTGAGTTAGACTTATCAAAAACATTAATGTTTTTGTTTCATCCTGAAAATCTAAGGGTCTACCCACACCACCTGTTTCATTAGTCCTTTGTGTTTTGTCCCAAAGACTCTGATTAAGTTGACACCCAATCTGTTGGAGAGGTGAAAATGAAATTTTCCTCACTGTGTCTCAATCACTTCTCTTCTCTCTTCTGTAACAAATATCAGCCAAGTTCCATTGTCAATATTTAATATTGTGTGTGTGTGTGTGTATCACACACACACACACACACACGCACAATCGCCAATATTCACAATCATTTAAATATAAGAATTCAAACACTTGAAACTAAAATATACTTGCACATAAAATGAATCAAATACGACACAGCACAGTAAGCACTGAAAAATGCAATGGTCAATATTTCCCATTTGTAAAGAAAAATCATTCTTTAACTAAAAATATATATCTTGAAAAATTAATTACAAACCAGATTTGTTATTGAGTTTAAAGTGCAAAAATGATGAAACAAATATGAACAGTGATAATACTGGAGCTTAATTCTTACCAGTTTTGCAGCTCTGTTTACTTCTTTCCTAATGTCCTTGATTAAAAACCCATAAACTCCTTCATCTTCTTCACCCCTCTGCCAAATTCCACTTGACATCAGCTATAAATACAGTTAAAATTAGTAAGAAATTCCAAGACACTAAACTATTGTTTTAATCAACTTTAATGTCTAGGACTGGACTATAAACAGCTGTTGGTATCAATATAGAAAACCCTAGTAGATTGATTTAACAAAATGTTTAAGACAGCGATATTCTTCCATTGCAGAAGCAGAATAGCCTTTCCCTTCCTCCCAGCATACTGTTGCTAAGGAATTGCAGAAATTTATTTGACTAATTCCTAGGACCAAACTAAATGTATTCCAGGGTCCAGGAGACAGTGGCTGAGAACCATGCAGGACAAGCAACACTAATGTAGGAAAGTTTTAGAACACATGGATGTGCCCAGAATGAAAAAAGCAATCTTATCCTAGTCACTTTAAAAAAAAAAAGATGTATAGCAATTTACTAGTCTAACTTCCACCTAAACAAGAAGAGTATTTTCACACATCGACTCACTAGCCTAACAAGGAGGGCTTTAAACTAGGTTCAAAGGATACAGGTGACTAAAGCCCACAGGTAGGTATTTTAAAAAGGTAACCTTAACAGAGGGCTACATATTGGGGAGTGGGGTTGTGGGGAGAGGAGGGGCAGGGAATGGAAAATTATAGTAGGATCATGGGAACCTTTGAGAGTCTTTGTTTAGATACGGATAAGCACAATTGAAAGGAATAGTCTAGGTGATTTTCTGAAGGGTTTGGTCCTTTCTAGATAGTAGGCTCTTAACGTCTAGTGTGTGGAACACTGCCTCCCTTTTATTCCTGTGTGGTTTGGGGAAGAACGATAGAAGATGAATAGACTGATTCAAGTGGAAGGATGAAGGTATTTTAGGTACGAACTTTGGGTGTGGTCTCAAAGTAACTTTATCTTTGAAGAAAACTGTAATGTGGGGAGCTATGCCATGAGAGCTCTTATTTCCACCACAATTTGGGCAGATGTGATGGCCATGAGAAAGGCAGTCTTCATAGAGAGATGTATGAGTGAGCAGGTCACCATGGGCTCAAGTGGGGGACCAGTGAGACATCTTAGAATTAAATTAAGGTCCCAAGGTGGTGTAGCATCTCAAACTTATGGGTAGAGGTTCCAAATACCTCTAAGAAAACTTTTTGTTGCGTGATGCGTGAACACCGGTTGATCTTACCGTAGAAGGCCAAAATTGCCATGAGATGCTCCCTCAGTGAATTTGATGATAGCCTTGATATTTTTAGTCCCAGGATATAGTCCAGTACCAAGTGTGTATTACTTTCGGTATTAATGGGAAAGTAAGAAAGGCATCCCCCAGAAACTGACAATCCAATCCTGCGCTTGAGCAGAATTGTGGGCACTTGCTGTTCCTGGCCGTGGCAGAAAGATCTATGCTTGTGTAGGACCATGGTATCTAGCTGCCACTCATGTTGTTCCTGGGAGAATTTCCTGCTGAGCATGTCCAGCTGTCATGTTTTAAAGTCCTGGTAGGTAAGTAGCTCATGTTGATCCTATAGTGAATATACCAATTCCATAATTTCACCACGTCTGCACACAGGTAAGATGAGCTTGCCCCTCCTTAGCAGTTTACGTAAAACATACAAGCGATGTTGTCTGTCATTATCTTTATGTTCTTGTTTCTGATTAGTGGCAAAAAGTGTGAGCATGCATTCCTGACAGCTATGAGTGCCAACAGATTGTTGTGTAATGTTGACTCTTAGCGGGGTCCATTTGCCCTGTACTGTGTAGTTATACAAGTGGGCTCCCCATCCCAACAGAGGTTCATCCATTGTCAGTATCAGTGATAACGGTGCTTGGGTGAAAGGAACTCCGGCACACTAATTGTGGGATTTTGTCCACCAGTCGAGTGAGCTGTGAAGGGCATTGAGTGATTCTTGTTTAAGTTGTGTCTGTGCGGAACGTATACGATTCTGAGCCATCCCTGAAGGCAACACATATGTAGTTTGGCATGTTTTACAACAAAGGTGGCTGTTGCTATATGCTCCAGGAGTTGAAGACAGTTTGGCTGATATCTACAGATTGGTTTGAACTGTGGAAATCAAGCTGACTAAGCTGGTGAAGTGTGCGGTGTGTTGGGAGGCAGGCTTTGGCCTCCACTCCATCAAGTGAATTTTAGGTGCCATACAGATGTTGATGTTGATTTCCGAGGGTTTACCTGTAGACCTAGCCTTAAGAAAAGATCCATTGTCTCTCACGTAGCTCAGTACACGTTGTCTCAAGAAGGGCTTTCAGTAAGTAATCATCCAAATATGGGAATATCATAATTCTTTGTTTTCAGAGGTGTGCTGCTACTACTGCAAGGACTTTGGAAAACACTCTTGATGCTGAAGAGAGCCCAAACTGAAATAGCTTGTGGTGGAAGTGATTCTGTCCCATAAGAATCTGAGGAATCTCTTGTAGGATCAGTGAATGATAATATGAAAATAAGCACCTTGAAGGCTGAGGGCTGAGAACTAGTCCCCATAGACCTGTTCTGGGATTATTGTTGCTTATGTAACCATCTTGGAATCATTTTTCTTTCACAAACTTGTTGAGTGGTCTTTGTCTATATTGGGTCTCCAACCACCATTCTTTTTCTGCATTAGGAAATAGTTGGAATAAAAGCCCTTCCCTCTCTGTTGAATCAGAACTGGTTCTATAGCACCTAATTGTAGAAGGTAATTAGTTTTCTCCCATAAAAGGTGTTTGTGCGAAAGGTCTCTGAAGAGGGACAGGGAGAGAGGATGGGTAGGAGGGTGGGAGGTAAAATGAATTAAGTATCCATTGCAGATAATCTCTAACACCCATTTGTCCGTGGTGATAGTCCGCCACATTGGGAAGAAAGGGGTAAGGCAGTTGCCAAAATAATGGAAACTTTCTGGCCGTTGGGTCTGGGGAGGCATCTCGGGGCCTTGACCAAAGTCTCAAAATGGTTTCTTTGATGTGGATGGCTCAGATGTTGATGATTGTGATGGGGGTTGTCTACATTTACCAGGTGTGTCTCTTTTCCTTTGTGGGTCATAATGTTTCTGAGGTGGGACAAATGAAAGAGGTTGAGATCTTTCTATAGCGTGGAATCTACTAGGTCTTCTCTTTTGAATCGGTGTATAAATACCTAATGATCTTAATGTTGCTCTTGAATCTTTTAGGGATTGGAGGGATTCATCGGCAAATAATTCGTACTATTCAAATGATAGATCCTCCACTGTGGCCTGCTGTCGCTATCAAAAGAACAGCTGCGTCAGCCACATCTAAGTAAGCCTGTAATGCAGTCCGCGCCAGTAGTTGACCCTCCAACCTGATTCTTTTTGTCTTCCAGAAAATACTCAATAAATTCACTCCATTTGGAGTAATTTGTGATTATATTTTGACATAAGCACTTCATACTTGGTAATTCTAAATTGCAGAGTTGTTAATCGCACCTCATTGATAGGAAGAGCTATTTTTGCTGATGTTGAAGTATGCAGGATATCAGTGTTCTGATTCTCTCACTTCCTCTAATGGAACTTCAAGAAAATCTGCTATCCTCCTGAACAGTTCCTGGAATTGCCTGAAATCATCTTGCTGTCATTGGTGGGGGAGGCATGACTACTTCGTCACATGAAGATGAACAGATATTGCTTGCAGGCATGGTTTCCTTATCCAGTCTCTCTTCCTGTTTCTTTAAAGACTCTCCTTCAGGCTCATGTGGCCTAGCTATTGAGGATGATCAGGAGTGTCTCATCCTCTCTCTGGAGGGTCAGGAAAATTGTTGCCATTATGCAGCCCCTGGATCCCAATAAGGACATTGTGGTGGGGAAAAGGCACAGGTAGGAGAATCCATGGGTGTCAATACCAAGCTTTTGGGTCACCTCTGGCTTCATAGTATCTTGCCTGAGCATAACAGTTGATTTATGCAGCTCCCTAATGTGATGGGGGGCTATATGGTGCAAGAGAATAAATGTCCTCATCATCATCATCACTAGAGAAGGGAGGTGCAGTCCTGGATGGTGACAGATAGATATGGTATGCATCTCCAGGGGTGAGGTACATACTGTGGTGGTATTGGTATGCAAAAGTATAAATTCAGGTGTATCAAAAACCAATGGGGTCTTTTGGAAGTCTAAAAATTCTTGCAGTACTGGCACCACCATCATCAGTACTGTGGAAGGTATTTGCATCAGTGCTGCTGCAGTGGAAGAGGTTGTCAGTGTTGAGGTTGTTCTTTTCTCCACTGAGTGTCCAGCACGTGGCGCCGTAAGTCTTATCGGTGACAACGTGCTTGATACAGCGAATCTAAGTGGTTCAGTAGGTACCATCTTTGAGGATCTGGATTTTTCCTTGCCACTATCACTTGACAGTGCCCTTTTGTCGAATCCTGCCCTATTGGGGTCCTTGGACTTACCAACGGCAATGGTACCAACGGCAGAGGACCTAGGATCCTGGCATATCCTTATGCCAGTTGGTGACGAAGCCACCAATCTCACGAGAGATCTTTGTCTTTTAGCTGGCTCTTTAATAGGTGAAGTTGAAGCCCGCTTCTTGCAACTTTTTGTGAGGAATCCGTTGATTTCCTATTCACAGCCAGTGGGGAGTGTGGAGAAGCTGATGTTGATGCTGATGGAAACCACTGTCTGGGGGAGGAGGTCCTGGGACCAGGGTCTGAAGCTAGCCATAGTGAGCTCTCCATCATAAGGAGTTTTAGCTTTAGCTCACAGCCATTCCGAGTTTAAGGCAATGCGTGCACTTTTGCGGCACATATGCTTCTCCCAGACAACGGATGCAATCGGAGTGACCATAAATAACAGGGATGGCCTCCCAGCAGAAGAGACAACATTTGAACCCAGTGGAGCCAGGCATACCCCGCTTTATAGGGATCACTTCCCTGAGGGAAGAAATGGGGGAGAAACTACTATGCTAATCAAAGGGTCAAACAACAAAAAGAAAAAACATAACAATAAAGAAAATCAAGGAATTACTACTACTAAAAGTCTAACTGAAACACTATTATTATGAAATTCAGAACAAAAAGCACTAAGAAACTCACTACGAAAAGGCTCTGCTAGAGACTCCGTCTCAGGCCAAGGGTGGTTGAGAAGGAACTAAGGGCGGTTTGGCCACATAGCGCTTTACAGCCCCCGAATGTGGAGCAAGACGAGGAGAGCACATGTGCGGCCCAAACAGGCACTGCTACCAAGAATCTCTGATCCTAGGCACAGGGATGCAGACACACTAAAGTGGAGCACACACAGGGACACTACTCGAAGTAGTAGTATAGGTTCATACTTAGCAGGGAAGGAGAGCTAATAACAGATGACATCAAGAAGGTGGAGGTGTTTAATGCCCATTTTGCATCAGTCTTTACTAAAAAGGTTAATGGTGACCAGATACTTAACCCAATTAATATTAACAATGAGGAGAAAGGAACACAAGCCAGAATAGGAAAAGAAAAGGTTAGAGAAGTTAGATGTAGCCAAGTCGACTAGCCATGATGTAATGCACCTTAGGTACTTAAGGAACTATCTGAAACAATCTTGGAACCATTAGCAATTATCTTGGAGAACTCATGGAGGATGGGTGAGGTCCCAAAGGACTTGAGAAAAGCAATCATAGTACTGATCTTTAAAAATGTGAACAAGAGAACCTGGGGAATTCTAGACCAATCACGGTCTAACTTCAATACCTGGAAAGATATTGAACCAAATTATTAAACAATCAATAGGTAAGCATCTAGAGGATAATAGGGTTAAAATGAATAGCCAGCATGGATTTGTCAAGAACAGATCATGCCAAACAAACCTAATTTCCTTCTTTGAGAGAGTGCTATTGGCCTAGTGGATAGGGGGAAGCAGTAGATGTGATATATATATGATTTTTTTAAAGTTTTTTAAACAGTGTCACATGACAAACAAATTGGAGAAATGTGGTCTGGATTAAACTTTTGTTAGGTGAATGCACAACTGACTGAAAGACCATACTCAAAGGGTAGTTATCAGTGATTCGCTGTCAAACTGGGAAGGTATATCTAATGGCATCCCACAGGGGTCTGCTCTGGATCTGGTACTATTCAATATTTTAATTCATAGCTTGGAATAATGGAGTGGAGAGAATGCTTATAAATTCTGTGAATGACACCAAGCTGGAAGCAGCTGCTAGCACTTGAGGATAGGTTTAGAATTCAAAATGACCTTGACCAATTGAAAAATTGGTCCGAAATCAACAAGATAAAACTCAGAGACAAGTGCAAAGTACTACCTTTAGAAATTTTTAAAAAAAAATCAAACGCACAAGTACAAAATGGGGAATAACTGGATAGATGGTAGTACTGCTGAAAAGGATTCAGGGATCACAAAATGAATGAGTTAATAGTGATGCAGTTGTGAAAAAGGCTAATATTCTGAAGTATATTAACAAAAGAGTTATATGTAAGAAACAGGAGGATATTGTTCTGTTCTGTTCGGCCCTGGCGAGACCTCAGCTGGAATACTGTGCCCAGTTTTGGATGCCACACTTTAAGAAAGATGTGGACAAATTGGAAAAAGTCCAGAAGAGAGCAACAAAAATTGGTCAGGTTTTCCAAACCTTTTATCATCAGGAAAGGTTAAACAAACTTGACAAGTTTAGTCTTGAGAGAAGATTTGGGGGGAACCTGATATCAGTCTTTAAATATGCTAAGGGCTATTATAAAGAGGACAATGAACAATTGTTCTCCATGTCTTCTGAAGATAGGACAAGCAATGGGCTTAATCTGCAGCAAAAGAGATTTAGGTTAGATAGTAGGAAAAACTTTCTAACTATAAAGATAATTAAGTACTGAAATACAAAGAGAGTTTGTGGACTCCCCACCATGGGAGCTTTTTAAGAACAAGTTGGACAGGTGCATGTCTGGGATGGTGGTCTAGGTTTACTTCATCCTACTTCAGTGTAGATGACCTCTCGAGGTCTCTTCCAGGCCTACATTTCTGTGAGTTCTTAATAAAAACACAGACTATAATTTATTTGAAAGCACAAGGAATAGGTGAATCTACTGAGTAACGCCAACAAGGATTTTAGAAACAGATCATGCCAAAATAATCTGATGGCCCTTTGATACTGCTAAATATTGAGTGGACAAGCTAAGTATTCAAGATACTTCATTTGTGTAAAAAGCCTTGCTGAAATACATTACCAGACTTGAAGCTCATTAAAGAAATTAGAAGAGTATTGTCTGAATAATAAAAGAAACAGCAAAAAACATCAGAATAACTTGGAACTCTTGTTTGACAAGCAGGAAATGAGAACACACTAGTGTACAATGATATATGTTGAGAAAAAAACAACAGGAACACAAATGTGATAGTTACCTGTAAGAATCATAAAGACAGATTTTTATGAAATATCCGAAACTGTCATAATAGAAAAAAAATATCAAGGAAATAATTGCACCTTGTGTCCTTTTTGTTTCTTAAGAAGCATATAGCTCTTACTGCATCCACAGGATTTAAAAACCATAATTGGTTTAAAGACACTAACACAGTGGTGGGCAACCTGCTTCCGGGCTGCAAGACATTTTGCTGACGTTGACCGTCTGCAGTTACGGCCCCCTGCAGCTCCCAGTGGCCACAGTTCGCCATTCCTGGCCAATGGGAGCTGCCAGAAGCAGCGGCCAGCATATCCCTGCAAATCACGGCCACTGGGAGCTGCAGGGGGCTGGGCCTGCGGTCAATGTCAGCAAAACGTCTCGCAGCTTGCAATCAGATTACCCTAATGGATCCCATGTGGCCCTCAGGTTACCCACCACTACACTAACACGACTCATGGAAAATTCACTCTGCAGCAACGATAGGCTTTATTTTATGTTGTTTCTTCAGAGGCACACAGAACTGAAGGTGCTCCCCAGGGCAAGAAGGTGAATGGCCAATGGCCCCTGCAGTAAAGAAGCTCTAACTTACAATTGCCTTATCCAACTTTTTTTGCAGCCCAGAATCTCTGAAGCACAGTGATACAAGCATGCCCCTTCCCCCTCTCCACACAGGGATCTGCAAAGGAGGACTGCATAGGGCCTCTTACATCAACCCTATGCTGATTCTGCATCAGGAAATTCTCCTATAGCCTACTGTGGCCTCCTTACATGGCCAAAGCAGTGTACAGAGTGAGAGCCAGAATCTATCCCAATACCTTAAAAGTAAGCTACAAAGAAAAACTATGGGCTTGCACCTTTTTCCATCTTCATAAGATGAAATAGCAGCTTGCAACCATGTGCACACATACAAGTGTGTGTACATTTAGTAGTTTATTCCACCCCATATTTTTACGTTGGATCTTCAGATCTTGTCTGCCCAGGAAAGCTGATGACAACTAAAGAACTAGTAAAACAATAATACTATAAGAAAGAGCAAAAGGAATTTTAATGGGACTGTTTAAATTTTGGTTTTTGTTTAACATTACTTAACTTCAACGACTATTACATTTATTTTAGAAACAGGATATCTTGGATAAAGGTTCAAAACCCAACCCCTTCTATCAATGCAATTAATGGAGACACCAATGAGTTCCTCCAGCAAGAACAGGGAACACTAGACTTGATATTCCTGATACTTTTACAGTAAAAAACAAACAGAAAAACAAATATAAGACTTTCATGCTGTATTTATACATAGAGAACAAACAGGGTACCCCACCAACTTTTAAAAAACATTTTCAGATCATCTTTAAGCCTCAAGTTAAACAATCATGATGGTCCCTTCTGACCTTAAAGTCTATGAATCTAATAAAGTCTAAATGAAATATTAATTCTGGAAATTATCAATTGTAGCTGATGTTATTGTCACAGCCAAAAACATTAAACATCTAGTTAGCTTGTATCCATAGCTATTCTCAGTTTAAGTTTTTTTATTAAAATGGCTGAGTTACTGGAGCTATGACCTAATGATAAGACTCACACTTATTAAGCTGAAGCAAGGACTGTTTTTCTAGCACAGAGGTTCTTAAACTTCATTGCACTGCAACCCCTTCTGACAACAAAAATTACTACATGATCCCAGGACCAAAGCCTGAGCCCACCCAAGCCCCTTTGCCCCGGGCCAGGGTAGGCAAAGCCAAAGCCCCAGCACCCAGGGCTCAAGCCCTCAGGCTTCGGCCTGAGGTGGAGGGGATCAGGCTTTGTCGGTGAGGCTCGGGCTTCAAGCCAGCTGTAATGTGGTATCTGGACTTGATATTCCTAGTATTTCTACATTAAAAAACAAAAAGAAAAATAAATATAAGACTTTCAGGCTTTATTTATATATAGAGAACAAACAGGGTACCCCACCAGCTAATGCCAGCCCTGGCGACTCCATTACAATGGGGTCCCGACCCACAGTTTGAAAACCACTCCTAGCGCTATAATGAATCCAGATAATGCAGAGTGAGGTACACCACATAGCAAATGAAGAATTACATGTATGCTGCTAAAAACAGAATTATACTGAAAGGGGAAATATTTTAATGAAGGTTTGAGTTCTTAGATCCTACAATTATTAAACTAAATCTTCATTTAAATGCAGAGTCTGATGAGATAACATCGATCCATTACCACTAATTTTTAAAAACGATATCAAGTTTTTTGATTTGGGAATGTGCTAAATGCTAATGTGACTATTCAACAGTGAGTAACAACCTATTATGGTGTGTTTTCTTTCTGCTGCTGAATCTTTAAAATAACTGAAAAGGCTCAATAAATCTCCCCAAAAGCAAATAATTTGGAAATTAGAAGAGAGATCTTGGAATTCTGCAGACAAAGAGCTGCAGGTTCACTGCTGTTTAGTTTACCAATTTTCATCAGAAAAATTGGTAAGTTCCTAGAATTCGGTTCAGGATCGGTATGAAATACTTACCAAGCAGTAGTAATGAACAGTGAGATTGTATTCCTTGTAAGTTCTCTTTTCTCCATATTTTTCAGGACAGTCATCAGTTCGTTGACAGAGGACACAGGCTAAAATATTGAAACACTGTTTAGAAACATTTAATGGAAATGGTCTATTAACAGAAGATGCTGGTTCTAACCCTTAAATAAATTAAGTATGACCTAGGCTACTGGGTAAGTTTAGTAAAGCCAGTACCACCCATTTGGTATTCACCAGATAGAATTCAATGTTGTGTTTGTTTACCACACTCCACTTAAAAGTACGTGGCTGTTGTTTCTCTCCACTTTTTGTAGGTGCTCTCCTAGCCTTCCTTCTTTTTTCATGGGTAGGCTTTGAAGTGCAGAGCAGAAAGAGCAAGAGAAGAGAGATTGCAGGTTGCTCCTTCCCTGGCTCCTGCTGGATCCTAGTGAACAATGGATTTTGCTCACCCAGCAGGCGCCTCTTGGAACCTACCAGCAAGCCACACGCCACCAGTTGAAATGCCCTGTTTTAAAAGCCAGCTAAGGTGGTGTCATAAACAGATAGCTAAGGGTTAATGTCTCTTTCACCTGAAGCACCTGACCAGAGGACCAATCAGGAAACCGGATTTTTTCAACTCTGCGTGGAGGGAAGTTTGTGTCGAAGGGCTTGTCTACATCACAAAGTTGCAGCGCTGGTGAGGGGGTTACAGCGCTGCAACTTAGGAGGTGTACACATCTGCAGGGCATCACCAGCGCTGCAACTCCCTGTTTGCAGCGCTGGCCGTACTCCCGTTTTGTCTCGGGTGTAGAGGATCCAGCGCTGGTGATCCAGCGCTGGTAATCAAGTGTAGACACTTACCAGCGCTTTTCTTGACCTCCGTGGAATAAGCAGGTATCCCAGCATACCTGAGGATACCTCTCTGGTAATCAAGCAGGTCTCCTTCCCCGCGGTTTGCTCCGGTGTTCTCCGAATCCCTCCCCATTCGGGTCTCCTTCCCCGCGGTTTGCAGGGGGGTTCGGGGAACGCGAGAGCAAACCGCGGGGAAGCAGGTCTCCTTTCCCGCGGTGTGCTCTCGCGTTCCCCAAACCCCCGTGCAAGCAGGCCTCCTTCCCCGCGGTGTGCTCTCGCGTTCCCCGAACCCCCGTGCAAGCAGGCCTCCTTCCCCGCGGTTTGCTCTCGCGTTCCCCGAACCCCCGTGCAAGCAGGTCTCCTTCCCCGCGGTGTGCTCTCGCGTTCCCCAAACCCCCGTGCAAGCAGGCCTCCTTCCCCGCGGTGTGCTCTCGCGTTCCCCGAACCCCCGTGCAAGTAGGTCTCCTTCCCCGCGGTTTGCTCTCGCGTTCCCCGAACCCCCGTGCAAGCAGGTCTCCTTCCCCGCGGTTTGCTCTCGCGTTCCCCGAACCCCCATGCAAGCAGGTCTCCTTCCCCGCGGTGTGCTCTCAGCGTTCCCCGAACCCCCGTGCAAGCAGGTCTCCTTCCCCGCGGTGTGCTCTCGCGTTCCCCGAACCCCCGTGCAAGCAGGTCTCCTTCCCCGCGGTGTGCTCTCGCGTTCCCCGAACCCCCGTGCAAGCAGGTCTCCTTCCCCGCGGTGTGCTCTCGCGTTCCCCGAACCCCCGTGCAAGCAGGTCTCCTTCCCCGCAGTGTGCTCTCGCGTTCCCCGAACCCCCGTGCAAGCAGGTCTCCTTCCCCGCGGTTTGCAGGGGGGTTCGGGGAACGCGAGAGCAAACCGCGGGGAAGGAGACCTGCTTGCACGGGGGTTCGGGGAACGCGAGAGCAAACCCCGGGGAAGGAGATCTGCTTGCAGGGGGGTTCGGGGAACACTGGAGCAAACCGGGGAAGGAGACCTGCTTCGCCGCGGTTTGCTCTCGCGTTCCCCGAACCCCCCCTTGAAGCCGCCCAACAGCGCTGCAGTGTGGCCACATCTAACACCACTTGCAGCGCTGGTTGCTGTAAGTGTGGCCACTCTGCAGCGCTGGCCCTATACAGCTGTACTAATACAGCTGTAACAACCAGCGCTGCAAAATTTTAGATGTAGACATACCCTGAGTCTTTGTTTTCTGTCTGCCTGCTTTCTCTGAGCTTTGGAGAAGTATTTCTGCTTTCTAATCTTCTGTTTCCACGTTGTGAGTACCAAAGAGTTTGTTTCTTTTGTATTTACATGAATATAGTGCTGGAGTGCTTTGATTTGTATTCTTTTTGAATAAGGCTGTTTATTCATATTTCTTTTAAGCAATCGACCCTGTATTTGTCACCTTAATACAGAGAGACCATTTGTATGTAATTTTCTTTCTTTTATATAAAGCTTTCTTTTAAGGCCTGTTGGAGTTTTCTTTACTGGGAAACTTCAGGGAAGTTGAGTCTGTACTCACCAGGGAATTGGTGGGAGGAAGGAGTCAGAGGGAGATCTGTGTGTGTTGGATTTGTTCGCCTGACTTTGCATACCCTCTGGGTTGGGGGGGAAGGGAGATTGACTCGGTGATTCTGGTTTCCAGGACTGGGAACGGAGAGGGGGAGTCACTCTGGGTATGTCTACATCTACAATTTTGTAGCGCTGGTTGTTACAGCTGTATTAGTACAGCTGTATAGGGCCAGCGCTGCAGAATGGCCACACTTACAGCAACCAGCGCTGCAAGTGGTGTTAGATGTGGCCACACTGCAGCGCTGTTGGGCGACTTCAAGGGGGGTACGGGGAACGCGAGAGCAAACCGCGGGAAAGCAGGTCTCCTTCCCCGGTTTTGCTCCAGTGTTCCCCAAACCCCCGAGCAAGCAGGTCTCCTTCCCCGCGGTTTGCTCTCGCGTTCCCCGAACCCCCGTGCAAGCAGATCTCCTTCCCCACGGTTTGCTCTCGCGTTCCCCGAACCCCCCTGCAAACGGCAGGGAAGGAGACCTGCTTGCTCGGGGGTGTGGGGAAGGAGACCTACTTGCACGGGGGTTCGGGGAACGCGAGAGCAAACCGGGGCAGGAGACCTGGTTCCCCGCGGTTTGCTCTCGCGTTCCCCGAACCACCGAGCAAGCAGATTTCCTTCCCCACGGTTTGCTCTCGCGTTCCCCGAACACCCGAGCAAGCAGATCTCCTTCCCCGCGGTTTGCTCTCGCGTTCCCCGAACCCCCCTGCACACCGCTGGGAAGGAGACCCGCTTAGGGGGGCATTCAGAGAACACCGGAGCAAACCGCGGGGAAGGATACCTGCTTGATTACCAGAGAGGCTTCCTCAGATATGCTGGGATACCTGCTTATTCCACGGAGGTCAAGAAAAGCGCTGGTAAGTGTCTACACTTGATTACCAGCGCTGGATCCTCTACACCCAAGACAAAACGGGAGTACGGCCAGCGCTGCAAACAGGGAGTTGCAGCGCTGGTGATACCCTGAAGATGTGTACACCTCCTAAGTTGCAGCGCTGTAACCCCCTCACCAGCGCTGCAACTTTGTGATGTAGACAAGCCCTCAGTTTGGATTCGCAGAGCTTGTGTCTGTGTATCTCTCCAGGAGCACCTGGAGGGGGGAAGGGGAAAAGGATTATTTCCCTTTGTTGTGAGACTCAAGGGATTTGGGTCTTGGGGTCCCCAGGGAAGGTTTTTCAGGGGGACCAGAGTGCCCCAAAACACTCTAAATTTTTGGGTGGTGGCAGCAAGTACCAGGTCCAAGCTGGTAACTAAGCTTGGAGGTTTTCATGCTAACCCCCATATTTTGGACGCTAAGGTCCAAATCTGTGACTAAGGTATGACATGAGTGGCAGCGGTTACGGGATAGACAGAATCCAGAAGCCAGTAGGAATATTATATTTTTCTTTTCTCTGCTAAGGGCTTTTTAGCAGAGAGAAACAGTTTGGTTTTAAAAGGGAACCAGAGAGAATTTTTTTTTCTGCTCTCTCTGGCAGTTTGTGGCTTGCATAGTAAGCAAGAAGCCATTAAGAGGCCGTTAAGGGTCTTTTGTCACACAATAGCACTCCCATTAGGAGTCAATTACCAGCACTATATACATGCAAATAAAGTGGTTTTTCTGGTTTGCTTTACATTGAAAACAAAGGGCAGACCCCAGGAGGCAACAGAGCCTGCAGTTCAGAAGATAAACACCGGAGGGCACCCCAACACAAGAAAACAGGAACCATGCCTACCAAGACAAAAATGGAGGCCGAAGAACAAATCAAAGAAGCTGAACACAGGCGAAAAAAGACTACAAGAGATGGAGCTGAGAGAAAGAGAAAGAGAGGCAGCCTACAAAAGAGAGCAAGCAGCCAAAGATGCAGACCACCAAAAACAGCTGGAACTCCAGAGGGAAGCCCACCGACAGGCCATGGAATTAGAAATGGCTAAGCAAAACACAGCCAACCCTAATAACCCTGCGCCAATGATTGTTCCACAGCACAGGAAATTTCCCACCTACAAGGCAGGTGATGACACCGAGGCCTTCTTGGAAAATTTTGAAAGAGCCTGTCTTGGGTACAGCATCCCTGAAGACCAGTACATGGTAGAATTGAGGCCACAGCTCAGTGGACTTTTAGCAGAGGTGGCAGCTGAAATGCCTAAAGAGAACAAGAACGACTATAAACTTTTTCAAACCAAGGCCAGAATCAGAATGGGGATAACCCCAGATCATGCCCGTCGGCGTTTCAGAACCCAAAAGTGGAAACCAGAAGTGTCATTTCCCAAACACGCCTACTACGTTGGGAAAAATTATGAGGCCTGGATATCAGGACACAATGTTAAAACCTTGGAAGAACTGCACCTCCTCATACAAATGGAGCAGTTCTTGGATGGTGTTCCTGAGGACATAACACGGTACATACAAGATGGAAAACACAAAAATCTCGCTGAGGCGGGGGAGATTGGAGCCAGATGGATGGAACTGGCAGAAAGCAAGAAAGCTACGGTCAAGGGGAACGAATACCCCAAGGGGCACACCGACCATAAACCCTACAACCGAGGACAGCCAAGGACCCCACATACAACCCAAGTAAAGCCACAGACGCCCTATTCTTTCACCTCACCAGTCTCCAGTAACTCACCTCGGCCCAGTGACCCATCAGATGGAAGATGCTTTAAGTGTAATGAACTGGGACATATCAAGGCCAACTGTCCCAAGAACACCATGCGAGTGCAATTCATTACACCACCATCACACCAAAGATCCCCAGGCCCGGATGCCTCTCAAATACCCGTGGAGCGAAGGGAAAATTTGAGAGTAGGAGGAAAGAAGGTTACTGCGTGGAGAGACACGGGGGCACAAGTGTCAGCTATCCACCAATCCTTCGTTGACCCCAAATTCATCAACCCAAAGGCCAAAGTTACAATTTACCCCTTCATGTCACAAGCTGTAGACTTGCCTACAGCTCAACTGCCTGTCCAGTACAAAGGCTGGTCAGGAATGTGGACTTTTGCAGTCTATGACAATTATCCTATCCCCATGCTACTGGGGGAAGACTTGGCCAATCAGGTGAAGCGGGCCAAGAGAGTGGGAATGGTTACACGTAGCCAAACCAGGCAAGCTTCCAGACCCATTCCTGTTCCTGAGCCGTCCACAGAGGCCCCGTCTGTGTTACCAGAGACCCAGACAGAGGTAGTGGACCCGGATTCCATGCCAACCACTGAAACAGCCACAGCACCTCCAGTCCCAGGCCCGGAACTGGAACAGCAACCCGCACCAGCAATTGCAACCACATCTTCAAACTCAACGCCAGAGGGCGCAAGCGAGCCAGAACTGGCAGAAGCAACATACAGCCATACCCAAAAGGCTCAGCCAGAGCCTGAAATACCCTCAGGTGCACCAGCGGAGAGCGGTTCACCAGCAATGGAAACCACCCCATCACCTACATTGCTTCCAGAGGGACCAAGCCCAAGTCCACAGTCTGAGGAAGAACTGGTGACCACAGCCTCAAGGGAACAGTTCCAGACCGAGCAGGAAGCAGATGACAGCCTTCAGAAAGCTTGGGCGGCGGCGCGGAGCACCCCACCGCCTCTCAGCTCTTCTAATCAATCCTGGTTTGTTATGGACCAAGGACTTTTATACAAGGAAATTCTTTCTGGTGGACACCGGGAAGAATGGCAGCCGCAAAAACAGTTGGTGGTTCCAACTAAGTACCGGGGGAAGCTCTTAAGCTGAGCCCATGATCATCCCAGTGGCCATGCTGGGGTGAACAGAACCAAGGACCGGTTGGGGAAGTCCATCCACTGGGAGAGGATGGGCAAGGACGTTGCCAAGTATGTTCGGTCTTGTGAGGTGTGCCAAAGAGTGGGAAAACCCCAAGACCAGGTCAAGGCCCCTCTCCAGCCACTCCCCATAATTGAGGTCCCATTTCAGCGAGTAGCTGTGGAATTCTGGGCCCTTTCCCAAAAAAGACGCCCAGAGGAAAGCAGTACGTACTGACTTTAGTGGACTTTGCTACCCGATGGCCGGAAGCAGTAGCTCTAGGCAACACCAGGGCTAACACTGTGTGCCTGGCCCTAACAGACATCTTTGCCAGGGTAGGTTGGCCCTCCGACATCCTTACAGATTCAGGGTCTAACTTCCTGGCAGGGACCATGGAAAACCTGTGGGAAACTCATGGCGTGAATCACTTGGTTGCCACCCCGTACCACCATCAAACCAATGGCCTGGTGGAAAGGTTCAATGGAACTTTGGGGGCCATGATACGAAAATTCATCAACGAATTCTCCAGTAATTGGGACCTAGTGTTGCAGCAGTTGCTGTTTGCCTACAGGGCTGTACCACATCCCAGTTTAGGGTTTTCACCATTTGAACTTGTGTATGGTCACGAGGTTAAGGGGCCATTACAGTTGGTGAAGCAGCAATGGGAGGGGTTTACGCCTTCTCCAGGAACTAACATTCTGGACTTTGTAAGCAACCTACAAAGCACCCTCCGACACTCTTTAGCCCTTGCTAGAGAGAACCTAAAGGATGCTCAGGAAGAGCAAAAGGCCTGGTATGACAGACATGCCAGAGAACGTTCCTTCAAGGTAGGAGACCAGGTAATGGTCTTGAAGGCGCAACAGGCCCATAAGATGGAAGCATCATGGGAAGGGCCATTCACGGTCCAAGAGCGCCTGGGAACTGTGAACTACCTCACAGCATTTCCCAATTCCTCACTAAAGCCCAGAGTGTACCATGTTAATTCTCCCAAGCCTTTCTATTCCAGAGACTTACAGGTTTGTCAGTTTACAGTCCAGGGAGATGATGCTGAGTGGCCTGACGGTGTCTACTACGAAGGGAAAAAAGACGGTGGCGTGGAAGAGGTGAACCTCTCAACCACCCTGGAACGTCTGCAGCGGCGACAAATCAAGGAGCTGTGCACTAGCTTCGCCCCATTGTTCTCAGCCACCCCGGGACGGACTGAACGGGCATACCACTCCATTGACACAGGTAATGCTCACCCCATTAGAACCCCACCCTACCGGGTGTCTCCTCACGCCCAAGCTGCTATAGAACGGGAGATCCAGAACATGCTACAGATGGGTATAATCCGCTCATCTACCAGTGCATGGGCATCTCCAGTGGTTCTGGTACCCAAACCAGATGGGGAAATACGCTTTTGCGTGGACTACCGTAAGCTAAATGCGGTAACTCGTCCAGACAACTATCCAATGCCACGCACCGATGAGCTATTGGAGAAGTTGGGACATGCCCAGTTCATCTCTAAAATAGACTTAACCAAAGGGTACTGGCAAGTACCGCTAGATGAACCTGCCAAGGAGAGGTCAGCATTCGTCACCCATGCGGGGGTGTATGAATTCAATGTCCTTCCTTTCGGCCTTCGAAATGCACCCGCCACCTTCCAGAGGCTGGTAGATGGTCTACTAGCAGGACTGGGAGAATTTGCAGTTGCCTACCTCGATGATGTGGCCATTTTTTCAGACTCCTGGCCCGAACACCTGCTACACCTGGAAAAGGTCTTTGAGCGCATCAGGCAGGCCGGACTAACTGTTAAGGCCAAAAAGTGTCAAATAGGCCAAAACAGAGTGACCTACCTGGGGCACCAGGTGGGTCGAGGAACCATAAACCCCCTACAGGCCAAGGTGGATGCTATCCAAAAGTGGCCTGTCCCAAGGTCAAAGAAACAGGTCCAATCCTTCTTAGGCTTGGCCGGATACTACAGGCGATTTGTACCACACTACAGCCAAATCGCTGCCCCACTGACCGACCTGACCAAAAAGACCCAGCCAAATGCAGTTAAGTGGACTGATGAGTGTCAAAAGGCCTTTACCCAACTTAAGGCGACGCTCATGTCTGACCCTGTACTCAGGGCCCCGGACTTTGACAAGCCATTCCTAGTAACCACGGATGCATCTGAGCGTAGTATAGGAGCAGTTCTCGTGCAGGAAGCAACGGATCACAACTTCCATCCTGTCATGTTTCTCAGCAAGAAACTGTCTGAGAGGGAAAGTCACTGGTCAGTCAGTGAAAAGGAATGCTATGCCATTGTGTAAGCCCTGGAAAAGCTACGCCCATATGTTTGGGGACGGCGGTTCCAGCTACAAACTGACCATGCTGCGCTAAAGTGGCTTCAGACTGCCAAGGGGAACAACAAGAAACTTCTTCGTTGGAGTTTAGCTCTCCAAGATTTTGATTTTGAAATTCAGCACATCTCAGGAGCTTCTAACAAAGTAGCTGATGCACTCTCCCGTGAGAGTTTCCCAGAATCCAGTAGTTAAAAAGTGTTCTTACCATGCAGAAGTCTGTTAGTTATATACTTAGTGGTATATGTAAAGGTGCATGTGTTGTATTAATCTGTTTATTTTCAAGTTCTAGAAGGAAATCGCCGCCAGTAAGCTTCCCCACTGTCTGCAATTTGGGGGGTGTGTCATAAACAGATAGCTAAGGGTTAATGTCTCTTTCACCTGAAGCACCTGACCAGAGGACCAATCAGGAAACCGGATTTTTTTCAACTCTGGGTGGAGGGAAGTTTGTGTCTGAGTCTTTGTTTTCTGTCTGCCTGCTTTCTCTGAGCTTTGGAGAAGTATTTCTGCTTTCTAATCTTCTGTTTCCACGTTGTGAGTACCAAAGAGTTTGTTTCTTTTGTATTTACATG